>NC_142053.1:141246005-141906719 GCF_982192425.1 Myodes glareolus
CAGTCTCATCTCTCTCTCTTTTTTTAATAATAAAAAGGTGGGAGGTTAGGAACCATAGTTTAAAGGAATTGGGGTGACAGAATCTCAAGACTGCTTCCTGATTTTTTGTGGGCATCATCTTTGGAGGGAACCTGAGAAAGTTGGGTTCTGGTCACATCCTGGTGTAGTTAGTCTGTTTGCTCCTGTCTGGAGTCTGTGGTATGGAAATGTCAGGTGTCTCTTACACCTGTTTAAGGTATTGGCAGAACAGAGGCCAAAGTTAAATTTAGGAAAAAAAAATTTTCAGGACCAGGGTATTGAGAGGGGTGTATCTGACCTGTTTAAGATGTATCTTTCAATTCAGCTCCCTGGAACTCACAAGAATTCTTTGGGTTTGTGAAAACAGAAGGTTTAGACATATACATTGTATAAACAGTAGCATATTCATGTCAGAATGACTATAACAGATATTTTTGTACAAGGGAACGTATTTTTAAGACTATGGAAGGAAGCATGAGAGAGAAATTTAATAACTTGTATTTGTCCTCACACCTTTATAACTTGCAATTCTTGTATTTGTATTTTACTGAAATTTGTTTGATGGGGTTGTCCTTTTAAACTGATAAAACCTCTGAGCTGTCAAACTGTATCAGAGATCTTTGAGAAGGATAAAATTTTACTTGAGTTACTGATTAAAAAGCGACAGCCAACTTACTTGGTTGGCACCTAGAGCTACTCCTCAAGGTCTGCCATGGTTACTGAAGGCCATATTTGCCTTTTGCTGTTTAACAAAGGGCCTACCAGGCTTCAGAAGATCCTGAGGGCTAAGACATCTGTAGGAAGACAAGCCAGCCCTGACTTGAGCAGAAAGGCTATCGATTCCAGTGATTTTGTCCATGTCTAGAGATCTTCAGTTTAGATGAAAGACAGTTTTTCCCAGTGGTCAGCACTTGTCAGTTGAAGTGAACTGCAGATAGACGTTGTTCTGTACCCATTTGTCTTCTGTCTTCTTTGGAGAAAATGGAGTGCTGCTGCTATGAGCCAAACTGTCTCTTTCCGTTATGAAATGTTTCTTAATAATTAAATATTTAAATGTCATATTCCCTAGATCTCTGAGCAGTTGAGGGCTGTTTATCAGGTATAGCTAGTGTATAGAATCTGTCTGGAGAGCTGGGTCTGAGCTTGACTGTACTGGCTCTTAACAGGTAAGATTTACACATGTAAAAAGACAGAAAGTAGGAAAAACTGCTTGCAATACAAGGTTAATGGCAGAAGTGACAATAGTAGAGAACATCTTAATATATTTTAAATGAGGGTTGGATTAAATATAAAATATTTTTGTAAGAGACTTAAAAGTCCATACCAGTTTAAAACATGAGACTTATTGTTTTGTAGTCTAAAATGAGATGTAATGAACAGACAATTATAACACCAAGCATATGAGCATTTAAGTTACATGTATGAACACACACAGAGTGAAGAGGAATTGGATGAATTGGACATTCTTGGTGGGCCCTACCAAAGGCATGCCACTGCACAAAGCACACATGCAACAGAGTCAGCAAGAGGAATTTAGAGACAAAAGTATAAGTAAACTGGGGAACCAGGCAGGGTATCCCTCAGTAAAGATGACAGAACTTGGTCACCGACCTGACTTTCAGCCAAGATGGCAGTAAAGTCGCCTGACCTCAGTTAAGATGGAGGTAAGGTCATCTGACCTCAGTCAAACTGTCGGAGGTCACATGTCGTTTGGAAAAGCCATAATTTTTTGACCTGCAGGGATTTTAAGTTTAATAATAAGAGAGACCTAGAGGCACGATTCGCCCTGTGGCTGAGCTGCCATGTCACAAGCCACAGCAGGAACAAAAGGCTGGAATTGTAAACAGCCGCCTTATGGATCTGTCCAATCTTGTTGGCAGCAGTAGAGGTGGCAGGGACAGTTTGAGCCTATGCGCTGACAGCAGTTAGAATGCCCCCATAAAAGTGGAGCCAGTAGGAAACCGGAGGAGTGAGGGTAGGAGCTGAAGAAGTAGGGCATTAAGGTCTGGGGTTTTAGGGCCTCTAAAAGGCATCCATCCCAGGGCAGGACAGACATGGATGGCTTGATACTCATAGTTGAAACTGTGAAAACCCGTGAAACGACGGCACCACAAGACCTATAATGGGACAACTCCCCCTATAGGCAGGGTGTAAATCAGTGTGAACATAGCAGGAGCTGTGGGAGAATGTCCTCTGCCTGTGGGTGGGATGCTACAGATTGACTGAATCCTGTCAGGGTGACTTGGAAGTCAGAGAGACCAGAGGCTGCTCTGAGTGGCCTTTTATTCAGTGAGGGAAAAAAAGAAAAGAAAAGGAAAAAAAGAATCTGATGGACCCTGGGCCCCCAGTTATGGGTTGATTGGCCCTGGGCCTTCCAAACACAGTCTTAGCTAAGGGAAGCAATACAGAGATGAATGTCAGTGCAGGGCTCAACTGTCTGTGTTTGGGGGCTGTCCCCCCATTTCCGCCAGAAGATTTCCGGGAGCTGAATGGTCAATTCCTCAGGTTTGGAGAAACAGATAAACTGACCAAAATGGGGGAATCTCACTATTTGAAGCCGGTGGTGTGCCTAGAAATCATGCAGGAGAAATCACGCTCAGGCATATGGAACATGTGGTTGTTGTGCCTGGTTCTGGATCCCAATCCCAGGAGAGAGGCTCAGGGAGGGAGAGCCTTCTGAGTCATGGCACCAATGAAATGGTAAAAATAAAAATTTAGTAGGATCTCTTGCAGCAGTAGTGGAAGAAACTCTGAAGGTCTCTGAGTGGCAGCAGTGAACAGCGGGTCCCAAAAGCAGCCAGTCCTAGTCAGGGAATGGCACAGGTACCTGAGTGGCGGCAGTAGGCTATGTGGCAGCAGGCAATGACCAGCAGGTCCCAAAAGCAGCCAGTCCCAGGCAGGGATGGTGCAGTTCCCCGAGTGGCTGCAGTAGGCCACAAGGAGAGACAAACAGATGGCACCCCACGAGACCATGGTGCAGGTCTTCAAAGGCGGCTGGTCCCACCATGGAACCATGCAGTGGGCGAGAGACAGACAGATAGACACACCATGTAGAGTGAGGTTGGATATTTATTTAGTGGGCTATGGAAGGGAAGGGGGAAAAGGAGAAAAGCAGAGAGTAGGGAACAGAAAGATAGAGAGACACAGAGAGAGAGAAGCAGAAGGGGGAAGGGGAGAAGTGGGGAGAGGCAGAAGCTGCGTCTTTGAAAGGGAGATGGAAAAGGAAGGAACTCAGGCTGTAAGCTGAATATCAGCTTGTCTCAGCAGACAGAGGAGGGAGTGGCATGGCTTGTCTCTTAAAGAGACAGGACAGACTTCAGAGAAACCAAGTAACAAGGAGACCCCTAAGAGTAACATATATAGATCCTCCTAGGAAGGGGAAATAGACAAGATCTCCTGACAAAATCTGAAGCATGGGGGTGGGGGGAAAGGGAGAGCAGAAGGGAAAGAGCATGGGAGAAGAGGAGGAGGAGGAGAACTTAAGGGAACAGAATAGTCAAGATGGAGGAAGGACAGAGTTGGAGAGCAAGGAAAGAGATATGTTGATTGAGGGAGCCATTATGGAGATAGCAAGAAATCTGGCACTGGAGTAATTTCCAGGAATCCATAAGGATGACCCCAACTAAGACTCTAAGCAATAGTGGAGAGAGTGCTCGAATTGGCCTTGTCCTGTAGTCAGATTAAAGACTCTCTTAAATGTCACCATACAGCCATCATGCAGAAACTGATGGAAACAGAGGCAGAAAACCACAATGGAGCACCGGGCTGAGCTTCCAAAGTCCAGTTGAAGAGTGGGAGGAGTGAGACTATGAGCAAAGAGGTCAAGACCATGATGGGGCCACCCACTGAAACAGTTTACCTGAGCTTAGGGCAGCTCAACAACTCTAGTTGGGGAGGGAAGGAACCAGCACATGACAAATTAGGGCCTTGGAATGTGGGTGACAGTTGTATGGCTGGGGCAGACTGGAGGGCCACTGGCAGTGGGACCAGGATTTATCCCTACTGCTGGTACTGGTTTTTTTCAAACCCCATCTCTTTGGATGGATACCTTGCTCCATCCTTGCTCCTAGATATAGTAGGGAGGCTCTTGGTCCTTCCTCAAAGCAATGTAACTTACTCTTTCTGAGAAGTGGATGGGGGTGGGGTGAGGGAAAGGTAGAGGGGATGGAAGGAGGGGAGAGAGTGGGAACTGGAATTGGTATGCAAAATAAAAGGATAGTTTTTTTAAAAATAAAATTAGAAAAAATTCCACAGGCAAAACAATGATATCAATATGCATTTCAGAATCACAAAAGGCAGGTAGACACCACTCAGGAGGGGAACAGCATCTAAGCAAATACCTGGCTTTCCAAACCATTAGATAGAGTTACTAAATGTCTTTGAACCTTGGTCTTCACCCACACCAAGACCTGTTTGATTGCTAAGGGCGGTGTCTTCTATCTTTTTGAAATTCCTATCTGGTCTGTTAGCAAAGGTAATTGTGGGGGATTGACTTTATGTAAATTTGACTATGGGAACAAAGGGTAAATGTTATCACTCTAAGGCCTCATGGAAGGTCATTCCATTGCCCCCATACAGAAGAAGTTACACTGCTGAGGTATTTTGGGAATGTATCCCATTTTGAAGGGAGAAACGCCATGAGTTCACAAGATTTTTACAGAATTGGCAGAGACTTATCCAAAAGAGAAGTGTTCCCGCAGCTCTGCTGAACAGGTTCTCCATGTGGATTTGTACATACACACTTCCCATGGATTAGTCTAACAGATCTGTCAGCTGTACATTTACTGTATCATGCTTGTGGGCTCACCACACTTTCCCATCCTCCTTTCCCTTCTCTTCCCTTTCCCTTCTCCCTCTCCTTATCCCTTCTCTTTCTTCCCCCTCTCCTTTCCTTCCCTCTCTTCGTTCTCTCCCTACTCATTTTCTTCTTTCTCCTTCATTCTATTTTACTCCTCTCCTCATTTTCCCCTCCTCCTTTTCCTTCTCTTCTCTTTCCTTCTCCCTTGCCTTCTTGTCCTCTCTTCCTCCTCAGCCTCCTTCCTTATTCCCTTCCTTCCTTTTCCCCTTCTTTTTCTCATCCTCTCCTGCGGGGCTGTTCTGAAGTTAAGCCTAAAACCTGGATTTTCTCATCCTGATATCAGCAGGAGTTTGTTTTCTCCCCACTTTCCCAGGTGCCAGCAGACCCCAAGCAGCTAGTCTTCCTGTGGATGTGCCCCAAAGTGCCCCAATACATGTAACATCTGATAAGCTCATGTGCCTTCAAGGCTACAGGGACTGGTCGCGGCTTATCTGACCACTGAAACAGCCCAGGCTGGACTTTCTATGACTTTACAATGTTCATTCCTCTGGTCCCTGCTACCTCTGAGTACACAAATGAATCACCCTCGATGTTATTGCCCAAAACTGATGACATTCCACCACATGGACCCAAAGAGCCATTCTTCCTAGAGTTAAAATGTCCCTTGCCCCCTATGGATAAGCAAGCTGTTCACTGACACAGTCTCCAGGGTGTCATTCCCCCAATGCACATTGTACAAATGGCCTATCAGGATCTACCTTTGGTCCTGCCCATGCTCTGTCTGTTCCCCTCCCAACCATGACTGGACAAAGCTGGGGTCTGAACCCAGCACTCTCCCTCATCCCCATCCCCCTCTTCCTCACCCCTCTCCTCCCTTCTCTTTCCCTTCTTCTCCAACTCCTTCTTCCAATCTTTCTACTAATCCTCTTCCTCTTCATTCTCTTTCTAGTGCTTTCCTTCTCTCTGCCTTGCCCCTTTTCCTCATCTTTTTCCTCTTCCTATTGTTTCCTCCCCATTCTCTCTCCATCCTCCTTCCCCTACTTCTTCTTCTCCTTTTACCTTCTCCCCCTTTCCACTGCTACCACATCTTCTCTATTCTTCTCTTTTCCTTCATTCTCCACTACTTCTCTTTCTCCTCTCCTACTTCCCCTCCTTCCCTCCTGTTAGCTTCCTCTTCCACTTTCTCCTCCTCCCCTTTCTTATTCCATTTTTCTACTTCTCCCCTTCCTCCTTTCCTTCTCTTCCCCGCCTTGTTGCCTCTCATGTTCCACCTTCTGTTATTTCCGTCTTCCACCACTCCTTCCTTACTCCTTTCTCCTTCTTCCCTTACTTTTCTTCCTCACCCCTTTCTCTATCCTTCTTTCCCTCTTTCTCTTCCTTCTTCCCTCCTCCCCTCTTATTTTCTTCCTCCTCTTCTTCTCCCCTCCTCTCCTTTCCTCTTCCTCCTTCTCCTTGTTCACCATCTCATCTTCCTCTCCCTTCTCCTCCCTCTCCCCTTCCTCCCATTTCTCCATCCTTCTTTTTCCCTCACCTCTTCTTCCTCTCTCCTTCTCCCTCCTCTTCTTCTCTTCTTCTTTTTCTTCCCTCAACTCTCCTTCTCCTCCCTCACCTTCGCTTCTACCTCTCTCCTCATCCTCCCTCTACTCTTCCTCTTCTTCTTCTCCACCCCTGTATTTCTTCTTCTCCTCCTTTCCCTCTTTCTCTTCATTCTCTCTTCCCTCTCTTCCTCTCTTCCTGTCCCTTATCTCATTTTCCTCCTCCATATCCTTCTCCACACCCTCCTGCCCCTCTCCCCCACTTTCTCCTCTTTTCCTTCCTTTCCTTTTCTTCATTACCCTTCTCTGTCTCCTCCCACTCTCTTCTTCTTCCTCCCTTTTCTTCTCCCTCCTTCCACTTTCCCTCTTCCTTCTCCTCCCATCTTGTCTTCCTCCTGCTCCTTCTCCTTCACCTTCTCCTCTTGCTTCTCCTCTGTCTGCTCTTCCTCTGTCTCCTCCGTTTTATTTATTCCCCTCCACTTCTTCTCCCCTCACTACCTCTCCCTCTTCACCTCCCCCTCTCTAGCCTTCCTTTCACTTTAAACCCATCCTTCCTTTTCCTTCTCTTCAGTCTTTCCTCTTTTTCTTCCCCTTTCTTTTACTTTCGAAACCAAGGAGCAATCCCAGGGCCTCCTTAGTTCCATCTTCAATCCTTTTATATTTCTAAACAACTTTTTATTTTAAATTATGTGTATGCATATGGTTGGAGCATACTCATTATGTTGAACCTTTAGCACTAGGAATGAGGCCATGATATCATGTAATGTGAACACCTAGTAGAAACTCATAATGTGTAAGCAAAAGAAGCACCAACAGTCAAGCAATGTTGTCAAATAAGCAATGCAAATTCTCTTAGTGAACATTTATTTCTTGTTGAAATTCTGATGAAGCATTTAATATTTTTATTTCTGTTCACAACAATAAGCAAACTGAAATATTAAGCCCTGTTATACTTTGACAATTTTCAAGAGCAACTATAATAAAAACAGCAAACAGAAATGTTTACTGATCCAGGTCATAACAGGGAGTGGTCAGCTGACCCTCACAGGGCTTGGCAACAATACTCAGCAGAAACCACTTTGTAATTGCTGGCACTAAATAAAGAAGTGGAATTCTCAGCTAGGTATTTAAGGAAATCGTGCATATACGTAGACACTTGCATAAGACTATGCCTACTAAGGAGGAAGTGGGTCAATACAGTCCCAATTTGAGTAAATAATCGTAGGAGGTGTGGAGCCCCATAAATCTGAGATATTGGAAAATGAGGATAAGCCAGGTGGATTTGGGCAAACTGGGGCTTTTCAAACTGGCAGAGCAGCTGGGCACCCAGCATCCTGTTGAAGTATTCTCTTATTCCATATACAAGTTCATCAACAGAATATTCCCTATTATCAGCCTTTCCATGTGATTTAACAAAAGTGACATACTCCGCGAGAATAGTATCTACATTCTTCTCAGCAGGGAGTTGGAATAACTGCTTATGCTTGTTTATCAGTTCCCAGTCCTCAACAAGATATGACTTAAGTTCATCAGGCAACTTCAATTCAACTCTCATTCTCACCTTCCCTGCCTGCACAGACCGACCAGTGTTGACAGTCCCAGCCACATTCTGGTGAGGAATCTGTGGTACTGTGCTGGTACCACTGCCAACTCTGTTTTCTTGAATATTCTGCATGGTCTTTGGCACTGGCATGGTAGGCGCGGATCCTGAAGTAGAGGGTTTCTCCACAGGAAAGCTTTTTTCCATGGAGTGATGACCTTTCGCCGCAGGGTACCCGCTATCTACTCTGTTACCTTTCTCAGCAGTGTAGCTGCTTTGGGAAGACTGATCTCTCTCCTCAGAATGAACTTTTTCAAAACAGATGTCTTTCTTTTCCATCTGACCTTTCTCAGCAGGGCATCTTTTCTCAACAAAGTGACCTCTCTCCCCTGCATGTACTTTCTTTGCAGAGCAGACTACCTGGGAAGATAGACTTTTCTCTGCAGGAGGACTTGTTTGGGGAGGGCAGCTTGCCATGGCAGATAGATATTTCTCTGCATTTCGGCTTTTCTTTGGAGGCCTGGGTCTCCCTGTGGGGCCATCCTTCCCTGCAGAGCGTCCTCTCCCTGCCGAGCTACCCCTCTCAACTGAGGGACTCTCCTCTGCAGGGCAGATTATTTTTGGAGCCTGACCTCTTCCTGTGGGGCAATCATTTGCTGCAAAGGATCCTCTCTCTGCATAGTTGGCCCTTTCATCTGAATGACCCTCTTTTCCGGGAGAGGCTCCTCTCTTTGCGGGGATACTGCTCTCAGATGAACGACCCTCTTTGGCCCAGTAGGTTTTGATGGGCGGACCACTCCCTGCAGGACGATCTTCACCTGCAAAGGGTCTTCCTGCTGCTGAGCTACCCCTTTCATCTGAGTGATCCTCTTCTGCAGTGCGGCTTTTCTTCAGAGGCTGACCTCTCCCTGCAGGGCGATCTTTTCCAGGAGAAGGTCCTCTCTTTGCAGGCTTATCATTCTTAGATGAATGACTCTCCTCTGCAGGACAGCTTTTGATGAGGTGACCTCTTCCTGCACAGCGATTTTCATGTGCAGAGGGTCCTCTCTCCACAGAGCTACCCCACTCGAATGAGTAACCCTCCTCTGCAGGATAACTTTTTCTGAGGCAACGTCTCCTTGTGCGGCAATCTTTACCAGGGGAGGGTCCTCTCTTTGCAGAGTTACCCTTCTCAGATGAAGGATGCTCCTTTGCAGCGAGGCTTTTGATGGAGTGACCACTACCTGCAGGGCAATCTTCACGTGCAGAGGGTTCTCTCTCCTCAGAGCTACCCCACTCGAATGAGTAACCCTCCTCTGCAGGATAACTTTTTCTAGGTGACGTCTCCTTGTGTGGCGATCTTTTCCAGGAGAGGGTCCTCTCTTTGCAGAGTTAGCTTTTTTGGATAAATGACCCTCCTCTGCAGGGCAGCTTTTGAAGAGGCGATCTCTCACTGTAGCGCTAGACTTCTCTGGTGAGCGACCCTTCCCTGCCAGGTGACTTTTTTCAACTAGCCAAACTCTCCCTATGGGGGTGACCTTTTTTCTCTGTGGAGAGTCCACTCTTCACAGAACGGCCTCTCTCTAGCTGGTGATTGCTCTCTGCAGAAATAAATTTCTTGATTGTGGGGTCTTTCTCTTCAGGGTAATGGTTCTCAGTAGAGCGGCCTCTCCCATCAAAGTAACCTTTCTCAGTAGATGCACTCTTCTTAGTAGAAAGTCCTTTCTTTGCAGGTTGACCTCTCATGATAGGGCGGCCTCTCTCAGCCAAGCCACATTCCTCTGTAGAGTGACCTTTTTCTTTAAGACGGCTTTTCTGGATAAGGCGGCCTCTCTGTGTAGGAAGATCTTTCTCAAGAGAGAGATGCTTCTCAGATGAATGACTTTTCTCAGAAAAGTGACGCTTCTTCCCAAGGAGGTGGCTGTCAGAGGGGTACTTTCCGGCAGAGGAAAATGTCCCTATAGTACGACGTCTTTCAAGAGAATGGTGTTTCCTGGCATAGGAACTCTTCGCTGTAGCACGATGTTTCTCAGCTAACAAAAGCTTCTCAGCCAAGGTGCTCTTAACTGTAGTGCAGTGCTTCTCAGCAGTGGGACTTTTATCTGCAACGTGATACTTCTCGGGGGAGGGATTTTTCTCTCTTCTTCTGGTTTTCTCATGGGAGCAACCTCTCTCCACCGAGCGACTTTTTGTGGCAGGGCCACCCTGTGGTCTTCCTGGAAGAGGTAGTTGACAATTCCTCAGCTCGTCTGACTTTTGTTCTAAAGAGCGTTTTCTCACCTTTCTGACCTCCCTGTAGCTTGGTGTCTGCTTCCCGAAGTCATCTCCTTCCCCAAAATGTTGGTCAAGAACATGAGATCCTTTCCTTCTGGAACTCATTTAAGTAATACTAATGAATTCCCAGGTTTTCTAGTATTATCTGGGAAAATGGACTGGGCACATAACTCAGAAGTCTCTTGTCTGAATTAGTTCTACAACCAGGATTGAATCTCCCGATGTTTTACCAAATTTTGCTCTTTTTTTAAGGACGGTAGAGGAGCAGCACTCTGCTTGTCTAACCACCAGCACAAACTGAGGTTTCTCTGGAAACTATCTGTACACAAACATCATCTTGGGGGCGGGCTTATGCCCTTCGGTCAATCGGTAGTCATATGTAAATTATCCCACGTTCCATAGCCAAATGATTGGACCACTACACTGATGTCATAGTGGTGGCATGTGGGGTGGGGGAGGGGGCGTTTTATAAAGACCAGGTTATCCTTAAGCACACAAAGATCCCCAAGCTAATGCTTCTCCAGTGCTGCATGCCCTGCTCATCTTTCTTGATTAATGTGACTTCCTTCCTCTGAGTCTTTCTATGCCTAAATCATTTGGTCCCTACTCTTCAATCCTGAGTGCAAGGGTGTGGAGAAGCTCTAAACATAAGGGCCCTGCAGCCCAGAGGAAGAAAAAGAAAACAGTGTCATCTCCAGCCTATCGTCACTGAGGGAGAATAGGTCTCTTTCCATTCTCGCTTTTTACATTGTCTCCCGATTTGGTACACTTCTGAAAATGGCAACGAGTTCATTTCCATTCACCCCGAGGATAGACTGAAAGTTTTAAAAAAACTAGGAAAAGAAGCAAGATATAAATTGCAAGCCTAAGAAGGAGGAGAGCAGAGAAAAATGTAGAGCTCAATAAAAATCAATTAAAAAATTACTGATGCCGTGCAATTTTGACTAGAATGTGGGAAACCTACTACACATTATTGGTAGGAATTTAAATACATATAATCATTCTCTTGGATAATTTGGGACCATTATATATAATGTTAAAATACAAGTGTACTTTGATACAGTAATTTGACTTACAAAAATGCTTGCACATCTGTACAAGAATGTTTATAATTTACAAGACTATAAATAACTGAATGGTACATCTGTAGTAGAAAGATTATATAGATTATTATATTTCGACTGTGAAATACTACTATATCACTGAAAATAAAATGTATTTTCATAGAGAAAAAAATTGCGAGCCTAAGAAACCTAGAGTGGCAATATAAGTATCCGACAAAATACATTTTAAAATCAAAACATCACAGGCCAAAGAATGCTTTCTAATGATGAAAGGGTTAATTGTAATAGGAAGCTATTATAATCGCCTAAGAACAGAAAAAAAAATACATGAAGCAAAAACGTCACAGAGCTAGAAAAGACAATTCGAAATACTAATTGGAGATTTCAGTAACTACTTTCAGTAGTGGTTAGGACACTAGGGAGTAGTTAACTGTGAGATAAAAGACTTGAACAACACTAAGAAGCAAATAGTCCTAGAAATACATCTACACTACAATCCACCCAAGAGTAGCAGAACAGACATTCTTCTCAGGTGAATGTAGAACATTCTCCATGTTAGATCATACACTGGCAAAAAGAAAAACAAAAGAAAAGTGTAGAATTAAGCACACACTTTAACCACAATGGACTGAAGTTAGAAATCGATAGCAAGCAAAGCTATGAAAATAAAAATCTGTCAAAACTGAATAGTATAACAATGTGTACAAAAAGAAATTAAAAGGGAAATTAGAATATATATTGAAAACACCACAAATGGTCGCGAAGACCTACGATCCCAGCCACTTGAACTGCTGAGGCAGGAGAATTGAAAGTTCAACTACAGAGAAAATATGTTGGAAATAAAAAATGGAAATGAAGACAAACTATATGAATATCTATAAGACATTACTAAATTATTGCTTAGGGAATATTTTGAACTATGAGTGCCTGTTTAAAAACCAAGAAAAGGGGGCTGGAGAGATGGTGCAGCAGTTACAAGCCCTTGCTCTTCTTGCAAAGGACCCAGTTTGGGTCCTGCAAGCCACATTCAGGGTCACAACCATCTGCAACTCTAGCTTCAAGGGATGTGATCCCTTCTGGTCTCCTCAAACACCCATATACACATGCTCATACATACAATGGTATACACACACACACACACACACACATCTTTTAATAAAGATATCAGCTCAATAACCTGACTGTTTGTCTCAAGACACTGGGAAAAAGGAATAAATAAACCTAAAACAAGCAAAAAGAATAAAATGATGGAGCGTTGAATGGAAATTAATAAAACATAGAATAACAAAACAGTACACAAAATCGATTTATCCCATTTCCATAATGATGGGAAACATGGTTAAAGTGACCACAACTTAGGCAGTACCCACTGAGCCCTCTGCTTGTCATTGTATCTCCCATTTACTAGACTAAGGAGGCAACGCCAGGCTTCCAAGATGGCTTGTTTTAAAATTGAGTCTATATATATATATAAAACAACTGGCATTTGAGCCGGGCAGTGGTGGTGCACACCTTTAATCCCAGCACTCGGGAGGCAGAGGCAGGCGGATCTCTGTGAGTTAGTGGTCAGCCTGGTCTACAAGAGCTAGTTCCAGGACAGGCACCAAAGCTACAGAGTAACCCGTTCTCGAAAAAACAAAAAACAAACAACCCCCGCAAAACTGGCATTTGTAAAAGTACATCATAAAAGGATCAGGAAAATGAAGTCCCCAGTCTCTCTGTGAGCTATATTTATGGTTTAAGTTTCTTTTGATAACTAAGGTTCTTAATTCAAGAATTATATTTTTAAGCTCAAACTTACCATGGAAAAATTAAAAAATCCTAATGCTATGATAGAGTTACTAATTTATTATAAACTGTTACAAATAATTAAGATACACAATTTATTGGCCAGTCATGCTTAGTACAGATGTAACTCATTTACATGGACAAGATTGAAGAGAGAGAACAATTTTTATTTCCCATCACACTGTGCTTTGTATATGTTGTCAATATTAAGTAAAAAGCAAGTAAAGCAAACAAGCTTAAAGTAAACTTAAAGTTTGTTTAATGTAAAATGATACTTAAAATCCTGTATATAAAAATTAAGACAGAATACTTAAGTAAAATGGGTTAAATTTGAATACGCTTGCATTGCAGAAATCCTCGTGGCTCAAGCAGTTCCCTTAGATGCAGCACAAGTTCCCTTGGATGGAGCACCATCCCATCACAGTAAGTTGCATGCTAGTCTTATTTCAGGACAAGGATGAAGTAAGACCTGCCAGAAGACTGCTGCTTCTGCCTCTGACTGTGTAGACCTGGCCAGTTCCAGTCAAGTACGCCAAATCAGAAAAAGAAAAAAAAAACTCTTCATCTTAAAGGTAAAATATCCCTCATATCTCACACAACAGGGGAGACAGATTCTCTTACCCAGTGAAGTGTCTCAGAGTCTACACCCACATCCTAATTCTCTCAAACAATAGACAGGCAGATGGCAATTGCTCTGCCCTCAATGTCTCCCTAAAAGATATAAGAGGATGCTGTGAACAACGGAACCTTGTACCTAAGCCTGACTATACCTGACTGGTATGCAACCCGCATGCTAGTTCAATTGGAAATGCCCGATACCCTTGCACTTGAGTCTTTCTCTTAGTAAAAGCTAATTCCATGATCTATACTCTACCCATGTTTCCTCGTTAAAGGAGATGCCAGACATCTGCCATCAAGCTCACAACTTTGGAACATTACCCAGAATAGCCAAGAGGTATCATTGACAGCTGGTTTTATATCCGTAGGGTCAACAAATGATTCTATTCAGTCATATCCCAAGCCTTTAGATTCTTTAGGAGAAGATGACTTAAATGAAGGAGGTTGTCTCCACCTGGACTCACCTGTGGTGCTTTGGGAACACAATCTAATCTCTACCCAGATAGAGATCTCCAGGGCCAACACCTGTGCTCTTATCTTGAAGCCTACAAGAAGTAGAAGGGCTTTGGCAGTAGTGTTTGTGAGTGTTTCTAAGAAATTCCAGAAGCCAAAGGATCGTTTAACTTGGTTGCCTTGCTTTACAAATTATGCCTCTAAACAACTGATCTATTTTAAATAAAATGATATTAAAATCATGCTTACTGTTGTCAGCATGTGGTGACCTAGAGACTTGTCTACTGGCAGGAGGAGTCAAGAGTTGATATTAGCCTTCTTCTCAGCTCATAATGTATACATAATGTTACATTATTTATTATAGATTTGACATGACTGACTGCTTTCATCTGTTGGTTAGTGTGTGGAATGAAAGTGTTTTCGGGAATTTTTTAAAGGCTCTGTTAGTAAGATTAATTTTAGAAAACTTTGCAAAGCTAATGATTCTCTCTAGACAAGGCAGTCATTGTTTCTGGGACCATACTTTCTAAATTTGAAATTGAAAAATAATTTCTTTTGAGGACTACAGCTTTGAACTAAATTGTCTCTCCATCAGCCTCATATTTACTGGAATATATTTGTTGGAATATATGTATAACAATTTGATGTTAGCAAAAACATGCATTGTCATGTTTTCAAATACAAAACATGGTCATTTGAGGTAATAGGCCCAATTTTTAAAATTTCAACTTATCAGATTACATCTAATAAAAAATTTGTTTCACTTAAAATACTCCGTTTTGTTATTAAATAACAGCAGGCATTGTTACTATTTGAATCAAATATACAAAGTTTACCATATGTGGAAGGAAGGAATACCACTTAGGCCCTTTCTGTTCAGATTCATTACTTGGATGCTGACTTCAGCTGACTTCTTTTCCAAACCTTCCAGGTGTTTGTTCCTTATGCAAGAGTCTGATGTAAACAAACACCTAACTACAGTCACCTTATCCTTCTACAGAGCTCTGGTACACGGCCCAGCCAGTTGTACAATTGCATTTAACTCGTGTTAATCTTGATGTAAGAGTTTTTCTCATGTAATGCTCCCCACAAAATTGTGCAGTTACTATCTCCTGACTTGCTTGTGTTCTGCATCTTTGCCAACTGTCAAGTTCTCTCATGGTTCCTTGGATGGATCCTCTTCTGAGGCACTCTAACTGCTGTTCCCCTCATTGCCCTTCTGTCAGCCTTGAAGCAGTAACTAAGAAGCCGATGCCCCTAAAGCTCTAACAGCATTTAGGGTTACCTCTAAAAGGGGATTACTAGGCCATGGGCTCTCTAACTCACCCCTCTTCTTGCCACTCTGGACATTGTTTTGGGGACTCAGAACAGAATCAGCTGGACTGAAACCTTCTTTGCCTCAGTTGCCCTCTCTGTCTCTCCAGCTCAACATTCCCTAGGACCAGCTTGACTCTGTGACAGCTGCAGTACTCCAACATTGAAAAGGACTGGATCTGACCCCTGTCATGGGACTTGAGCCTTCTCCACAAATGATACTGCTTCTGTCCACACCACAAAGTCTAGCTGGTTTGAGATGGAGTCTAGAGAAAGAAACCAGACAAAAATTCCTTCTAGTTCCCTCCTCCCCCCATCACTCTTTTCTCTTTATTATGTTCATACCCATGTTGTTTCCCTGTCTTTTAAATGTTTTACATACAGAACATCACTCTAAACCCAAACAAAATGTTTCACATAAACTCTCCCAATAACTCTCACCCTATAACAGCCCAATTTATTCTTTATATGTCTGCAAAAAAGACCGTTTAGAAGCTATGGAGAAACTGTCGAAAAGGGACCTCATCCCTTTCACCCAAGACCAGACACAATTCTTTACCTGTGTTCTCTATTTTCTCCTGTTCTTTTCCTTGCTGCTCTGTAGCTCCCTGCTACCTCTGATGCCTCATTTTGATTCAACAGTTCTGGCAATGGGACCAGTCACTGTCACTCCGAATCAATTCTACGTTTTCTCTCCTCAGCTCACTCTCTCTCTTCCACCTCCGTTCCTCCTCCCTATTCTCCAACCTTCCTGGGAAATCTCAGCTCCACTCTGTAACCAAGTTATCAGCTTATAACCTCCTAATAGTTATTTCCCAAATCAGGACAGCAATCACCTGACCCGTCACAGCTGTTCAAGGCAAGCTTCTCCCACAGCTACATGGCAGAGTGTGCTCTCTTCAGTGGACCCAGAACTAGCCCCTCCAACAAACGCCCTCCTCATCAGAAAACAGCTATAACCTCTCTGCTCTGCATTTTCTGTGTCCTTCCAGAGTTAGCAATGACAGTTCTCTGCTGAAGGACTATACTTCCAAGTTTCCCTTGCAATCTTCAAAAGTCTTTTCTATCTTATAAGGGACCACATCCCATCTTCCTCTGTAGGCATTTTGGCCATTTATATACACATGGGTGGCAAAATGGTCCCTCACCATGAATAAACATGTTTCTGCCTAATGTCAGAGCTATTATTTCTTTTTTCTACCTTGCCTCCCTCTATTACTGCCTTTAAATAATCTAAACAATGGAGGAGGTTTGCCACTTGGTGGGGCAAGGGGGAGCTATGACATTTAAAAAGCCAATAGCTAGGCTCAGTCTTCCCCTCTTCCTGCCTGTAACTTTCAGATCACTTGTGAGTTCTTAGCTACTGCTCCAGTGTCATGACTTCCTTCCCACTGCCATGCTTCCTGTCACGATGACCATAACTAACTCTGTGAATCTGTAAGCAAGTGCCCAGTTAAATGCTTTCTTGTATACGCTGTCTTGGTTATGTTGTCTTTTCACAGCAATAGAACAGTAACTATGTTGGTGACGGGCAGTGGGGTATTGCTGTGATAGGCCTGACTTTGCTACTCTTTTTGACTTTGGGAGTTTGGATTAGGAAAGAGTTTGGGTGCTTCAATCAGGGCTTAATGAGCCATCCTAGTAGGATCTTGGAAGACAGTATATTGTGGAGAGCAATGTGGACTGTGGAGACCTAACTCAAGAAGTTTCAGGAATGCCTAATACTAGAGACAATTTTTGTGACATTTTAGCAAAGAATGTGCTTTCTTTCTCTTTTTAATTGATTTTTATTGAGCTCTACATTTTTCTTTGCTCCCCTCCCTGCCTCTCCACTCCCTCCTTCAGCCCTCCTCCAAGGTCCCCATGTTCCCAATTTACTCAGGAGATCTTGTCTTTTTCTACTTCCCATGTAGATTAGATCTATGTGAGTCTCTCTTAGTGTCCTCATTGTTGTCTAAGTTCTCTGGGATTGTAGTTTGTAGGCTGGTTTTCTTTGTTTTATGTTTTAAAACCACCTATGAGTCAGTACATGTGATGATTGTCTTTCTGTGTCTTCCATATCTATCACCATGCACAAAACTCAAGTCCAAATGGATCAAAGACCTCACCATAAAGTCAGGCACAGTGAACCGTGTAGAAGAGAAAGTGGGAAGTGCACTTGAACACATTGGCACAGGAGACCACTTCCTAAATATAGCCCCAGAAGCACAGACATTGAGAGAAACAATTAGGAATGCAATTACTTTCTGTAGCAGGCTTTCTTGGACTGCCAGCTCCCAAATCATGACATGGAGATTTATTATTAATTATGGATGCTTGTCCTTGTCTTATGTTTGTCCCACTAACTCTTATAACTTAATTTAACCTGTTTCTCTACATTTATGCTTTACTCTGGGGCTTTTTACCTTTCTTTCATTCTGTATGTCCTACTTTTCCTGCTTTCTCCGGGTCTGTCTTCTGGTAGCTGCCTGGCTGGCTGGCTGACCTCTGACATCTCCTCCTTTCTGATTAATGATTAATGTGAGAGGGGCTTGCCCACTGTGGGTGGTACCACCTCTGGACTAGTATACTGGTCTTAGGTTGTATACGAAAGCAAGCTGAGCAAGCCATGGGAACAAGCCAGTAAACAGTATCCCTCCATGCTTCCTGCTTCTGCTTGAGTTTCTGTTCTGACTTCCCTCAGTTATAGACTGTGATTAGGATATGTAAGAGAAATCAAACTTCCTCCAACCCAACTTGCCTTTCCTCCATATTTTTATCACAGTGGTGGAAAATAACCAGGACAGACCCATACCTAGTAAGGAGGTTGAATCTGTAACCAAAAGTCTCCCAACAAAGAAAAGCCCAGGATCAGATGACTTCACGGTTGAATTATTTTGTAGCGTAATTAACATCAATATTTCTCAAACTCTTTTGACAAAGCAGAGATGAGGGAGCAATTCCTAACTTATTATCAAAGCCAGAAAAAGGCACTACAAAAAAATTAGTGCAGACCAAATGAATTATGAATATCAACGCTGAAAATCTCAGCAGAAGACTAGCAAACCAATCTGACAACATATGAAAAGAATTCTATACTATAACTAAATGTGAGTATTCCCAAAGTGTAAGGTTTATTTGATATATGAAAAACAATTCATATAATAAGTGTCATATTGATAACAAAAGTACATGATCATCTCGATAAACACAGAAACAGTATTTGACAAAAATGTAACACCCTTTAATAAATGCTAAACACTTAGAAAACTGGAAAGAGAGAGGATCTTCCACAATCTGATCAAAGGTATCTATAAAAGCTTGTGGCTAGCATTCTATTCGATGGGAAAAGGAAAGACAACAACACAAAAACCAAGATGAGGATGCTCCCTAGCTACATTTAACCAATACTATACTAAAGGGTCTAGCCAGGGGTGGTAGACAAGAAAGAATAAACAATAACATTTACCTTGAGAGAGAAAAGAATAAATTTATTACATCTTTGATATAAAAATCCTAGGGAATTCACTAAAAAACTGCATAACTAATAAATGAGTCCAGCTAGCTTGTAGGCTGCAAGATCAATATACAAAAATCAATTGCACTTTTCTGCACTTGAACAGCCTGATATGAAATTAAGAAAATAATTTCATTCAAAATACCAACAAAGAAAAAATGCTTAGGGATAAATTTAACAAAAAATACAAAACTCATTTTGTACAATTATAAAACACTGTGGAAAGAAACTAAAGAGAATCTAAACAAATGGAAACGTATCTTATACCATGAATAAATAGAATTAATGTTGTCATGCTAGTGATAGTCTGCAAACTGATCTCCATGTTCAACAAAATTTCTATAAGAACTTGACTGGTTTCTTGTAGAAATTATCAAACAAATTCTAATATTTTCATTGCATTGCAATAGAGTCAGAATAGCCAAAACATTTTTGAAAAAGAACAAAGTTGTGGTACTTATATTTCCAGACTTCAAAACTTATTATAAAGCAACAGTAATATTTAAGAAGGCATAGTGCTGGTATGCAAATAAATATATACATCAATGGAATAGGTTAAGGGTCCAGAAATAAGCATATGCAGTGTTTATGACAAGCTTCTTTTTTTTTGATAGGCATTCCAAGGTCATTTAGTTCTGCAAGAATAGTCTCTCCAAAGAATCGTACTAGGACAACTGAATATCAGCATGACAAAATTAGAAGTTGGGTGTTTATCTCACATCTTCTGACTCAAAGACAAAAACAGTGAAAGTTAAAGCCATAAACTCTTTGAAGTAGCCATGTGTGGTATGGTGTATACCTGTAATCCTAGCACTCTGGAAGTAGAGCCAGCGGCATCACTGCAACTACAAAGCCAACCTGGACTATATAGTGAATTCCAGGCCAGTTAGGATATTTACTGACTCAAAATTATAAAATATTAATAACAACCTGTTTGAAGAAATTATATATAAGAGGAAATCTTCATGACCTCCTAATTGACAATGAATCTTAGTTATGATTACAAAAGTAAAAGTAGATCCACTGGCCTTTATAAAAATTGAACATGTTTGTGCTTATACAAGGTACTGTCCAAAAGTGATACAATAACACAGAAAATAGGAGAAAGATTTTCAAATTACATATCTGTTGTAGAGCTTGTCTACAATATATATGGAAATCATAATAATAAAAAGACAAGACAATTTAATTTTTCATCATAGAAATCAAAGTCAAAACCACTAGGAAACAGCACTTCACATCCATTCAGAAGACTATAATAAAAGTAAATCTGTTAACAACCAACATTTCCAAAGACTGGAAGGAAATTGGAGCCTTCCTACATTGCGGATAAGATTATATAGTGATGCTATTGCCTTGCTAAACAATTTAGCGGTTTCAAAACAGCAAATACAGAAGTGCTCAGAAATTCCATGATATACCAAGATGAAATGGAAGTGCACATCTACAGGAAAACTCATCCATGCATATTTATAGTGTGTTTATTCAAAATAGTGTGAAGGTGGAAGTAGTCCTAACATCTATCAACTGATGAGTGGTTAAACAGAATCTTATATAACCACTGAGGAGGTTTGAAAGAAAATGGCTCCCATAGGGAATGGCACTATTAGGAGGTGTAGCTTTGTTGGAATAGATGTGGCCTTGTTGGAGGAAGAGTGTCACTGTAGGGTGGGTTTTGAGGTCTCATATATGCTCAAGTTATGCCCAGTGTGGGACAGTTCCCCCAGACCAAGATGTAGAACCCTCAACTCCTCCTCATGCACTATGTCTGCCTGCACACTGCCATGTCCCACCATGGTGATATGGATGAAACCTCTGAAACTATAAGGTATCCCAATTAAATATTTTCTTTTAGAAGGGTTATCATGGCCAATAAAACCTTAACTAAGACAGAAGTTGGTACCAAGGACTGGGGTATTGATGTGATAGGCCTGACCATGTTTTTTGTTTGGAGAAATACGGACTTTGGCACTATGGATTAGAAAAGCAGTTGATCACATTAAGTGGTGTTTAATGGGCCATCCTACTTGAAGCACAGAGGACAGCGGTGCTGAGGGTGATTTGAACAGTGGGGGCATGCCTCAAGAAGTTTTAGAGAAGACTGTTAGCGTGTGGCCTAGAAACTGTTCCTTTGTTGTTGTTGTTTTGAGACAGAACCTATTCTGGAACTAGCTCTTGTAGACCAGCCTGGCTTCGAACACACAGAGAGTTGCCTGTCTGCCTCCCAGGCGCTGGAATTAAAGGCATACACCACCACTGCCTGATTTAGTAAACTGTTCTTGTGATATTTTGGTGAAGAATGTGGCTACTTTGTGCCTGTTTCTGAAAAGTTGGTCTGAGGTTAAAGTGAAGATGTTGGGTTGATTGTGTTGTAGAGGAAATCTCAAAACAGCCTAGTGTAGACTCTGATGTGTGGTTAGTAGTGTTAACTCTGATAAAGATATATAATGAAAAGGAGCAAGCTTAGCAAGAAAACTACAAAATGTACCATTTGAGGAGAAAAGGAACACCAGGAAGTGGAACCGAGCTAAGTCCTGTGTTTGAAAAGATAAAGATTAAAAAATGGAATAAAAGAAATGGTATTATCAGGGCAGGGTCCCACCTAGCTAAACTTCTAACTTGTGAAAAAGGATTAAAGAAAAGCTCAGAGCCAGGTATAGTGGTACATGCCTTACTCTCAGCACTCTAAGGCAGAGGCAGGTAGATCTCTAAGTTTGTGGCCAGTCTGGTCTACAGAGCAAGTTTCAGGACAGCCAAGATAGATAACTATTGAAAATAGAAAGTTAGTGAAGATGTAATTGAATGAGAGGGGGTCATGTTACAGTCCCATCAAGCAGCAGAACTTAGCAGCTTTGGTCATGTGATTCTGGTTTTAGAGTCAAGGATAGAAGAAAGGGGTTACACAATCTTCCTCCACTATTATGGAAAGCCACTGAGACCAGGCATATGTCATGGATGACCCTAAATGAAGGCCTAGAGAGGCCATATGTCAAGCTGTGAAGGTGAAACCTGGATTTTCATGGAGACTCCAAGATGTTGGAGATACCAAAGCCATAAGATACTTGCCAAGGAGAGCTGCTGTCAGGGAATGGAACAAGTCCAAGAGAAGGAAATGGATTGAAGTCAACAAAGATGAAGGGAGTTGGAGATCTTAAGAGTACATTGACATCACATACGGAGATATAGAGTTTGGAGCTTGCTCATGTGCTTTTCGGTCTTGATTTGGTACAGTATTTCTTCACTAACTTCCCTTTCCTACAATGTGAAATGGTAATGTATACCCGGTACTATTATATGTTGGAAGTATGTGATCTGCTTTTCTATTTTGATTTTTATAAGGGATTACTTTTAAGAAATTACATGATGCTCAGAAGAAACTTTGAGCTTTGAACTTTTAAATATTGTTAAGAGTATGATAGACTATGGGGAGTTTTGAAGTCGGACTAAATGCATTTTGCATTCTGTTAGAGCTGTAAACCTATAGGGACCAGGGAGTGGAATGTGGTGGTTCAAATAGGTATACCCCCAAAAGACTCATGTATTTGAATGCTTGGCCCATAAGGAGTGGTACTATTAGGAAGTGTGGCCTTTGTAGAGTAGGTGTGGCCTTGTTGGAGGAAGTGTGTTACTATGGGGGCAGACTTTGAGGTTTCCTATGTTCAAGCTACTCCCAGTGTTACACACCACTTCCTGTTGCCTGCAAGATGTAGGGCCCTCAGCTCCTTCTCCAATACCATGTCTGCCTGCACACTGCCGTGTCCTACTGTGATGATAATGGACTAAACCTCTGAAAATGTGAGCTAGCCTCATGTAAATGGAAGTTTCTGTCCTGCCCAGTCCCGCAGCTGTTCAGTCCCAAAGAATCACACAGATTACAACACTGTTTGGCCAATGGCTCAGGCATATTTATAGCTAGCTCTTACAGCTTAAATTAACCTTTTTCTATTAATCTGTGTATTGCCATGAGGCTGTGGCTTACCGGTCAGGTTCTGGCATCTTTCTCCTTTGGCAGCTACATGGTGTCTCCCTGACTCCACCTTCTTTCCTCCTCTATCTCTGCTTGGATTTCCCACCTTGCTATAGTCTTCCCTGCCATAAGTCAAAGCAGTTTCTTTATTAACAATTGGTAATAAAACATATTCAAAGCATACAGACTAGAATCCCACATCAGCCCCAATTAAATGTTTTATTTTATAAGAGATGCCATAGTCCTGGTGTCTCTTTACAGAAATTGAATCCCTAAGACATCCATATAGTGAGGTATTAATAAGACATGAAAAGGAATGGGGTTCTCATATATGATTCAACATGAATCTACTTGAAAACATTATGCTAAAGCAAAAGTGGCAGATGTAAGAGATAACATATTATGGGTTTGGAGGTCTTCTCTGCCACCACCTTAGACAGGTGGTTTTTCCAGCCTTTATCACATGCCCACATGATCCTGTCTGATCGACATGTTTGGGTTGTGCTCTGGCCCATGCACAGGCCTCTGGTAAACAGTACTCATCCTTTTTCTTCCCAGTCTGGACTACAAATTTATACTTTTTTGCCCCATTTTCAAGTCCATTGTGGACAAAGATTTTGTCCTGGAACTCAACAATAACCTCAGCATCTGTGGGACCCTCCACTCTGTGTAGCAGTATCTCAATATCAAACTGACATCAGTGTCACTGACCCTGAGAAACATTGTCACATGTTACCAGTGAAGAGCTGTTTCATCCTAGGCTCAGGAGTCTGCTCCCCGTACACATCAGTAGGCAAGGTAGACACATGGTTGTTACATGATGCAACAATCAAGAAAGGAAGTCCTGAAGTACAGTGTTGCCCCCTTTCCCATTGGCGACAAATAGCTTTGTGAATTGGCTAAAAAAAAAAGGCTTGCCTGATAACTGAGGTGTGTTTTGTTACTGATGATGTCTTGTTTTCATTTTTATTTGAATAGATAAGAGGCATAATAGAAGCAACTCCTCTGTTAGAAAAGGGTTGTTAAGAAAGTTGGGAACCTGCAAATCTTTCCCAGTCCCCAAAACCTGCCATCTTACTCCTTACCTGGGAATGGTGGGAGTTTTCTGGGTCTTCGCAGTATAGTATATCGTATATTTTGGGGATGGAACAAGTAATGGTTTCTTTTCTTGGGGGTGCAAAATGAGACCAGGTCTCTCTCTATAGCCTTGCTCGTCCTGAAACTCATTTTGTAGATCAGGCTGGCATCAAACTCATAGTAATCTACCTGCCTCTGCCTCCTAAGTGATGGGGTTAAAGACATGGGTGGGCTACCACTCCCAGAAGTAATGGTTCTTAAAGTAGGAGTTAGAGAGGTGATCACAAAGTAAAGGGTATAAAGTTTGTTTTCTCCACTTCTCTCTCTTCTCTCTCATTCTCTTCCTCTCCCTCTCAAAAGGTCTGTAGACAGTGTGGCCTCATTTTCCAGCTCTTCAGTATTGGAAGGCATGCTCCACCATGCTGAAAGTTTTCTTTTGAGGTAATGGAAATGTCCTATATTTGACTATGCTGTTATTAGTGAACATACTTTTTAAAAAAGAAAGAAAGAAATTCACTACATATTAGCCTTGATATCACAGCTGGACTTAGCAATTAATGCAATGAAGCTCAGTTTATCCCTCTTCCCTCCCCAAAATGACACTCTGGCACTCTGGGAAAACTGGATGGTCTAAATCTGGTATAAATTTATTCCTCCTGGGGAGCCATAGCACATAAACGAGGAAGTCATCAACTTGATGCTTCTGAGAAACTTGATGCTCTGAAAACTGGGTTAAAACAGAATACTCTTGAGCTGCACAGTGGTGGCACACACCTTTAATCCCAGCACTTGGGAGGCAGAGGCTGGCAGATCTCTGTGAGTTCAAGGCCAGCATGCTCTACAGAAGTAGTTCCAGGATACCTAGGACTGTTACACAGAGAAACCTTGTCTTGAAAACCCAAAAAACTAACTAACCAAAAAGAACAGGCTGCTCTTTCCATCTTCCTCTGCTACTTTTGTCCCTGGAAAATAGATCATTTGCTTAGTCACCAAACTTTTTTGAAGTTTTAGTTTTCTATAAAATGCTTTATTTGAGGTAGTGGTAATACATAGACAAATAGGTCTCTGGAAACTTTCTGTCCAACAGGTAGATGGGCATGTAAGTAACCTCCATAAGGGCCAAGAACTAGATCTCAGATTTTATAAACAAGGTCAGTTGAAAGTCACCCACTGAATTAAGAAAAATCAACATAAAATAGATAAACTTAACCATGTGGAGAAGATACACTCCCCTCCCCCCACTCCCTCTCCTCCTCCCTCACCATTCCCAAGAGCAGTCAGGGTTTCCTGTCCTGTGGGGAATCCAAGTTCCTCCCCCCTCCCTCCGGGTCCAGGAAGGTGAGCATCCAAACAGGCCAGGATCAAAAAGCCAGTCCATGCAGACGAAACAAGACCCAGTGCCATTGTCAATGGCTTCTCAGTCTTCATTTGGACCTCGGGGGCTCAGTCAGCCCCCATGTCAGCCACATTCAGAGAATCCGGTTTGATCAAATGCTCATTCAGTCCCAGTCCAGCTGGCCTTGGTGATCTCTCATTCGATCAGTCCCCTTGTATCAGTGGGTGAATGCACCCTTCGCAGTCCTGACTCCAGTGCTACAATGTGGGTCTCCGTCTCTATCTCCATCCATCATCGGATGAAGGCCCCCTCTGATTTTGCTTTCCTTGCTCATGATCTCCCTCCCTCTGCTTCTCATTTGGACCTAGGGAGTTAAGTCCAGTGTTCCAATATGTGTCTCTGTCTCTATCTCCATCCATCGCCATATGAAGGTTCTGTGGTGACATGCAAAATATTTGTCAGTATGGTTATGGACCAAGGCCAGTTCAGGCACCCTCTCCTCTGCTGCCCAGGGAACAATCTGGGAACCTCTCCTTGGGCCTGGGAACCCCTCCAGAATCAAGTCTCTTGCAAACCCTAAAATGGCTCCCTTAGTTGAGATATAAACTTCCCTGCTCCAAGAACCATCCTTCCTCCCTCCCCCCACCCATTCCCCTAAGCCATCCCCAATCCTCCCCCACTCCCCTCCCCTAACTATCTTCCCCTACTTCCACACCCCTCCACCCCCCATGCACCCGAGTTTGCCTGGCAATCTTGCCTAGTTCTAATATCCAGGAGGATAACTATATGATTTTCTTCAGGTTCACCTTCTTATTTAGCTTCTCTCGGATCACAAATTAAAGACTCACAGACCTTTAACTATGGCTAGAATCCACTTATGAGTGAGTACATACCATATTTCACTTTTGGGTCTGGATTACCTTACTCAGTAAAGCGTTTTCTATTTCCATCCATTTGCATGCAAAATTCAAGATGTCATTGTTTTTTACCGCTGAGTAGAACTCTAATGTGTATATGTACCACACCTTTTTTAACCATTCTTCTATTGAGGGGCACCTAGGTTGTTTCCAGGTTCTGGCTATTACAAATAGTGCAGCTATGAACATAGTTGAACAAATACTTTTGTAGTATGATAGGACATCTCTTGGGTATATTCCCAAGGGTGGAATTGCTGGGTCCTGAGGGAGGTTGTCTCCCAGTTTCCTGAGAAACCGCCACACTGATTTCCACAGCGACTGTACAAGATTGCATTCCCACCAACAATGGATGACTGTTCCCCTCACTCCACATCCTCTCCAGCATAGGCTATCATTGGTGTTTTTGAGTTTAGTGATTCTGAGAGGTGTAAGATGGTATCCCAAAGTGGTTTTGATTTGCATTTCCCTGATCGCTAAGGAGGTTGAGCATGTCCTTAAGTGTCCTCTGGCCATTCGAAGTTCATCTGTTGTGAATTCTCTGTTCAGTTCAGTACCCCATTTTTTAATTGGGTTAATTAGAGATTTAGTGTCTAGTTTCTTGAGTTCTTTGTATATTTTGGAGATCAGACCTTTGTCTGATGAGGGGTGGGTGAAGATCTTCTCCCAGTAAGAAAGGCAGCCTTTTTGTCTTACTGACAGTGTCCTTTGCTTTACAGAAGCTTCTCAGTTTCAGCAGGTCCCATTTATTCATTGTTTCTCTTATTGTCTGTGCTACTGGGGTTCTACTTAGGAAGTGGCCTCCTGTGCCTATATCTTGTAGACTACTTCCCACTTTCTCTTCTATCAGGTTCAAAGTGGACAGATTAATGTTGATGTCTTTAATCCATTTGGACTTGAGTTTTGTGCATGGTGATAGATATGGATCTACTTTCATTCTTCTACAGGTTGGCATCCAGTTAGGCCAACACCATTTGTTAAAGATGCTTTCCTTCTACCATTGTATACCTTTAGCTCCCTTGTCAAATATTAGGTGTTCATAGGTTTGTGGGTTAATATCTGGGTCTTCTATTCGATTCCATAGGTCGACTTCTCTGTTAATCTGCCAATACCAAGCTGTTTTCAATACTGTAGCTCTGTAATAGAGTTTGAAGTCAGGGATGGTAATGCCTCCAGAAGTTCCTTTATTGTATAAGATTGTTTTGGCTATCCTGGGTTTTTTGTTTTGCCATATAAACTTGATTATTGTTCTCTCAAGGTCTGTGAAGAAGTTTGATGGGATTTTGATGGGGATTGCATAGAATCTATAGATTGCTTTTGGTAGAATTGCCATTTTTACTATGTTGATTCGTCCAATCCAAGAGCAGGGGAGGTCTTTTCATTTTCTGGTATCCTCCTCAATTTCTTTCTTCAAAGACTTAAAGTTTTTGTCAAATAGGTCTTTCACTTCCTTGGTTAGAGTAACCCCAAGATATTTTATGCTATTTGTGGCTATCCTGAAAGGTGATGTTTCTCTGATTTCCCTCTCTGCTTCTTTATCCTTTGTGTATAGGAGGACAACTGATTTTTTGGAGTTGATCTTGTATACTGCCATGTTACTAAAGGTGTTTATCAGCTGTAGGAGTTCTTTGGTAGAGTTTTTAGGGTCGCTTATGTACACTATCATATCGTCAGCAAATAATGAAAGTTTAACTTCATCCTTTCCAATTCGAATCCCCTTGATTCCTTATGTTGTCTTATTGCTATTTCTAGAACTTCAAGCACTATATTGAAAAGGTATGGAGAGAGTGGACAGCCTTGTCGTGTCCCTGATTTTAGTGGAAAGACTTTGAGTTTCTCTCCATTCAATTTGATGTTATCTGTCGGCTTGCTGTAAATAGCTTTTATTATATTTAGGTATGATCCTTGTATCCCCCATCTCTCCAACACCTTTATCATAAATGGGTGTTCAATCTTGTCAAATGCTTTTTCAGTATCCAATTAAATGATCATATGGTTTTTTTCTTTCAGTTTATTTATATGATGGATTACATTGATAGATTTGCGTATGTTGAACCAGCCCTGCATCTCTGGGATGAAGCCTACTTGATCATAATGGATAATTTTTCTAATGTGTTCTTGGATTCAGTTTGCCAGTATTTTATTGAGAATTTTCGCGTCGATGTTCATGACTGAGATTGGCCTGTAATTCTCTTTCTTGGTTGTGTCTTTGTGTGGTTTTGGTATCAGGGTAACTGTAGCATCATAAAAGTAGTTTGGCAATGACTCTTCTGTTTCTATATTGTGGAATACATTAAGGAGTATAGGTATTAGTTCTTCCTGAAAGTTCTGGTAGAATTCTGCATTGAAACCATCTGGTCCTGGGCTTTTTTTGGTAGGGAGATTTTTGATAACAGCTTCTAATTCTTCACGGCTAACCGGTCTATTTAGATTGTTCACCTGTTCTTGGTTCAACTTTGGTATATGGTACTTATCTAAAAAGATGTCCATTTCTTTTACATTTTCCAGCTTTGTGGCATGTAAACTTTCGTAGTAAGATCTAATGATTCTCTGAATTTCCTCTGTGTCTGTGGTTATGTCCCCCTTTTTATTTCTGATCTTATTAATTTGCATGTTCTCTCTCTGCCGTTTCATTAGTTTGGATAGGGGTTTGTCAATCTTGTTGATTTTCTCCAAGAACCAGCTTTTTGTTTCATTGATTCTTTAGATTGTTTTCTGTGTTTCTATTTTGTTGATTTCAGCCCTCAGTTTGATTATTTCCAGTCTTCTACTCCTCCTGGGTGAATCTGCTTCTTTTTTTTTCCAGAGCTTTCAAGTGTACTGTTAAGTCTCCAATGTGTGCTTTCTCCATTTTCTTTAACTGGGCACTTAGTGCTATGAACTTTCGTCTTAGCAGTGCTTTCATAGTGTCCCATAGATTTGAGTATGTTGTGTCTTTATTTTCATTAAATTCAAGGAAGATTTTAATTTCTTTCTTTATTTCTTCTCTGACCCAGGGGTGGTTCAATAGCTGACTGTTCAGCTTCCATGAGTTGAAGACTTTCTGGGGGTAGCATTGTTGTTGAATACTAACTTTAATCCATGGTGATCTGACAAGACACAGGTGGTTACTAATATTTTTTTGTATCTGTGGAAGTTTGCTTTGTTACCAAGTATGTGGTCAATTTTTGAGAAGGTTCCATGGGCTGCAGAGAAGAAGGTATATTCTTTCCTATTTGGGTGGAATGTTCTGTAGATATCTGTTAAGTCCATTTGATTCAATACCTCCAATAATTCTCTTATTTCTCTGTTGGGTTTCTGTCTGATTGACCTGTCCATTGGTGAGAGAGGAGTGTTGAAGTCTCCTACTATTAGCGTGTGTGGTTTGATGACTGCCTTGAGTTCTAGAAGTGTTTCTTTTACATAAGTGGGTGCCTTTATATTAGGGGAATAGATATTCAGGATTGAGACTTCCTCCTGATAAATTGTTCCTGTTATGAGTATGAAATGTCCATGTCTATCTCTTCTGATAGATTTTAACAAAGTTTGAAGTCAACTTTGTTAGATATTAGAATGACCACACCTGCTTGTTTCTTAGGTCCCTTTGCTTGGAAAACCTTTTCCCAGCCCTTTACTCTGAGTAGATGTCTGTCTTTGTGGTTGAGGTGTGTTTCTTGTAAACAGCAGAATGTTGGATCATGTTTTCGTATCCAATCTCTAAGTCTGTGCCTTTTGATAGGTTAATTGAGTCCATTGATATTAAGTGATATTAATGACCAGTGGTTGTTGACTCCGGTCATTTTTTTGGGTAGTAGAGTGTATGTGTTTTCCTTCTTTGAGTTCTGCTTGTGAAGGGTCGCTAGATGTCTGAGTTATTGTAGGCAGTGTTGGGAATGTTGGATTCCTTGCATTGTGATTTGCCTTCTAATGCTTTCTGTAAGGCTGGATTTGTAGCTACATATTGCTTAAATTTGTTTTTATGCTGGAATATTTTGTTTTCTCCGTTGATAGTGAATGATAGCTTGGCTGGGTATAGTAGTCTGGGCTTGCATCCATGGTCTCTTGGTTTCTGCAGTACCTCTATCCAGGACCTTCTGGCTTTCATGGTTTCCATAGAGAAGTCTGGTGTAAGTCTGATAGGCTTACCTTTATAAGTTACTTGATCTTTATCCTTTGCATCTCTTAATATTCTTTCTTTAATCTGACTGTTTTGTGTTTTGATTATTATATAGCGAGGTGATGTTTTTTTTTTTTTTTGATCCAGTCTATTCGGTGTTCTGTATGCTTCTTGAACCTTCATAGGGATATTGTTCTTTAGATTGGGGAAGTTTTCTTCTATAATTTTGTTAAATATATTTTCTGGACCCTTGATCTGCAATTCTTCTCCTTCTTCAATTCCTATTATTCTTAGATTTGGTTTTTTTATTGTGTCCCACAGTTTCTGAGTGTTTTGTGATGATAATTTGTTGGATTTGCTGTTTTCTTTGGTCAGAGCATTTAATTTCTCTATGGTGTCCTCAGAGTCTGAGATTCTTGCTTCTATCTCTTGTATTCTGTTGGTTAAGCTTGTTTCTGAAGTCTCTGTTCGTTTACCTAGGTTTTCCATAGCCAGCCAGACCTCGGTTTGTGATTTCTTCATTGACTCCATTTCAGTTTTCCAATCTTGAACTGTTTCCATTACCTGTTTGATTGTTTTTTCTTGGTTTCCCAGAATTTCATTTACGGATTTACTCATTTCTTCAAACTTTTTGGTATATTTCTCTTCCATTTCTTTACTCATTTCCTCAATCTTTTTGTTATACTTATCTTCCATTTCTTTATGGCAGATTTTCACCTCCTGTTTAAGTTCCTCTATTATTTTCATAAAGATCCACTTAGAGTCGATTTCTTCTATTTCTTCTGGAGTAGGGTGTTCAGTTCTTCTAGTTTCATGCTCCCTGGATTCTGGAAATGTCATGTTGCCTTTCAGGTTGTTGGAGGAATTCTTGCATTGGCGTCTGCCCATCTCCCCCTCTCTGGATGAAACTCCTCAGCACTTTCTGGATAGAACTCCTCAACACTCTCTGGGTAGGACTTCTCAGCACTCTCTGGATAGAGCTCCTCAGCACTCTCTGGGTAGAACTCCTCAGCAGTGCAAAGGGCTAGCTGGTCTTCCCAGGACCCAGGAGACAAAAGGGTGGCAGCAGTGGGGGCAGGGAGGGGTCCCATGGAACACTGAAGACCCTGCCGCAGAAGCTGAGGGGGGAGGGGCTGTGCTCTCTTCCTGGACAGGCAGGCCGCCCAGGCGAGCACCCACTCACCTCTCTGGGTAGAACTCCTCAGCAGTGCAACAGGCAGCCTCTCATTTTCTAATTGAACTTGTGTCTGCCACGTACAGACCCTCCAGGTCTTTCTTTATCCTCTAGTACATGTGGCACAATGAGGAAGCCTGCTCAGGAAAGTTATCCTGAAATAAGAGTCACCTGACCAATTATTTGACATAAAAATGAACCATATCTCTACAGCAAGATAGTCTACATGGAGTGCAGTAAATAAACTTTACTGCAGCTTCACAGGCATTGCCAGAGTGCTACTAATTTGACCTCTGGTCCATGTGCCCTGGAAATTTGGGCAAACATGGGAATAGTTCTGTCAGACAACACTACCTGTTCTAACAATCTGACTCCTGATGGTCGAGTCTTGTGTTCAACAAGTAATTATTCAATTGTATTCACTTAACATCCTAAGTAATTCTTTTTCCATGGGAAAGCAGTGTTGTTCAATTCATGTTCTAACTAAGCACGCTACCTTCTGCTATTCTGTTTCTTGCCATAACTTAATAAATAAGCGCCTAACCTTTCGTGATTTTGTAGTCCCCGAATCTTATTCTCTATGCCCAACACAAGCTAGATAAAATTTCTGCTCCTAAATTCTTTGAAGCAAGCCCCATTGCCTGTCAGGCTCCATTGGAAAGACCTATTGGCCTAACTTTTTGAAAATTCTATCAAATGGAATCAACTGTCATTACATGAAAAATGTACTTTACTAGCACTCAAATGAAATGCCAAGAAAGGTGGGTCATAGAGTGATTAGCATACCTTCATGGAAATGGAATTCAGAACAAAAAGATATCATAGAGAAAGCGTGTGAGCCTTTAGAGGGTTTTTATTTAGGTTGAAAATCCTTTTTTAAATTATAAAAGCCATATAGGTTGGATACTGTGGGGAACATAGAAACAGAAAAGTGTAAATAAAAGAAAAAGATTTTTTTAAAATCTAGAAAACTAAAGAAACCAGGAAAAATCCTAACAAGATATTCTTTCCTGAAGTCTTGTAATCAGGTTTTTGGATGTTGGCTGTACACAGTCACTGACAACCAGACATGAAATTCATTTAGATATAAAAGTGGGTTAACTTGACATTCAGGCAAAAATTTAAGCTTTGGATTTTATGAGATTCAGTTCTTGATTCACATGTTTAACCTCAGTTGTTCTCAAGTTTTAGCCTACATGTATATGCCTGCATCAGAAGAAGCACCTATGACAACTTTGAAAATGAGAATTCCTGGGGCTCCTTGAAGACCTAATGAATGAAAATCTCTGGGTGTAGGATGAACAGTCTATATCTGAATACTACTTGTATGATTCTTATGCACACTGGATTTTAAGAACCACTGGAAGAAAGCTATGGGGTGGTGAAAATAGATGGTATGGATATGGGTATTTTAAAGCTTCTCCGAAGAAGCCTGGGTACTTGTGTGTGGATAGTGGGAATGAACGTTGGTACAACCACTCTAGAAAATGGGAGGACCCAGCTATTGAGATGGCTCAACCAATAAAGGCAACTGTCACCAAGCCTGATGACCGGAATCTGATCCTTTGGTTCTATACAATAGAAAGAGAGAACCAACTCTCACAGGTTGTTCTCTGACCTATATGTGCGCTATGGTGGGCAGATAGATGTACAGATGGACACACACATGAACATTAAAAATTCAATAACATAACAAAATTTTTAAATAGTAAGGCTGACATTTTGTTTAAAAATTCAACATGAAATTACTATATTGATTTTTAAATCATATATATATATATATATATATATATATAAATAAACTAAGATCAAAGTTCTGAAGAAACATTTGTACAACCATGTTTACAGTAGCATTATTCACAATATCCAAAAGGTGCAAACGAACCTAAGGCAGCGAGATGGCTCAGAGGATAAAGGCACTTGCTGCACAAACCTGAGCACCTGATTCTGATCCCTGAATATCACAAGCAAAAAGAGAGAACTGACCCCCAAAAGTTGTTACAGCAGGTTCAGAAAAAAATCTGATGAAGACTTACTTTTCAGAATGAATTTTATTAGAAGAGAGGATCTTTTAATTACTGTTGTGATGTAGATGGGCTTTCTGTCTATGTGTTATTTTCATTGGTTAATAAAGAGACTGCCTTGGCCCTTTGATAGGACAGAAAATTAGGTAGGCAGAGTAAACAGAACAGAATGCCAGGAAGAGGGCAATGAGGCAGATGCCATGGAGCCAGCCACCAGGTCAGACATGCTGAATCTTTTCCGGTAAGCCACCACCTCGTGGTGCTACACAGATTATTAGAAATGGGTTAATCAAGATGTGAGAGTTAGTCAGTAACTAACTCTCTAGAGATAATGGGCCAGGCAGTGTTTAAATTAATACAATTTGTATGTTGTTATTTCCGGGGCTAAGCTAGCCGTGCAGGAGGCGGGTGGGACGAAAAGCAGGCCTGCCCACAGCTCCTCACTACACTGTTGTCTCAAGGGCCAGAGATGATCCATTCTTGAAATAGGAGAATAATTAGGGAACACAGAATGTCATGCCAGGAGAATGAGCTTTTTCTTTAAAACCTGAGAAGGGCTGAATTAAAGGAGATAGGGCCTTGGAACAGAAGAGATGTCCTTCAAGACCAGACATAGGTTACATTAGGAAAGAAAGTCATCATGCATAGCATGACAAGACACCTGAAGGGAAGTCCCCAAATATATAAGCAAAGAATATTTTTGATTCTTACAAATTTCCAGAAAGGGCAGGAAGGTTCAAACTGTGTGATCCTGCCTCACTTGGCCTATGTGACTCCTAACATGGAGGCTTGTGCTAGGTGGGCCATAATTCAAAGTTGCTTTGGTCCCTCACCACAAAGGGGGCAGGTTGAGATTTCTCCCCCTGCCTATCAGTCCTCTATGTTCTAACAGTTAATTGTTCTTTGTCTCTGGGGAGAGACTACATGGGGGTGGGGCTAAGTTCTGGGAGAGACAGAGCCAGGTAGTGAATCTGTAATCTAACAATTGTGCTCTGATCTTCATATACCACATGCCCACTATTGCCCACATGCACCTGCACTCACACAACATGAACACACACACACACACACACACACACACACACACACACACACAGTACAAAACAACAAAACAAAACAAATAAAACAATAAAAACAAGTATCCACCAATGGGTAAGTAAACAAAATATGGTACACACACAAAAAAGAATGAGCATGAGTTTTATGATTGTTACCCGAGATTACAAGGAGTAGAGTGGTTGGGAGGAAGGATATACCCTGGCCAAGAATTATCGAGTTGCAATGATATAGAGTAAGAAATTAATTATGGTGTGCTAATACACAGTGGGGTAATACCAGTACCAATAATGTATTGTACATTTCTAAAACACTGTAAAAAAGAACTCTGAATGTTCTCCCATGAAGAAATGGTGTCTTTGAGAAGATAACTACATTTAACTTAAGCATGACACAATGTTTATAATATAAACAAGATAAAATATGACACAGTACTATCCACAATTAATGATTTTTCTGTGGCAACTGAAAGTAAATATTAATTTAAAATTCAACACTTGCCTAACATCAGCAGAAAGTAAGAGTTATATGAGGTGATAAACTCTCTCTCCTCAAGTGTGGCAGGTAAGCTTGCATGATGTTAAAGCAGTGGTTCTCAACCCACTTGTCCCCTTGTGCCACATATCAGATACCCTGCATGTCAGATGTTTACATTACAATTCATAGCAGTAGCTAAATTGTAGTTATGAAGTAGCAATAAAAATAATTTTATGGTGGGGGCCACTACAACATGTGGAACAGTATTAAAAGGGTCACAGCATTAGAAAGGTTGAGAATCACTGTGTTAAAGGAACACAGTGATCAAGTTTCTGCCAATCAACATTTTTAGTTAAAATTACCATAGTGAAAACCTTTTTGTACAAAATAATAGGGTTTTTAGTGGGATCAGCCAGGAGGCAAATCCAATCACTTACTCTACAGTTTATAAAACAGACTATTCAATGAGAAAAGACTGAGGGCCCTATAGAAAAAAGTCAGCATAATATTTGAAAACTTTGCTCAAATTCTATTTTGATAAAAGAAGTGAAAACCCTGAGAGATCATTTGTTTCCTCTCAGATTAGTGAATATGAAAAGTATGGAACCTTTGAGGTGGTTTAGGGTACTTGCTCCCAAGCCTATTGATCCACAATACATAGTGTCTACATGATGGAAGAGGAGAGCTGACCCCCTGGAGATTATCCTCTAACTTACATACACACACACACACACACACATACACACACACACACACACACACACAGAGAGAGAGAGAGAGAGAGAGAGAGAGAGAGAGAGAGAGAGAAAGGCAAAGCCACAAACACATGCTCACAAATGTGCTCAAGCATACAAATATAAATAAATAAATGTTAGCTTTTAAGGCAGTAGTCCTGTATGTTGTTACTGAAAAAAAGTTTTATTTGAGTGGTTATTGTATTTTTTTCAAAAATTTATTGGAGCCAGTGATATGGCTCAACTTGCTTGCTACCGAGATAGGCAACCTGAGTCCAATTCCCAGAACTCACATGGGGAAGAAAAGAATCATGTGTCCTCTGACTACCACAGGCACAGTGGTATACAGGTCCTCCTTCTCTGACCACACACAAATAAATGTAATAAATTTATTATTGTTGTTACTGTTATCATCATCATTAGTGTGTGTGTGTGTGTGTGTGTGTGTGTGTGTGTGTGTGTGTATGTGTGTTGAAAGTGCAAAGGCTTATGTGGAGGCCAGAGGACAAGGTTGAGGACTAGGTTGTCTCCTTTCTACTTTATATAGGTTCTAGGAATTGAACTCGGGTTGTTAAGTTTAAACAGTAAATGCCTCTACCTGCTGAGCCGCTTGCCAAAAGAGAGTTTTTTGAAGGAAGTTTGTCAAGGTCTGTCAAAATGTTAAGTGTGATGAAATCGACTCAGCAATTTTACATTTAGGAAGTCTTTATTATTTTAGGGCACATATAAAATAAAGGTTTTTGTAGCACTGTTTATAGTGGCAAATTGTTGAGAATAATCCAAATGTCCATTACTATACTACTGGTTAAATGCACTTTTTAAATTATATCTATATGATAGAACAGCATGCAGCTACAAAAATGTTGCATTTGTACAAAATAATACAAAAAGGTTTTCAAGGTCTTACTTACAGAGTTGAACAAAATAAAAACCTGCCATTTACCTTGCAGGAACTGTTCTAAACCTTTCACAACTATTAATCATTTCAAATAGTCATAATGGTAAATATTAGTTTATGCATACTTCACTCTACCTCAAAGTGAACACACACCCATGAAACTAGAAATTATTTTACTTTGTCTGAAAGGAATTTAAAAAGTTTGTTACCAGGTAGCAACCACAGGAGGAAGCACAAACATTCAAATACAAACACAGACTATAACTATCTCTCAAAATATCTTACACCGAGACTTACTTGGTGGTTTCTGTTTCCTATTTCCTTCTGGTGTGATTAACAGCATTCATTTCGTTTAGAAATGCAGGTTTAGTTGGTAAAAAGTAACCAATGCCTGTTATTGATCCAGCTCAATCAGGAATTGTAGCCCTGAACTCAAAGTAGAACCAAAAGCCTGGGGGGAAAAGTGCTCTTTTTCCATGTTGAAACCTTAACTAATAATTATATAAGACAAGTATGTCTTCAATTAAAAATCAACAGATTTAGAAGGGCAATGGTTCCAGGGTAACATTGGTTGCTACCCATCCTTATTTTCCTCTTCCACTGGGAGAATGAACAACTATCCTACACAAAAGAGGCAGATTTGAATAATTTGCAAGCAACTTAGAATACATTTTTGACACATGTAGCAAAAAACTTAGGAAGGCTTGGGTAGTCGTTCTTGTTTTTGAAACTCAATAACCAAAATATAATCTCATTGCCATGATTGCTTTTCAAATACGTAAGTTATGGATTTCTGAAACCTGATTATTTTTAAATATAAGTTTGTAAGTTACATAATATAGTTCTTTTAACAAAATAATACAAGTCTATTTTGCTTTTAAGTCAAAGCACCTTCCAAAGTTGTTAAGCCATATTCCCCTTTCTCCTGTTAACACTGAGAAGATCAAATACCTGAGACTCATATAATAAGAAATGGCTTATGAAAGTATTAACATTACATTGTTCCTTGAAAAAATTAATGCAAAAAAAGAATTGGATTGTATGGGATATAGTAGTCATGATTTTCTAAATATATTATTTTGTCCTTACATTTATATGTGTGTGTTTATATTTACATATTCCTGAAGGAAATGGACAAAAATTGTAACAGTTGTTATGTGATCTCTAGAGTTCAAATTTCTTTATGAGTTTAACTTCAGTTTGTAAATTTAATCTTTCTCTTTATTTGCCAAATGGTTTATAGTGAGTATATAATTCCTGTGTCACCAAGAGAAAATGAATGCATGTTACTGAAAGCTAAAGGAAAATGACTCTGTTCTGGAATCAGTTTGCTTTGGAATCTTTGGTATCTGTATTAGTTACCTTTATGTTGCTGTGTTGAAATACCATGATCAAGGAACTTACTGAAGAGAGAGTTTATTTTAACTTATGATTCCAAAAGGACAGGTCCGTAATGGTAGGGAGGCACGCAGCAAGTGGAAGGCTTGGCAACAGAAACAAGAAAATCTGTGCTCACAACTTGAACCACAAGTCCAAAGCAAAGAGTACAAACCACAAGTGGCATGAAGTTTTTCAACTCAAAGCCCACCCCTACTGATACATTTCCTCCAGCAAGGCTGTACTACCCCAAATAGCACCAACAAATGGAGACCAAGTATTCAAATACCTAAGACATTCTTAGGACATTCTTATCAAATCACTATACTATATTTCACTACTTTCCCACCACTGATAAAATGCAATCATTCTTGCAGTTTTCATTGCCCCCATTGTAGACATTTTTCTCTGTCTCTCACCTGTTTTCCTGGCTTCTGTAATGATATTTTGTTTGTGATCTAACAAATAAAGCTTGCCTGAAGATCAGAGTGCCGAGCTAAGCCACTAGAGGCCAGTGAATGGTGATACACACCTTTAATCCTAGGACTTGTGAGATAAAAGCAGACAGATCTCTTTGAGTTCAAGGCCACTCTGGTCTACACAGGATTGAATCAGCCTAAAAGAGAAACATACCCCACACAAAGATGATTCCAGCACTTGGGATCACATGCTTTTAATACCAACACTAGGGAGGTGGAGACAGGAGTGATATGGGTTGGCAGAGAGGAATATAAGACAGGAGGAGTCAGGAGCTCAGATGCAATCTGAGGATTTGATCTGAAGATGCAGAATCTAAGGATTCGTAGAGAGAGGATCACCTATTTTGGTCTGAGCATTGTTAGAGGTCAGAATTCTAGTGGCTAGCTGCTCTGCTTCTCTGATCCTTTAGTTTTCACCCCAATATTTGACTCTGAGTTTTTATTAAGACCAATTAGAATTCATGCCACAGGCTTCTGACACACAATTGCTGTATACATCTTAACAGTTTCAGGTTGATGAGTTTCTGTCTAAACTTGACACATTATTTCTTGGCCCTTGACTGCATTTGTCACTGCCTTCATCACCCAGGCTTCACTTTTTGTGACTTTTGCTGCTGTTCAATATGAATGTATGAGCTTTTAGTACAGTTTATCTCTTTCTTTTCAATGGGTCCTGGAGTCATCAGTGTTGTAACACAATCCCGTACCTTTAAACCTGCACTGGAGGTCTGATCATAGCCTGAATCATAGTCTGAATCAGGCCATGCCTACCTGCCACTCTCCCTGTGACAGAGAATTAAGAAGTAGTCTGTGGTGTGAATTGGCAACTCTCAAATTTATGATATCTGCCTCCTACATGCTCTTTGTCATGCTGAACAAATATCATGATGTGAAACTTCCTACTACCCCTAAAAGGTTATAGTAAGTCAAACCTTTCCTTTCTCTGGAAATTGGCTTGATTCCTTGAGGAGACGCCTTGAAGATCTAGAATGAAGATCAAGGCTGCTCTCTAAAGAGGTTCTTTGACCTTCTTTCACTATACTGTGATTTCAGATTCCCTTCTGTATGCTGTGAATATGTTTTAATACCATTGGTTAATAAAGAAACTGCTTTAGTCTATGGCAGAGCAGCAGAGAGCTATGCAGGAAAACTAAACTGAATGCAGGGTGAAAGAAGGCAGAGTCAGAGAGACGCCATATAGCTGCCAAAGAAGAAAGATGCCTGGACCTTACCGGTAGGCCACAACCACATGGTGACACATAGATTAATAGAAACGGGTCAATTTAAGATATAATAGGTAGTTAGGAATATGTTTGAGCTGTTGGCCAAAAAGTGTTATAGTTAATAGAGTTTTATGTGATTATTCTGGTCTGGTCTGGTCTGGGTGGCCAGGAAACCAAAAAACAGCCTCCATTTACACATCCCTTGTCATAGAATGTCTCTCTCTATCTCTCTTTCTTTCTCCTTTTCCTCCTCCTTTTCCCTCTCCTTCCTTTTCACTCCTTTTTTTTAGATTTATTTATTATGTATACAGTGTTCTACAGGCCAGAAGTGGACACCAGATCTCATCTTGAATGGTTGTAAGCCACAATGTGGTTGCTGGGAATTGAACTCAGGACCTTTGGAAGAGCAACCAGTGCTCCTAACCTCTGAGTCATCTATCCAGCCCCTTCCTTTTCACTCTTAATGAAGCTCCTCTCCAGTCCACCCTTAATGAAACTCTCCTTAGGCTTTAAAGGGAAGCCTCACCTTTCCTTTAAGGTCTAACTATGCTTACATTCTGCATGCACTACTTCCAATACTCTCACTCCCAGTTCAAGATCCAAACATGTCCTTGAGATGCTCATTCAAGGGAATTATGTCTCAGCTCCTTTGCAGACTGATAGCTGCTCTTTCTACTTTTTAATAATGGGTATACTACTTTGCTGAAGCTACTCTCAGAAACAAATGAATAATCTCAGTGCTATACAAGGGAACACACAAATAAAGTAAAAGTAGCACAACCAAGGCAATTTCTTTATGTAAAATGGGTGTGTCCAAGATGCAAATTGGACTAGAAAGCACACTGAAGCCAACACTGAGGATCTATTATTCCTAAAACCGGGGGTGACTGAGTTACATCCTATCCATGGGAGCTCAACTTCACAATCTGATGTGATTGGCTAATCAATGCAAAGTAGAATGAATGTTCAGGAAATACAAGTCCTTGCTGGACTTTGATTTTTCTTAAGTTTCTTACAACCCACCCCCACTTTTCAATACTTTTTTCAAACCTAGCCAGCATATAGTGGCATTTTAAGGTCTTTAGTAATGGTAAATTATTGTTATAATTGATAGCTTAAGCATGGTTTAAGTTCAGTCTGACTTCCTTGGAATGACCTCTTGACCATGTGATTGATTTGGCCACTGGAATGTGAGGTTTTCACTCTGGCCAGAAATTCTTTTCTCTTGGCAAAAAGGTGTCTTATGATAACAGGCCTTTACTGCTATCTTACTATTCTCTCATCTAAAAGGGTAACTTTTTAATTGCTGAAGAGCTAGATTAGAGACTATGGTCCCCAAAACATTTTTGGCATATCTGGTTTGTGGTCAAGTTAAGGCTGTGGAGAGACCCAAAGACATCTTTGGCTTTTTGTTAAGGAAGAAAAAAGCTGGTTAATTTCCTTGACTCCTTCTTTCCCTAGTTGTTTCCTACTTCCTGTTCCTTTCCATCCCTCCAAAGTAATACTAACCACCATTATAGGATTGAAGTGACAACTGATCTGGCTCTTTAAAGCTGAAAGCGGCATATTGGTTGTGGGAGTTTGGGAGTATCCCAACAGATGGCATATGGAAAATACTTTGTCAGGTGTAGGGGATGAAAGTCTTTGAGCAATGTCTGGAAAGATGTGAGAGGTGAACTAAAGGCATGAGTTATTAGCCTACTCAGAGAATAAGAAGCAGCCCAGAGTATATATCCAAATCAATATCCATTAGAAGCTTTTGGGCTCCCAAGGGCGCCCTTCTGCTAGGCTTCTCTGTAGTGATATTTCATTTGTATTTTAATTAATAAAGCTTGCCTGAAGACCAGAATACAAAATAGCCACACTAGTTGACTACATAGGCCAGGAAGTAGCTGCACACACCTTTAATCCCATCAGCCACACTAGTTAGTCATAGAGGCCAGGTGGTGGAGCACACCTTTAACCCCAGCACTAGGGAACATAATAAAACAAGATGAGACAGGAACTTACTGTCTTTTAGTCTGAAGATTTTATAGAAGTAAGAGCTCTCTAGTGGCTTGGATGCTTTGCTTTTCTGATCTCCAAGTTGAAGCCCAACATCTGTCTCTTGGTTTTTATGAATCATGCTACATTTGGGTCCCAACACGTGGGATACAAATTCATGAAAAAGTCATTGACCTGTGGCTTTCTAGTCACCAGCACAAGCTAGAGCTGCATGCGGGGATCCAGGCTCCTAATGCTATGCTTTCTTTTCTATTTTTCCCCCAAGTCTCTGAACAAGTGAAAATTGAGACTTTGTCAATTAGCAGGAATAGACCAGGAGAAATTATAGTACTTTTTAATAATGATGAAATTGACAACTTATAGGAAGAAAGTGAACCCTGTCTAAGAGCTTGTAGCAGTTTTGGGGATAGATAAACAACAACTATCCCAAAAGCAAGAGAATTCAACTTATAAAGAGAACTAACTGGATTATTCCTTGAATTGTATGGGACACACCAATAACTGAAGCCCCTACATTCTATACTGATGGAAACTGGTGTAGGAGGTCCTTCTGTTTATGTGTTGCTTTTATTGGTTAATCAATAAAGAAACAGCTTGGCCTGATAGGGCAGAACTTAGGTAGGTGGAGAAGACAGAACTGAATGCTGAGAGGAAGAAAGCAGAGTGAGAGAGCTGCCATGGAGCCACCAGATCAGACATGCTAAATCATTCCTGGTAAGCCACGACCTCATGGTGCTATACAGATTAACAGAAATGGGTTAAATCAAGATGTGAGAGTTAGCCAATAAGAGGCTAGAGCTAACAGGCCAAGCAGTGTTTAAATGCATACAGTTTCTGTGTGATTATTTGGGGTGTAAGCTAGTGGGACGGCTGGAACAAGAGACCCCACTCCATGTTACAGGAAATAAATCAGGTAAGGCAAGTGACAAATCAGAAAATTTAAGTAAAGTGAATCAAGGCCCTTATTATTCCATCCAAAAGTCAAAATTATATGCTATTCTCATGATACTAAAGGATTTTGAAAAACCCTCTCAACATTGTTATTGATTTGCAATATGCAGAGAGTTGTTTTGTATATTGAAACCACTGAATTTATGCCAGATGATACAGAATTGACTTTATTATTTATTCAGTTATAAGATGCAATCAGAAATAGGAATCATCCAATATACATAACACACATCTGATCTCATAAGGGTCTGCCGGGTCCTCTAGTATGTTTTTCATTTGGTCAGATATAACTTGCCAAAAGAAAATAACTTCAAAATTATGGTTGAGGAAGAGTTTTGTTTCTGTCTTTCAGGAAAATAAAGGTATCCAGCTAAGGATTCTAAAGAACACTGAACAAATGAGACATCTAAATAAAAAGGACAAATCATGCAGAAAAAAATGTCTCAAGAAAAGGAGTAAATTGACCTATTGGTATATCACATTTCCAACAGGATAAAATTTCATAAATCTTCCCAAATGTTTGTTTCTCCTATTTTCTACAGACATACGATGCAAATGGTCTTTTTGTAGTCACAGTCCAGTTAAAGATTAAAGCTGGCTTTGAAATTGGAGCATGGTTCTCTCCTTCTCTAAACTTAAGCATACTTATTAAAGTAAAATCTAAAATCACTGTCTCATGTCTGAAGAGCCATCTGGTACAGGACAGAAGAAAAACAAATATTATGGACTATTATATTGCCACTAATCTCATAGTCTTTTGCTTTTATATTGACTCCTTAACAGTCTTTCTTGAGGTATAAAATTTATAACATTAATATTTATATATTTTAAACTGTTTGCCATGATATTAATAGTCATGTAGAGTACTAACTAATTCTAGGGAAAGGTTTTTTCTACCTTCATGTACATGATTTCAGGTTTGAGTCTCTTATCAGTTTTCTGCAGTGAACTATGAGCCTGCCCAACAACAACTTTTGAAGTCTCCATAAGAAGAGTGGGACCCCTCAACGATGATCCCTCCAAGACTACGATAACACCACTAAACTGAAAACCACCACCAAAAGATTGACTTTGGACTACAAACTGCTCAAAACAATTTCAAGGTAGATAGCTGAGATGATGAGCCTAACAGATTACTCTAGTTAGTACTCGACACAAGCCCTGCACTTTCCCATTATGCAGAGACTGGAAAACAAATGGTACAGGTACCTCACCCAGGACTTGACAATTCACCGAAATTTTTCTTATCAGGATCCCCTAAAGATACCATTGCCCCTAGACAGTCAGTAGTAAATTTAGGAGTATGACAATCACATTCCCAAGAGGTAGAGTAGATGGGTTTTGGTCATTCAGTGGGTTATGGATATTTGTCATTGTTTAGGAGGTTGGTTATAAGTTGTTACTGATTATAGGCAGGAGGAAAGTTGAACAAAAGAGATTAGATTCAGAGTTCTTGTTTTGAAAAGAAAAATTGGATAAAAAGAAAAAATAGATATGATGGGATATACAACCCATTTGACAATGTAATGTAAATTTTTAGTCCTTGAAAATTATTAGTACCAATGGTCTAGGATAATAAGAAAATGCAGGTTAGTAGTTAGTCACCTATTATAATCAAACTTGTAGTCACATTAGTTATATTTTCAAGGTCAAACAACAAAATATTTGAAATACACAGATCATCTTCAAGCACTTCAGAGATCTAGAGAATATGGCATTTAAGATGTTTTAATAATATAGGTTCTTTTTTATGACAATGAGACATGTCTACTCCTGACAGTATCAATCTACTTCAGAGAAGATAATGGGCATCAAAGAAATTTCACATGGAGCTTATTTTCTTTGTGGCAAAAATAAGCCACTGGGCAAGAAAATGTCTTTGCCTTGACTACTGACAGTATGCTGCCCTAATTGGACAAGCAGGACACAAAAGAAAGTGACTGCCAACCATTGTCAAGACAAGGAGAAATAACCCTTCAGAATATTCTGCTTCACAGAAAGGTATATCAAATATGCCAGGCCTGTAAACTGAAGACAGATGTCCCAATGTTGCAGAGGAACTTTAGGCCACTATCCAGGCAGCCAGTTGTTTCTGACATTTCTCACAATTTTTGGAAGTCACTTGCTGTACTTCCTGTTTACTCAGTTAGTATTATTTCCTTCTTGTGTCTCTGAGAGAGATGAAGACTCGATAGTTAAAGTTTTTCTTGTTTACTTGAGGCAGAAAGAAAGTTATGATAGGAAGTAAATTAGGTACAAGGATATTGGACTCACCAAGTTAGGATAGATATTGAATATTTTCTCTAAATTTGTCAAATGCAAATGGACAAGATATTGTTGATGTATTTATTGCCTGTGTATATTGTATATAGTTATTGTATTTGTTGTATACAGTTTTTCTTAGATTAGTTATAGCCTTCTTTTTTATTTTAGACAAAAAGGGGAAATGTAGTTATATTTCATTTGTATTTTAATAAAGCTTACCTAAAGACAAAACTGCAAAACAGCCATACTAGTCAGCTATACAGGCCAGGCTGTGGTTGCATACATCTTTAATTCCAGCAGACACACTACTTAGTCATAGACGTCAGGCAGTGGTGGTGCATGCCTTTCATACCCGCACTGGAGGGGAATATAAGGCTGGATGAGACAGAAACTAGCTCTCTTTTTGGCCTGAATGTTTCATAGAGGTTAAGAGCTCTCTAGTAGTGTGGCTGCTTTGATTTTCTGATCTTTACCCCAATATCATACGTCTCTGGGTTTTCATTAATCATGCTACATTTTCCCCTTTTTTTTTCTTTTGGCCTCCAAAGCAGGACTGGACAGTGATAAACCTAGGATCTATTTTAAGTTATGTTGAAAGTCATTGAAATAGAAAGCCAGGGTGATCTCTTTCCCAGATGGCTTCTAGAGAGGGACAGAGAAAAGCATTTACCCATCATTTGATTTTTAGGCTAAAACAATAGAGGGCCCATCTCTTGGATCCAGAGAGGCACGAGATTATTAACTTGAGCTGAGTTCTAACAGTCCTCATTTTGGCTGCATTTTTCTTATCATTAGCAAGAATCATTAGTGAAAAATAGTCCAAATAATATCTTATATAGTTAGATGTAAATCTAATTTCTGGGGGAAAAAAATCACTTGAACTGTGAAAAATCAACATACCAAACATTTTAGTTAAGGCCAATCAAGTGTTCAAAACATATGTATGTGCCTCTCTCTCTCTCTCTCTGTGTGTGTGTGTGTGTGTGTGTGTGTGTGTGTGTGTGTGTGTGTGTGTTTGTATTATTGTACTGTCAGGGAAAGTTGAGGCTCTAATCCTCAGTGGCCACTTAGGGTTGAGAGAAACCTCTGGCTCCTCTAGCCTCCATTTAACCAGTTGTTCTATGTGGGTAAAGATAAGTCAAAGGTCATGTTTGCTTGTGGCATTTCTTGAAAGTTTTAAGGAAATGTTTTGTGTGTTAACCCTCTTTTTTGTAAGCTTGCCACTGGATAGAATTCATTGGGTAGGGTCTCCATGGCCTCTCTAAACAAGAGAACAGGTGGCTTTCCATAGTTATAAAACAGTTTCAGAATTGTTCCACAGCTCCTAGGATCTAGTTAACTACACATCCTAATTCTTCTAATCCTTTCAAAGTGTTTCCATTCCCTGATGACTAGTTATTCAAATATATGTGCTTATGGGGGCTGACCATTTTAATTCAAATCACCACTATATTGTTAAACTACAAGGGCCTGTTGCCAGATAGTGGTGGCATATGCCTTTAATGCCAGTATTCAGGAGGCAGAGGCAGGCGGATCTCTGTGAGTTCAAGGCCAGCATGGTGTACAAGAACTAATTCCAGAATAGGCACCAAAGCTACACAAATAAATCCTGTATCAAAAAACCAAAAAACAAAAAAAGAGAAAAAGAAAGAAAGAAAGAAAGGAAGGAAGGAAGGAAGGAAGGAAGAGAGAGAGAGAGAGAGAGAAAGAAAGAAAGAAAGAAAGAAAGAAAGAAAGAAAGAAAGAAAGAAAGAAAGAAAGAAAGACTACAAGGGTCTATGAGTTCCCATGTAAATCTTATAGAAAATACAAAATAGTAAAAAATGTTTTTTGTTTTGTACAGTCTTGGGATTTATCTACTATAACAATACTTTTGGTTTTGAATCAATATAAGTAACAGATAGAGAGAAACATCAAATAAATAGCATGACATTGTTCTGGAATATTGCTTTAACTATGTAATGACTTGTTACATTTATTGATGCTGCATTTGTTTAACTATGTAAATATGTTTTCCATTTGCTTTATCTTGCCTAACTAAGGCACCTGATTGGTCTAATAAAAAACTGAACAGCCAATAGCTAGGTAGTAGAGGGATAGGTGGGGCTGGCAGGCAGAGAGAATTAGTAGGAGGAAGAATATAGGCTCAAAAGAATAAGGGAAAAAGAGGGGGAGACACCAGGGGTCATCCAGCCAGTCAGATACAGAGGAAGCAAGAAATAGGACACAGAGGATGAAAGAAGGTAAAAAGCCCTGAGGCAAAGTATAAATGAAGAGAAATAGGTTAAGGTAAGTTATAAGGGCTAGTGAAACAAACACAAGTTAAGGCCGAGCATTCTTAATTCATTGTGTCATGATTTGGGGGCTGGCAATCCAAGATAGCCTGCTGCAAGACATTATCAAATATATGTTTACAACTGCCTTAGTTAGGGTTTTATTGCTGTGAAGAACCACCATGGCCATAAAAAGGAAAATATTCAATTAGGACTGGATTATAGTTCAGAGGTTTAGTCCATTGTCATCATGGCATTAAGCATGGTGACATGTAGTCAGGCATGGTGCTAGAAAGATAAATGAGAGTTCTACCTCTGAATCTTGAGGCAGCAGGAAGAGACAGGGAGCCATTAGGTCTGGATTGAGCTTCTGAAACCCCAAAGCCTACACCCCAGTGACAAATTTCCTTAAACATGGTCAGAACTCCAAATAGTATCATTACCTGGTGACCAATCTTTCAGAAATATGAGCCTAAGGGAGCCAGTTCTATTCAAAGCACCATAGTCCACTCTGTGACCCCTATAGGCTTGTAGCCATGTCATAATGCAAAATATATTTTGTCCCACTAAGTTTCCATAGTCTATCACAGTCTCAAACTTGATTAAAAGTCCAAGGTTCAAGTCTCTTCTAAGTCTCATGGCAATCTCTTAACTGTAACGCCTGTGAAAACAAAATGTGAAAACAGATCACATAGTTCTGTATTGGCTGGTTTTGTGTGTCAACTTGACACAAGCTAGTCGTCAGAGAGGAAGGAGCCTCAGCTGCAGAAATGCCATGATGAGGTTCTAAAAACCCGATGGGCAAACTCCCAACTCTGCATCTCCTTGTCTGATGTCAAAGTGCTCTTCAGATCCCTAACACTGTTCATCTTTGCTGACTGCAACACATTTCTTTCTCTTGGACTGGTTCCACTCCCTGTTAGCAGCTCTCTTTGACAGGTGTCTCATGACTCTGACATTTCTAACATCTTGGGTTCTCCAAAGTAATCCAGGCGTTACCTTCAGAGATTCACAATGGCCTCTCTAGGCCTCCATGCAAGGACACCTCTGACATGTGCCTTACCTCAGTGGATTTTCTTAGTTGTTCAGGAAGATTCCATGACCCTTTTCTTCTATCCTTGTCTGTAAAGCCAGAACCACACGGGTGAAGCTGCCAAGTTCTGCTGCCTACTGGAACTGGAACATGGCTCCCTTATTCAAATACATTTTCACCAGCTTTCTGATTCTATTGTTTCTTTCAGTGCCTAAGCTTGGCCGTTCTAGAATTTGATCTGTAAACCAGGCAGGTCTCAAACTCAATGATCTACCTGCTCCTGCTTTCTGAGTGCTGGGTCCTAAGGTTTTCTGAGTGCTGGGTCCTAAGGTTTTCTGAGTGCTGGGTCCTAAGGTTTTCTGAGTGCTGGGTCCTAAGGTTTCTGAGTGCTGGGTCCTAAGGTTTCTGAGTGCTGGGTCCAAAGATTTTCTTTCTGAGTGCTTGGTCCTAAGGTTTTCTTTAATTCCTTTTCACTTTTCTTCAACTCCTTTTCAAAGTTGTAAGCTTAGCTGGGTGGGATCATGCTCTGGGGTCACCAGTTCATTTATTCCATTTAACATCAAGCTTTTATTTAATCTGTTTATCTCCTTGAACCCATGGCTTATCTTTATTCAACTTTCTGGTGCTCCTTTTCTCCACAAATTATACATTATATATTTTTTCTTATTCATCTTGCTCCTTTTTATTAGAGGTCTGCAAAAGACTGAATACTAATAATCACACAACAGAGTCAATACTAGACTGTTTTGAGATTTACTCTGCCAACACTAATGATCCAAAACTCTTCAATTTAGTCTCAAGCACATTTTTTTTGGTCAGGGACAAGAAAAAACCACATTTTTCGCCAAAGATGGGTCTCTAGGCCACATCTCCTCTGAAACCCCCAACAGTTCAAATCACCCTCAGCACCACTGTCTTCCATTCTCCTACTGCTATGGCCCATTAGTCCCCAATTAAAGTGATCAACTATTTTTGTGATCCAAATTCCAATGTCCACATTTCTCCAAATAAAAACATGATCCATCCTATCACAGCAATACCTCAGTTCTTGATATCAACTTCTCTTTTAGTTAGGGTTTCTATAGCTGTGATGAGACACTGTGATCACAGAAACTGTTATAAAGGGGAACATTTCACTGGGGATTGCTTACAGTTTAGAGGTTTAGTTCATTATCATCATCATGGCATGAACCATGGTGGTGGCAGGCAGATATAGTGCTAGAGAAGTAACTGAGAGTTCTGCGTCTAGATCTTCATGCAGCAAGAATAGACAGTGAATCACTAGGCCTGGCTTGAGCTTCTGAAACCTCAACACCCACACCCCAGTGACATACTTCCTCTATCAAGGTCACACCCCCTAATAATGCCACACCCTATGGGCCTATGGGGGGCATTTTCATTCAAACCACCCACAACAATCTCTCCCAGAAATTAGATAGTGAGGCCTTGTTGAAATAATTGTATTGGAGCTACTTGTCAAGAGACTTTTAGGCAGAATGTTTTCTCATTATTTTTCATGGACTGACTTTTATTATAAACAGTCTTTTATTTCCTTTTTGTTCCTCCCTGTTGGTTTACTCATTAAGTAGTTAAATAAGTTTTGGTATCTCATATGCATTTTTATTAGTCTGTTTTAGTTACCTTTTTGCTGCTGTGACAAATGAGTTTCCATTCATTGCTTTTACTATAATGTGTTTTTCAAGATAAACAATAGCAATGTACACTTGAAATTGTTTACCCATTGTTAGGCAACAGAACAGGCCCCAAAATGGCTGTGCAGGTGACAATGTCCTAAAATGTTGTCCTGGGTACCACTCATGCCAGTTCTTCCCCAGGAAACAAAAACCTAAAACCAACATTTCTCAGAAACCATGTGATGTAACTTTCCACTTATCTGAAACAACAACAACAACAACAACAACAAAAACCAAAAACCTATGTGGTGGTTTGAATAAGAATGGCCCTATAGGCTCATAGACTTGAAAACTTAGTCACCAGACCTTGTTGGAGTAGGTGTGGCCTTGTTAGAGGAAGTGTGTCCCTGGAGGTGAGCTTTGAGGTCTCAAAAGCCCATGCCAGGCCCAGAGACAGTCTCTCTCTCTCTCTCTGCCTGCAGGCCTGAGTGTAGCTCTCAGCTACTGCTCCAGTGCCATGCATGCTGCCACCTTCCTACCATAATGGCTGCCACATTCCCACCATCATGACTGGACTAATCTCTGAAACTGTAAGCAGGTCCCAACTAAATGCTTTCTTTTGCAAGAGCTGTTTTGGTCATGGTGTCTGTTAACAGCAGCAGAGCAGGGACTAGGACCTACTTCTGTCTCCTGGTTCTGTTCCTAATGGCCAATCACCTCCAGGCAAAGTACCTCTAGTTTCTGATTAACCTGACAGCATTCACTCACACCTCCAGCCTACTGACTATTGTGTCAAATTTGACTACCTCCCCCACTGTGCTGCTGTTCTCTATTCCTGTGGGACAGCTCAGCAATTCGTTCCCACTTACGGAGCAGTCTCGTTCAGTGGTTTCACTGCACACGCACCCATTAGCTGTTGAAGGGAACACTGTCTTTCCTCTTTTGTTCCTTTTCTCTGTCACAAAGACTGAGGGCCAGCCTGACTTAGGAAAGGGGGCTTGGGAGGCCATTTTGGGACAAACATGCCTGGGTCTGAAAGGAGTGGGAAGGCCAAATTCCCTTTCCAGATCCAGCTTTACAGTGAGCTTGAATGGAACATGACAATTTACAAATACAACATAGAAACAAAAGGCATGCATTCTCTGATATGTCAGACAGGAAGTTGGCCATTGAGTCTAGTCATAAGAGATTGGACACAAAGCACTTGTCCTCCCTTTAACCTGTATAGGTTTGATCAGAAGAATCTAATTTGTTAGCTCCGATGGAGACTAACCAGAAATAGAAAGCACTTTTCCCCTTTAGAATACTCTAAAAGACAGAAGACTTTGTTCTGAAAGGCCACCCTCTTATAGCTTTGAACTTTATAAGGTCATAGGTGTCTGACTGTCTGCACTTGTGATCAAGCTGCAGAGGTATCTTTACAGGCATCTTACGTGAGGTTCTCCTGGGCAAGTCTTGGGTGACCAATTGCTTGAAAGCCTGTACCAACAATTAGCTTGAGTGTACCTGTAAATGGAAGGAGACTTTCTGAGAAACTTAATAAGTACCTTCCCTCCTATAAAAAGACCAAATTGTAGGGTAATATAGGAAGTTCACTTTCTCCCTGAAAAATAGCCATCAGCTGGGAGTGATTGAGAAATTTGGTCTTTGTTTTACTTGAGCATTCTGCTTTTCCTTAGGCTTCACTAATGTGAAGGTTCTGTGAACAATTTTCCCACCATCTCCCGCAAAAGGAAACATCCCAGGGGATAATGTGGCTGTGCACCCTGGCAGGAAAGGATTAGTTAGTTAGGCTCTTTTGTCTGAATGTCTGAGGATCTACTTTTGTCCAGTGTCTGAGAAGGCAGTTGAGTGGCAACTTTAAAGTAATTTTCAGATCCAGTTTATCCCATATGCAATGAGCTGAAGTAGAAAAGAGAAAAGTTTTGAGTTAGATTTGCCTTTTCCCTAAAATCATTCCCTAACCTATGTGGAGAGCCAGCTTCTGACTGTTAGCAGTAGGCAGTAAGTGATAGTCTAGATCATCTCAGAAAAGAGGCCAGGCAAGTAGTGAGAGAGAATGCTGCATTTACCCCATAACTCAGTCCCTATTGTCTTTCAATTTCTTCCTTTCAGTCCCTATTTTTGGGAGCATCCCCTGCCTGTTCTTTCCTCCTTTACTGTTATTATGTTGTATGATATTTTGATTGCATTCTGATGCTCTCAAGACTGACAACAAAGTTTGCTTTGAATCAGAGGGTGCAGCTAGCTACTAGCCAACCAAAATTAATCATAGAGGTCTTGAAGGACTGAGGACTGATAGACACAGGAAATAGTAGGACAGGACACAGTCTAAGGATGGAGGAAGAAAAGAGATAGGAGGTCACTGTCCGCTTTTCTGCCATTTCTCTGACTATTCAGGTTCTTACTCTGATATCTGACTCCTGAGGTTTTACTGATAAAGAATAATTAGATGAATGCATCAACTTTACATCCAATTTTATTTCTGAAATTGCCATTTCATGATTTCTTGGAGAAAGGGCTCAAGGAGGTAACAAAAGCTTATCAGTTTTCAATTGGCCAGGGGCTGCCTCAACAGGGATTTGAACACTTCTCCAGTATGTATCAAAATTATTTTTTTTCTTCTTTAGGGACCAGAGAGATGGCTCAGAAATTTCAAGCAATTGCTGCTCTCCCAGAGGACTAGGGTTTAGTTCCTAGCACTCATGTTAAGTTTTCAGATTGCCCATAACTCCAGCTTTGGGGGATCCAATACCCACTTCTGGCATCCTTGTGTTATGTATACACACACACACACACACACACACACACACACACACACACACAGAGGCACACAGGCACAGAGGCACACAGGCATATACACAGGGACAATACACATAAACAATGAACATGCACAATTTTAAAATTAGACTTTGTAAGCTAGAAAGACACAATTTAATGTATCTTTCCTGAATTTATCATTTTCTGGAAAATTCAGTAAAAGTAACAATGAAAACTTCTTTTGCTTATTTTTTTGTGGAGATCAAACCCAGAAGCTCACCCATGCTTGAAAAGCACTACACCGTTAAATTTTATATCCGGTGTAACAAGAAGTTTTTATTTTCTCTTCAAAAATGATCTTCACTGTCTGAAATATTTTTTTTTCATTTTATTTAAGAACCTTCATCTGGCGATGGATGGAGATTGAGACAGAGACCCACATTGGAACACTGGACTTAACTCCCTAGGTCCAAACGAGAAGCAGAAGGAAAGAGAATGTGAGCAAAGAAGGCAAGACCGTTGATGGATGGAGATTGAGACAGAGACCTACATTGGAGCACTGGACTGAGCCCCCAAGGTCTAAATGAGGAGCAGAAGGAGGGAGAACATGAACAAGAAAGGCAGGACCGTGAGGAGTGCGTTCACCCACTGATACAAGGGTACTGATCTAATGAGAGTTCACGAAAGCCAGTTGGACTGGTACTGAACGAGCACGTGATCCAACCAGATTCTCTGAATGTGGCTGGATTCTCTGAATGTGGTTGACATGGGAGTTGACTGAGAAGCCATTGACAATGACACTGGGACTTGTTTCCTCTGCATATACTGGATTTTTAGGATCCAGTCTGTTTGGATGCTCACCTTCCTGGACCTGGAGGGAGGGGGGAGGAACTTGAAATTCCCACAGGGCAGGAAACCCTGATTGCTCTTAGGGATGGAGAGGGAGAAGGAGAGGGAGTGGGGGGAGTGGAAGAGTGTTGGGTGGAGGGGCGGAAATGGAAACTTTTATAAATTAATAATCTTTAAAAAAAATTATATCCGGTGTAACAAGAAGTTTTTATTTTCTCTTCAAAAAAGATCTTCACTATCTGAAATATTTTTTTCATTTTTATTTATTTATTTGTAAAAATTTCCATTTCATGTTCTCCCTCCTTCTGCTCCTCATTTGGACCTTGTGGGATAAGTACAGTGCTCCAATGTGGGTCTCTATCTCAATCTCCATCCATCGCCGGATGAAGGTTCTATGGTGATATGCAAAATATTCATCAGTATGGTTATGGGACAAGGCCAGTTCAGGTACCCTCTCCTCTGCTCCCCAGGGAACAATCTGGGGACCTCTCCTTGGACCTGGGAACCCCTCTAGAATCAAGTCTCTTGCAAATCCTAAAATGGCTCCCTTAGTTGAGGTATATACTTCCCTGCTCCCATATCCATCCTTCCTCCCCCACCCATCCCATTCCCTCAAGCTATCCCCAATCCTCCTCTTCTCCCTTCTCTCTAACCATCTCCTCTTACTTCCACCCCCTACCCGCCCCCCCCACCCCGTGCACCCAATTTTGCCTGGAAATCTTGTCTACTTCCAATATCCAGGAGGAAAACTATATGATTTTCTTCAGGTTCACCTTCTTATTTAGCTTCTCTAGGATCACAAATTAGAGGCTCAAAGACCTTTAATTATGGTTACAATCCACTTATGAGTGAGTACATACCACATTCCTCTTTTTGGGTCTGGGTTACCTCACTCAGTAAAGCATTTTCTATTTCCATCCATTTGCATGCAAAATTCAAGATGTCATTGTCTTTTACCACTGAGTAAAACTCTAATGTGTATATGTTCCACACCTTTTTTAACCATTCTTCTATTGAGGGGCACCTAGGTTGTTTCCAGGTTCTGGCTATTACAAATAGTGCAGCTAAGAACATAGTTGAAAAAATGCTTTTGTAGTATGATAGGGCACCTCTTGGGTATACTCCCAAGGGTGGAATTACTGGGTCCTGAGGGAGGTTGACTCACAGTTTCCTGAGAAACTGCCACACTGATTTCCACAGTGGCTGCACAAGTTTGCAATCCCACCAATAATGGATGAGCGGCCTCTCAGGTTACATGTTCCCCTCACTCCACATCCTCTCCAGCATAGGCTATCATTGGTGTTTTTGAGTTTAGCTATTCTGAGAGGTGTAGGATGGTATCTCAAAGTTGTTTTGATTTGCATTTCCCTGATCACTAAGGAGGTTGAGCATGACCTTAAGTGTCTTCTGGCCATTCAAAATTCTTCTGTTGGGAATTCTCTGTTCAGTTTAGTACCCCATTTTTTAATTGGGTTAATTAGAGTTTTAGTGTCTAGTTTCTTGAGTTCTTTGTATATTCAGGAGATCAGACCTTTGTCTGATGAGGGGTTGGTGAAGATTTTCTCCCAGTCCGAAGGTAGCCTTTTTGTCTTACTGACAGTGTCCTTTGCTTTACAGAAGCTTCTCAGTTTCAGGAGGTCCCATTTATTCATTGATTCTCTTATTGTCTGTGCTACTGGGGTTCTATCGAGGAAGTGGTCTCCTGTGCCTATGTTTTGTAGACTACTTCCCATTTTCACTTCTATCAGGTTCAAAGTGGTCAGATTAATGTTGATGTCTTTAATCCATTTGGACTTGAGTTTTGTGCAAGGTGATAGATAGGGATCTACTTTCATTCTTCTACAGGTTGACATCCAGTTATGCCAGCACCATCTGTTAAAGATGCTTTCCTTCTTCCATTGTATACCTTCAGCTCCCTTGTCAAAAATCAGGTGTTCATAGTTTTGTGGGTTAATATCCAGGTCTTCTATTCAATTCCATAGGTCGACTTCTCTGTTAATCTGCCAATACCAAGCTGTTTTCAATACTGTAGCTGTGTAATAGAGTTTGAAGTCAGGTATGGTCATGCCTCCAGAAGTGCCTTTATTGTATAAGATTGTTTTGGCTATCATGGGTTTTTTGTTTTTGCATATACAGTGGATTATTGTTCTCACAAGGTCTGTGAAGAATTTTGATGGGATTTTGATGGGGATTGCATTGAATCTATAGATTGCTTTTGGTAGAATTGCCATTTTTACTATGTTGATCCTCCCAATCCAAGAGCAAAGGAGATCTTTCCATTTTCTGGTATCCTCCTCAATTTCTTTCTTCAAAGACTTAAAGTTCTTGTCAAATAGGTCTTTCACTTCCTTGGTTAGAGTTATCCCAAGATACTTTATGCTATTTGTGGCTATCGTAAAAGGTGAAGTTTCTCTGATTTCCCTCTCTGCTTCTTTATCCTTTGTGTATAGGAGGGCAACTGATTTTCTGGAGTTGATCTTCTACCCTGCCACATTACTAAAGGTGTTTATCAGCTGTAGAAGTTCTTTGGTAGAGTTTTTGGGATCGCTAATGTACACTATCATATCATCTGCAAATAACAAAAGTTTAACTTCTTCCTTTCCTATTCGAGTCCTCTTGATCCCCTTATGCTATCTTATTGCTATTGCTAGAACTTCAGGCACTATATTGAAGAGGTATGGAGAGAGTGGACAGCCTTGTCGTGTTACTGAGTTTAGTGGAATGGCTTTGATTTTATCTCCATTCAATTTGATGTTATCTGTCGGCTTGCTGTAAATAGCTTTTATTATATTTAGGTAAGATCCTTGTATCCCCAATCTCTTCAATATCTTTATTATAAACGGGTGTTGAATTCCGACAAATGCTTTTTCAGCATCCAATGAAATGATCATATGGTTTTTTTCTTTCAGTTTATTTATATGATAGATATACATTGATAGATTTGTGTATGTTGAACCAGCCCTGCATCTCTGGGATGAAGCCTACTTGATCATAATGGATAATTTTTAATGTGTTCTTGGATTCGGTTTGCCAGTATTTGTTGAGAATTTTTGCATCGATGTTCATGAGTGAGATTGACCTGTAATTCTCTTTCTTGGTTGTGTCTTTGTGTGATTTTGGTATCAGGATAACTGTAGCTTCATGAAAAGAATTTGGCAAAGTCTCTTCTCTTTCTATATTGTGAAATACATTAAGGAGTATAGGTATTAGTTCTTCTTGGAAGTTCTGGTAGAATTCTGCATTGTAACCATCTGGTCCTGGGCTTTTTTTGGTAGGGAGATTTTTGATAACAGCTTCTATTTCTTCGCTACTAGCAGATCTATTTTTCACCTGGTCTTGATTTAACTTTGATAAATGGTACTTATCTAAAAACAAGTCCATTTCTTGTACATTTTCCAACTTTGTGGCATATGAGCTTTTGTAGTAAGCTAATGATTCTCTGAATTTCCTCTGTGTCTATGGTTATGTCCCCATTTTCATTTCTGATCTTATTAATTTGCGTGTTCTCTCTCTGCCGTTTGATTAGTTTGGATAGGGGTTTGTAAATCTTGTTGATTTTCTCCAAGAATCAGCTTTTTGTTTCATTGATTCTTTGGATTGTTTTCTGCATTTCTATTTTGTTGATTTCAGCCCTCAGTTGGATTATTTCCTGTCTTCTACTCCTCCTGAGTGAGTCTGCTTCTTTTTTTTTCCAGACCTTTCAGGTGTGCTGTTAAGTCTCCAATGTTTGCTTCCTCGTTTGCTTTAATTGGGCACTTAGTGCTATTAACTTTTCTCTTAGCACTGCTTTCATTGTGTCCCATAGGTTTGAGTATGTTGTGTCTTTATTTTCATTAAATTCAAGGAAGACTTTAATTTCTTTCTTTATTTTTTCCTTGACCCAGGGATGATTCAGTAGTTGACTGTTCTGCTTCCATGAGTTTTTAGGCTTTCTGGGGTTAGAATTGTTGCTGAATTCTATCTTTATTCCATGGTGATCTGACAAGACACAGGTGGTTACTAATATTTTTTTATCTTTCGAAGTTTGCTTTGTTACTGAATGTATGGTCAATTTTTGAGATGTTTCCATGAGCTGCAGAGAAGAAGGTATATTCTTTCCTATTTGGGTGGAATGTTCTGTAGATATCTGTTAAGTCCATTCGATTCATTACCTCTATTAATTCTCTTTTTTCTCTGTTAGGTTTCTGTCTGATTGACCTGTCCATTGGTGAGAAAGGTGTGTTGAAGTCTCCTACTATTAGTGTGTGTGTTTTGATGACTGCCTTCAGTTCTAGAAGTGTTTCTTTTACATAAGTGGGTACTTTTATATTAGGGGCATATATATTCAGGATTGAGACTTCCTCCTGATGAATTGTTCCTGTTATGAGTATAAAATGTCTGTCTCTGTCTCTTCTGATTGATTTTAGTTTGAAGTCAATTTTGTTGGAAATTAGAATGGCCACACCTGCTTGTTTCTTAGGTCCATTTGCTTGAAAAACCTTTCCCAGCCCTTTACTCTGAGTAGACGTCTATCTTTGTGGTTGAGGTGTGTTTCTTGTAAACAGCAGAATGTTGGATCCTGTTTTCATATCCAATGTCTTAGTTTGTGCCTTTTTATAGGTGATTTGAGTCCATTAATATTAAGTGATATTAATGACCAGTGGTTGTTGACTCCGGTTATTTTTTTATTTTATTTTATTTTTGTGTAGTAGAGTTTGTGTGTTTCCCTTCTTTGAGTTGTGCTGTGAAGGGTCGCTAGATGTCTGAGTTATTGTAGACAGTGTTGGCAATGTTAGATTCCTTGGGTTGCTATTTTTCTTCTATCACTTTCTGTAAGGCTGGATTTGTGGCTACGTATTGTTTAAATTTGTTTTTATCTTGGAATATTTTGTTTTCTCCATTGATAGTGAACAATAGGTTGGCTGGGTATAGTAGTGTGGGCTTGCATCCATGGTCTCTTAGTTTCTACAATACCTCTATCCAGGACCTTCTGGCTTTCATGGTTTCCATAGAGAAGTTCGGTGTTAGTCTGATAGGTTTACCTTTATAAGTTACTTAACCTTTTTCCTTTGCAGCTCTTAATATTTTTTCTCTAATCTGTATGTTTTGTGTTTTGATTACTATATGGTGAGGAGATTTTTTTTATCCAGTCTATTTGGTGTTTTGTATGCTTCTTGAACCATCATAGAAATATCGTTCTTTAGGTTGGGGAAGTTTTCTTCTATAATTTTGTTGAATATATTTTCTGAGCCTTTGATCCGCAATTCTTCTCCTTCTTCTACTCCTATTATTCTTATGTTTGGTCTTTTTATTATGTCCCAGATTTCTTGAATGTTTTGTGATGGGAATTTGTTGGATTTGCTGCTTTCTTTGATCAGAGCATTTATTTTCTCTATGGTGTCTTCAGAATCTGAGAGTCGTTCTTCTATCTCTTGTATTCTATTGGTTATGCTTGATTCTGTAGTCTCTGTTCGTTTACCTAGATTTTCCATATCCAGCCGGCCCTCGGTTTGTTTTTTCTTCATTGCCTCCATTTCAGTTTTCAATTTTTGAACTGTTTCTATTTCCTGTTTGATTGTTTTTTCTTGGTTTCCCAGGGTATCATTTACAAATTTACTCATTTCTTCACACTTTTTGTTATACTTCTCATCCATTTCTTTACTCATTTCTTCAAGCTTTTTGTTATACTTCTCATCCATTTCTTTAAGGGAGTTATTCATATCCTGTTAAAGGGAGTCTATTGCTTTCATAATGGCATTTTTTCCACTTCTTCTGGATTAGGGTGTTCAAGTCCTTCTGTTGTAGGGTTGCTGGGATCTGGTGCTTTCATGTTGTTTTTCAGATTGTTGGAGGACTTCTTGCCTTGGCATATGCCCATCTCTTCCTTCAAATGCTCTCTAATAGATCATCTGGTACCAGGTCAGGTTCCCTTGTTGGGGAGGGATCTCACTGACAGAAGGCCTACCTTTCTGCAGGCAGGCTATTGCAACACAGGAATTCCTTCCTTCTGGGGTTACATTTACCACCCAGTCCCAGAGCCCAAGCAGCCTGAGCTGGGGGATTTTATGGCCCCGAGGAGGAAGGGAGGAATAAGGGACGAGGTTCCTAGGTGAAAACTGGGATGGAATAGGAGGCGAGAGGGCTTAGCAGGGTGGATCAGCCCCTGGCGAGTGACCAGGGAGTCAAGGGGTTCAGGGAATGTCTGAGTTCCTACTTGCCGGACTTCTGCCATAGGTCAGGAGCAAACTCACCCCTCTGATGGATCTTCTGCTAGAGGATCAGTGTCCCTTGCTGGCCAGGAATCTCACTGAGCTGATAAAAGGCCTACCTCCACTGTCTGAAATATTAATATTTAATGTGGAATATCTTATGTCAAAAAGTTATCAATTTTTGTGGCTAATAATTATTGAATCTTTTAACATTTTATGCAATGGATGATCATGGAAAGCAATGTTTGTATTAGGCCAGAGAATATTTGACCTTGTTTTTTCTGTTTTTGATTTTTTTATTTATTTATTAAAAATTTCCACCTCTTCCCCTCCTCCCATTTCCCTCCCACTCCCCCCAGTCCCCTTTCCTCTCCCTCTCCTGTCCTAAGAGCAGTCAGGCTTCCATGTTAGGACTTCCTGTAGGAAGTCCAAGGTCGTGTCTGTCCCCCATCCTGAGTCTACTCCCTGCCCTCCAGGTCTAGGAAGGTGAGCATCCAAACAGACTAGGCTCCTACAAAGCCAGTCCATGCAGTAGAATCAAAACCCAGTGCCATTGTCCTTGTCTTCTCAGCCAGTTCTCATTGTCAGCTACATTCAGAGAGTCTGGTTTGACCACATGTGTGTTCACTCCTGTCCACTTGGCCTTGGTGAACTCCCATTAGATCAGTCCCACCGTCTTCATGTGTGGACATACCCCTCGCGGTCCTGACTTTCTTGCTCATGCTCTCCCTCCTTCTGCTCTTCATCTGGACCTTGGGAGCTCAGTCCAGTGCTTCAATGTGGGTCTCTGTCTCTATCTCCATCCATCACCAGATGACGGTTAGGAGAATCAAAATCCTGTTTCATTATCATTGGCTTCTCAGTGAGCCCTCATTGTCAGCCACATTCAGAGAGTCTGATTTGATCACATGCTCGTTCAGTCCCAGTCCACCTGGCATTGGGGAGCTCCCATTAGATTAGTCCCACCATCTCCGTGGGTGGACGCACCCCTCGCAGTCCTGACTTCCTTGCTCATGGTCTCCCTCCTTCTGCTTTTCATCTATTTGACCTCATTTTCACTCTCCTTTGCAGATTGTACTTGTAGCTCATTGGCAGACTACTGGCCTAGAATATCCAAAGCCCTGGATCCAACCACTTATATGGCAAAAAAGAGAAGTGGATGAACTGGGGGACAGAGGGAAAGAAACAGAAAGAGAGAACCATTTTCTTACATCTCCTTTTGCTGTCCAATAGCTGTTGTTGCTGTTTTACTCTTCACAAGGTCCCCCAGCAGACCAAGGAAAGCATGCAGACCATTCCCAGATGCTTCACCGCTCTGTGGGCGGTCTAGATCAATTTCTGGGACTGGAACTCCAAAGTTTATTCTTGTCTTCACTTCAAAGCCCCTGATTAAGTGACCCATGTTAGGATATTATCTGGACTTGTCTCTTTATCTTCAAAGCCCCTAATCTCTGTATTTATCGACTAACAAGGAATACTTTATCAAGTACCATGTTTTACATTAGATGTTAAGCACTAATTAAAAAAAAATGTTACTGTCTTTGCTTATAAATCACCAAGTTCATGATTAGCCTTGAGTAATCTGGTTTTCATTTGGCCTATGATAGGTTGAAAATAGATTCCCAAAGCTATCTCACACTAACCCCTTAGATACATAAACATGCTGAATACTATGGCAAAGGAACTTTGCAGATGTCATTAAAGCCATGAAGCTTAAGATAAGGTGAAAATTCCAGATCCTAATCACAGAAGCCTTTAAAGTAGAGAGCTCACTGTACTTTGTTAGAAAAGGGTCTCAGTAAAGTGACTATACAATACAATGTATTTTGGTAAGACAGAAAAGTTTACTTCTGTAGGATATGTAGCCATGCCAAATCAGTCGGCAAGCACACCCATCAGAGATCGCAGAATTTTGAGTACTAATGGAGAGGGCTCTTATGACTCATTCTATATAGTCAGAGCTTAGCCTTACAATCTTCCATCATTGGCTAACTTAAAGTGAACATGTTGATGGAGTAAAATACAACATTTGAGAACAGAATGCAACGCTAAAAACAGAGTGAAAGACTTAGCACATACTTTGATCTTAGAAAATTGGCAAATGTGGAAGGGAATACAGGTACAGTGGTAGAAGTCAGAGAAGTCTGAAGCATGAGAGAGGCTTGATCTACCATTGCTAGGAATGTTACAAGGAACATCCAAGAGGGAACACAGCCAACCACTGAGAGTAAAACCCAGATCCCAAATTACAGTCAGCCAGAAACTAACATTCTTCATCCTGCAATCATAAGAATTGAAATTTGGTCAATGAACTCAATGAGGCTCAACATGGATTCTTTCCAAGACTCTCCACAAAGCTCCTTCCAAACCTTGAGTTTGGGGTATTTTTATAGCCTAACCCAAGGACTTACTTCTTAAGCCATGTTATCTGTATCCAAACTTTTTACCTATAGGATGTAAAACCTATAAATGAGAGTTGAGTCACTAAATCTGTAATACTTAAATGACAGAAACAGAAATATGTGGCCCATAATCAAAATCTGCCTTGGAAGCCAGGCATGATGACACTTGCCAATAATTCTATCATTTTGGGGTTCATCCTTTGCTACATAGTGAGCTGGAAGCCAGCCTAGGTTACATGAGATCCCGTCTCAGAAATAAACAAAAAAGAAAAAAAAAAGAAATACACCTGGGAGAAGTAAGGTTAGGTTCATAACTATTAGGTTGAAACTAGAACTCTCTGTAACCCAGAAATATTACTATAAAAATCATGGTATTATTATAATTAGCTCCTAAATCTCCAAAAGAAGATATTGCATTACTACAAATTAGCTCAAGTGATACGGGAGAATTGTCTGTGTTCTGTCAATCATATTTTAATAAAACACTGATTGGCCAGGCAGGCAGTATAGGTGGGAAAGCCAGACAGGAAGTAGAGGTGGAGCAAAGAGACTGGGAATATTCTGGGAAACAGGAAGCTCCCTCTGCCATTCCTGCGCAGACCACCGAAGAGGCAGGATGTAACCTGCCCAGCTGAGAAAGGTACTGAGCCGTGTGGCTGACATAGATAAGGATAATGGCGTAACATAAGTTATAAGAGCTAATAAGTAGCCTGACCTAATGGGTCAATCAGCTTTATGACTTATAGAGATCTCTGTGTGATTGATTTTCTCTGAGACCTGGTTGTGGAGTACCAGGCGGGAACAGAAACCCCAACAAGCCAGCCCTCATGTTACAGATGGTGCCCACGTGGATAACTGAATCCACAGAAAGCTTGAGAAAGCTTGGGAAAGAATAGAGTAAAGCATGGTTTCTTGGTAGCAGCAATTTCTTGGGTCTGCTTTACTTGCTAGAGGTAAGTAAGTGCTCTCATCTAAGAGAGGCTTCCTGACTCAGCTTTAGCTGCAAAACCATGTAGCTCATTAAGAGGCCCTGCCACAAAAAACTTAAACAGTGTTGATGAAAAGCTGAACGCATGCCTTTCAGTTTTCAGCCATAGCAGGAAAAAAGCTGTGTTGTTTTAAAATGCTGGCTTTCTGGGCCATCCTGCCAGGACAAACTCTGACTCTTTCAGGCAGGCAGTCCGACTGAGTGTGGTCTCTGAGAAGAATGCTGCAGCTTGCTTGCTGGCAAGGACCTTGAAACGTCGTAAAGTTGTGGCAGTGAAGCTCTGGCTGGTACCTTAGCCACAAGGCTGGAAAGCTAAGTAATGGGCTGGATCTATCTGTCAAAGCCACAGCTTTAGTCCTACCGATATTGCTTGGTAAATTATAGACTCATGTGGTCAGAAAAAGAGAGATATACAGTAAAAAGAGATTCAAAGACAAAGAAAACCTCTAAATGGTTTACAGTGTGTTAAAAATATATGCAGGCTAAAGGTTAAAGTCATTAAAAACAAATAAAAGAGAGAGAAGTAGGGTGTGGTGGTACACACCTTTAATCCCAACACTTGGGAGGCAGAGGTAAATTGACCTCTGAGACTTCAAGGGGTAGAGGTAGATTGACCTCTGTGACTTTAAGGTGTGGTAGTACACAGCTTTAATCCCAATGCCTGGGAGGCAAAGACAAACAGATCTCTGTGAGTTCAAGGTGTGGTAGTACACGCCTTTAATCCCAGCACTGGGGAGGCAGAGACAAGGGATCTCTGTGAGTTCACGGGAAGCCTGGTCTACAGAGTTATTCCAGGACAAAGATATATACAGAGAACCTGTCTCAAAAAGCCAAAAGTTAAAAGTAAAAATAAAAGAAATAGAGGTTGAAATAAAACCGCATAAAGATGGAAAATAAACAGAGAATCTTGATACTGTGTGCTATTATGTTCTCTTTGACTTGTTTGAGTGCTGAGGAAGGAGCAACAGTTGCTAAAAGACTTTTGTTTATAAATACTGCTGAACTAATCCAAGATAGGAATTTTGAAAATACCTTGGCTTCAAACCTGAAGTCAAAAGGTATGTTACTTTGGAGAAGAGATTTTGCTTTTGTTTCCACAGAAAATGAGAGGCTATGGATTCATTCTGAGTTAAGAAAAATCAGGTTCGATAAAGGAAGACCACCTGAGAAATCTCCAATAGGAACAGATGGCCCAGATGACAGAGTTCTTCATCCAGAACAGGTTCAAGACTGCTGCCTGAGATGATCAAGACTCAACAGCATACTCCAGTCAGAACTTGATTATAACTCTAAATTTTCTTTAGGTCCCCATAAGATTATCAGCGCCCCCAACCAGCAGGAAGTAACCTGAAATACTACGCCCACATTCCCAACAAATGGACTATGGGTATTTTCCTTTGTTTAAAAAAAAAAGAGGGAAATGATGCAGGAGAATTGTCTGTGTTCTGTCAATCATATTTTAATAAAACACTGATTGGCCAGGCAGGCAGTATAGGCAGGAAAGCCAGACAGGAAGTAGAGGTGGAGCAAAGAGACTGGGAATATTCTGGGAAGCAGGAAGCTCCCTCTGCCATTCCTGCGCAGACTACCGAAGAGGCAGGATGTAACCTGCCCAGTTGAGAAAGGTACTGAGCCGTGTAGCTAACGTAGATAAGGATAATGGGGTAACATAAGTTATAAGAGCTAATAAGTAGCCTGACCTAATGGGTCAATCAGCTTTATGACTTATAGAGATCTCTGTGTGATTGATTTTCTCTGGGACTTGCCGGTTGTGGGGTACCAGGCGGGAACAGAAACCCCAACAAGCCAACCCTCATGTTACACTCAAGTAAGGCTCAACACTATTTAAATTCTTTACTGGCCTTTGGATCATTCCTTTAGAGGACTGGGTACATTTTAGATTTAACATTAGAAATAATTCAAGGATAAGGGGGAATAAGTAACCTTATAGTAGTTAAAAACAGTTTCTAAGCCATGCTGTATATTGTCATCTTTATGTGTGAAAAAATAAGAATATGTACCAGTTTCTTTAAAAAGGATAAGGTATTCAGAAACAGGACTCTACATAAGATTCCAGTCTCATTATCCAACCTGACAGTTCTCTTGTTCCCCATTCCAATAAAGTCACAGCCTCTTGAAATGCATTTGACTCAGACAGAAATGGAGAGACAGAACTGTTAGAAAGTTCCCAGAAACCAGAAGCAGCCCCAGTCCTGCAGGCAGCCAATTTCATGGGTCAATACATTGACTGTTTCTATCTTTTTAAATCACAATATTCTGTGTCAGCCTTTGATGTGGGAAGAGCCACAAAGAAAAACATCATGGGCTCCCTAATGATGTGCAGTGAGAGGCCTGTGGGTGCTCCATACCCACTGAGATGCTTCCTTATTAGTAGTAATAATTGCTTATCCCATTATATGGTTGCCTAATGAATGCAAGATCATTTGAAGAATGAAAATGTTTTAAATACTGACACATAAAAGCTTATTTTTATGTCTGACTTTTAAGATGTGTCCTGTATCAGTTCTTTCCTTCCTGGTACCCTAATCCCATGGATTGAACTCAGGCTGTCAGGCTTGGAGGCCATGATTTTACCAGCTGAATCATCTCACCAGTCCCTTAAACTTTTTAATAGAACATATGTGCCAAATAAATCATCACATGGATACATATAGATATAGATATCTGACTCAGGCAAATTGTCCTCTTACTACTACGTGTGCTTGCAATGACATTTGAATTCACACACACACACACACACAAATTTAATTTTTTAAAATTAACTTTGTGGGGTGGGTGTTGCTTTTCAAGCAAGCAGCTTTACTTCTTGAGCCATCTCACCAGCAGAATATATATTCTTGAGAGAGAGAGAGTGAGTGAGAAAGAATATGACAAAATGAATAATCAACTTTCTAAGTTTATCTAAAATAATAACATTATCTTTATTGGTTTTGCACAGTAATTATAAAGCTTCCCCTGAAAGAATTTTTAAAATTTTAAAGAATATATATGTAGCCAGGCCTGGTGGTGCATTCCTTTAATCCCAGCACTCGGAAGGCAGAGGCAGGTGGATCTCTAAGTTTGAGGCCATCCTGGTCTACAGAGTGAGTTCCAGAACAGTCAGGCCTACACATAGAAACCTTATCTCAAAAAACAAAACTAAACCAAAACAGAACATGTATGCCATAGTCATATGTATAATCAGATTTTAAATTTATTTAAAATAGTAAATTGTCTTTATTGTTTTAGTACTCCATTTATCTTCGAACCTTCTCACCTTCTTCTTCCTCCTTTTTGGTTTTTAAAACTGAGTCTCATGTATCCTAGGTGAGTCTTGAATTCCCTACATAGTGGAGAAGGACTTTGAATTCTTGATTTTCCTCCTTTCATCTCCCAAGTGCGAGAATTACAGATGATCTGCACTACTTTGGATTTCTACTATTGACTCTAGGTATTGGAATATTTGTTTTTTGCGTTCTTTCTTTTTTATTAATTTTATTGAGCTCTAAATTTTTCTCTGCTCCCTTCCCTTCCTTTCCCCTCCCCTTCAACTCTCTCCCATGGTCCCCATGCTCCCAATTTACTCAGGAGATCTTTTCTTTTTCTACTTCCCATTTTATTAGATCTAAGTATGTCTCTCTAGGGGTCCTCATTGTTGTCTAGATTCTCTGGGATTGCAAATTGTAGGCTGGCTTTCTTTGCTTTATGTCTAAAAGCATGAGTGAGTACATATGATATTTGTCTTTCTGGGTCTGGGTTACCTCACTCAATATGATCTTTTCTAGATCCATCCATTTGCCTGCAAATTTCAAGATGTCATTTTTTTTCACTGTGTAGTACTCCATTGGGTAAATGTACCACATTTTTCTTACCCAATGCTCCTAGTCAAGGAGCATTTAGGTTGTTTTCACATTCTGGCTATGACAAACAATGCTTCTATAAACATAGTTGAGCACATGTCCTTGTGGTATGATTGAACATCCTTTGGGTATATACCCAAAAGTGGTATTGCTTGGTCTTGAGGTAGGATGTTTCCTAATTTTCTGAGAAATTGCCATACTGATATCCAAAGGCTGTATCAGTTTGCACTCCCATCAACAATGCAGGAGTGTTCCCTTTACCCCACAAGCTCTCCAGCATAATCTTGGCTATTCTTTCAGGTATGTAAGATGGAATCTCAGAGTTGTTTTGATTTGCATTTCTCTGATGGCTAAGGATGTTGAACATTTCCTTAAGTGTCTTTCAGCCATTTTAGATTCCTCTGTAGAGAGTTCTCTGTTTAGGTCTGTATTTCATATTTTTATTGGATTATTTTTTCTTTTGATGACCAATTTCTTGAGTTCTTTGTATATTTTGGAGATCAGTCCTCTGTCAGATGTGGGGTTGGTGAACATCTTTTCCCATTCTGTACACTGCTGCTTTGTCTTGTTGATCATGTCCTTTGCTTTACAGAAGCTTTTCAGTTTCAGAATGTCCCATTTGTTAACTGTTTCTCTCAATGTCTGTGCTACTGGGGTTATATTTAGGAAGTGGTCTCTTGTGCCAATGCATTCAAGTGTACTGCCTACATTTTCTTCTATGGGGCTCAGTGTGGCTGACTTTATGTTGAGGTCTTTAATCCATTCGGATTTGAGTTTTGTTTATGGTGATAAGTATGGGTCTATTTTCATTTGTATGTGTTGATATCCAATTATGCCAACACCATTTGTTAAATTTGCTTTTTTTCTCCATTTTATATTTTTTGCTTCTTTGTCAAATATCAGGTGTTTGTATGTATGAGAATTAATATCCAGTTGTTTGATTTTGTTTCATTGGTCCTCCTGTCTGTTTTAATTCCGGGTAATGGAATATTTGTTAGAAGCAATTTCAAAGGTCTATTGCATGAATGGGAACCATGTGTCTTCACCAGTGTTTTATCGCTGTGAAGACATACCATGACCACACAACTCTTACAATTGAATGCATTTAATTGGGGTGTGCTTACAGTTTCAGAGGCTTAGTCATCATGGTGGGGAGCATGACTGCATGCAGGCAGACATAGTGTTGGAGAAGGAGCTGAGACTTCTACATCCTGATCCACAGGCAGCAGGTACAGAGAGACTCTGAGCTTGGCATGAACTTTTGAAACATCAAAGCCCACCTGAATGACACAGTTCCTCCTCAAAGGCCATGTCTCCTAATCTTTTCAAATAGTGCCACACCCTGATGACCAAGCTTTCAAATTTATGAGCTTATGGGGGTCATTCTTATTTAAAACACCATACTATGTAAAAACATGGAGAACATTTCTTTAACTCAGTAATCTAGAGAAACTATAAATGATTGGACAAACTGTCCCATGGCATCACAAGCTAAGAACACAGCATTGCTTCCTTGGTGTTCCTGACAAAAAAGCAAACGATGAATCTTAGATTGGAGAACTGTTTATATCCGTACTCACAGATACTCTACTTACTGCACAGCTGATGTGAAAGACAAAGAAAACTGCAGAAATTTTCACATGGTTTGAAAGAGGAGTGTTAAGTGATTTATGATTAGATCCTAGTTCAGCTAGCAAAATGTTGACTTACTGAGTAAAGTTACCGAGTAAAGGCTACATGGCTTCTCTTCGACTCTGCCTCCTTTCTCCCAGTTTAGCTTTCCCTGCCTAGCTCTATTCTACCCGATCACAGGCTCAAGACAATTTCCTTATTAACCAATGGTATTCATAGCATACAGAGGGAAATCCTACACGAGGGAAAGGATGAGAAGAGGGGAGGAGAGAAGAAAAGAAAAGAAGGGAGAGGAGAGAGTTCTTTACTACTTTAGAGGTCACTTTTAAAAGAATTATAAGGAAATTATTATCAACTGGTAAACTTGGGTAATGACTTCCTCAAGATCTTGTAGTATATTTGTATGTTTTTTTAAAAATGCGTGCGCACTCATGTGCATGTGTAGATATGTAGGAACAAGAGGGCAACCTCAAGTGTCAGTCTTCACCTCTTACCTTATTTGAGACAGAGTCTCCTACTATTTGTTACTGTCTATACCAGGATGGCTAGCTTTGGGGCATCCATGGATTCCCCTATGTCTGCATATCATCTGGCCATTGGAGTGCTGGGATTATATGGTATTCACTATCACATACAGCTTTACATAGGTGCTGGGGGCTTGTACAGCAAGTGCTTTACTAATTGAACCATCTCCCCAACCCCCTTGTATTTTCTAACTGATATTCATCTGTAAATTTAAACTATTTTAAAGTAGAAATAAAAGATCAACATAAAAGTCAGCTATGATGCCTCACACCTATAAATACCGCACTTCAGAGGCTAAAGCAGATGGATTATCATGTGTTTCGGGCCTGCATGGGCTATAGTATGAGACACTGTCTCAAAATTCCTAATGAATTAATTAATTGCAACTGTGCTAGTTTTGAGGCTCTAACTCTATTCTGTGCCTTAGGATTGGAAATACTAATTTAACTCATTTATATTGTGTAATCTTTTTGGTTAAGTTCATTCATAAATATTCACCATAAGTTAACATTATTCAGTATCAATGTGCTTATTTCCTGACCAATAGACACTGTGCAAGGAAGCATTGCTAGTAAGATCAATCACACCCACAAATCAGTTGACTAGAGAGACTTATACTTGCTCAGAGCAACTTAGAGGGACTAAAATATGAAAATAATATTACAAACTGTCTATACTCCAATGCCAGTATAACTTTTAAATGGACCTGACCTAGAAACAAGATATATCCATGGAGATTTGTACCTATCAACTGCCCAGAAATTACCTTATGCCACACTTTTCCTTAAAAAGTTTGGATAAGGACTGGAAAGATGGCTCAGTAGTTAAGAATGCATACTACTCTTGTAGAGAACGTGAGTTTGGTTCCCAGCACCCATAATGGCTAGCTCAAAATGGCCTGTAACTCCAGCTGCTGGCCATCAGATACTGTTTTCTGGTCTCTACCAGTGCCCAAACACAGACATACACTCATATACATAGGTAAAATCAAATGTTAAAGATAAAAGAAACAGATGAGCATTACAGAGTCAGTGGCTTGCAAACCAAAGGCCTGCTAGTGCTACATATAAAAAATACCTATGTCATACTTTTCATTAAAAAATGTGTAGCTAGGGCTATGACTCAATGGCAAAAAATTTACCTAGAATATGTGAGTCCCTAGGTTCAATTCCCAGCATAGTGCACACACATAACAATGTCAGTTAGATTTACTTTAGGACTGGGGATGTTGCTCCATTTGTGGAGTGCTTGCCTAGTAAACAGGAAACCCTGGATTCCATCCCCAATAGCATATAAATGGAGCATGGTGGTACCTTCCTGTAATCCTAGCACTTGGGAAGTAGAGTCAGGACACAAGATTATTCTTGACTACATAATGAATTTAAAACCAAGCCTGAGCTACATGAGACTCTGTCTCAAATGCACAGAAACTTTTTAAAAGAAAGAAAAAGGGAGGGGGAAAGAGAGACTAAGTTGAATAACTCAACTTTTTGTCCACTATTATTGCCACTATAAAACTGTAACAATGTTATCACTATGAAATTAAATTCTGCTTATTTAGATAAGGAGACAGGTAATGTCATTTCATTTTTTTTAACAATAATCACCCCAAATTTTATTGCTTTACAGAACTCAGGAACACCCCAATGCAGCGCCATGGCTGTGGTTCTTCACGGGCTGCGGCCAGGAGCAGCCAAGCGCCTTGCGGATTGCTGGATAGAATCTATCTTGGCTGGCTGGGGGTGGGGGATGAGCTTCTCTAGAGGAGGGGTCTCTGTGTCTCTCCCCACAATGATTCACAGTTAACTTAATGCTACATGAGTCCAAGCCTGACCAGGAAAAGCCTGGCTAGGGCAATGTCATTTCATTTTTAAACAATTCTACTTTTAGTGGTGCATTTTAAAATAGTTTCTCTCTTAAAAATGAAAATACAATGTACACATTTATTCAATTGTGAATAGAATTTTCTATTACAGAACCCCTATCTTAATTATTGTCAATGAATGTGTACCATCTAGATAGTTTATTTTAGCTTGATAAATAGAATGTGTCAGAGAAATACATTACACTTTAAGACTTTAATTTTCTTCAACCTATTATGAAAGATACAGCTAGCCAATAAAATGAAAAGGAATTAAACTATAAAAAAGAATTTTACTTCTAATTGTCCTGTTTTCCACCCTTATGATCTTTCCAGAGATGAGTTATAATTGCCCTGTAGGATGGAAATAGAAAACACAAAATTCAGCTGACAATGTAAGAGATTGCTAATCAAAGGAGAAAATGCAAAATCTGGGGCCACAAGCAAATGAGTCAGCAGCAATTACTAAACAACCTAAAAATTACATCTATGGGGACAATTCTGTAGGATCCTTTAAGTTTAGTACCAGGCTCTCCTTAAAACTTTCTTGTAAATGTTTTTTAAAGGAAGGAAGCACAGTCCTACAAAATTGTACTGCCTCAGAATTCATTTTAAAGATCCAGTGCTGATGCCAGATTTGGGGGTCCAATTTTTACTCAACAGTATATTTTATATTATCCCCCATTTTGTAAGATGCCATAGATTGGATCTTGAATGTCCTAAACCATTTCCTAAGGATAGATTGCAACGAAGATAAGCATTGTACTTGATTAATTGCTTTCATTTTTATTTCTTTCCTTGTGACCCCCAAGTCAGAGCAGGGTATCATTGTAGCTGGCCTCAAATTCACAATGTAGCCTAGAATAATCTTGAACTTCTGATCCTCCTCCTACCACCTCCTGATAGCTAGGATTACAAACTTGTGCCACTACTTCTGGTTTATGTGGTGGTGGGGATTGAGCCCTGAACCCAGGTATATGCTCTACCAACTGAGCCACATCACTAGACCAGGGTTCACTATTTATTTATCCTCCCTTTCTTTCTCTTTCTTTCTTTCTTTCTTTCTTTCTTTCTTTCTTTCTTTCTTTCTTTCTTTCTTTCTCTCTTTCTCTCTTTCTCTCTTTCTTTCTTTCCTTCTTTTCTTCTTTTTCTTTCTTTCTCTTCCTTCCTTCCTCTCTCTCTTTCTCTCCCTTCCTTTCTTTTTCTTTCTTTCTTTTTCTTCCTCTCCTCTCATCTCCTCTCTCCTCTTCTGTCCAATGACCTGCAAGTTCTACCTCTCCAAACAAAAGCACCACAGACTGAGGATCAAGCCATTAACATATGCATCATTGAAGGACATTTGGAAATTTAATTCTTGTTAGGTCAGACAACCCTCTCCTAGTTGCTTTACATAAAAGACAGATTTAATGGTGAGCTATTTCTGTAACACCAAAACATCTATTTTTGTCTTACCTTACTCTAACTAACTATATAACATTTCTATTGGATAACACTTGCAACCTAAATATATTTTTCTATGCTTTCATTTACAATCTTTCTGAGAGGCATGTATATCACTGGTGCATAGCACAGACTTGAATTGTTTTTCAATCTTCATTTCACAATTTTTTTCATTCTTTGTTTTATTGATTTTTATTATGCTCTACATTTTTCTCTGCTCCCCTCCATGCCTCTCCCCTCCCCACTTCAACCTTCCCCCAAGGTCCCCATGCTCCCAATTTACTCAGGAGATCTCATCTTTTTGTACTTACCATGTAGATTATGTAAGTCTCTCTTAGTGTCCTCATTGTTGTCTAAATTCTCTGGAATTGTGGTTTGTAGGTTGGTTTTCTTTGGTTTATGTTTAAAAACCACCTATGAGTGAGTATATGTGATAACTGAGGTAACCCAGATACAGAAAGACAATCATTTCACAATTTTTATACTTAATTGATTAATGTAGTTGATATATAGCATGACTGATAGGGCATGGGAATTATTTCTGCCCTCTTATTTTATTTTATACATTCTCATTTTCTTACGTGGAATCATGCTTCTTTATTCTCCTTTCTTGCTGATTTCAGGGGTAAGTATGATTTTTGAAATTTTATAGTGTTTTATGGTCTGTAGTTCTGAAGTTTCACTAGGCGTGTATGTTTTATTTGTTTATTAGTAATGTGTCCTTGCAGTTCTTCACTTATAAGTGTTATATTTTTCACTTCTAAACATGTTATTTGGACCTTTTTGTCAAGTTTATTTGGTTATTTTCATTACCTTTTAATGTATTTTTTTCAAGTCCTTTGTCACATTGTAACTGTTGAGTGTGTGTGTATGTGTGTGTGTTTCACCATATTAACTAAGCAATAAATCTAATCACCCATGGAAAGTGGATTGTGTGACTATGAAATGCAATTGGAAAAGGTTTTTCATTATATGTTTCTGAGCCCTCAGGTCTGTTGAATAAATCAATAATATTAAATTTAAAACAAGTTTTAAAACAGATCATTTTATAGCTTGAATTTAACTTATCTTAGTAAGATATCAAAGAAGTTGCATTTTTGCTGTTTTGTTTTGTTGTGTTATATATATATATATATATATATATATATGCATGCATATATGTTCATGACTTAAAAGCACCATAATGAGGTGTTACAAGCATATGTTATGATTTTTGCGGATCCTGAGCAGCTTGCTACGGGGTCCCACTACCTGGTCCCCAGACATGTGTCAGTGTGTTGGTCCAAGTTCCTGGTGAAGGTGCAAGTTACTGGCGGTGAGTGGTGTAGGCAGGCAGCAGGTGGGAGGCACATGGAGAGACACATCACACAGAATAGAATTGGATATTTATTAGTTGAATTATGGAGGGGAAGGCAAAAGGGGAGAAGAGGGTGAGAGGGGAGAGAAGGAGAGAGAGAAAAAGAGAGAGAGAGAGAGAGAGAGAGGAGGACAGAGAGAGGGGGAAGAAGGAAGAGAACGGGAAGAGAGAGAGAAGAGGGCAGAGAAAGAGAAAGAAGAAAGAGAAGGGGACAAAGATGGGCCAAGATGGTTAGGGAAGGAGGGGCTGCAGGAAGTGGGCATGGCTTGTCTCTTTTTTTTAAAGTAATTTTATTAAATTATAAAAGTTTCCATTTACGCCCCTCTTCCCAACACCCAACCACTCTCCCCACTCCCTCTCCTCCTCCCTCTTCGTCCCTAAGGGCAGTCAGGGTTTCCTGCCCTGTGGGAAGTTCAAGTTCCTCCCCCCTCCCTCCAGGTCCAGGAAGGTGAGTATCCAAACAGACTGGATCCCCAAAATCCAGTATATGCAGAGGAAACAAGTCCCAGTGTCATTGTCAATGGCTTTTCAGAAAGACTCCTGGCCAGCCACATTCAGAGAATCCGGCCACATTCAGAGAATCTGGTTGGATCACTTCCTCATTCAGTCGCAGTCCAAATGGCCTTGGTAAACTCTCATTAGATCCGACCCCTTGTATCAGTGGGTGATAGCATCCCTCGCAGTCCTTATTTGCTTTTTCATTTTCTTCCTTCTGCTCCTCATTTGGACCTTGGGGGGCTCAGTCCGGTGCTCCAATGTGGGTCTCCGTCTGTATCGCAAACCATCGCCAGATGAAGAATCTATGGTGATAAGAAAAATATTCATCAGTATGGTTATGGGTCAAGGCCGGTTCAGGCACCCTCTCCTCTGTCCAGAGAACAATCTGGGGATCTCACCTTGGACCTGGGATCCCCTTCATAATCAAGTCTCCTGTAAACCCTAAAATGACTCCCTTAGTTGAAATATATTCTTCCCTGATCCCATATTCAACCTTCCTCCATCCCCCCCCCCCCCCCGTCCCGGTCAACCGAGTTTTCCCCATTTCTCCCCTACTCCCTTCTCTCTAACCCTCTCCCCTTCCAACAACCCTCCCACCCCACCCTCCATGCACCCGAGGTTACCTGGGACTCTTGACTATTTCCTACCTCCTGGCGGATAGCTAAATAATCTTCATCAGGTTCATCTTCTTATTTAGCTTCTCTAGGATCACGAATAATAGGCTCAAACACCTTTAATTATGGTTAGAATCCACTTATGAGTGAATACATACCGTGTTCCTCTTTTTGGGTCTGGCTTACCTGACTCAGTAAAGCGTTTTCTATTTCCATCCATTTGCATGCAAAATTCAAGATGTCATTGTTTTTTACCGCTGAGTACAACTCTAATGTGTATATGTTCCACACCTTTTTTAACCATTCTTCTATTGAGGGGCACCTAGGCTGTTTCCAGGTTCTGGCTATTACAAATAGTGCTGCTATGAACATAGTTGAACAAATGCTTTTGTAGTATGCTAGGGAATCTCTAGGGTATATTCCCAAGAGTGGAATTGCTGGGTCCTGAGGGAGGTTGACTCCCAGTTTCCTGAGAAACTGCCACACTGATTTCCACAGTGGCTGCACAAGTTTGCATTCCCACCAACAATGGATGAGAGTTCCCCTCACTCCACCTCTCCAGCATAGGCTATCATTGGTGTTTTTGACTTTAGCTATTCTGACAGGTGAAAGATGGTATCTCAAAGTGGCTTTGATTTGCATTTCCCTGATCGCTAAGGAGGTTGAGCATGACCTTAAGTGTCTTCTGGCCATTCTAAGTTCATTTGTTGTGAATTCTCTGTTCAGTTCAGTACCCCATTTTTTAATTGGGTTAATTAGAGTTTTAGTGTCTAGTTTCTTGAGTTCTTTGTATATTTTGGAGATCAGACCTTTGTCTGATGAGGGGTGGGTGAAGATCTTCTCCCAGTCAGAAGGCAGCCTTTTTGTCTTACTGACAGTGTCCTTTGCTTTACAGAAGCTTCTCAGTTTCAGTAGATCCCATTTATTCATTGTTTCTCTTATTGTCTGTGCTACTGGGTTCCTACTTAGGAAGAGGCCTCCTGTGCCTATATCTTGTAAATTACTTCCCACATTCTCTTCTATCAGGTTCAAAGTGGATGGATTAATGTTGATGTCTTTAATCCATTTGGACCTGAGTTTTGTGCATGGTGATAGATATGGATCTACTTTCATCCTTCTACAGGTTGACATCCAGTTATGCCAGCACCATTTGTTAAAGATGCTTTCCTTCTTCCATTGTATACCTTTAGCTTCCTTGTCGAAAATTAGGTGTTCATAGGTTTGTGGGTTAGTATCCGGGTCTTCTATTCGATACAATAGGTCGACTTCTCTGTTCTTTTGCCAATACCAAGCTGTTTTCAATACTGTAGCTCCGTAGTAGAGTTTGAAGTCAGGGATGGTAATGCCTCCTGAAGTTCCTTTATTGTATAAGATTGTTTTGGCTATCCTGGGTTTTTTGTTTTTCCATATAAACTTGATTATTGTTCTCTCAAGGTCTGTGAAGAATTTTGATGGGATTTTGATGGGGATTGCATTGAATCTATAGATTGCTTTTGGTTGAATTGCCATTTTTACTATGTTGATTCTCCTAATCCAAGAGCAGGGGAGGTCTTTCCATTTTCTGGTATCCTCCTCAATTTCTTTCTTCAAAGACTTAAAGTTCTTGTCAAATAGGTCTTTCACTTCCTTGGTTAGAGTAACCCCATGATATTTTATGCTATTTGTGGCTATCGTGAAAGGTGATGTTTCTTTGATATCCCTCTCCGTTTCTTTATCCTTTGTGTATAGGAGTGCCACTGATTTTTTGGAGTTGATCTTGTATCCTGCCACGTTACTAAAGGTATTTATCAGCTGTAGGAGTTCTTTGGTAGAGTTTTTGGGGTCACTTATGTACACTATCATATCATCAGCAAATAACGAAAGTTAACTTCATCCTTTTCAATTCGAATCCCTTTGATCTCCTTATGTTGTCTTATTGCTATTGCTAGAACTTCAAGCACTATATTGAAGAGGTATGGAGAGAGTGGACAGCCTTGTCGTGTTCCTGATTTTAGTGGAAAGGCTTTGAGTTTCTCTCCATTCAATTTGATGTTATCTGTCGGCTTGCTGTATATTGCTTTTATTATATTTAGGTATGATCCTTGTATCCCCAGTCTCTCCAACACCTTTATCATAAATGGCTGTTGAATTTTGTCAAACGCTTTTTCAGCATCTAATGAAATGATCATATGGTTTTTTTCTTTCAGTTTATTTATATGATGGATTACATTGATAGATTTGCGTATGCTGAACCAGCCCTGCATCTCTGGGATGAAGCCTACTTGATCACAATGGATAATTTTTCTAATGTGTTCCTGGATTCGGTTTGCCAGTATTTTATTGAGAATTTTCGCGTCGATGTTCATGACTGAAATTGGCCTGTAATTCTCTTTCTTGGTTGTGTCTTTGTGTGGTTTTGGTATTAGGGTAACTGTAGCTTCATAAAAGGAGTTTGGCAATGACTCTTCTGTTTCTATATTGTGGAATACATTAAGGAGTATAGGTCTTAGCTCTTCCTGGAAGTTCTGGTAGAATTCTGCATTGAAACCATCTGGTCCTGGGCTTTTTTTGGTAGGGAGATTTCTGATAACAGCTTCTAATTCTTCGTGACTAACAGGTCTATTTATATTGTTCACCTGTTCTTGGTTCAACTTTGGTATATGGTACTTATCCAAAAAAAATGTCCATTTCTTTTACATTTTCCAACTTTGTGGCATATAAACTTTCGTAGTAAGATCTAATGATTCTCTGAATTTCCTCTGTGTCTGTGGTTATGTCCCCCTTTTCATTTCTGATCCTATTGATTTGCATGTTCTCTCTCTGCCGTTTGATTAGTTTGGATAGGGGTTTGTCAATCTTGTTGATTTTCTCCAAGAACCAGCTTTTTGATTCATTGATTCTTTGGATTGTTTTCTGTGTTTCTTTTTTGTTGGTTTCAGCCCTCAGTTTGATTATTTCCAGTCTTCTACTCCTCTTGGGTGAATCAGCTTCTTTTTTTCTAGAGCTTTCAAGTGTGCTGTTAAATCTCCCATGTGTGCTTTCTCTGTTTTCTTTATTTGGGCACCTATTGCTATGAACTTTCCTCTTAGCACTGCTTTCATAGTGTCCCATAGGTTTGAGTATGTTGTGTCTTTGTTTTCATTAAATTCAAGGAAGACTTTAATTTCTTTCTTTATTTCTTCCTTGACCCAGGGGTGATTTAGTAGTTGACTGTTCAACTTCCATGAGTTTGTTGACTTCCTGGGGGTAGCATTGTTGTTGAATTCTAATTTTAATCCATGGTGATCTGACAAGACACAGGTGGTAACTAATATTTTTTTGTATCTGTGGAAGTTTGCTTTGTTACAGAGTATGTGGTCAATCTTCGGGAAGGTTCCATGAACTGCAGAGAAGAAAGTATATTCTTTCCTATTTGGGTGGAGTGTTCTATAGATGTCTGTTAAGTCCATTTGATTCAATACCTCCAATAAATCTCTTAATTCTCTGTTTGGTTTCTGTCTGAATGACCTGTCCATTGGTGAGAGAGGAGTGTTGATGTCTCCTACTATTAGCGTGTGTGGTTTGATGACTGCCTTGAGTTCTAGAAGAGTTTCTTTTACATATGTGGGTGCCCTTATATTAGGGGCATAGATATTCAGGATTGAGACTTCTTCCTGATGAGTTGTTCCTGTTATGAATATGAAATATCCATCTCCATCTCTTCTGATTGATTTTAGTTTGAAGTCGATTTTGTTAGATATTAGAATGGCCACACCCGCTTGTTTCTTAGGTCCTTTTGCTTGGAAAACCTTTTCCCACCCCTTTACTCTGAGTAGGTGTCTGTCTTTGTGGTTGAGGTGCGTTTCTTGTAAACAGCAGAATGTTGGATCCTGTTTTCATATCCAATCTCTAAGTCTGTGCCTCTTTATAGGTGAGTTGAGTCCATTGATATTAAGAGATATTAATGACCAGTGGTTGTTGACTCCGGTCATTTTTTTTTTGGGTAGTAGAGTGTATGTGTTTTCCTTCTTTGGTTTGTGCTAGTGAAGGGTCGCTAGATGTCTGAGTTATTGTAGGCAGTGTTGGCAATGTTGGATTCCTTGGGATGTAATTTTCCTTCTAATATTCTCTGTAAGGCTGGATCAGTAGTTACGTATTGTTTAAATTTGTTTTTATCCTGGAATATTTTGTTTTCTCCGTTGATAGTGAATGAAAGCTTGGCTGGGTATAGTAGTCTGGGCTTGCATCCATGGTCCCTTAGTTTCTGCAGTACCTCTATCCAGGACCTTCTGACTTTCATGGTTTCCATAGAGAAGTCTGGTGTAAGTCTCATAGGTTTACCTTTATATGTTACTTGACCTTTTTCCTTTGCAGCTCTTAATATCCTTTCTTTAACCTGAATGCTTTGTGTTTTGATTATTATATGGCGAAGGGATTTTTTTTTCTGATCCAGTCTATTCGGTGTTCTGTATGCTTCTTGCACCTTCATAGGACTATCACTCTTTAGGATGGGAAAGTTTTCTTTTATAATTTTGTTGAATATATTTTCTGGACCTTTGATCTGCAATTCTTCTCCTTCTTCTACTCCTATTACTCTTAGATTTGGTTTTTTTATTATGTCCCATATTTCCTGAATGTTTTGTGATGAGAATTTGTTGGATTTGCTGTTTTCTTTGGTCAGGGCCTTTATTTTCTCTATGGTGTCTTCATACTCTGAGATTCATTCTTCTATCTCTTGTATTCTATTGGTTATGCTTGTTCCTGAAGTCTCTGTTTGTTTACCTAGATTTTCCATATCTAGCCGGCCCTCGGTTTGTGTTTTCTTCACTGCCTCCATTTCAGTTTTCAATTCTTGAACTGATTCCATTACCTGTTTGATTGTTTTTTCTTGGTTTCCCAGGGTATCATTTACGAATTTACTCATTTCTTTAAACTTTTTGTTATATTTGTCTTCCATTTCTTTACTCATTTCTTCCATCTTTTTGGTAAATTTCTCTTCTATTTCTTTAAGAGAGTTATTCATAACCTGTTTAAGAGACTCTATTGCTTTTATAATGACACTGTTTTCCACTTCTTCCGGAATAGGGTGCTCAAGTCCTTCTGTCGTAAGATCGCTGGGGTCTGGCGTTTTCATGTTGTTTTTCAGATTATTGGAGGAATTCTAACCTTGGCGCCTGCCCTTCTCTTCCTTCAGATGCTCTCCAATGGCTCTTCCCTCCGCTGGGTCTTCTTCTACTGGATTAGTGCCCCTTGCTATCCAGGAATCACTTTGCCTGCAGCCTTAGCTTGCTGCAGGCAGGCTATTAGAACAAAGGGACTTCCTTCCCTTTGCACTCACCGCCTGTCCAGCCCGCGGTGCCCACTCTGGCTGAGATGTTGGAATTTAAGCCCCGAAAAAGGGAGAGGGGAGGGTTGGGGTTCCAGGCAGAAAGCTGGGATGGCGTAGCAGGAGAGAGGGTTTAGCTGGGGGAAGCTGCCCCTTTGGAGTAGCCAGGGAGATAAGGATGGCGGGAATATTGTGTGTTCCCTAACCGAACTTGTGTGACGGTCAGGAACAGCACACTTATTCCTCCATTGTATCTTCTGGTACAGGATCAGAGCCACTCGCTGGTCAGAAGTCTCCCTGCCTGCAGTCTTAGCTTGCTGCAGGCCAGCGATCAGAACAAAGGGACTGACTCCCTTCCCTTTGCACTCACCGCCTGTCCCAGCCCGCAGCGTCCACCCTGGCTGAGATGGAGGAATTTAAGCCCCGAAAAAAGCGTGGCTTGTCTCTTAAAGAGATGAACAATCATAACATTCCCAGCTCTTTTTTATAATAAAAAGTGGGAGATTAGACACCACAGGTTGATGGAATTGGAACGGCAGATTCTCAAGACTGCTTCTGGCTTATTTGTGGGCATCGTCTTTTGGGGGGGAACCTGAGAAGGCTGGGTGCTGGCCACATCCTGGCATAACTGGTCTCTTTGCTCCTGCCTGGTGTTTGTGGCATGGAAATGTCTGGTGTCTCTTACACCTGTTTAAGGTATTGGCAGAACAAAGAACAAAGTTAAATTAAGGAAAAAATTAGGACTAGGGAATTGAGGGGGATGTATCTGATCAGTTTAAGGTGAGTTCTTTAATTCAGCTCCCTGGAACTCACAAGAATTTTTTGGGTTTGTGAAAACAGAAGTTTTAGACACATACATTGTATAATGACTGTGACATATTTTTGTACAATGAAAAGTATTTTTAAGACTATGGAAGGCAGCATAAGAGAGAAATTTGATCTGAAATTTGTTTGGTGGGGTTGTTTTCTTTTAAACTAGCAAAATCTCTCAGCTATCAAGCTATATCGGAGATCTTTGAGAAGGATAAGACTTTACTTGAGTTACAGATTTAAAAATTGACAGAGAACTTGGTTGGCACCCAGAGTTACTCTTTTAGGGTCCTCTGTTGTCACTGAAGGTCGCATTTGCCTTTTGCTGTTTAGCACAGGGCCTGCCAGGCTCCAGAAGATCCTGTGGGCTAAGAAATTTGTAGGAAGACAGGCCTACCTTGACCTGAGCAGCTAGACTGTCGATTCCAGTGATTCTGTCCACGCCAGGGGATCTTTAGCTTAGATGAAAGGTAGTTTTGTCCAGTGTAGATGGACATTATTGTGTGTCCATTTGTCTTCTGTTTTCTCTGGAGGAAGTAGAGTTTTGCTGCTAGGAGTCAACCTGTCTCCTTTTGTTAGGAAAAGTTTTTTAATAATTAAAAATTTAAATATCACATTCCCCAGATCTCTGAGCAGTTGAGGGCTGTTTATTAGGTACAACTACAATATAGAATCTGTCTGCAAGGTTGGGTCTGAGCATGACTGTACTGGCTCTTAACTGGTAAGATTTATACTCACAGAGAACAGCTTAATATATTTTAAATGAGGGTTGAAGTTTGGATTAAATATGAGAGAATTAAAAGTACATACCAGTTTAAAATATGAGACTTATTGATATTGTAGCCTGAAATGAGATGTAATGAACAATTATTACACACACATGCCACTGTGCAAAACACATGTAACAGAGTCAACAAGAGGAATTTAGTGAAAACCGGGGGACAAGGCAGGGTATACTTCAGTAAAGATGGGAGAACTTGGTCACCTGACCTGGCTCTCAGTGAAGATGGCGGTAAGATCACCCATATAATGAAGCTAACACTGGGAAACCAGGTAGGTAATACCTCAGTAAAGATGACAGAACTTGGTCACCTGACCTGGCCCTCAGCCAAGATGGCGACAAATTCACCTGACCCCAATCAAAATGGTGGCAGCCACATGTTGTATGAAAAAAAGGCACAATTTTTGAGCTGTAAGGATTTTAAGCTTAACAAGAGGGACCTAAAGGCGTGATCTGCCCTGTCGCTGAACAGCCATGCCACACCACAAGCTGCAGAGAGGAACAAAAGGCTGGAACCAAAAAAACTGCACCATGCCACGGCTGGAATTAAAAAAAAAGCTGGAGAACATGGATAGTTGCTATTTACAGTCAAAATCGTGAAAACCCACGAAACAGTGGCACCTCAAGGCCTATAATGGGAATATCTCCCTGTATAAGTGGGATGCAAATCTGCATGAACACCCAGGACCAGTGGCTAAGCATCCTCTGACTGTGGGTGGGGTGTTATGGCCTGGCTGAATCTGGTCGGGTGACTCAGAAACCAGAGACCAGAGGCTGCTCCGAGCAGCCTTTTATGGCAAAGGAAGAAAAAGAAAAGAGAAGAAATGGAACAAAAGATGAAGAATCTGAGGGACCCTGGATCCCCAGTCGAATGTACTACACAGAGTGTACAGTGCTAAGAGTTGGCTGACTAAGCCCGGATCAGTGCAAACACAATTTCAGTTAAGGGAAGCAACCGTAGCAGAACAGGGGAGACTCACTGATCAGCCAGGAAGCCAGTGGTGGGAGTAGGAAGAAAAAAAACCCTGGTTCAGGATCCTGAACCTGGGAGAGGAGTTCCAGGCAGGAGCGCCTATCCCAGCCATGCAGCACCAAATGTTATGATTTTGCCATGGGTCCTGGCAGCTTTCGGCGGGTCCACAAACCAAGATGGCCGCAGCGGGTCCTGGTAGCTTGATGCAGAATCCTGGTGGCGGCAGACAGTGAGTCCCGGGAAAGTGCAAGTTCCCGGCAAAGGTGCAAGTTCTGGTGGCAAGCAGTGTGGGCAGGCAGTGGGTGGGAAGCATAGGCACATCATACAGAATAGAATTAAATATTTATTAGGTGGGTTATGAAGGGGAGGGAAAAAGGGGGAGAAGGGGGGTGAGAGAGAGAGAGAGAGAGAGAGATAAGAGGACAGAGAGAAAGAAGGGGAAGAGAGAGAGAAGAGAACAGAGAGAGAGAAGGAAGAAGGAAGAGAAGGGGACAAAGAGGGGCCAAGATGGTGAGGGAGGGAGGGGCTGCAGGGAATGGGCGTGGCTTGTCTCTTAAAGAGAAGAACGATCATAACAATCATAAACCCAGGACATCTATCTTTTGAATTTCATAGGTGCTATGTCTAAAATTTTTATGACCTGATAAGCCTCTCTGCTGACATAATTATCCAAATCAGACCAAATCAAACCAAATCAGAAAAAGGTCATGTTTAATGGATGCCAGTGGGGTGGTCCTTCATGCTCCCAGGGGAGGAAGACTGGGAAACCAGGGAGATGGAAAAGGAGAACCAGAAAGACCACGTTTTCATTCTCTGGGGGACAGTTTAAATAGCCCCCACAAGTGGTCTTGACCCTCACTGGGGAGGGATCACCGTTTGGTGGGCTTTTCAGCGATAGGGTTTGGACTGAGGCAACTGCCAGGGGAGGGGGCTTGAAATGGAACGTTATACTCAAACATTCCAAAATGTATGCTAGGAGTCCCACTCAAACATGGTTTGAATGCATGTGTCTCTCCAAAATTCATCTGAAATTTAAGCCCTAATGTAAAAAATAGAGGAGATGTTTAGGCTATGAGGGCCTTGTCATGATAAGTGAAAAGGTGTGGGCTAAGTGCAGTGGTACAATTCTTGAGGACCTAGATTCAACTGCAGCAACTAAATAAATAGTTTACTGCCTTATAAAAAGAATTGAGAGCCATATGTAATGGTACATGCCTGTATTCTCAGCATTTGGATGTAAATGGAAGAGAATCAGGAAGTCAAGGCCTAACTCAACTACAAAGGGTGCTTGAAGCCTACCTGTAATGCATGAAAACCCATCATAAAAAATATAAATGAGTAAATACATAGGACTGAGGGGGGAAATTCATCCCTTCCAACATGTAAGAACACAATATTCACCCTCTCAAAAACACAGTAAGATGCCATCTTGGAAGCAGATAGGAGTTATTGTCAGACACTAAACTACTGAGTGCTTTCTATCTTGCACTTCCTAGGCTCATAAACTGTAATAAATTCCTGTTATTTATAAATTGACCAATATTAGACAATTTGCTATAGAAATGTGAGTAAACTAAGATAATAAATGAGAAAATTATGATTTTCAAACACACCTGAAGACAAGCTTATATTTATAAATATTTAGAAGTTATTTCATCTATCCACCTCAAGGAAACTGAGACAAACAACAGTCATTTTCTCCTCTTGGCATTAGCAGATTGTTTTTCTGGTACATTTCCCTAGGCTAAAATTCTTAGAGTGTTCTCATTTCATATGAAGTTGCACTTTGGACACCAACCCTAGCTGTGGCTCCTGTGCTTTGTATCCTTGTGCACATATTTTAAAAAGGAGGCCAGGAGGTAGTGGCACACACCTTTAATCCCAGCACTCAGGAGACAGAGGCGAGCAGATCTCTGTGAGTTCGAGGCCAGCCTGGTCTGCAAGAGCTAGTTCCAGGACAGGCTGAAAAGCTACATAGAAACCTTGTCTTGAATATCCAAAAAACAAAAAACAAAAAGAAAAAATAAATAAATAAATCAGAATGAGGACCAGAGCTTGGTGGTACAAACCTTTAGTCCCAGTACTCTAGAAGTAGTACTCTAGAAGTAGAGGCAGGCAGATCTCTGTGAGTTCTGGGATAGCCTGGTCTACATAGTGAGTTTCTGGCAATGAAGTACCTCATAATGAGACCATGTCTCCAAAAATTAAAAAGAATCAGAAGGGTTAGTGAAAAAGCCAAGACTGATGATGACCTGGTTAGTTCCCTGAATTCCCCATTATAAAAAGAAAGAACTGACTCATGCAGATTGTGCCCTGACCTCCATATGCAGGCAATGGAGTACATAACCATTACCACACAAACACAATTACTAAAAGTAAGAAATTTAGTTCAAAGAATCAGAGTTCTAAATTCCATTAAGTTATTTGAAGTCTTACCTATCATTTTGATTTTTAGTTTCTATTTTATTCTGGATCCTAGAAGCTTTCTTGGGAGTTTATATTTCATCCATGATTTCTAGGTGCTTTGATATGGAAAGAGTATCTTGGATAGAAAACTCAAATTCCTTTATTAATCACAATAACTCTAGAAATTAGTTACTATTGTTCCCATTCTATGGCTGTGGAAACTAGGGTTCAGACAAAATAAAGATCACATAGGTGAACCAGCAGTATTATTTGGGATTAACATTGGTGGCTGTTTAGACAATAACTTGTGTTGTGTCTACTGTGTTGATTCTTTGTATTTTCTTCTTTTAGAAGATATTAATTATACTTACCAACAAAATAAAATAACTATTTAATGTGCTGTAAGTTGAAAAGAGTCTTAGTTATGAAAAGAATTGATTAAGCCAGAAAAATTCTGCTATAAAAGCGCCATAACTAGGCCTAGGTCATTTATTATTTTTATCAAGGACCATATTGTATATTAGCGGAATCTTTTCCTGTGCAGAAATGATCAATAGTCCATGAGTCAAGATATTATCCTTCCTTCTTCCTTGACTTAATTGTGCCTACTTATTTCCTGTGTTCCTATTGTTTTCTACACCACTATGCCCACTTACTCCTTCATAGACTCCTACCAATTCAAAAGAGTAGTACTAAATATTATTGGGTTCTTGCTACACTTTTGACAAGCAGGAGGTCTTCTTGTCCACAGTAGCTATAAGCTTTATCTGTCTGAGTTGTTGAATGGAAAAGCATGCTGCAGGACATGTATTCCTTAATGAAACCTGAATAGATTACATCTAATACTTGCCTAGGAGCAGCATGACATGGCACTTTAAGCACAAAACAAAAGAGTGCTGGCAGAATGGCTCAACATTGGACTGCATACTAAGCTTTTCTTTCTTAAATGCTGGAAAATTTATTGGTTCATAAAGTTTTCTAATATTTTATCAAGTATTTGGATTTTTCTAATTCCTTAGATTTTCTTTTTTTAAAATACACACATGTAGACATACATAAATGGAACATGTGTAAGTGCACATGCATGAAAACGCACTCAAACAAATGGGGAGGTTATTCTTTCCCAAGTTAAAAGAATCCTTCTGACTCTCAAAAATAAAACATAAGTTTCTTGAGATATGTATTATCAAACCTTATATATTTCATCCTAGACACACACTATAAATTAACTTCCTACAAGGAATTTTCCAAAAATAAAAAATTCACTAATCAAGGAATTTGTTCAGGTAGGTCTCTCATAAAGTACTCAGTCATTCATTCATGCATGCATGCCTTCATTCATTCTAAACTGTGTGTGTTTGCGTGTATGCTTGTGCATATAAGGGTGGAGGCTAGAGAACAGCCTTGGGTGGGTGTCTTCCTCAACTACCCTCTACCCTATATTTTAAGACAGGGTTCTCACTGAACCTGAAGATCACCAATTTAGCTAAACCGGCTGGCCAATGAGCTCCAGGGATCTTTCTGTCTCTACCTCCAAGCACTGGGATCACAGTGGATGATGGGAATGAGACTCAGATTCTCATGCTTGAATATCAAACAGTTTGTCAACTGAGTCATCCCCCAGAACATCACACTTCTTTTTGGTTGAGTGCCTACTGTGTGTCAGGCTCTGTATCAGTTGCTGGAAAAGGATGGCTTTGAGTCAGAGTTTCCACTCTGATAGAGGAAATGCTCAATGTAGTAAAGAAAACATGATTTCAGATGAACATTTAAAACAGTTGACAAATGTAGTAGATCCTGCGAACTGCAGCATGGCTGAATCGCAAGAACAAGATCTTTAAATACCCTTAATGAATATGATAGAGGTTGTTAGAGCAGAAATGAATAAATCTCTTTTTCAAAATCATTGAAAACACAAACAAACAGTGGAAGGAAATGAATAAAATGGTTCAAAATCTGAAAGTGGAAATACACTCAATAAAGAAAACACAAACTGAGGGAAATATGGGAGTGAAAAAATTTAGGGACTTGAACAGGAAATACAGAGATGAACCTCACCAACAGAATATAAGAGAAAAAAGAGAGACTCTCAGACACTGAAGACATAATTGAAATAATGGATACCTCATTCAAAGAAATGTTATTTGTTAAATTTAAAAACATCTTGGCACAATAAAATTTAAAAATCCTGGGACAATATGAAAAGAGAATATCTAAAAATAATAGAAGTAGAGGAAGGATAAGAAACATGTTTGAAGGCACAGAAAATATTTTCAACAAAATTATCGAAGAAAATTTCCCCAACCTAAAGAAGGGAATGCATATCAAAGTAGCATGCAATACAGAAAAGAAATGCTCTTCAGCACATAATAAGAAAAACACTGAACATATAGAACAAAGAATATTAAAAGCTGTAAGAGTAAAAGAGCAAGTAAGATATAGATGTAAAATTTTAAGAATGAAACCTGACTTCTCAAGGGAGACTCTAAAAGTCAGAAAGGCCTGGACAGATGTTCTACAAATTCCAAAAGACCACAGGCAGTCCAGGCAACTATATCAGCAAAACTTTCAATCACAAAAGATTGATAAAATAAGACATTCCATGATAAAACTAAATTTAAGCAGTATCTATGTACTAATCCTGGCTTACAGAAGGTACTAAAAGGAAAACTCCATTCTAAAGAGGTTAGCCACATCTAAAAACACACAATAAAGGAAGAAGAAAAGAAACCTTGTAATCTACACAATTGGAAAAATCTAAAAGAAATGGATAATTGTCTTAATAGATACCACTTACCAAAGTGAAATCAAGACCAGATAAACAATTTAACCTCACAACCCAGCATTTTCACTCTTAGCCATAAACCCAAAGGATGTTCAATCATACCACAAGGGCACCTGCTCAACTATGTTCATAGAAGCATTATTCATAATAGTCAAAACCTGGAAACAACCTAGATGCCCCTCAACTAAAGAATGGATAAAGAAAATGTGGTACATTTACACAATGGAGTTTTGCTCAGCTGTAAAAACAAACAAAAACAAAAAAAGCAAAGACATCATGAAATTTATTGGCAAATGGGTGAAATTAGAAAAAAATCATCTTGAATAAGGTAACCCAGACCCAGAAAGACAAATATGGTATATGTATTCACTCATAAGTGGATACTAGATATAAAGCAAAGGATAACTCACAGTCCTAGAGAAGCTAGGTAATAAGGAGGACCCAAAGAGGGACACACATGGGTTGCTCTTAGAAGGGGAAATAGATAAAATCTCCTGAGTCAACTGGAGAGGGGGCATAAGAATATGAGAAAACAGGATGGTCAAGTTGGGGAAGGGATGGAAAGGGAGGAAAATGAAAGAAATATCTTGATAGTTGAGGAAAGGGTTAAATTAAAGGGTCTTAGACTTCCACTTTGCTACTCATCACTGAAGGAAGTCAGTCAGGATGGGAACTCAAGACAGAAATCTGGAGGCAGGTGCTGATGCAGAGGCCATAGAGGGGTGCTGCTTACTGGCTTGCTCAGCCTACTTTCATATACAACCTAGGACAACAAGCCCAGGGATGGCATCACTCTCCATGAGCTGTCTTGCCACCGTTGATCACTAATTGAGAAAATGCCTTATAGCTGAATCTTTTGGAGACATTTTCTCAACTGAGGCTCCTTCTATGATGACTCTAGCTTGTGTCAAGTTGATCTAAAATTAGCCAATACTTTACCAACCTGAACTACATACCCAGCCCATGACCTGCATTTTAAAGGAGCAAATTATGAAGGTGAACACAAATAAAGCAATCCCTCCTACACTGGGTCAGAATTGAGTATAATAAAGGGGTTATTTATTTAGGAGGAACTCACAGATCATAGACCTCTGTACAAACTGGGAACAGGAACCAAACCCAGCATCCAGGTGAGAGAGAAAAGAGAAAGAGAGCAGGCGGGTCCATACCTTTTCGGTCTAGCCTCTCAAAGGCCATTGGCTGAAAGAGGTTCCCCATCACCTCCCTCTTTTGTCTAATTAAGAGAGTTCCAAACCCAAAACAAAATTATATATATTAAGAACAGATATTAAGTATAAATATTAGAGTTAAAACCAGCATAAACAATATTAAGCAAGAAATATATGTTAAATATTTTAATAATTATCCTATCATAAGGAATCTAAGTCTTGTATTATAAATGGCTTGGCTAAGTCATATGAGGAAAGTAACTATGACTTTAACCCCATACTTGAGTAGGCAGGAAGTGCAATTAATCAACTTCCAAAATGTGCAGTAAATGATAGAGACAATTGGCTACCTGGCAATCACACAAAGTCTCATTTGCAACATTGGAGCAACCAACTTTGGCTAAGGTCTAGCATAACTGACAGACCATTTTCAGAGGCAGGAAAATTTCAAAACCATCTTACCATGGTTTGGCATGATTTGACAGGTTATTTTCTTGTATCCTGCTTGTCCAGTCTGGACATCGAGAATTTTGTCAGTGGTCGAGGCACCTGCAGTTCCTTGCCCAAAGGCCAGTTTTGCAAGAAGAAAACAAGCTCTCAGTGAAGTGTCTCTGATGCTCAACATTCTCTCAGGAATAAATCGGTGCTGCCAGAAGCAGTCGTGTCTCACATCAACAGAACCCTAAGTTATTTAAATGCCATATTCTACAATTCTTTGAAGTGGTTGAAGATTACCTATCTATGCAGAGTACAATTTCTATGTATCTAAAGAACCTAATTAGTGTAACTATAAGTATGACAAATATGGATGACTATTGACCTATAATTCTTAATACCTGTATAACTTAAAGACTAAGACTTTATATTAGAATATTAAACAATCTATAAACAACTGTGCAGCAAATGAGGACAATGGCCTCAAAATGTAAACAATATATAAATACCTTGATCAGAGGTAGAAATGTATATTGCAATATGATAAATATATCATAAAATTGTATCAATATACAAAATGTCTTAAACAGAGGTAGAAACATGCATGCATACAATCTGACAAAATAACTTCGCATAGGTGTACAAATATTGTAAATGGATTTAGGAGCATATTCAATACAGCAAATATAATTTGAATTTATATCAATATATAAAAATCTATACCAATATAAATTATCTATAAATAATAGCTCACAAGTATTCATTTTATTATTCACAATTATTATTAGTGTGAGTAAGCTCACACTCATCTACCTATTATTCCATTCAATTTCCTTTTTTTGTGAGATCCTTGAGCCTACAAAATTTCCACCCCAATTCTATGCCAGTTATAATCAATCCCTAACTGATATCCCTAACCCTGAGGACAAACTTTGTTGGGAGTAGGGTCATCATCTTCTAAAATTACTTCCAGCTGTCATGGTGGCAATGTTCTTTCTATGAGACCCTGTAAAAGTAAAATGATGGTTGCGTTTCAAGATTACTGTCTGGTATAATTGCAAGTAGGTGCCAGATGAAGGCGAACGTGAATAAAGTATTCCCACGCTAGCTCAGAATTTTTTTTATAAAAAGGGGTTCTTTACTTAGGGGGAACTCACAGATAACAGACCTCTGTATGAACTGAAAACAGGAACAAAACCCAGCATCCAGGTGAGAGAGAGAGAAGAGAGAGAGAGAGAGAGAGAGAGAGAGAGAGAGAGAGAGAGAGAGCAGGCCCACACCTTTTTGGTACCCAAGGCCATGTCCAACATGGTCCAGCCTCTCAAAGGTCATTGGATGCAGGAGGTTCCCCATCACCATTATATACAGAACACCCTCATTTGTTTTAGAAATGGATAGGGTAGAATATATACATATATACATACCTATTTTTTCAAGAACTTTGAAGGGTCTGAGGCTTTATTTTACTTGTAAGAAATTAGCACAACATAACATCATGGATTTTGGTAGATGGCACAAGATTCTTGAGTCAGTGACAAAGTAATTTTTTACTCACAAGAAAAGCAACAGTTTGAGAATCAGCATCTGAATCAGTTCCTAACGGGTGACATGAAGATCAGGTGATACATGTACACATGGTAGATTGTGCTACTGGAAAGGAACCCAGAGCTTATACAGTCAGAGTTTCTGATGCTGGGCGGCAGTAAGCATGTTTACCTCTCCTCCAAAGGGAGACACTTTGGAGCTATTTACCAAAGCTGTTAGCATTTCATCACCCTTGAAATGACAGTTCAGAACCAAAGCAGATAATGACCTTGTTTACAAACTTTGTAGGAGCTAGATGCCACTGTGTGTGGTTGTGATCCCAGCACTTGAGAGTTGAAGCAATAAGATTCCTTGGAGTTTGAAGCCAGCTTCAGCCTCATGAAGTAAACTCAAAGCTAGCCTGGGATACATGGCATAACTTTGTCTTGAAAACAAAACAAAACAACAGAAACACAAACAAATGAATAAAAGCACCACAGAGAAATGTCTGTCAATAGATGTTTCAAAAGACAAACAAAACATTTTTAACTACCCATATAAAGTAGAGGGAACAAAGGAGAGTCAGGATGGATGTTTGACTTCTCTGAATATATCTTGTTTTGTATACTGTTTACTGAAATCATCTATTCTACTTCATATAAAAAAACAAAATTAAATTTTTAAGAAGCAATTGCTAAAAACTGAAAGTCATAAGAAACTAATTGTCAAATTGGTGGAATAGTCACACAGAACATAATTATTTTGAGTTATTTTTAAATACAATCATTTACCCATATATCCCTACTGGGATACACTCTAAAGGTGAAAGGAAATACAAAAACATCTTCAATTCCTTGTAGCAATTGTGTGCTGGAAATGACGGGGATGGTGTTTTGAGGCTCTTTTGTTCGGGTAACATGTTGGTGAGATTGGGGACCAAACTTTTGGTATGAAACAATGAACAGAAATCCAAGTTTCATATTAAAGAGGTTAAATAAAACCCTATAGTTATGAATTTGAAGGAACATTTTATATAAACTCAGAATACATTTTATTGGGGGGAAGGACCTGTTTCAAAGCTCTAAGACTGAAACAGCATAGAAACAATGACCAATACAGAAACAAAAATTTCCAGCTTGTGGCATTCAAGCAACTTCCCACTCTGAAAAAAAAATAAAGGCTCCTTAAAAATCTAGAGTAAGAAGTGAACAAGAAAAGCTTGAGGTATAGTGTCACATTAAGAAATAAGGAAGCTGAAGCAGTGCTGTGAGTATGAAAAATATTCAAGTGTCCACGTGCAGGGACTGCTACTAGTCCAAGATTTGAACATCAGGGGGAATTATAATTGCATAGTGACACATTGGAAAATTTGACATACCTATGTATATGCATGCACCTATGTATGTTGTTTGCTTGTTTTGACAATCTTGGTTGGAACCCAGAACACTGCATATACTAGGCAAGTAATTTACCACTGAACCATACAACCACCTCATATTGCATATATTTCAATTCATGAGTTCATGATGAAAAAGATTAGAAAAATAATTTATTGGTCATCTGAAGATGATGCTAAGAAATAAACACATTCTTCTAAAAACTGGGTAATAAAGAGAAAGAAATTATTTATTATCTTCCCAATGTCACATGTATGCTAAAGATTCCTGTTTTCATCTCTGAACCCAATCTTTTTCCCTAATTCCCAATTTGTATATCCACATATCCATCCAATATCTTCATTTGAATACAGTCATTTCCAATTTATTATGTGTGAAACTAAAGTTTGAATTAACTTCCTGCTCCAAATCTGCTTCTTGTCATGTTTCCCCTTTCAAAAAATGAGCATCCTTTCACATGAAAAAACACTAACGTCCTTTTTTTGATTTCTTCTCTTCTCATATCCCACTCCTAATTTAAAATTAAAGCAAATCCTCTTGTATCTTTCTCTGAATTGTATTCAGAGTGAGGCATATCCTCTCCTTATCCTCCCTCCTCTGCTCCCACCCTGGTCTGTGCTCCTACTGTTTCTCTTGTTCTCCAATGCTCACTCTTGCATCCCTAGTAGGCAATTATCAACACTTCAGACTGATCCTTTAAAAGCCTCTAAGATCATGACACTCATCCCCCAAATTTTTCAATCATATTCAAGCTTTCTCAGAGTAACATACAAGGTATTCTCACATGTGTAACTAAGAATCAGAAAAATGAAAACACTAAATGGACCTAACTTGACCACATTAGCTTGGCCTTATCCGCCCCATCTGCCAACACCAGTATTGACCATAGTGACCATTTAACTGCAAAAAAGCATACAATTCATTTCCTTTCTTTTCTAGAATATGGTTGGACACAGAAAGCCATCTAGCCTTCATATTGAACAATCCTTCCATTTAGGAAATGTTCTCAAATATCCCCAACCACAGGCCACAAAACATACCTGATGCTCAGTTAGTTTTGTAATCTCCTACTTCCCCAAATCCCAACTACAATAGACACTTGCTAGTCAGAGATTCCTTTTGTTCTAAATAATGGAGTCTTCAACTTTTCAAAGGTACTCTTGAAAATCTATAGGTAGCATTACCATAATAATTCTGTTAAAAAAAACTTTTGGGGGATTTGGAGGCAAGATCTTTTTTCCACATTTTCTCCTCATTACCATCCAAGAATTGCCTATTCCAGAATTCCCAATATGCATTACACCTGATTCAGTACACAATACACAATATTACTTAATACTGGACATGGTAGTACATACTTGGAATCTTAGCACTCACAGGCATATAATGAGATGGACTAAAATAATAAAATATACAAATAAACATATCCTGGCTTTAAATAGAATGGGATGATATTGGTGGGTTCTTTTCAAGACTTCTATGCATAAAGGCTTCTGCTTATTTGGTCTAAACTTAGTCTCATATGTCAGAGTCTGCTTCACAGTTAAGTCAACCTGCAGTGCTATATATCTCGTGGCTTGTGATCTGTGTCCACCTTACCACTCCCTGGGTGCAGTATCACCAGTGCCTCATACCAGAAATTGATCAATAACCTTTGTCTGAAATGTCACTTAAGATGAGATTGCAAGAACCAGGACCTAGCAAGAAAAAAACCTTGTGAAAAGGAAATTGTAGAAGTTAGGAACAGTAAATTATATTCTGCAGGGAGTCCTTTCCTTTCTGCTGCACTCCAAGTTCTTTAGCAGTGTAATTTAGGATTTGGGGAACTTAATTTTTTTGTTGTTGTTGCTGTTATTTTGTATCCCTTACCCATTTTTTCCTTCCTGGCTATTTCAGAATTGCTGAGTATTGCAAATTTAGCCAGAAGCCCACACCTCCCTCGAGGTCAAACTATCATTAACAAATCTTAGATTTATTTTTATTAATTAGCAGACTTAAGTCAGTGCCCTCCCATTATTTAGAACTCAGGATAATTATTTATGGGAAGACATGATAATTCAGATCTGGACACTGTCCCTAGTTGCCCCAAGCTGGTGGAGCTCTGTGTGGCCTGGCTGAAGTAGAATGTCATTGATGAAAGGCTTTGAGTGATTAAAGCCCCTCCTTCTGACAGTTCTCTCTGCCCTGTATGCACACGGCCACCATGCCTCTTTTCTGCCATCATGGACTCTTAACCTCTGGAACTGGGAACCAAAATAAACTCTGCCTAACTCAATTTGTCTTGGCTATAGTGTTTATCACAGCAACAGAAAAAAATCACTTATAGAGAAGTTCATACCAGGAGTTAGTATTGCTGTGAATAATGTGACTAGGTTGTTTTCTTGAAGGAATGTGCAAGATTTTGGAACTTTGTTCTGGAAAATCAGTTTAACACTATAATCAGTGCATAGTGGGAAGTACTAGTAAGAGTTTAGAAGATAGTAGTGCTGAGAACAATGCAGAATATGGAGTCCTTAAGAGGTTTCAAAGAGAACAAAGTGAGACAAAGAATGTAGCTGTTTTCTGGACCTGCCCGAAGAACTTGCCTGGGCTAAATTTAAAAGCAATGAACTAATTTCTTTAGTATATTTAAAGACATCCTAGATTAAAAAAAATAATGACATCTTGAAATTTACAAGCAAATGCACATAACTAGAAAAAAACATACTTAGTGAGGTAACCCAGACCCAGAAAGACACATACAATATGTACTCACTTTTAAGTAGATATAAGACATAAAGGAAAGGATAACCAGTCTACAGCTCACAACTGCTGAGAACCTAGACAGCAAAGAGGACGCTAAGAAAGATATACATGGATCCACTTATGAAGGAGAAAAAGACTAGATCTCCTTAGTAAATTGGGAGCACGGCAGGCAGAGAGAGGGTAGAAAGGGAGAGGGAAGGAAGGAAGGAAATTAGGAAAAAATGTATATTAAAAACAGCAACAAAAGACATCCTGGTAGTGAATATGTTTATGGTTATTAATTACATGGTTACTGTCACATGGTTGGTTACTCATGGAGATCTACAATGCAAATGAACAAATGGGACAGAAAAATACAAAATGTATAATATAAAGAGATTAAAAACACTAAACTTAATGTTACAATCAGTGTTGTGCTCTAAGAGAGGCCATAACTGTTGGTAAGATTAACATCATTAATGATAAGCCTAATCTGTGTTGGAACAAAAAGAAAGGGGTCCTCAGAGTAAGATTCCAGACAACTAAACTTCCAACTTCTATAAGAAAAAGACCAAATGAATATTCAGCTCCTAGAAAACAACTGAATACAAAAGCCACTATAAGTGTCATTCAAGGAACTGATGTCCATCCAAAGCAAGAAGCTGAACTAGACAATGTTGCCGGCATGGTGCTAATTTTAGAGTCAGAAAGAATCAAGAATAATGGAAATCTTCTCCCATGGCATCAGAGAGCCACTGAGGTCAGTAAGTGTGTGGCAGGAGACTCCCTGTATGAAGGCCCAGAGAAAGCAGGGGGCCTTGCAAGACCATTGGGTTGCATTAGAGACGCCAAGATGTTGGAGATGCCAGATCCATAGTATATCTGCCAAGGAGAGATACATAAAAGGAGTGAAATCAGTCCAAAAGAAAGCTGTATGCTTCAGTCAGCAAAGCTGAAGGAACCAATGCAAGAGGATGTCTATGAGCTCAAGGCCAGCCTGGTCTACATAGCAAGTTCCAAGACAGACAGAACTACACAGAGAGATCCTGTTTCATATTAAAAAAAAACTGGAAGCAAGCTCCAATAGGAGCAGAAGCCAGGAACAAATTCAGTCCCGAGAGCCAACCTAGTCCTAGGACACTGGCGAATCAGGATTGAGCCAGTGACCAGATCCAGTCAGCAAACTCCACCAGAACAGGTACAGTGGAGTAAGCACTGAGTGAGTGAGCCAGAGTCAGAGACCGCTGAGGGTTCAGAAGTGAATCTGGGACCTTCAAGGGAGTAGACCTAAGCCAGGAACCCTGTGGGTCTGGGCGTGAGTCTAGGACCTCCCAGGAACTAGGTCTAAACAGCATCTCTGCCAGTCTGGGCATGAGTGAATCTGGGACCTCCAAGGGAATAGGCAGGAACCAGAAATTTCTGCAGGGCCAGGTGTGTGTTTGGGACCTCAGAGGAGTAGGCCTGAACCAGGACTTCTGTGGGTCTAGACATTGGTCTGGGACATCAAAGGGAATAGGCAGGAACCTGGAACCTCTGTGGGTCCTAGCGTGAAACTGGGACTGCTGAGAGAGTAAGCCTGAACCAGGTCCTCTGCTGTTCTGGGCACACCCGAGCCTGGGAACTCCGAGGCAGTAGACTGGAGCCAGAAACCTTTGCAGGACCAACTCCAAGCCAGGGACTTCTACGGGAGGAGATCCAGACCAGGATTTACAGAAACAGGGCAAAGCAGGCAACCTAGGTCAAAGTAGGCCTGAGACAGCAAACTCCAAGGAAGCCAAGCAAAGCACAGGAGCACTGAGCTATCTCTAGAATCATGGAGTAACCAACAGGGTAACTAGAACTGTGGCACTAACTTTACATGAGAAACAACCATCTGAGCTTTGGATACACTGGCACCTAGAAAATTGTTCAACAGAATCTCAGACAGCTCCAACCACACCTATTAGAGGAAAAGATGAATAGAAAAGGTAAGAACACATGCAACACCACAAAGAGCAACACGACATCAATAAAAATCTATGGGCTGAGGAGATGTCACAACAGTTAAGAGCACTGGCTGCTTTTCCAGAGGACCTGGGTTCAATTCCCAGCACCCACATGGCAGCTCACAACTGCCTATAGCTTCAGCTCCCTGGAAGCTGACACCTTTACACCAATGCACATAAAATAAAGTTAAAATAAATTATTTTAAAAAAACCAAAAAAATCTAAAGACCCTACAACAGCAAGACTTGAACAACCAAATATGGATGAAGCAGAAGAAAATGACCTAAAACATAACTTCAAGAGAATGTTTAAAACTCTGAAAGAGGAAATGAGAAATTTCCTTAAAGAAATGAAGGAAAAAACAAACAAAAAATTGGAAGACATCAGCAAATCACTTAAAGAAAACCAAGAAAAAGAAATCAGACATATGAAAGAAATGATTCAGGCCTTGAAAACTGAAATAGAGACAATAAAGAAAATATAAGCCAAAGGAATTATAGAAACAGAAATCATGAGAAAATGATCAGGAACCACAAATGCAAGCATGAACATCAGAATACAAGAGATGGAAGAGAGAATCTCAAGTGCTGAAGATACAATAGAAGAAATAGGCTCATCAGTCAAAGGAAACATTAACTCTAACAAGCATTTAACTCAAAATATCCAGAAAATATGGAACACCATGAAAAGGATAAATCTAAGAATAAGAGGCAAAGAAGAAGGAGAAGAAGTTCAATTAAAAAGCACAGAAAATATATTTAACAAAATTATAGAAGAAAATCTTCCCAACCTAAAGAAAGATATACCTATGAAAATAAAAGAAATGACTAGGTGGTTGTGGCACACACTTTTAATCCCAGAAGTCGGGAGGCAGAGGCAGGCAGATCTCTGTGAGTTCAAGGCCAGCCTGGTCTACAGGAGCTAGTTCCAGGAACCAAAAACTACAGAGAAACCCTGTCTCTAAAATCAAAAAGAAAGAAAGAAAGAAAACATAAGAAGCTTACAGAACACCAAACAGACTGGATCAAAAAAAAAGTCCTCTTGCAACATAATAATCTAATCACTAAACATACAGAGCAAAGAAAGAAAATTAAGAGCTGTAAGGAAAAAGGCCAAGTAATATATAAAAGTAGACCTATCAGAATTACACCTGACTTCTCATTGGAGACATGAAAGCCAGAAGGTCATGGTCAAGCGTTATGGAATAACCCAATGTACCTTATCAGATTACCATGGTTTAAGACTAGAAGTCAACAGCAATAATACCTCCAGAAAACCCACAAACACATGGAATTCACACAATGATCACCTGAATAATCAATGGGTAAAGGAAAAAATAAAAGGAAAAATGAAAGACTTCCTAAAATTCAATGAAAATGACAACACAACATATCCAAATATATGGGACACAATGAAAACAGTGTTAAGAGGAAAGTTCATAGCACTAAATGCCTACATAAAGAAGCTGGAAAAATTCCACACCAGTAAATTAACAGAACATTTGAAAACTTTAGAACAAAAAGAAGCAAAGTCACCTAAGAGAATTAGACAGCAGGAAATAATAAAAATTGAGAGCTGAAATCAACAAAATAGAAACAAAGAAAACAATGTAAAAATCCATGTAAGATGGCAAAACCCACTTCCGGAAGCCAAAAAGTTGCTGGTTATGTGACCAAAATCGGAAAGCAGAGCCAAAAGACAGTACATGGTGAGTCAGAAGACAAGAAGTCCTTGGTAGACCAGGAGTCAAAGACAGAATTGTAGAAAGCCCTAATTCAGACTAATCCTCATGGAGAAGGTCTCCTGATGACGTTAACCATTTTCAGAGAGTAAGGCCTGCTCCAGGAACACAGCCTCTCCACCTGCAGGCTAATATATGTCTCACGGGATTCTAACAGCTAGGAAGTATCTCAGTGTACACAACAGTTAGAAACCATCTGTTTCTTATCTTTTTATTTTTCTGTCACCTAATGAGGATGTCCAAAAACCCCTATATCACTACAGGCTCTTATGAATCTGTTGCTTTTTCAAACAACTAAAGCTTTGCCTCATAACAGGCCTTTTGCTCTATTTTTCCTTTTACTGTCCATAGACTATTTAAAAACTCATTAACTCAAATAACTATACTTGTCCAAGAACTTTCAATAACACAGGACCTTTAGGACCCATAGACCCATGTACTACATATTACATTCTCCAGGTTCAATGATCAAGATATGAAGGAAGGGATCAACTCCTAATATGGTCATCACCATTGTACAGAATTGAAGATGTCCAACAAAATAGACTAACAAACAAACAAAAGATAGCTTTCCAGATAATCCCAAGGTAATCTTGTTCCTGGCAAAGACTAACAGAGATAAAAAGCTTTTTTTTTTGTTAAAAAAGAAATTTACTGCAATTCAACTTGAGAAGCAAGAGGAGAAGGTGAAGGAGAAGGAGCAGGAGGAAGACAAGATGGGAGGAGAAGGAGGAGGGAAAGTGGAAGGAGGGAGAAGAAAAGGGAGGAAGAAGAAAAGAGTGGGAGGAGACAGAGAAGGGTAATGAAGAAAAGGAAAGGAAGGAAAAGAGGAGAAAGAGGGGGAGAGGGGCAGGAGGGTGTGGAGAAGGATATGGAGGAGGAAAAGGAGATAAGGGACAGGAAGAGAGGAAGAGAGGGAAGAGAGAATAAAGAGAAAGAGGGAAAGGAGGAGAAGAAGAAATACAGGGGTGGAGAAGAAGAAGAGGAAGAGTAGAGGGAGGATGAGGAGAGAGGTAGAAGCGAAGGTGAGGGAGGAGGAGGAGAGTTGAGGGAAGAAAAAGAAGAAGAGAAGAAGAGGAGGAAGAAGGAGAGAGGAAGAAGAGGTGAGGGAAAAAGAAGGATGGAGAAATGGGAGGAAGGGGAGAGGGAGGAGAAGGGAGAGGAAGATGAGATGGTGAACAAGGAGAAGGAGGAAGAGGAAAGGAGAGGAGGGGAGAAGAAGAGGAGGAAGAAAATAAGAGGGGAGGAGGGAAGAAGGAAGAGAAAGAGGGAAAGAAGGATAGAGAAAGGGGTGAGGAAGAAAAGTAAGGGAAGAAGGAGAAAGGAGTAAGGAAGGAGTGGTGGAAGACGGAAATAACGGAAGGTGGAACATGAGAGGCAACAAGGCGGGGAAGAGAAGGAAAGGAGGAAGGGGAGAAGTAGAAAAATGGAATAAGAAAGGGGAGGAGGAGAAAGTGGAAGAGGAAGCTAACAGGAGGGAAGGAGGGGAAGTAGGAGAGGAGAAAGAGAAGTAGTGGAGAATGAAGGAAAAGAGAAGAATAGAGAAGATGTGGTAGCAGTGGAAAGGGGGAGAAGGTAAAAGGAGAAGAAGAAGTAGGGGAAGGAGGATGGAGAGAGAATGGGGAGGAAACAATAGGAAGAGGAAAAAGATGAGGAAAAGGGGCAAGGCAGAGAGAAGGAAAGCACTAGAAAGAGAATGAAGAGGAAGAGGATTAGTAGAAAGATTGGAAGAAGGAGTTGGAGAAGAAGGGAAAGAGAAGGGAGGAGAGGGGTGAGGAAGAGGGGGATGGGGATGAGGGAGAGTGCTGGGTTCAGACCCCAGCTTTGTCCAGTCACGGTTGGGAGGGGAACAGACAGAGCATGGGCAGGACCAAAGGTAGATCCTGATAGGCCATTTGTACAATGTGCATTGGGGGAATGACACCCTGGAGACTGTGTCAGTGAACAGCTTGCTTATCCATAGGGGGCAAGGGACATTTTAACTCTAGGAAGAATGGCTCTTTGGGTCCATGTGGTGGAATGTCATCAGTTTTGGGCAATAACATCGAGGGTGATTCATTTGTGTACTCAGAGGTAGCAGGGACCAGAGGAATGAACATTGTAAAGTCATAGAAAGTCCAGCCTGGGCTGTTTCAGTGGTCAGATAAGCCGCGACCAGTCCCTGTAGCCTTGAAGGCACATGAGCTTATCAGATGTTACATGTATTGGGGCACTTTGGGGCACATCCACAGGAAGACTAGCTGCTTGGGGTCTGCTGGCACCTGGGAAAGTGGGGAGAAAACAAACTCCTGCTGATATCAGGATGAGAAAATCCAGGTTTTAGGCTTAACTTCAGAACAGCCCCGCAGGAGAGGATGAGAAAAAGAAGGGGAAAAGGAAGGAAGGGAATAAGGAAGGAGGCTGAGGAGGAAGAGAGGACAAGAAGGCAAGGGAGAAGGAAAGAGAAGAGAAGGAAAAGGAGGAGGGGAAAATGAGGAGAGGAGTAAAATAGAATGAAGGAGAAAGAAGAAAATGAGTAGGGAGAGAACGAAGAGAGGGAAGGAAAGGAGAGGGGGAAGAAAGAGAAGGGATAAGGAGAGGGAGAAGGGAAAGGGAAGAGAAGGGAAAGGAGGATGGGAAAGTGTGGTGAGCCCACAAGCATGATACAGTAAATGTACAGCTGACAGATCTGTTAGACTAATCCATGGGAAGTGTGTATGTACAAATCCACATGGAGAACCTGTTCAGCAGAGCTGCGGGAACACTTCTCTTTTGGATAAGTCTCTGCCAATTCTGTAAAAATCTTGTGAACTCATGGCGTTTCTCCCTTCAAAATGGGATACATTCCCAAAATACCTCAGCAGTGTAACTTCTTCTGTATGGGGGCAATGGAATGACCTTCCATGAGGCCTTAGAGTGATAACATTTACCCTTTGTTCCCATAGTCAAATTTACATAAAGTCAATCCCCCACAATTACCTTTGCTAACAGACCAGATAGGAATTTCAAAAAGATAGAAGACACCGCCCTTAGCAATCAAACAGGTCTTGGTGTGGGTGAAGACCAAGGTTCAAAGACATTTAGTAACTCTATCTAATGGTTTGGAAAGCCAGGTATTTGCTTAGATGCTGTTCCCCTCCTGAGTGGTGTCTACCTGCCTTTTGTGATTCTGAAATGCATATTGATATCATTGTTTTGCCTGTGGAATTTTTTCTAATTTTATTTTTAAAAAAACTATCCTTTTATTTTGCATACCAATTCCAGTTCCCACTCTCTCCCCTCCTTCCATCCCCTCTACCTTTCCCTCACCCCACCCCCATCCACTTCTCAGAAAGAGTAAGTTACATTGCTTTGAGGAAGGACCAAGAGCCTCCCTACTATATCTAGGAGCAAGGATGGAGCAAGGTATCCATCCAAAGAGATGGGGTTTGAAAAAAACCAGTACCAGCAGTAGGGATAAATCCTGGTCCCACTGCCAGTGGCCCTCCAGTCTGCCCCAGCCATACAACTGTCACCCACATTCCAAGGCCCTAATTTGTCATGTGCTGGTTCCTTCCCTCCCCAACTAGAGTTGTTGAGCTGCCCTAAGCTCAGGTAAACTGTTTCAGTGGGTGGCCCCATCATGGTCTTGACCTCTTTGCTCATAGTCTCACTCCTCCCACTCTTCAACTGGACTTTGGAAGCTCAGCCCGGTGCTCCATTGTGGTTTTCTGCCTCTGTTTCCATCAGTTTCTGCATGATGGCTGTATGGTGACATTTAAGAGAGTCTTTAATCTGACTACAGGACAAGGCCAATTCGAGCACTCTCTCCACTATTGCTTAGAGTCTTAGTTGGGGTCATCCTTATGGATTCCTGGAAATTACTCCAGTGCCAGATTTCTTGCTATCTCCATAATGGCTCCCTCAATCAACATATCTCTTTCCTTGCTCTCCAACTCTGTCCTTCCTCCATCTTGACTATTCTGTTCCCTTAAGTTCTCCTCCTCCTCCTCTTCTCCCATGCTCTTTCCCTTCTGCTCTCCCTTTCCCCCCACCCCCATGCTTCAGATTTTGTCAGGAGATCTTGTCTATTTCCCCTTCCTAGGAGGATCTATATATGTTACTCTTAGGGGTCTCCTTGTTACTTGGTTTCTCTGAAGTCTGTCCTGTCTCTTTAAGAGACAAGCCATGCCACTCCCTCCTCTGTCTGCTGAGACAAGCTGATATTCAGCTTCCAGCCTGAGTTCCTTCCTTTTCCATCTCCCTTTCAAAGACGCAGCTTCTGCCTCTCCCCACTTCTCCCCTTCCCCCTTCTGCTTCTCTCTCTCTGTGTCTCTCTATCTCTCTGTTCCCTACTCTCTGCTTTTCTCCTTTTCCCCCTTCCCTTCCATAGCCCACTAAATAAATATCCAACCTCACTCTACATGGTGTGTCTATCTGTCTGTCTCTCGCCCACTGCATGGTTCCATGGTGGGACCAGCCGCCTTTGAAGACCTGCACCATGGTCTCGTGGGGTGCCATCTGTTTGTCTCTCCTTGTGGCCTACTGCAGCCACTCGGGGAACTGCACCATCCCTGCCTGGGACTGGCTGCTTTTGGGACCTGCTGGTCATTGCCTGCTGCCACATAGCCTACTGCCGCCACTCAGGTACCTGTGCCATTCCCTGACTAGGACTGGCTGCTTTTGGGACCCGCTGTTCACTGCTGCCACTCAGAGACCTTCAGAGTTTCTTCCACTACTGCTGCAAGAGATCCTACTAAATTTTTATTTTTACCATTTCATTGGTGCCATGACTCAGAAGGCTCTCCCTCCCTGAGCCTCTCTCCTGGGATTGGGATCCAGAACCAGGCACAACAACCACATGTTCCATATGCCTGAGCGTGATTTCTCCTGCATGATTTCTAGGCACACCACCGGCTTCAAATAGTGAGATTCCCCCATTTTGGTCAGTTTATCTGTTTCTCCAAACCTGAGGAATTGACCATTCAGCTCCCGGAAATCTTCTGGCGGAAATGGGGGGACAGCCCCCAAACACAGACAGTTGAGCCCTGCACTGACATTCATCTCTGTATTGCTTCCCTTAGCTAAGACTGTGTTTGGAAGGCCCAGGGCCAATCAACCCATAACTGGGGGCCCAGGGTCCATCAGATTCTTTTTTTCCTTTTCTTTTCTTTTTTTCCCTCACTGAATAAAAGGCCACTCAGAGCAGCCTCTGGTCTCTCTGACTTCCAAGTCACCCTGACAGGATTCAGTCAATCTGTAGCATCCCACCCACAGGCAGAGGACATTCTCCCACAGCTCCTGCTATGTTCACACTGATTTACACCCTGCCTATAGGGGGAGTTGTCCCATTATAGGTCTTGTGGTGCCGTCGTTTCACGGGTTTTCACAGTTTCAACTATGAGTATCAAGCCATCCATGTCTGTCCTGCCCTGGGATGGATGCCTTTTAGAGGCCCTAAAACCCCAGACCTTAATGCCCTACTTCTTCAGCTCCTACCCTCACTCCTCCGGTTTCCTACTGGCTCCACTTTTATGGGGGCATTCTAACTGCTGTCAGCGCATAGGCTCAAACTGTCCCTGCCACCTCTACTGCTGCCAACAAGATTGGACAGATCCATAAGGCGGCTGTTTACAATTCCAGCCTTTTGTTCCTGCTGTGGCTTGTGACATGGCAGCTCAGCCACAGGGCGAATCGTGCCTCTAGGTCTCTCTTATTATTAAACTTAAAATCCCTGCAGGTCAAAAAATTATGGCTTTTCCAAACGACATGTGACCTCCGACAGTTTGACTGAGGTCAGATGACCTTACCTCCATCTTAACTGAGGTCAGGCGACTTTACTGCCATCTTGGCTGAAAGTCAGGTCGGTGACCAAGTTCTGTCATCTTTACTGAGGGATACCCTGCCTGGTTCCCCAGTTTACTTATACTTTTGTCTCTAAATTCCTCTTGCTGACTCTGTTGCATGTGTGCTTTGTGCAGTGGCATGCCTTTGGTAGGGCCCACCAAGAATGTCCAATTCATCCAATTCCTCTTCACTCTGTGTGTGTTCATACATGTAACTTAAATGCTCATATGCTTGGTGTTATAATTGTCTGTTCATTACATCTCATTTTAGACTACAAAACAATAAGTCTCATGTTTTAAACTGGTATGGACTTTTAAGTCTCTTACAAAAATATTTTATATTTAATCCAACCCTCATTTAAAATATATTAAGATGTTCTCTACTATTGTCACTTCTGCCATTAACCTTGTATTGCAAGCAGTTTTTCCTACTTTCTGTCTTTTTACATGTGTAAATCTTACCTGTTAAGAGCCAGTACAGTCAAGCTCAGACCCAGCTCTCCAGACAGATTCTATACACTAGCTATACCTGATAAACAGCCCTCAACTGCTCAGAGATCTAGGGAATATGACATTTAAATATTTAATTATTAAGAAACATTTCATAACGGAAAGAGACAGTTTGGCTCATAGCAGCAGCACTCCATTTTCTCCAAAGAAGACAGAAGACAAATGGGTACAGAACAACGTCTATCTGCAGTTCACTTCAACTGACAAGTGCTGACCACTGGGAAAAACTGTCTTTCATCTAAACTGAAGATCTCTAGACATGGACAAAATCACTGGAATCGATAGCCTTTCTGCTCAAGTCAGGGCTGGCTTGTCTTCCTACAGATGTCTTAGCCCTCAGGATCTTCTGAAGCCTGGTAGGCCCTTTGTTAAACAGCAAAAGGCAAATATGGCCTTCAGTAACCATGGCAGACCTTGAGGAGTAGCTCTAGGTGCCAACCAAGTAAGTTGGCTGTCGCTTTTTAATCAGTAACTCAAGTAAAATTTTATCCTTCTCAAAGATCTCTGATACAGTTTGACAGCTCAGAGGTTTTATCAGTTTAAAAGGACAACCCCATCAAACAAATTTCAGTAAAATACAAATACAAGAATTGCAAGTTATAAAGGTGTGAGGACAAATACAAGTTATTAAATTTCTCTCTCATGCTTCCTTCCATAGTCTTAAAAATACGTTCCCTTGTACAAAAATATCTGTTATAGTCATTCTGACATGAATATGCTACTGTTTATACAATGTATATGTCTAAACCTTCTGTTTTCACAAACCCAAAGAATTCTTGTGAGTTCCAGGGAGCTGAATTGAAAGATACATCTTAAACAGGTCAGATACACCCCTCTCAATACCCTGGTCCTGAAAATTTTTTTTTCCTAAATTTAACTTTGGCCTCTGTTCTGCCAATACCTTAAACAGGTGTAAGAGACACCTGACATTTCCATACCACAGACTCCAGACAGGAGCAAACAGACTAACTACACCAGGATGTGACCAGAACCCAACTTTCTCAGGTTCCCTCCAAAGATGATGCCCACAAAAAATCAGGAAGCAGTCTTGAGATTCTGTCACCCCAATTCCTTTAAACTATGGTTCCTAACCTCCCACCTTTTTATTATTAAAAAAAGAGAGAGAGATGAGACTGTAATGGTCTGTCCTGTCTCTTTAAGAGACAAGCCATGCCACTCCCTCCTCTGTCTGCTGAGACAAGCTGATATTCAGCTTCCAGACTGAGTTCCTTCCTTTTCTGTCTCCCTTTTGAAGAGGCAGTTTCTGCCTTTCCCCACTTCTCCCCTTCCCCCTTCTGTTTCTCTCTTGTGCTCTCTCTCTGCTCTCTGTCTTTCTCTCTCTCTCTCTCTCTCTCTCTCTCTCTCTGCTCCCTACTCTCTGCTCTCCTCCTTCTCCGCATTTCCTTCCATAACCCACTAAATATATACCCAACCTCACTCTGCATGGCATGCCTATCTCTCTGTCTCTAGCCTGCCATGTTGTTCCCTGCCCAGGACCAGATGCCTTGGAGACCTGCAGCATGGTCTTGTGGTATGTCATCTGTCTGTCTCTCCTCGTAGCCTGCTGCAGCCACTTGGGGAACTATGTAATCCATGCCTGGGACTGGCTGCTCTTGGGATCTGCTGTTCACTGCCTGCTGCCACATGGCCCACAGGGACCTGTGCCATTCCCTGACTAGGACTGGCTGCTCTCAGGACCCACTGCCCACTGCTGCTGCATGGGGGAACTGCAACATTTCTGCCACTGCAGCTGCTGGGGATCCTGCAGCATTGTTATTTTTACCATTTCAGTTAGCCTTTGCTTTACAGCTAGTATCTACTTATGAGTGAGTACATACCATGTTTATCTTTCTGGGCCTGATTTTACGTACTCGTGATGGTTTTTTCTAGTTCCATCCATCTACATGCAAATTTCAAGATGTTTGTTAACGCTGAATAGTACTCCACTGTGTGAATATACCACATTTTCTTTATCCATTCTTCCATTAAGAGGTATCTAGGCTGTTTCCAGGTTCTCGCTATTACAAATAATATTGCGATGACCACAGTTGAACAAATGTCCTTGTCGTAAGATTGAGCCTTCTTTGAGCATATGCTCAAGAGTGTTATTGCTGGGTCCTGAGGTAGGTTGATTCCCAAGATTCTGAGAAACTGATATACTGATTTTCAGAGTGGTTGTACAAGTTTACATTCCCACGAGTAATGGAGGAGTTTTCCCCTTGCTAGGCATCCTCTCCACCCTAAGTATCATTGGTGTTTTTCATCTTAGCCATTCTGACTGGAGTAAGATAATATCTCATGTTGTTTTGATTTGCATTTCATTGATGGCTAAGGATACTTAAAGAAAACCAAGATAAAGCAATCAAACATATGAAAGAAACTATTCAAGACTTGAAAACTTAAATAGAGACAATAAAGAAAGCACAAGTTGAGGGAATTATACAAATAGAAATTATAAGAAAACCACCAGAAACCACAAACACAAGCATTAACAGCAGAATACAAAAGAATGAGGAGAGAATCTCAAACGCTACAGATACAAAGGAGGTAATAGACTCATCAGTCAAAGAAAATATTAAATCTAATAAAGGTTTAACCACAAATATCCAGAAAATATGGGACACCTAAGAATAATAGGTATAGAAGAAGGAGAAGTTCAACTCAAAAGCACAGAAAATGTATTTAACAAAATCATAGAAGAAAACTTTCCCAACCTAAAGTAAAATATGCCTATGAAGATACTAGAAGCTTATGGAATACCAAACAGATTGGATTCAAAAAAGGTCCCCTCCACATAATAATCAAAACACTAAGCATACAGAATAAAGAATGAATATTAAGAGATGTAAAGGGAAAAAGCCAAGTAACATATAAAGGCACATCTATCATAATTGCACTCGAATTTTCATTGGAGACAATGAAAGCCAGAAGGTCGTGGTCAAGTGTTATGCATACATTAAGAGACCATGAATGCCAGTCCAGACTAGTATACCCAGAAAAACTTTCAATCACCATAGAAGATCAAAACAAGTTATTCCTTGACAAAACCAGATTTAACCATTACCTAGTCACAAACCCTGACCTACACAAAATACTAGAAGGAAAACTCCAACCCAAGGAAGTTGGCTACATCAACAAAAACACAGACAATTGATGGTCTCATAGCAACAAATCCAAAAGAAGGGAAAATGCAAGAACCACGCGGGACACTAGGATTCTTCTGCAGAAATAGCTTTAATGCGTCCTGAGAGAGAGAGCATCAGGTAACATGGCCAGGGACCCAGATATGAAGGAACCCATCCCTTATATAGGAAACAGTCCTTGCTTCGGGCGTGTCACCCTTGGATTGGTCCGCTGCCCTATTAGCCCAGGTGAAGCCTCGGGAGTAGGCGGGGACAGCAGTGGAAAGTTACCTAGCACATGTGCGTTCAACTGGTGGTGAAACCGGATGCCAGCGCCATCTTGTGATGGGGCATGTGGATGCGGCCCTTCACAATAAATGAACTTGGCTCACATATAAAAAGACACAGGCTATCAGATTAGATATGAAAACAGAATCCAACCTTCTTCTGCATACAAGCAACACACCTCAACCTCAAAGACAGACATCACCTCAGAGTGAAGGGTTCAGAAATATTTTCCAATCTAATGGACTTAAGAAAAAAGCTGGTGTAGCTATCCTAATATCTAACAAAATAGACTTCAAACTAAAATCAATCAAAAGAGACAAAGAAGGACATTTCATATTAGTCACAGGAAAAATACAACAAGAGGAAATCTTAATACTAAACATCGATGCTCAAAATCAAAAGCACCCTCATATGTAAAACACACAATTCTAAAGCTTAAATCATAAATTAAACCCCACACACTTACAGTGGTAGACTTTAACACTCCACTCTTACCACTGGACAAGTCTGTCAGATAATAAATTAACAGAGAGATAAGGAAACTAACAGTTGTTATGACTCAAATGGACTTAACAGACATCTACAAGTATTCCCTCAAAACAGAAAAAAATATACCTTCTCCTCAGCACCTCATGGAACCTTCTCAAAAATTGACCACATAATCACTAACAAAACAAACCTCAACAAATGCAAAAAAAAAAAAAAAAAAAAAAAACCTGGAGCGACCCTGCTTATCTTATCAGATCACCATGGCTTAAACTACAATTCAACAGCAACACTACTTCCAGCAAACCCAAAAACACATGGAAATTAAACATTGCTCACCTGAATCATCAATGAGTCAAGTGAGTCAAGGAAGAAATAAAGGGAGAAATTAAAGACTTCTTAAAATTCAATGAAAATGACCGACCACACAACATAACCAAATTTATGGGACACAGTGAAAGCAGTGTTAAGAGGAAAGTTGCTAGCACTAAACACCTACATAAAGAAGCTGAGAAAATTCCACACTAGTGGATTAACAGAACATTTGAAAACTTTAGAACAAAAAGAAGCAAACTCACCCAAGAGAACTGGATGGCAAGAAATAATCAAATTGAGAACTGAAATAAACTAAATAGAAACAAAGAAAACAATACAAAGAATTAATGAGACAAAGAGTTGGTTCTTCAAGAAAATCAATAAAATAGACAAACCTTTATCCAACCTAACCAAAGGCAGAGAGAGAATATCCAAATTAACAAAATCAGAAAGGAAAAGGAGGGCATAACAACAGACATGGAGGAAATACAGAGGATCATCTGGCCATATTTCAAAAACCTGTACTCCACAAAATTGGAAAACTTAAAGGAAACAGACAACTTTCTGGATAAATATCACTTGTCAAAATTAAATCAAGACCAAATAAGCAAATTAAACAGACCTATAACTGCTGAAGAAATAGAAACAGTCATCAAAAGTATCCCAACCAAAAAAAGGCCAGGACTAGTTGGCTGCAGCTCAGAATTCTACAAGATTTTCAAAGAAAAACTAATACCTATACTCAAATTGTTCCACACAATAGAAACAGAAGGAACATTGCCAAACTCTTTTTATAAGGCTACAAATACCCTGATAACCAAAGCACAGAAAGACATTACTAAGATAGAAAATTACAGATTATTCTCACTCATGAACATTGATGCAAAAATACTAAATAAAATACTGGCAAATCGAATCCCAAGAACATATCAGAACCATCATCCACCACGATCAAGTTGGATTCATCCCAGAGATGCAGGGATGGTTCATACGAAAATCTGTCGTTGTAATCCACCATATAAACAAGCTGAAAAATAAAAACCACATGATCATCTCATTAGATGCTGAAAAACCTTTGATAAAATACAACATCCCTTCATGATAAAGGTCTTGGAGAGAGCAGGGATACAAGAAACATACCTAAACATAATAAAGGCAACATACAGCAAGCCAACAGCCAACATCAAACTAAATGGAGAGAAACTCCCAGCGATTCCACTGAAATCAGGAACAAGACAAGGTTATCCACTCTCTCCATATCTATTCATTATAGTTCTTGAGGTCCTAGCTAGAGCAATAAGACACCAAAAGAAGATCAAGGGGATACAAGTTGGAAAAGAAGTCAAACTCTCACTGTTTGCTGATGATATGATAGTTTATATAAGCGATCCCAAAATTCTACCAATGAACTTCTACAACTCATAAACACTTTCAGTAATGTAACAGGATATAATATTAACTCAAAAAAATCAGTGGCCCTCTTGTACACAGATGATAAATGGGCTGAGAAAGAAATCAGAGAAACATCACCCTTTACAATAGCCACAAATAGCATAAAATATCTCAGAGTAACTCTAACCAAACAAGTGGGAGACTTGTATGACAAGAACTTTAAATCTTTGAAGAAAGAAATTGAAGAAGACACCAGAAAGTGGAACAACCTCCCATGCTCTTGGGTAAGCAGAATTAACAAAGTAAAAATGGTAATCTTACCAAAAGCAATCTACACTTTCAATACCATGTCCATCAAAATCCCAGCAAAATTCTTCAAAGACCTCGAAAGAACAATACTCAACTTCATATATAAAAAAAAAAAACAGGATAGCCAAAACAATCCTGTACAATAAAAGAACTTCTGGAGGCATCACAATCCATGACTTCAAACTCTACTCTAGATATACAGTACTGAAAACAGCCTGGTATTGGCATAAGAACAGACAGAAGGACCAATGGAACCAAATAGAAGACCCGAATATTAAGCCACACATCTTAGAACACATGATCTTTGATAAAGAAGCAAAAAATATCAAATGCAAAAAAGAAAGCATATTTAGCATATTTAAAAAGTGGTGTTGCCATAACTGGATAGCACCATGTAGAAGAATGAAAATAGACCCATATCTGTCACCATACACACAACTCAAGTCCAAATGGATCAAAGACCTCAACATAAAGCCAGCCACACTGAACCTTATAGAAGAGAAAGTGGAAAGTACACGTGAATGCATTGGCACAGGGAACTACTTCCTAAATATAACCCCAGCAGCACAGATACTGAAAGAAACAATTAATAAATGGGACTTCCTGAAATTGAAAAGCTTCTGTAAGGCAAAGACAGTCAACAAGACAAAATGACAGCCTACAGAATGGGAAAAGATCTTCACTAACCCCACATCAGACAGAGGTCTGATCTCCAAAATATACAAAGAACTCAAGAAATTGGACACCAAAAGATCACAAAATCCATTAAAAAATGGAGTACAGACCTAAACAGAGAACTCTCAACAGAGGAATCTAAAATGCCCGAAAGACACTTAAGGAAATGTTCAACATCCTTAGTCATCAGAGAAATGCAAATCAAAACAACTCTGAGATTCCATATTACACCTATAAGAATGGCCAATATCAAAAAAAAATGACGACAATTTATGCTGGAGAGGTTGTGGGGAAAAGGGAACACTTCTGCATTGCTGGTGGGAATGCAAGCTGGTACAATCCTTGGATGTCAGTGTGATGATTTCTCTAGGAAACAACCTTCCTCATACCCAGTAATACCACTTTTGGGTATATATCCAAACAATGCTCAATCGTGCTACAAGGACATGTGCACAACTATGTTCATAGCAGCTTTGTTTGTCATAGACAGAACCTGGAAACAACCTAAATGCCCCTCGGCCGAAGAATGGATATGGAAAATGTAGTATATTTACACAATGGAGTACTACACAGAATAAAAAAATAAAGACAGCTTGCAGCCAAATGAATGGAGCTAGGAAACATCATTTTGAGTGAGGTAACCCAGACACAGAAAGACAATTATCACATGTACTCACTCATAGGTGGTTTTTAAACATAAAGCAAAAAAAAAAACAGTCTACAAACCACAATCCCAGAGAATTTAAATAACAATGAGAACACTAAGAGAACTTGCATAGATCTAATCTACAAGGGAAGTAGAAAAGACAAGATCTCTTGAGTAAATGGGGAGCATGGGGCCATGCGGGAGGATTGAAACAGGGAGAGGAGAGGCAAGGAGGGGAGCAGAGAAAATGTAGAGCTCAATAAAAATCAATAAAAAAATTAAGAAAGACACAATTATTTAGAAAAAGAGGTCTTAGCCAGGTGGTGGTGGTGCACACCTTTAATCCCAGCACTCAGTAGGCAGAGGCAAGCAGATCTCAGTGAGTTCAAGACCAGCCTGGTCTACAAGAGCTAGTTCCAGGACATGCTCCAAAAGCTACAGAGAAACTCTGTCTTGAAAAACCAAAAAAAAGAGGTCTTGGAGTGTGAAGACATATGTAGAAGCATTGGAGGCAGGTAGAGAAGGGAAAAATTTAATTAACTTATAAACTCAAAATTAAAAAAAATAACTGAATTGAGTCAAAAGTCACCTCAGGATAGGAAAACCATACATGTGCTCATTCTATGCTGTTGAATCAGAAGTTTATACACAACTAGGTTCTACTACATGCAGTTAAAATACATACTTTGGAAGATTTTATCAAGCGATTCTGGTACAATCCCACTTCACAGACTCCCTTATAAACTCCCTTAGTACTTAAATAGAGCTAAAGATACATTTTAAATACTAATTAAAAGAGAAAGGGCATGTTTAAAAAATATCACATGCACCTACACAGATTGATTACAGGAATGCCAGAATGATTCAACTTCAGAAATTTACTAAAAATGAATTACATCAAAAGATCATACCAATAAATTCATATCAGTTTCTTCACAGATATTAGAAAAAGGATCACATGACACCTGATTTTTTTACTCTTGTATGTATGATGCTCAAAATCAGTACCACACTTAACGGGCAAATAGCAATAGCCTCCTCACTTGAGACTGGCAGTAGTCAAAGACCTTCAATAATTACTATTATTTATCCTTAACCTAAGATAATACCTAAAATAATTTTTTGTTTATTTATTTTTGCTTTGGTTTTTTGAAACATAGTTTCTCTTTGTAACAGCTCTCATTATCCTGGGACTCATTATACAGATAAGGCTGGCTTCATACTCACAGAAATCTGCCTGCCTCTGCCTCCCAAGTACTGGGATTAAAGGTGTGTGTCACCAAGCCGAGATCATTATTTGCCCAGATCATTAATTATTTAATATAATTAACAAAAGAAATAAGTTAAATGTAAAAACATACTGAAGGGACAAAACAACTCCATTTTGTGCTAGGCCCCATCAGCAAAGCAGGAAGCTCTCTAGACTGCAGTCAGAGAGCCATCCGTACATCTTATGGCCATAACAATAGATTTGTGGTTTCTTGCCTTTATAAACCCTGTCTAAGAACGGTGGGGCACCTCCTCTGGCCCCTGCTACATTGGTGAGTGAGACGAGGTCCTTATCAATATTTGTACTACAGGATTAAACCTTGCTTTTGCATATCGGTGAGTGTACATCTCTGGTGCTCTTATTGGGGTCTCCACAACTCGGGCACTACAATAGAAAATGAGATTATGATTCGTAGTGATATTTCATCTGTATTTTTCTCATGCTTTTGTACATTTTTTATTTTTTATTTATCTATTTATTAAAAATTTCCACCTCCTCCCTACCTCCCTTTTCCCTACCACTCCTCCCACTCCCCTCCCCTCCCTCTCCATTCCTAAGAGCAGTCAGGGTTCCCTGCACTGTGGGAAGTCCAAGGTCCTCCCCCCTTCATCCAGGCCTAGGAAGGTGAGCATCCAAACAAACCAGACTCCCACGAAGTCAGTCCATGCAGTAGAATCAAAACCTAGTGCCATTGTCCTTGACTTCTCAGTCAGGTCTCATTGACAGCCACATTCAGAGAGTCCGATTTGATCACATGCTTCATCAGTCGCAGTCCACCTTGCCTTGGTGAGCTCCCATTAGATCAGTCCCACCATCTCAGTGGGTGGACGCACCCCTCACAGTCCTGACTTCCTTGCTCATGGTCTCCCTCCTACTGCTCCTCATCTGGACCTTGGGAGCTCAGTCCAGTGCTCCAATGTGGGTCTCTGTCTCTATCTCCATCCATCGCCAGATGAAGGTTCTATGGTGATATGCAAGATATTCATCAGTGTGGCTATGGGACAAGGCCAGTTCAGGCACCTTCTCCTCTGCTGCCCAAGGAACAAGCTGGGGACATATCCTTGGACCTGAGAAGCCCTTGAGAGTCAAGTCTCTTGCCAACCCTAAAATGGATCCCTTAATTAACATATCTACTTCCATGCTCCCTTATCCACCCTTTATCCATCCGAACCATCCCATTCCCCCAAGCTCTCCCCAATCCTCCCTTTCTCCCTTTTCTCTCCCCATCTCCCCTTACACCCACCCTACACCCACCCCTGTGTACCCAAATTTGCCGGGCAATCTTGTCTACTTCCAATAACCAGGAGGATAACAATAGGATTTTCTTTGGGGTCACATTCTTATTTAGCTTCTCTAGGATCACGAATTATAGGCTCAATGTCCTTTATTTATGGCTAGAATCCACTTATGAGTAAGTACATACCATATTCATCATTTTGGGTCTGGGTTATCTCACTCAGTAAAGTGTTTTATATTTCCATTCATTTGCATGCAAAATTCAAGATGTCATTGTTTTTTACTGCTGAGTAAAACGCTAAAGTATCCATGTTCCACACCTTCTTTATCCATTCTTCTATTGAGGGACACCAAGGTTGTTTTCAGGTTCTGACTATTACAAATAGTGCTACATGAACATAGTTGAACAAATGCTTTTGTAGTATGATTGGGCATCTCTTGTGTATTTTCCCAAGAGTGGAATTGCTGGGTCCTGAAGTAGGTTTATTCCCAGTTTCCTGAGAAACCACCACACTGATTTGCAAAGTGGTTGCACAAGTTTGCGTTCCCACCAACAATGAATGAGTGTTCCCCTTACTCCACATCCTCTCCAGCATAGGCTATCATTGGTGTTTTTGAGTTTAGTTATTCTGACAGGTGTAAGGAAATATCTCAAATTTGTTTTGATTTGCATTTCTCTGATATCAAAGGAGGTTGAGCATGATGTTCAGTGTCTTCTGCCCATTTGATTTTTTTCTGTTGAGAATTCTTCGTTCAGTTCAGTACTCCATTTTTAAATTGGGTTAATCAGAGTTTTAATGTTTAGCTTCTTGAGTTCTTTATATATTTTGGAGATCAGACCTTTGTCTGTTGCAGGGTTGGTGAAAATTTTCTCCCAATCAGAGGCCTTTTTGTCTTAATGACAGTGTCCTTAGCTTTACAGAAGCTTCTCAGTTTTAGGAGGTCCCATTTATTCATTGTTGCTCTTATGGTCTGTGCTGCTGAGTTTCTACATACCAAGTGGTCTCCTGTGCCCATGTGCTGTAGACTACTTCCCACCTTCTCTTCTATCAGGTTTAATGTGGTCAGATTAATACTGAGGTCTTTAATCCATTTGAACTTGAGTTTTGTGCATGGTGATAGATATGAATCTATTTTCATTCTTCTACAGGTTGACATCCAGTTATGCCAGCACCATTTGTTGAAGATGCTTTCTTTCTTCCATTGTATACTTTTAGCTCCTTTGTCAAAAATCAGATGTTCATAGGTTTGTGGGTTAATATCCGGGTCTTCGATTTGATTCCATTGGTCGACTTCTCTGTTTTTATGCCAATACGAAGCTGTTTTCATTACTGTAGCTCTGGAAAAGAGTTTGAAGTCAGGGATGGTAAGTACTCTTATTGTGTACTTCTGACTCTGGAAGTACACAATAAGGCTCTGGAAGTACTTTTATTGTGTAGGATTGTTTTGGCTATCCTGGGTTTTTTGTTTTTCCATATAAAGTTGATTTATGTTCTCTCAAGGTCTGTGAAGAATTTTGTTGTGATTTTGATGGGGATTGCATTGAATCTATAGATTGCTTTTGGTAGAATTGCCATTTTTACTATGTTGATCCTCCCAATATAAGAGCATAGGAGATCCTTCCATTTCCTGGTATCTTCTTCAATTTCTTTCTTCAAAGCCTTAAAGTTCTTGTCAAATAGATCTTTCACTTCCTTGGTTATAGTTACCCCAAGATACTTTATGCTATTTGTGGCTATCATAAAAGGTGAAGTTTCTCTGATTTTCCTCTCTGCTTCTTTGTTCTTTGTGTATAGGAGGGTGACCGGTTTTTCTGGAGTTGATCTTGTACCCTCCACATTACTAAAGGTGTTTATCAGCTGTAGGAGTTCTTTGGTAGAGTTTTTGATGTCGCTTATGTACACTATCATATCATCTGCAAATAATGAAAGTTTGACTTCTTCCTTTCTCATTCGAATTCCCTTGATCTCCTTATGCTGTCTTATTGCTATTGTTAGAACTTCAAGCACTATATTGAAGAGGTATAGAGAGAGTGGAAGTCCTTGTCTTGTTCCTGATTTTAGTGGAATGGCTTTGAGTTTCTCTCCATTTAATTTAATGTTAGCTGTCGGCTTGCTGTATATTGCTTTTATTATATTTAGGAATGAACCTTGTATCCCTAATCTCTCCAACATCTGTTTCAGAAAGGGGTGTTGAATTTTGTCAAATGCTTTTTCGGCATCTAATGAAATGATCATATTTTTTTTCCCTTCAGTTTATTTATATGATGGATTGCCTTGATAGATTTTCATATGTTGAACCAGCGCTGCCTCTCTGGGATGAAGCCTACTTGTTCATAATGTATAATTTTTTGGATGTGTTTCTGGATTCGGTTTGCCAGTATTTTATTGAGAATTTTTGCATCGATGAGTGAGATTGGTCTGTAATTCTCTTTCTTGGTTAAGTCTTTGTGTGGTTTTGGTATTTGGGTGACTGTAGCTTCATAAAAGGAGTTAAGCAATGGCTCTTCTGTTTCTATTTGGTGAAACACATTAAGGAGTATAGATATTAACTCTTGGAAGTTCTGGTAGAATTCTGCATTGAAACCATCTGGTGCAGGGCTTTTTTTGGGTAGGGAGATTTCTGATGACAGCTTCTATTTCCTTCTATTTAGAATTACAGCTCTATTTAAACTGCTCACCTGGTCTTGACTTAATTTTAGTATATGGTATTTATCTTTTAAAAGTGTCCATTTCTTTCACATTTTCCAATTTTGTGGCATACAGGCTTTGTAGAAAGATCTAATGATTCTCTGAATTTCCTCTCACTGCCCTTAAGGACAAAGAGGGAGGAGGAGAGGGAGGTGGGGAGTGGGAGGGTGTTGGGAAGAGGGGCGTAAATGGAAACTTTTTTAATTTAATAAAATTACTTTCAAAAAAAAGTGTCCATTTCTTTCACATTTTCCAATTTTGTGGCATACAGGCTTTTGTAGAAAGATCTAATGATTCTCTGAATTTCCTCTGTGTCTGTGGTTATGTCCCCCTTTTCATTTCTTATCTTGTTAATTTGCTTGTTCTCTCTCTGGCGTTTGATTAGATTGAATAGGGGTTTGTCAATCTTGTTGATTTTTCTCAAAAAAAAAAACCAGCTCTTTGTTTCATTGATTCTTTGGATTGTTTTCTGTGTTTCAATTTTGTTGATCTGAGCCCTCAGTTTGATTATTTCCAGTCTTCTACTCCTCCTGGGTGAATCTGCTTCTTTTTTTCTAGAGCTTTCAGGTGTGCTATTAAGTCTCTAATGTGAGCTTTCTGTTTTCTTTAATTGGGCACTTAGTGCTATAAACTTTCCTCTTAGAACTGCTTTCATAGTGTCCCATAGGTTTGTGTGTGTTGTGTCTTTATTTTCATTGAATTCAAGGAAGACTTTAATTTTTGTATTTCTTCTCTGATCCAGGGGTGGTTCAATAGCTGACTGTTCAGCTTCCATGAGTTGAAGACTTTCTGGGGGTAGAATTATTGTTAAATTCTAACTTTATTCCATGGTGATCTGATTAGACACAGGTGGTTACTAATATTTTTTGTATCTGTGGAAGGTTGCTTTGTTACCGAATATGTGATCAATTTTCGAGAAGGTTCAAAGAGATGCTGAGAAGAAGGTGTATTCTTTCCTATTTGTGTGAAATGTTCTATAGATGTTAAGTCCATTTGATTCATTATCTCTGTTAGTTCTCTTATTTCTCTGTCAGGTTTTTGTCAGATTAACCTATCCGTTGGTGAGAGAGGAGTGTTGACGTCTCCTACTATTAGTGTGTGTGCTTTGATGTGTGCCTTGAGTTCTAGTAATGTTTCTTTTACATAAGTGGGTACTTTTACATTAGGGGCATGGATATTCAGGATTGAGACTTCATCCTCATAAATTGTTCCAGTCATGGGTATAAAGTGTCCCTCTCCATCTCTTCTGATTGATTTTAGTTTGAAATCAATTTTGTTAGATATTAGTATGGCCACACCCGCTTGTTTCTTTGGTACATTTGATTGGAAAATCTTTTCCCAACCCTTTACTCTGAGGTAGTGTCTGTCTTTGTCATTGATGTGTGTTTCTTGTAAGCAGCAGAATGTTGGATCCTGATTTCGTATCCTTTCTCTTAACCTGTGTCTTTTTATAGGTGAATTGAGTCCATTGATATTAAGTGATATTAATGACCAATGGTTGTTAACTCCAGTTATTTTTTTCTGGTGGTAGTGTTTGTGTGTTTTCCTTCTTTGAGTTGTGCTGGTGGAGGGTTGTCAGATGCTTGTGTTGTTATGGGTGTTGTTGGTTTCCTTTAGCTGTGATTTTCCTTCTAGTATTTTTTGTAAGACTAAGTTTGTGGTAACGTATTGTTTAAAACTCTTTTTGTCCTGGAACACCTTGTTTTCTCCATTGATGGTGAAATCAAGCTTTGCTGGGTTTAGTAGTCTGGGCTTGCATCCATGGCCTCTTAGTGTCTGCTGCACATCTGTCCAAGACCTTCTGGCTTTCATGGTTTCCATTGAGAAGTCAGCTATAATTCTGATAGGTTTCCCTTTATATGTTACTTGACCATTTTCCCTTGCAGCTCTTAATATTCTTTCTTTATTCTGTATGTTTTGTGTTTTGATTATTATATTGGCGAGGGGATGCTTTTTTTTGATCCAGTCTACTTGGTGTTCTGTATGCTTCTTGTACCTTCATAGGAATATCCTCCTTTAAGTTGGGAAAGTTTTCTTCTACAATTTTGTTGAATATATTTTCTGGGCCTTTGAGCTCTAATTCTTCTCTTTCTTCTACCCCTATTATTTTTAGGTTTGTTCTTTTCACAGTGTCCCAGATTTCCTGGATGTTTTGTGTTAAGAATTTGTTGAATTTGTTTTGTTCTTTAATCAGTGAGTTTATTTCCTCTATAGTATCTTCAGAGTCTGAGATTCTTTCTTCTATCTCTTGTATTCTGTTGGTAATACTTGTCTCTGTAGTTCCTGTCCATTTACCCAGATTTTCCCTATCCAGCCTTCCCTCTGTTTATGTTTCCTTCATTACCTCCATTTCATTTTTCAACTCTTAAACTGTTTCCCTTACCTGTTTGATTGCTTTTTCTTGGGTATTTTTGAGACATTTATTCATTTCCTCTACCGTTTTGCCATCTCCATTTCTTTACAGCAGTTTTTCACCTCCTGTTTAAGTTCCTCTATTATTTTCATAAAGTTCCGTTTAAAGTCGATTTCTTCTGTTTCTTCTGGAGTAGGGTGTTCAATTCTTCTTGTTGCGTGATCCCTGGATTCTGTTGATGTCATGTTGCCTTTCAGGTTGTTGGAGGAATTCTTGCATTGGTGCCTGCCCATCTCTTTCTTCAAATGCAGCCAGGACAGTCTTGGTGTCTTGAGCCAATCTTTGCTGTGACTGACTCTCTGGGTGGATCTCCTCAGTGCAGGAGCAGGAAAGGTTCCTGGGCCAAGGACTTTGCAGACAATAGGGCAGACTTAGGGGAGGCAGGGTCCTGTGAAATAAAGAAGCCCCAGCATTAGGAGCTGGGGGTGGGGCTGTCCTGGGGACAGTCCACCCCAGGGATGGCTCACACTCACCCATCTGAATGGAACTCCTCAGCACAGAAACAGGGACTCCTGGTAGTCCAAGGACCCCTCAGACAAAAGGGCAACGGTGTGGGTGGCAGGGTGGAGTGGAACACAGAAGACCCTGCAGCAGAAGCTGAAGGTTCCCTGCACTCCCTTGAGGGGACCTTCAGACCTGCCTGGCCAGCAGACACTCACCCCTCTGGGTGGATCACCTTAGTGCAGGAGTAGGAACTGTTCCTGGGCCAAGTGCTACGGACCGGCTCAGGGGAGCCACTCAGACCGTGAGGGAATCAGGGCGAAGGACGGAAGATTTCAGGATACGGCGGAGGAATTTGACAGACAGCCACTCTCAATGTATTTTGAAAATGCTGCTGTGTTTTACTTATTCAGTGTGAGGTTTTTATATTATTACAAACAAAGAACTTGGCAAAGGCATACATCATCAGATCGTAAAAAAAAGCATAGAATAGTTTACAAAAAGAATCTTTGAAAATGTTTTGACTTGGGCACAAGGACTTTCGCCCAGTCTGTACCAGGCGGCTGGCAGGGCTAAGTGACCTTGTGCTCAGAATATCTTGGGGTGTGAGAGGAGAAGGCCACTATCTTCCTGGGAAAACTTTCTGCTAGGAAATTTTAGACATGATCTCAAACTTGTCTGAATCTGGTTTCATACCATAAATCTCAACTTTCTTCCCTCCCCGACTCTCAGGGTCAGATGTTGTAATTAGCCTAGGTTTATTCTGGCCATAATGAAGGCTGCATAGGCCTCCTGCACGTAATTCTCAGGCAAACATCTAGTGTTGCTGCAGCTGTTTTCCTACAGAAGGCTTCTAAGGTTTCTCCTGATAAGAGCAACTCCTTTTGCTCCACATCATTAAGGAATTATTTTAACGATGACTTCCCTATTTCCAGAACTGGCTATTTCTTTAAAGGCTTTAATGAATAGGGGTGCAAAACTCAAAAATGTCCTCAGCAGTCTTGTTTGTATCCGCAACTGCCTGGAATAGTCTGATCTGTTAGCAATATGCAAGGATCACAAAGAACACACAGACAAGGGAAAAGACAGACATATAGCACCAAGTACAGTCAGGTCGAGTCAGTACAAATGGCAACTCAGGTAGCATTACACCACAACTGGTTGCCAAGGGACAGCCCAGGACTCAACTCCGAGAAGCGCGGATCCTGATCCTTCCGGCAATATTTGCCCATCCAGTCAGCATTTCTGCTACACTGGCGAGACAGCCGTGGATGTAGCAGCCAAGGACTTTGCAGAAAATAGGGCAGACTTGGGGGAGGCAGGGTCCTGTGTAATAAAGAAGCCCCAGCATTAGGACCTGGTGGGGATGCTGTCCTGCGGACAGTCCACCCCAGGGATGGCTCACACTCACCCATCTAGATGAAACTCCTCAGCACAGAAAGAGGGACTCCTGGTAGTCCAAGGTCCCCTCAGACAAAAGAGTAGCCGTGGTGGGAGGGCAGGGTGGAGTGGAACACAGGAGACCCTGCAGCAGATGCTGAAGGTTCCCTGCACTCCCTTGAGGGGACCTTCTGGCCTGCCTGGCCGGCAGACACTCACCCCTCTGGGTGGGTTGCCTTAGTGCAGGAGCAGGAACTGTTGTCATTTGTATTTTAATAAATAAAGCTTGCCTGATGATCAGAGAGTAAAAGAGCCACTCTGGTCAGTCTTACAGACCAGGCAGTGGTGACACACACCTTTAATCCCAGTAGTCACACTAGTTTGCCATAGAAACTGGGCAGAAGTGGTGCATGCCTTTAATCTCAGTCCTAGAAAGAAATATAAGATGGGAGGAGACAGCTCCCACACAGTCTCATTCTGAGATTCCTGGAGGCAGGATCGCCATTTCAAACTATCACAAGTGCTAATTAAAAGAAGTGCTGTACAAAGTTAAAGCATGTCCTTTCATATATACAACAGAAAAACTATTAGAACAGCAACAAAATTCATTCAGAGAAGACATGACAAAAATAAAATATCTAGACTAGAGCCATGACTCTGTCAGTAAAAGTGGTTGCAGTCAAGTCTGACTACCTGAGTTTGATTCCTGAGACCTACATATTAGAAGGAGAGAACCAATACCATGTTGTCTTCTGATCTCCACATGCATGTCGTGGCTTGGGCACAACCCTTCCACTAAATACATACATACATACATACACATGATTTTAAATTTTAAGATAAAATTCCCAAGAATATAATTAAAATATCTGCATGGCCTATGTGAAGAAAGTTGATAAATATCACGAGGGACACAAATAAAATGGGAAGGAACAGAGGAGTTTTGAATAAGGAAAATCAGCATCATAGAAACAGTTCATTTTTCCCTTGGTTAATCTATATCTTTAATTAATTAAATACTAGAAGAGTTTTCTCTGGAAAAATACAAAATGTTGCTGGAATATGTGGGTTCATAATTAGCTTCATCTGTCAATAACAAAAACCTAGGATCATCTGGAAAGAGAGAGCATCAACTGAAGAACCATCTAAATCAGACTGGTCTGTGGGTATATTTGTGAGGCATTTTCTTGATTAATGAATGATGTGGAGAGCCTAGTTTGCTATAAACAGTGCCATCTTAGGGCAGTTGGGCCTGAGCTATTATAAGAAACATAGCTGAACATGAGCCTGGAAGCAAAGCAATAAACAGCATTACTACAGGGATTCTGCTTCAAGCTCTTGCTTTGAGTTTTTGCCTTGACTTCCCTTGATGATAGATTGCATCCTGTAAGATGAAATAAACCCTTTCCTCCCCTAGTTGATTTTAGGCATGGTGGTTATCACAGTCACACAAAAACAAACTACAACTGTGAGCAAAAATAATAATTAAAAATTAACAGGATTATTTTTTCCAAAATAACATAAAGAATTTGGTTTCAAGGATGGTACCAGCCCGTAATCTTCACACTAGGGAGGTAGAGGATGAAAGATCAGATGTTCAAAGTTATCCTTGGCTATCTAGCAGTTTAAGGTCAGGGTGGGCTACATGAGACTCTGTCTGAAACAAAGGGCTAAAATATATTATGAAGTTGTTGTAGATAACACATTATAATGGTTCATGGAGTGACAACTTCAACAGATTAGAAGGCCCAGATTTTGACAATTATGCAAATTTAACGTATGATAAAAGTCACATGTTAAAGCAGTGTAGAAATGTTGTGTTATTCAATAAATTGGTGACTATTTGTGAACATATGGTAATTTCATAAACCCTGCTTAATACAAACAGATTTCAGACTTACATGTCAAAATGAAACCATAACATAATAAATGGAGGCATACAGGCATTCTTTTATAATTACAGAATACACAAAGTCCAAAGCTTAATGTCTTAAAGAAAATGATTAATATCAATGACTACATATTCAATAGTTTTGCATGGCAAATATTATCATAGCTAAATCAAAAGACAAATATCAAGCTGTAAAACTGACTGCAATTCATATGCATATGTAAAAAGCTCTATTTGTCAAAAATAAAATACTGTTAGCCTAAAAAATGCATAGAACTTCTCACAGGGAATGAAACACAAATAGCTCTCAAATGCACAAGATATTCAACCACATTGATCATAGGAGAAAGAAAGAAAGAAAATGACACAGAAACTCTCTTCACTTAGAGTCACAAACTCTGATAATTGCCAATGATATGGGGAACCTGACTTTCTCAAGTACTGTCAATTGGTACAATACCTGTCAAAATTAAAAATGTAGGTCAGCAAATAAAGACACACACACACCAAATAATGAAATAATTTAAAAACATTTATTATAAACAAACTGAATTTTATCTAGGAATAGATCGCACGGACATACTTGCACATGCACAAAAAGGCATATGCAGCACTGCTTGTAACAGCCAAAGTCTGAAAACAACTAAAATATCCCTCCCTTAGAGAATAGGTTTACATTTTTATATATATAAATGTATACTGTGGAATACTCCCCAACCATCAAAATGAATGAATATTCTCCATGAATGTTAATATGCAGTGGTCTCTTAATGGTATTATTTAAAAAGTGAAGCACAGTAGATTATATTTTATATATAACCTCTTGCAGAAACATATTTGTTTATTTTTTTTGTTTTTTTTAAAGTAATTTTATTAAATTATAAAAGTTTCCATTTACGCCCCTCTTCCCAACACCCTCCCACTCCCCCCCTCCCTCTCCTCCTCCCTCTTTGTCCCTAAGGGCAGTCAGGGTTTCCTGCCCTGTGGGAAGTTCAAGTTCCTCCCCCCTCCCTCCAGGTCCAGGAAGGTGAGTATCCAAACAGACTGGATCCCAAAAATCCAGTATATGCAGAGGAAACTAGTCCCAGTGTCATTGTCAATGGCTTCTCAGAAAGACTCCGGGCCAGCCACATTCAGAGAATCCGGCCACATTCAGAGAATCTGGTTGGATCACGTGCTTATTCAGTCGCAGTCCAACTGCCCTTGGTAAACTCTCAATTTTTCAGATTTAAACATATTTGTTTAAATCTGAAAAATTGTAGAGTGATTGCTTAGCATGTACAAAGTCAATTCAATCTTCAGCACTGTATAAATGGGGTACAGTGGTACATGCCAATAATACCAGCACTCAGTAGTAGAGAAAGGAAGATCCAGAGTTTAAGGTCATCCTCAGCTGACGCACTATGTAGAATGGAAGTCAATGGCTAATGTTGGGAGTCATGCTTAATCATTCTAGCTTATTTATTGAATCAATTAAACCCAGAGATTACCATTTTGGTTAGTCTCACTAGCCATCTTCCTCCAAGAATACCCTGTCTCCATCCCCATGTTGTAGTATTAAAAATGGACCACCACACTCATCTTCAGTTACTTGGATTGGAGGTGGATCTAAATTCTGATCCTCACACATGCATGACAAGTGCTTCTCCCATTCCCCCTCCACCAAACTATCTCCCCAGTCATCTTCTTTTGGGATTGGTACATACAAATAATACCCTTTGCCATCCCTCTTTGCTTTTTCTTTAGGAATACATCCTGGGTATCATCCCAGAGTGAAGTTCATCTTCATTTTTAAGGGTTTTGAAAATGGAAAGGAAAAAAAAAAGTGTGATGCTGTATTAATTAATTAATTAAGACACATTTTAGGTAAATAATACATGACTGATATTTGACTAAGACCTTCTCATTCATCAAGTAATGAACTGGTGTCATTTCTTATAAAGACCACTAAATCTTCAGGAACTGAAAATCCCTCTCTGGGTGACTGAAGCTAGTACAGAGAGTTGGTCTTTTGTTTTTAAAATATTTCTCTATTGCTCTGTCTAATCCACTATTTTCTTCTCTATGGAAGCCATCAATAGCTTAGAAATTCCCTCAGGAATAGGTTTTTTTCATGGAGATATTCTTTATTTTGACCCTAGAATGCTAGTAAATGCTATTAGCTCCAAGGTTGTGTGTATTAATTTATATTCTGTTTAATAAAGTATCTCTTGCTGTAGAACCTGAAGCAGAAAAAAAAGAAAAGAGAAATTCCCTCAGTAATTTCTTCAGCATGTTTTAATATAGGAAAAAATAAATATGAGCAAAGCTATCCCCTGGGGAAAATGTCAATAATAGCTCTCACTGGACCTGACTATTAAATATCACTAAATTTAACAAGCAAGAATACAAGACGTCTTGTTAAACCTCAGCTTTATGGAAACAAGGAATAATTTTAAAAGCATAGATATGTCTCAAATTTTAAGCTATGACTCACTTTTAGTGGCCTGGGGATGCAATTCAGTGGTTTGCTGCTTGGTTAGCAAAAAATTACTGTCTCTTGATTGATTGATGGATTGATTGATTGATTGATTGATTGATTGATTTTGGTTTTGCAAGACAGGGTTTTGCTGTAGCTTGGGACCCTGTCCTGGAACTAGCTCTTGTAAGTCAGGCTGGCCTCGAACTCACAGAGATCCGAGATCCGCCTGCCTCTACCTCCTGAATGCTGGGGTTAAAGGTGTGTACCATCATCACCTGGCTTGTTGATCTTTAAACAAAATGATCTTAATATTCTCTATGCTTCTTGGCAATTCTATTTGAAGCATAAAATCATGTAGGTCTATGGTATTGGTTTGGTATTTACTGTCTAGTTGAAAGAGGTTTGGGCTGATACAGAATCACTCGCTCAAGGTCAATGAAGAGAACTGGCTTATATTTATTTGAGGGCTTGTCTCTTGCTTTTTCATCATAGACACCCTCACTTTCCAGTCATGGGGAATTGTCTGCAATCTCACATACTGGACCAGAGTCACTATGCATATGGTGTGCACTGTCCTCTTCCCCACTTCCTCTCCCTGTTTCCCATTTGACTGATGTCTACTTTTCTTTAGCCCAAGTCTTTCAAAATGAAAGTCAAAAGAGTATATGTTACTAGTATGCTTATTACCATTTTCATCAGACAAGTGACTACCCAGTTGATCTACTTTTCATTTTTTGACTTCAGATGGAGACATGGGTTCTAAAGAACAATTCTCTGACACAAAAATATATCAAGAGTGGTGATGGATGGAAATTCATCATGCCAACATTTTGATAACAAAAGGGAGTGATAAGAATTGCTGTGAGTTTGTGAACTTTAATCATTTATTTCTCAAAAGAGACAGCAATTACTCAATAATATCATATGCTTTACCCAAAAATACATGCTTAATACTGTCAGATCATTTGCCTTTATAAAAAAGTCAAAAACTTTTAACTATATGTGAAATCTTTCAGTTCACAAATGTTAGCTATATCCTTCAAGCTCAGTAGGCAGCTTCCATCATTGGACTACCAGTTTGAGGTTTTGTATGTATCTAAAACTGACATCATTTTCCTCCCAGCTGACCTTGTGTCTGACTGCCTGACTACTTATTCTCCTCTTGTTCTCTCTGAAAGCAGATACTTTGCATGTAGTTTATTTAGTCATTGGAATAGTATTAGACTATGTAGACACACAGATGAATGGACTGTGAGTAAATGAATGGATGCATCATCTAATGAAGAATGTATAATGGATGCAGGCACCCCTCCCCAACCCAGCCACAAGATGAATTTTTCAAAAATACAAAAAATACTCCTTTTCCTTCTCGATCCAATAAGGGGCAGAAAACAATAAAGATTTCTTTAAACATAAAGTCACAAGTATTTTTGCACTTTAAGACTGGTAAGTGGGGCTTCAGTGCAGAGGAGTTTTATCCAGATGGGTGAGTGTGTGCTATCCCAGGACAGACTGTCCCAGAGGAGAGCACAGCCCCCCTACCCCAACTCCTGATGCAGGGGCTTCTTTGTTTCACTCTACCCTGCTTTCCCCAAGCCTGCCCTATTGTCTGAAAGGTCCTTAGTCCAGGAACAGTTCCTGCTCCTGCACTAAGGCTATCCACCCAAAGAGGTGAGTGTCTGCAGGTCAGGCAGGTCAGAAGGTCCACTCAAGGGAGTACAAGGCACCTTCAGCTTCTGCTGTAGGGTCTTCTGTGTTCCACTCAACACTGCCCTGCCCCCACATTTGCCCTTTTGTCTGAGGGGTCCTTGGACTACCAGGAGATCCTGTGTCTGTGCTGAGAAGTTCCATACAGATAGGAACAGTTCCTGCTACTGCACGGAGGAGATCCACCCAGAGAGTCAGTCACAGCAGACTGGACCAAGACACCAAGACTCTCCTGGCTCCATTTGAAGGAAGAGATGGGCAGGCACCAATGCAAGAATACCTCCAACAACCTGAAAGGCAACATGACATCAACAGAAACCAAGGATCACGCAACAAGAAGAATTGAACACCCTACTCCAGAAGAAACAGAAGAAATCGACTTTAAACGGAACATTATGAAAATATTACAGGACCTTAAACAAGGGGTGAAAAACTGTCATAAAGAAATAGAGATGACAAACAAAACTGTACAGGAAATGGATAAATCTTTCAAAGATACCCAAGAAAGAGAATAAAAAGCAATCAAACAGGTAAGGGAAACAGTTCAAGACTTGAAAAATGAAATGCAGGTAATGAAGAAAACACAAACCAAGGGAAGGCTGGATATGGAAAATCTGGGTAAAAGAACAGGAACTACAGAGACAAGTATTACCAACAGAATACAAGAGATAGAAGAAAGAATCTCAGACTCTGAAGATACTATAGAGGAAATAAACTCACTGATTAAAGAACAAAACAAATTCAACAAATTCTTAACACAAAACATCCACGAAATCTGGGACACCATGAGAAGATCAAACCTAAAAAATAATAGGGGTAGAAGAAAGAGAAGAATTAGAGCTCAAAGGCCCAGAAAATATATTCAACAAAATTATAGAAGAAAACTTTCCCAACCTAAAGGAGGATATTCCTATGAAGGTACAAGAAGCATACAGAACACCAAGTAGACTGGATCAAAAAAAACACATCCCCTCGCCATATAATAATCAAAACACAAAACATACAGAATAAAGAAAGAATATTAAGAGCTGCAAGGGGAAAAGGTCAAATAACATATAAAGGTAAACCTATAAGATTTACACCTGACTTCTCAATGGAAACTATGAAAGCCAGAAGGTCTTGGATAGATGTACTGCAGACACTAAGACCATGGATGCAAGCCCAGACTACTATATCTAGGAAAGCTCTCATTCACTATCGGTGGAGAAAACAAGATATTCCAGGACAAAAACAGATTTAAACAATATGTTGCTACAAACCCAGCCTTACAGAAAATACTAGAAGGAAAATCATAAACCAAGAAAACCAACAATACCCAAAATAACACAAGCATCTGACAACCCTCCACCAGCACAACTCAAATAAGGGAAACACACAAACTCTACCACTAGAAAAAATAACCGGAGTTAACAACCACTGGTCATTAATATCACTTAATATCAATGGACTCAATTCACCTATAAAAAGACACAGGTTAAGAGAAAGGAAATGAAATCAGGATCCAACATTCTGCTGCTTACAAGAAACACACCTCAAACTTAAAGACAGACACTACCTCAGAGTAAAAGGTTGGGAAAAGGTTTTCCAAACAACTGTACCAAAGAAACAAGCAGGTGTGGCCATTCTAATATCTAACAAAATTGACTTCAAACTAAAATCAATCAGAAGAGATGGAGATGGACATTTCATACTCATAACAGGAACAATTTATCAGGAGGAAGTCTCTATCCTGAATATCTATGCCCCTGATGTAAAAGCACCCACTTATGTAAAAGAAACATTACTAGAACTCAAAGCATACATCAAACCACATACTCTAATAGTAGGAGATTTCAACAATCCGCTCTCACCAATGGACAGGTCAACCAGACAGAAATCTAACAGAGAATTAAGGGAACTAATGGTGGTAATGAATCAAATGGACTTAACAGACATCTATAGAACATTCCACCCAAATAGGAAAGAATATACCTTCTTCTCAGCATCTCATGGAACTTTCTCGAAAATTGATCACATACTCGGTAACAAAGCAAGCATTCATAGATACAAAAAAGTTTTAGTAACGACCTGCGTCTTATCAGATCACCATGGAATAAAGTTAGAATTTAACAATAATTCAACCCCAGAAAGCCTACAAACTCATGCAAACTGAACAGACAACTACTGAACCACCCCTGGGTCAGGGAAGAAATAAAAAAAAAGAAATTAAAGTCTTCCTTGAATTCAATGAAAATAAAGACACAACATACCCAAACCTATGGGACACTATGAAAGCAATACTAAGAGGAAAGTTCATAGCATTAAGTGGCCATATTTAAAAAAAAAATGGAGAAAGCTCACAATAGAGACTTAACAGCACACCTGAAAGCTCTAGAAAAAAGAAGCAGATTCACCCAGGAGTAATAGAAGACTGGAAATAATCAAACTGAGGGATCAAATCAACAAAATTGAAACACAGAAAACAATACAAAGAATCAAAGAAACAAAGAGCTTTTTTTTTGAGAAAATAAACAAGATTGACAAACCTCTATCCAAACTAATCAAAAGGCAGAGAGAGAACACACAAATTAACAAGAACAGAAATGAAAAGGGGGACAAAACAGACAGTGAGGAAATTCAGAGAATCATTAGGTCTTACTACAAAAGCCTGTATGCCACAAAGTTGGAGAATGTAAAAGAAATGGACATTTTTTTAGATAAGTAACATCTACCAAAATTAAATCAAGACTGGGTGAACAATTTAAATAGGCCTATAAGTCATGAGGAAATAGAAACTACCAAAAAAACAAAACAAACTAACAAAAAAACCTCCCAAACAAAGTAAGCCCTGGACCAGATGGTTTCAATGCAGAATTCTACTGGAAATTTCAAGAAGAGATATATACTTCTTAATGTGTTTCACGTAATAGAAACAGAAAAGCCAATACTCCTTAATGTGTTTTACATAATAGAAACAGAAGAGTCATTGTCAAACTCTTTTTATGAAGCTACAGTTACCCTTATACCAAAACCACAAAGACTCAACCAAGAAAGAGAATTATAGAGCAGTCTCACTCATGAATATTGATGCAAAAATTCTCAATAAAGTTCTGGCAAACTGAATCCAAAAACACATCAAAAAATCATACATTATGATCTAGTATGCTTCATCCCAGAGATGTAGGGCTGTTTCCTTGGAGAGATTAGGGATACAGGGATTATATCTAAATATAATAAAAGCAATATATAGCAAGCCAACAGCTAGCATCAAATTAAATGAAGAGAAACTCCAAGCCATTCCACTAAAATCAGGAACAAGACAACCCTGTCCACTCTCATCATATCTCTTCAACATAGTTCTTGAAGTTCTAGCAATAGCAATAAGACAACATAAGGAGATCAAGGGGATTTGATTTGGAAAGGAAGAAGTCAAACATTTGCAGATGTTATGATAGTGTACATCAGTGACCCCAAAAACTCTACCAAAGAACTCCTACAGCTGATAAATACCTTCAGTGATGTGTCAGGATACAAGATCAACTCAAAAAAAAATCAGTAGCCTTCCTATACACAAAGGATAAAGAAGCAGAGAGGGAAATCAGAGCAACTTCACCTTTCTCGATAGCCACAAAGAGCATAAAGTATCTTGGGGTAACACTAACCAAGGAAGTAAAAAATTTATTCAACAAGAACTTTAAGGCACTGAAGAAAGGCACCCACAATAACACAGACATCTATTACCCCCCCATACACAAGCATGACCCAAAGAAGAGAAACACAGGAACACCACTACCGAAAGATAACTGGAGCTAGTAACCACTGGTCATTAATATCACTTAATATCAATGGCCTCGATCCACCTATAAAAAGACACAGGATAAGAGAATGGATACATAAACAGGATCCAGTATTCTACTGTTTACAAGAAATACACCTCAACATCAAAGACAGAGTATCTCAGAGTAAAGGGTTGAGAAAAAGTTTTCCAATCACATGGACCTAAAAAACAAGTGGGTGTGCCTATCCTAATATCTAACATAATTCATTTCAAACTAAAATCAATCAGAAGAGATTGTGAAGGAGATTTTATACTCATAGCAGGAACAATTCATCACGATGAAGTCTCAGTCCTTCTATGCCCCTAATACAAGAGCACCCACATATGTTTAAGAAACTTACTAAAATTTAAATCGCACATCAAACCCCACACACTAATAGTAGGAGAATTCAACACTCCTCTCTCAACAATGAACAGGTGAAACAGACAGAAACTTAACTGAGAAATAAGAGAACAGATGTAATGAATCAAATGGACTTAACAGACATTTATAGAACATTCCTCCCAAACTAAAAAGAGTACACCTTCTTCTCAGCACCTCATGGAACCTACTCTAAAATTAATCACATTCTCAGTAACAATGCAAACACCCACAGATACAAAAAAAAAAATGGAGTAATCCACTGTGTCTTCTCAGATCACCATGGAGTAAAGTTAGAATTCAACAACAATACTACTCCCAGAAAGTCTACAAACTCATGGAAACTGAACCACCTCTGGGTCAAGGAAGAAATAGAGGAAGAAATTAAAACCTTCCTTGAATTCAATGACAATGAAGGCACAACATATCGAAACCTATGGAACACTATGAAAGCAGTGCTAAGAGGAAAGTTCATAACAGTACAGTGCCCACATAAAGAAAACAGAGAAAGAGCATATCAGTGACCTAACAGCATGCCTAAAAGCTCTAGAAAAAAAAGAAGCAGACTTACCCAACGAGAAGAAAAAGACAGAAAATAATCAAATTGAGGGCTGAAATCAACAAAATAGAAACACAACCATACAAAGAATCAATGAAACAAAGAGCTGGTTCTTTGAGAAAATCAATAAAATTGACAAACCCTTAGCCAAACTAATCAAAGACAGAGAGAGAACACCTAAATTAACAAAAATAATAAATGAAAAGGGGAACATAACAACAGAAACTGAGGACATCCAGAGAATCATTAGGTCATACTACAAAAACCTGTACTCCACCAAACTGGAAAATATAAAAGAAATGGACAACTTTTTAGATAGATACCATCTACCAAAATTAAATCAAGACTAGGTGAGCAATTTAAATAGACCTATAAGCCGAGAGGAAATAGAAGCTGTCATTAAAAACCTCCCAATCAAAAAAGCCCAGGACCAGATGGTTTTAGTGCAGAATTCTAACAACTTCCAAGAAGAGCTGATACCTATACTCCTCAAAGTATTCCACATAACAGAAACAGAAGGCTCACTGACAAACACTTTTTATGAAGCTACAGTGACCCTGATACCCTGATTAGGGATACAAGGATCATATCTAAATACAATAAAAGCAATATACAGCAAACTAACAGCTAACATCAAATTAAATGGAGAGAAACTTAAAGCCATTCCACTAAAATCAGGAACAAGACAACGCTGTCTGCTCTCTCCATATCTCTTCAACATAGTTCTTGATGTTCTAGCAATAGCAATAAGACAACATAAGGAAATCAAGGGGATTCAGATTGGAAAGAAAAAAGTTAAACTTTCATTATTTGCTGAAGATATGATAGTGTATAAAAGTGACCCCATGAATTCTACCAGACAACTCCTACAGCTGATAAATACCTTCAATGAAGTGGCAGATACAAGATCAGTTCAAAAAATCAGTACCCCTCCTATATAAGAAGGATAAAGAAGCAGAGAGGAAATTCAGAGAAACATCACCTTTCACAATAGCTACAAATCACATAAAATATCTGGGGGTTACACTAACAAAGGATGTGAAAGAACTATTTGAAAGAACTTTAAGTCTTTGAAGAAAGAAATTGAAGAAGATACCAGAAAATGGAAAGATCTCCAATGTTCTTGGATAGGAAGGATCAACATAGTAAAAATATCAATCTTACCGAAGGCATTCTATAGATTCAATGCAATCACCATCAAAATTCCAACACAATTCGTCACAGACCTTGAAAGAATGATATTCAGCTTCATATTGAAAAACAAGAAACCTAGGATAGCCAAAACAATCCTGTATAATAACGGAACTGCTGAAGACACTACCATCCCTGACATTAAGCTCTATTACAGAGCTACAGTAATGAAAACAGCTTGGTATTTCATAAAAACAGAGATGTTGACCAATGGAATTGAATTGAAGATCCAGATATTAATCCACACACCTATGAAAACCTGATTTTTGATGTAGACGCAAAAATGATACAATGGAAAAAAGAAAGCATCTTCAACAAATGGTGCTGGCTTAACTGGATGTCAACATGTAGAAGAATGAAAATAGATCCATGTCTGTCACCATTCAGAAAACTCAAATACAAATGGATTAAAGATCTCAATAAAAATCCAACCACACTGAACCTGATAGAGGAGAAAGTGGGAATTAACCTTCAGTGCATGGGCACATGAGACCACTTCCTAAATATAACCCCAGTAGCACAAACAATAAGAGCAACAATAAATAAATGAGACCTCCTAAAACTGAGAAGCTTCTATAAAGCAAAGAACACAGTCAATAAGGCAAAAGGCAGCCTCCTGAATGGGAAAAAATCTTCACCAACCCCATATCAGACAAAGGACTGATCTCCAAAATATATAAAGAACTCAAGAAATTAAACATTAAAATTCTAAATAACCTAATTAAAAAGTGGTGTAGTGAACTAAACAGAGAATTCTCAACAGAAGAATTTCAAATGGTCAAAAGATACTTAAGGACACATTCAACTTCCTTAGCTATTAGGGAAATTCAAATCAACACAACTCTGAGATACCATCTTACTCCTGTCAGAATGGCTAAGATCAAAAACACTAATGATAGCTTATGCTATAGATGATGTAGAGCAAGGGGAACACTCATCCATTGCTGGTGGGAATGCAAACTTGTGCAACCACTTTGCAAATCAGTATGGCAGTTTCTCAGAAAACTGGGAATCAACCTACCTCAGGATCCAGCAATACCACTCCTGGGAATATACTATACCCAAAAGATATTCAATCATACTACAAAAGCCTTTGTTCAACTATGTTCATATCAGCATTATTTGTAATAGCCAGAACCGGGAAACAACCTAAATGCCTCTCAACTGAAGAATGGATAAAGGAAGTGTGGCATATCTACACATTAGAATACTACTCAGTGGTTAATAAAATGACTTCTTGAATTTTGCATGCTAATGGATGGAATTAGAAAGCACTATCCTGAGTGAGGTAACCCAGACCCCAAAAAATGAATATGGTATGTACTCACTCATTAGTGGATTCTAGCCATAAACAAAGGGCATTGAGCCTATAGTTCATGATCCTAGAGAAACTAAGTAATAAGGTGAACACAAAGAAAAACATATATTGACCTACCTGGAAATGGGAAGCAGGCAAAAATTTGAGAGCAAGGGGGCAGGGGTATAAAGAAGGGGAGAAGAAGGGGTTGAGAAGAACTTGAAGGAATGGGAATTGAGAAGGAGGAAGGATAGATATGAGAGCAAGGAAAGAGATATCTTTTTATTTTTCCTTTCAAAAATTTCCACTTTCTCCTTTCATCCCATTCCCTTCCCACTCCCCTACTCACCCTCCTCCCTCCCCTTTCAGCCTTAACAGAGGGCAGAGTTCCCTGCCCTGTGGGAAGTTCAAGGCCCTCCCCTCCTCCATCCAGGCCTAGGAAGCTCTGCATCCAAATAGACTAGGATCCCAAAAAGCCAGTACATGCAGTAGAAACAAGTCCCAGTGCCATTATCAATGGCTTCTCAGTCATCCCTCATTGTCAGCCACATTCAGAGATTTAATCAGTTCAGTCCCAGTCCAGCTGGATTTGGTGAGCTCCCATTAGATCAAGCACACTGTCTCAATGGGTGGACCAACCCCTCGTGGTCCTGACTTCCTTGCTCATGTTTTCCCTCCTTCTGCTCTTCAACTGGACCTTGGGATCTCAGTCCAGTGCTCTGATGTGGGTCTCTGTCTCTATCGCAAAGAGATATATTAATTGAGGAACCCATTATGAAGTTAGCAAGAATCCTGGCTCTAGAAAAATGCCCAAGAATCTACAGATTTGACCCCAGCTAAGACCCTAAGCAATAGAGGAGAGGGTGTATGAACTGGCCTTACCCTATAGTCAGACTGATGATTATCTTAAATATCACCATAGAAGCTTCATCCAACAACAGATGGGAACAGAGGCAATGACCCACATTGGAGGACTAGAGTGAGCTCCCAAGATCCGGTTGAAGAGTGGAAGAGTGAGAGTATGAGCAAGGAATTCAAGACCATGAAGGGTTCATCCACTGAGACAGTTTGGTTGAGCTAACGGGAGCTCACCAACTCCAACTGGACTGCAAGTGAATGAACATGGGAACAACCAAGCCACTCTGAAGGGTGTTGACAGCTGGGGCATAGTGAGGGGCCACTGATAGTGACACTGAGATGTGTCTCTACTGCATATGGGATCCTATTCCCTATGGATGTAAACCTTGCTCATTCTAGAATAGTAGGGAGGGCCTGGGACTTTCCACAGGGTGGGATGCATGGCCTTCTCTTAGGATTGGAGGGGGTGGGGTGGGAGGGTCTGTGGAAAGAGAAAGAGGGGAGTTGGAGAAGGAAAGGGAGTGGATATTTGAAAAAAAAGTTTAAATAAATTTTAAAAAAAGAATAATGAGTTTGTGAAGGTTTAAAATTTGTTATACTTCTATATCCCTCTGCAATATCTATAGAAAGAATAGTCCTTTCAACAGCAGAATATACATTCTTCTCAAGTACATGTAGAACATTTTAGAAACTTGATCATATGTTATGCCATAATATAAGTCTCAATATATTTATTATGCAAATCATACAAAGCCTATCTTGAAACCATAAAAGAAATTATAAATCAACAGCAAAAGAAAATTAGGAAATTCAAAAATTATGTGAAAATTAACAATATACTTCTAAGTAATCAGAGTCAAAAGTACAAAGCAGAGAGAGCAACTAGAAATAGTGTGAGTCTATAAGTTCTCAAAGCACACCTCCAGTGATGTACTTCCACCAAAGCGGTCACACCTCCTAAACCTTCCTAAACAGCCAACTGGAAATCCAGTATTCAAATACATGTGTCTGCAAGGGACATTCTCATTTAAAACATCAAAATATATTATAGTTAAAACATTAAAAACACAGAATCAAGAAAGTGTATTGGAAGATGAAAGAGAAAATCAAGTCACTTATAAAGACAGGCCCATTAGAATAAAACTTGGTTGTTCAAAAGAAACCTTTGAGGCCAGAAGGTTTGATGAATTTCAAGTTCTAAATGATCATAAAAATCAATCAAGACTGGTATAAACCCAGCAAAATAGTCTTTCAAAAATGAAGGAGAAAGAAATACTTTCCATGATAAAAACAAATTAAAATAATTTGTGACTACTCAAGCAACTCTATTGAGGATACTAGAAGGAATAACACATCCAAGAATGCACAAGAAATAAAAAACAATACTAGGACAGGTATTCACAAGCTATCTAAGAAAATAACACAAAACCAAATAAAATGACAAAGTAATACATACCTTTCAATAATAACTATGAATACCAATAGTTTCACTTACCCAATAAAAAGACACAGACTAAGTGCTGTAGAGGTTATTTGGTAGTTAAGAGTACTCACTGTTATCCCAGAAGACCTGAGTTCCATCCCTAGCATCTACATGATGGATCATAGTTATCTGTAACTCCAGTTTCAGGGGATCTGATGCTTTCTCTGAACACTGTATACTCCTGCACACACATGATGCATGTACATGCACTTGGCACACAAACATGCATATAAAATAAGTATTTTTTCTAAAAAGACACAGACTAACAGATTATATTAGAAAACAGAATCTATCTTTTTGTTGCCTCTAGGAAACATACCTGACCATCAATAATAAAAAATACCTTAGGGTAAGAAGGTTCTAAGAGTTATTCTAAGCAATTGGAACCAAGAAATAGGCAGGCGTAACTACTATATTATCTGGAAAAATAGTCTTCAAACCAAAAATAGAAGAGATAAAGAAGAATTCTTCATACTCATTGAAAAAAATCAGCCAAATGAATATTACAATCCTAAATATATATGCACCAAGCACAGGGTCATTCAATTTCACTAAAGAAATACTATTAGATATAAAACCACAGATTAACAACAACAATGATAGTGGTTAATTTTATTACTACACTTTCACCAAAAGATAGGTCATCTGAGAGAAAGAAAAAAGTGGTTGAGAAACTCTGGAGTTAAATAAAATGGTTCTAACAGATACCTACAGAACATTCCACTCGAACATCAAATACTAAAAAATAGCCACTCTTCTCAACACCCCATGCAACTTTCTCCAAAATTGATCACATATTAGAACACAAAGAAAGTCTCAACTGATCCAAAAAAATTGAAATTACATCCTGCATTCTAGTTGATCTCAACAGAATAAAGTCAGAAATCAAAAGCTATACAAAATACAAAATTTACACAAACTCATGGAAACTAAACAACACACTACTGATTAGTAACTATGTAAAAGAAGTGATCAAAAATGAAATGTAAACCTTCATATAACTGAATGAAAATACAACATTCAAAATCTATGAAACACGTGAAGGTATTCCTGAGAGGAAAGTATACATATGTACATATATATGTGTATATATACTTTGTATATGTGTATATACTTTATGTATTCATATATACACATATATGTATATAGATATATATTTTATTATGTTTAAAAAATTCACACATTGGAACTAAAACTGGAAAGAAGAAAGTTTATAACACTATGTACCTATAAAAAGATCTCATAATAATATAGTGATGTACCTGAAAGCCTTGGAAAAATAAGAACAATAGCACCTAAAAAGAGATGGAAAGCAATCATCGAAATCAAGGTTGATGTCAGGCAGTGCTAGTGTATGCCTTTAATCACAGCACTCAGGAGGCAGAAGCAGGTGGATCTGCAAGTTCAAGGCCAGCCTGGTCTAGAGTAAGCTCCAGGACAGCCAGGACTACACAGAGAAGCCCTGTCTTTAATAATCATCATCATCATCATAATAATAATAATGATAATAATAAAAAACCATAAAACAAAATTAACTAAAGTTAAGGATAGAAGCAATCAAAGAAATGAGTAACTGATTGTTTTGAAAAGATTGACAAGCTGAAAGCCAAACTACTCAAAAAAAGAGAAGATTCAAATTTCTACAGGGTACAAGGTAATTCATTGTGCATATAGATATGCACTATGGAAACCACAAGAAATTAAATATGTGTACTTCTCTTTTTAAGAAAGGATATACTCGGTTCCACTGGAATATTCCCTGCCCCCACTGTCGCCCTTCTGTCTCCTGTGTCCTTGGAACACCAGTTGTCCCTATTTCAGTGCTGAGGAGTTCTATCTAGAGGTGAGTGTGTGCTATCCCGGGCAGACTGTCCCAGAAGAGAGCACAGCCCCCCCCCCATCAGTATCTGCAGCAAGATCTTCAGTTCTGCTGGAATCTTCCCTGCCCCCACTGTCGCCCTTTTGTCTCCTGTGTCCTTGGAATACCAGCTGTTCCTATTACAGTGCTGAGGAGTTCTATCCAGAGGTGAGTGTGTGCTAGCCCGGGCAGACTGTCCCAGAAGAGAGCACTGGCCCCCACTTCAGTTTCTGCAGCAGGATCTTCAGTGTTGCCCTGGAATCTTCCCTGCCCCCACTCTCGCCCTTTTTTCTCCTGAGTCCTTGGAATACCAGCTGTTCCTATTTCAGTGCTGAGGAGTTCTATCCAGAGAGTGCTGAGGAGTCGCATCCAGAGAGGAAGAGATGGGCAGGCGCCAATGCAAGAATTCCTCCAACAACCTGAAAGGCAACATGACATCACCAGAATCCAGGAATCATGAAACGAGAAGAATTGAACACCCTACTCCAGAAGAAATAGAAGAAATTGACCCTAAGCAGAACTTTATGAAAATAATAGAGGAACTTGAACGGGAGGCGAAAAATCTGCACTAAAAAAATGGAAGAGAAGTATAGAAAAAAGATTGAAGAAATGAATAAAGAAATGAAAGAGATATATGGCAAAAAGTTTGAAGAAAGGAGTAAATCCGTAAATGAAACCTTGGGAAACCAAGAAAAAAGAATCAAACGGGTAATGGAAACAGCTCAAGATTTCAAAACTAAAATGGAGACAATAAAGAAAACACAAACCGAGTGCCAGCTGGCTATGGAAAATCGAGGTAAATGAACAGAGACTTCAGAAACAAGCATAACCAATAGAATACAAGAGATAGAAGAACGAATCTAAGACTCTGAAGACACCATAGAGAAAATAAATGCTCTGATCAAAGAAAACAGCAAATCCAACAAATTCTCAACACAAAACATTCAGGAAATATGGGACACAATAACAAAAACAAATCTAAGAATAATAGGGGTAGAAAAAGGAGAAGAATTGTGGATCAAAGGCCCAGAAAATATATTCAACAAAATTATAGAAGAAAACTTACCCAACCTAAAGAACGATATCCCTATGAAGGTTCAAGAAGCATACAGAACACTGAATAGACTGGATAAAAAATAAAATCCCCTTGCCATGTAATAATCAAAACACAAAACATTCAGATTAAAGAAAGAATGTTAAGAGCTGCAAAGGAAAAAGGTCAAGTAACTCATAAGGGTAAACCTATCAAACATAAACCGGACTTCTCTATGGAAACCATGAAAGCCAGAAGGTCCTGGATAGAGAGGTACTGCAGAAAGTAAGAGACCATGGATGCAAGCCCAAACTACTATACCCAGCCAATCTATCATTTACTATCAACAGAGAAAAAAATATATTCCAGGATAAAAACAAATTTGAACAATACGTAGCCACAAATCCAGCCCTACAGAAATTATTAGAAAGAAAATAACAACCCAAGGAAACCAACATTGCCAATACTGCCTACAATAATTCAGACATCTAGTGACCCTTCCCAAGCAAAACTCAAAGAAAGGAAACAAACACACTCTACTACCACATCCCCCCAAAAAGAAAATAACTGGAATCAACAAATACTGGTCATTATTATCACTTAATATCAATGGACTCAATTCATCTATAAAAAGGCACATACTTAGAGATTGGATACAAAAACAGGATCCATCATTCTGCTATTTACAAGAAACACACCTCAACCACAAAGATATACACCTACTCTGAGTAAAGGATTGGGAAAAGGTTTTCCAAGCAAACTGTCCTAAGAAACAAGCAGGTGTGGCCATTCTAATATCTAACAAAATTGACTTCAAACTAAAATAAATCAAAACAGATGGAGATGGACATTTCATACTCATAACAGGAATAATACATCAGGAGGAAGTCTCTATCCTGAATATCTATGCCCCTAATATAAAGGCACCCACTTATTTAATAGAAAAACTTCTAGAACTCAAGGCAGTCATCAAACCACACACACTAATAGTAGGAGACTACAACACACCTCTCTCACCAATGGACAGGTCAATCAGAGAGAAACCTAACAGAGAAATAAGAGAATTATTGGAGGTATTGAATCAAATGGACTTAAAAGACATCTAAAGAACAGGCCACCTATACAACAGGTGGACTGTTCTATAGGATAGTATATAGGAAAGAATATACCTTCTTCTCTACAGCTCATGGAACCTTCTCAAAAATTGACCACATACTTGGTAACAAAGCAAACTTCCACAGATACAAAAAAATAGTAGTAACCACCTGTGTCTTGTCAGATTACCATGGATTAAAGTTAGAATTCAACAACAATGCTACCCCCAGGAAGCCAAAAAACTATTGGAAGCTGAACAGTCAACTACTAAATCACCCCTGGGTCAAGGAAGAAATAAAGAAAGAAATTAAAGTCTCCCTTGAATTTAATGAAAACAAAGACACAACGTATTCAAACCTATGGGACACTATGAAAGCAGTGCTAAGAGGAAAGTTCATAGCACTAAGTGCCCAATTAAAGAAAACGGAGAAAGCACACATTGGAGACTTAACAGCACACTTGAAAGCTCTAGAAAAAAAAGAAGCTGATTTACCCAAGAGGAGAAGAAGACTGGAAATAATCAAACTGAGGGCTGAAATCAACAAAATAGAAACACAGAAAACAATCCAAAGAATCAATGAAACAAAAAGCTGGTTCTTGGAGAAAATCATCAAGATTGACAAACCCCTATCCAAACTAATCAAACAGTAGAGAGAGAACTTGCAAATTAATAGGATCAGATATGAAAAGGGGGACATAACCACAGACACAGAGGAAATTCAGAGAATCATTAGATCTTACTATGAAAGTTTATATGCCACAAAGTTGGAAAATGTAAAAGAAATGGACATTTTTTTAGATAAGTACCATATACCAAAGTTGAACCAAGACCAGGTGAACAATCTAAATAGACCTGTTAGTCGTGAAGAACTAGAAGCTGTTATCAAAAATCTCCATACCAAAAAAAGCCCAGGTCCAGATGGTTTCAATGGAGAATTCTACCAGAACTTCCAGGAAGAGCTAATACCTATACTCCTTAATGTATTCCACAATATAGAAAAAGAAAAGTCACTGCCAAACTCCTTTTATGAAGATACAGTCACCCTAATACCAAAACCACACAAAGACACAACCAAGAAAGAGAATTACAGGCCAATCTCACTCATGAACATCGATGCGAAAATTCTCAATAAAATACTGGCAAACCGAATCCAAGAACACATTAGAAAAATCATCCATTATGATCAAGTAGGCTTCATCCCAGAGATGCAGGGCTGGTTCAACATATGCAAATCTATCAATGTAATCCATCATATAAATAAACTGAAAGAAAAAAACCATATGATCATTTCATTGGATGCCGAAAAAGCGTTTAACAAAATTCAACACCCACTTATGATAAAGGTGTTGGAGAGACTGGGGATACAAGGATCATACCTAAATATAATAAAAGCAATATACAGCAAGCCGACAGCTAACATCAAATTGAATGGAGAGAAACTCAAAGCCTTTCCACTAAAATCAGGAACACGACAAGGCTGTCCACTCTCTCCATACCTCTTCAATATAGTGCTTGAAGTTCTAGCAATAGCAATAAGACAACATAAGGGGATCAAGGGGATTCGAATTGGAAAGGATGAAGTTAAACTTTCGTAATTTGCTGACGATATGATAGTGTACATAAGCGACCCCAAAAACTCCACCAAAGAACTCCTACAGCTGATAAACACCTTTAGTAACGTGGCAGGATACAAGATCAACTCCAAAAAATCAGTGGCACTCCTATACACAAAGGATAAAGAAACGGAGAGGGAAATCAGAGAAACATCACCTTTCACGATAGCCACAAACACCATAAAATATCTTCGGGTTACTCTAACCAAGGATGTGAAAGACCTATTTGACAAGAACTTTAAGCCTTTGAAAAGAGAAATTGAGGAGGATACCAGAAAATGGAAAGACCTCCCCTGCTCTTGGATTGGGAGAATCAACATAGTAAAAATGGCAATTCTACCAAAAGCAATCTATAATTTCAATGCAATCCCCATCAAAATCCCATCAAACTTCTTCACAGACCTTGAGAGAACAATAATCAAGTTTATATGGCAAAACAAAAAACCCAGGATAGCCAAAACAATCTTATACAATAAAGGAACTTCTGGAGGCATTACTATCCCTGACTTCAAACTCTATTACAGAGCTACAGTATTGAAAACAGCTTGGCATTGGCATAAGAACAGAGAAGTCGACCTATGGAATCGAATAGAAGACCCAGATATTAACCCTCAAACCTATGAACACCTAATTTTTGACAAGGAAGCTAAAGATATACAATGGAAGAAGGAAAGCGTCTTTAACAAATGGTGCTGGCATAACTGGATGTCAACCTGTAGAAGAATGAAAATAGATCCATATCTATCACCATGCACAAAACTCAAGTCCAAATGGATTAAAGACATCAACATCAATCTGTCCACTTTGAACCTGATAGAAGAGAAAGTGGGAAGTAGTCTACAAGAAAAAGGCACAGGAGGCCACTTCCAAAGTAGGACCCCAGTAGCACAGACAATAAGAGAAACAATGAATAAATGGGACCTGCTGAAACTGAGAAGCTTCTGTAAAGCAAAGGACACTGTCAGTAAGACAAAAAGGCTACCTTCTGACTGGTAGAAGATCTTCACCAACCCCTCATCAGACAAAGGTCTGATCTCCAAAATATACAAAGAACTCAAGAAACTAGACACTAAAACTCTAATTAACCCAATTAAAAAATGGGGTACTGATCTGAACAGAGAATTCGCAACAGATGAACTTAGAATGGCAAGAAGACACTTAAGGTCATGCTCAACCTCCTTAGCGATCAGGGAAATGCAAATCAAAACCACTTTGAGATACCATCTTACACCTGTCAGAATAGCTAAAGTTAAAAACACCAATGGTAGCCTATGCTGGAGAGGATGTGGAATGAGGGGAACACTCATCCATTGTTGGTGGGAATGCAAACTTGTGCAGCCACTGTGGAAATCAGTGTGGCGGTTTCTCAGGAAACTGGGAGTCAACCTCCCTCAGGACCCAGTAATTCCTCTCTTGGGAATATACCCTAGAGATTCCCGAACATACTACAAAAGCGTTTGTTCAACTATGTTCATAGCAGCACTTTTTGTAATAGCCAGAACCTGGAAACAGCCTAGGTGCCCCTCAATAGAAGAATGGTTAAAAAAGGGGTTGAACATATACACATTAGAGTTTTACTCAGCGGTAAAAAATAATGACATCTTGAATTTTGCATGCAAATGGATGGACATAGAAAACGCTTTACTGAGTGAGGTAAGCCAGACCCAAAAAGAGGAACACGGTATGAATTCACTCATAAGTGGATTCTAACCATAATTAAAGGTCTTTGAGCCTATTATGCGTGATCCTAGAGAAGCTAAATAAGAAGATGAACCTGATGAAGATTATTTAGCTATCCGCCAGGAGGTAGGAAATCGTCAAGAGTCCCAGGTAACCTTGGGTGCATGGGGGTGGGGGGTGGGAGGGTTGTTGGAAGGAGAGAGGGTTAGAGAGAAGAGAGTAGGGGAGGAATGGAGAAAGCTCGGTTGACCAGGATGGGGGGAAGGGAGGAAGGATGAATATGGGATCAGGGAAGAATATATTTCAACTAAGGGAGTCATTTTAGAGTTTACAGGAAACGTGAATATATATATGGGATCCCAGGTCCAAGGAGAGATCCCCAGATTGTTCTCTGGACAGAGGAGAGGGTGCCTGAACCGGCCTTAGCCCATAACCATACTGATGAATGTTTTGCTTATCACCATAGATCCTTCATCTGGCGTTGGATGGCGATACAGACGGAGGCCCGCGTTGGAGCACCGAACTGAGCTCCCCAAGATCCAAATGAGGAGCAGAAGGAGGAAGAAAATGATGAAGAACTGCGAGGGATACTATCACCCACTGATACAAGGGGTCGGATCTAATGAGAGTTTACCAAGGACAGTTGGACTGTGACTGAACGAGCACGTGATCAAACCAGATTCTCTGAATGTGGCCGGATTCTCTGAATGTGGCTGGCCTGGAGTCTTTCTGAGAAGCCATTGACAATGACACTGGAACTGGTTTCCTCTGCATATACTGGAATTTTGGGATCCAGTCTGTTTGGATGCTCACCTTCCTGGACCTGGAGGGAGGGGGGAGAATCTTGAACTTCCCACAGGGCAGGAGACCCTGACAGCCCTTGGGGACAAAGAGGGAGGAGGAGAGGGAGGGGGGTAGTGGGAGGGCGTTGGGAGGAGGGGCGTAAATGGAAACCTTTTATAATTTAATAAAATTACTTTAAAAAAAATCTGAGATAGCCATCCCAGCTTTCTGCCTGGAACCCATACCCTCCCCTCTCCTTTTTTCGGGGCTTAAATTCCTCCATCTCAGCCGGGGTGGGCACCGCGGGCCAGGTTAGGCGGTGAGTGCAAAGGGACTGGAGTCCCTTTGTTCCAAAAGCCGGCCTGCAGCAAGCCAAGACTTCAGGCAGGGGCACCTCGTTTCTGATCCTGTGGAGGGGTAAGTGTATTGTTCCTGACCGCCACACAAGGCCGGTTAGGGAACACACAATACTCCCGCCACCCTTATCTCCCTGACTACTCCAAAGGGGCAGCTTCCCCAGCTAATCCCTCTCTCCTGCATAGCCATCCCAGCTTTCTGCCTGGAACCCATACCCTCCCCTCTCCTTTTTTCGGGGCTTAAATTCCTCCATCTCAGCCGGGGTGGGCACCGCGGGCCAGGATAGGCGGTGAGTGCAAAGGGACTGGAGTCCCTTTGTTCCAAAAGCCGGCCTGCAGCAAGCCAAGACTGCAGGCAGGGGCACCTCTGACCAGCGAGGGGCTCTGATCCTGTGGAGGGGTAAGTGTATTGTTCCTGACCACCACACAAGGCCGGTTAGGGAACACACAATACTCCCGCCACCCTTATCTCCCTGACTACTCCAAAGGGGCAGCTTCCCCAGCTAATCCCTCTCTCCTGCAACGCCATCCCAGCTTTCTGCCTGGAACCCATACCCTCCCCTCTCCTTTTTTCGGGGCTTAAATTCCTCCATCTCAGCCGGGGTGGGCACCGCGGGCCAGGTTAGGCGGTGAGTGCAAAGGGACTGGAGTCCCTTTGTTCCAAAAGCCAGCCTGCAGCAAGCCAAGACTGCAGGCAGGGGCACCTCGTTTCTGATCCTGTGGAGGGGTAAGTGTATTGTTCCTGACCGCCACACAAGGCCGGTTAGGGAACACACAATACTCCCGCCACCCTTATCTCCCTGACTACTCCAAAGGGGCAGCTTCCCCAGCTAATCCCTCTCTCCTGCATAGCCATCCCAGCTTTCTGCCTGGAACCCACACCCTCCCCTCTCCTTTTTTCGGGGCTTAAATTCCTCCATCTCAGCCGGGGTGGGCACCGCGGGCCAGGTTAGGTGGTGAGTGCAAAGGGACTGGAGTCCCTTTGTTCCAAAAGCCAGCCTGCAGCAAGCCAAGACTGCAGGCAGGGGTACCTCGTTTCTGATCCTGTGGAGGGGTAAGTGTATTGTTCCTGACCGCCACACAAGGCCGGTTAGGGAACACACAATACTCCCGCCACCCTTATCTCCCTGACTACTCCAAAGGGGCAGCTTCCCCAGCTAATCCCTCTCTCCTGCATAGCCATCCCAGCTTTCTGCCTGGAACCCATACCCTCCCCTCTCCTTTTTTCGGGGCTTAAATTCCTCCATCTCAGCCGGGGTGGGCACCGCGGGCCAGGATAGGCGGTGAGTGCAAAGGGACTGGAGTCCCTTTGTTCCAAAAGCCGGCCTGCAGCAAGCCAAGACTGCAGGCAGGGGCACCTCTGACCAGCGAGGGGCTCTGATCCTGTGGAGGGGTAAGTGTATTGTTCCTGACCACCACACAAGGCCGGTTAGGGAACACACAATACTCCCGCCACCCTTATCTCCCTGACTACTCCAAAGGGGCAGCTTCCCCAGCTAATCCCTCTCTCCTGCAACGCCATCCCAGCTTTCTGCCTGGAACCCATACCCTCCCCTCTCCTTTTTTCGGGGCTTAAATTCCTCCATCTCAGCCGGGGTGGGCACCGCGGGACGTACAGGCGGTGAGTGCAAAGGGACGGAAATCCCTTTGTTCTAATTGCCTGCCTGCAGCAACCTAAGGCTGCAGGCAAAGTGATTCCTGGATAGCAAGGGGCATTAATCCAGTAGCAAAAGACCCAGCGGAGGGAAGAGCCATTGGAGAGCATCTGAAGGAAGAGATGGGCAGGCGCCAAGGCAAGAATTCCTCCAACAATCTGAAAAACAACACGAAAACACCAGATCCCAGCGATCTTATGACAGAAGGACTTGAACACCCTATACCGGAAGAAGTGGAAAACAGTGTCATTATAAAAGCAATAGAGTCTCTTAAACAGGGTATGAATAACTCACTTAAAGAAATAGAAGAGAAATATAACAAAAAGATGGAAGAAATGAGTAAAGAAATGGAAGACAAATATAACAAAAAGTTTGAAGAAATAAGTAAATTCGTAAATGATACCCTGGGAAACCAAGAAAAAACAATCAAACAGGTAATGGAATCAGTTCAAGAATTGAAAACTGAAATGGAGGCAGTGAAGAAAACACAAACCGAGGACCGGCTGGATATGGAAAATCTAGGTAAACAAACAGAGACTTCAGGAACAAGCATAACCAATAGAATACAAGAGATAGAAGAACGAATCTCAGATTACGAAGACACCATAGAGAAAATAAATGCCCTGACCAAAGAAAACAGCAAATCCAACAAATTCTCATCACAAAACATTCAGGAAATATGGGACATAATAAAAAAAACCAAATCTAAGAATAATAGGAGTAGAAGAAGGAGAAGAATTGCAGACCAAAGGTCCAGAAAATATATTCAACAAAATTATAGAAGAAAACTTTCCCATCCTAAAGAGTGATATTCCTATGAAGGTGCAAGAAGCATACAGAACACCGAATAGACTGGATCAGAAAAAAACATCCCCTCGCCATATAATAATCAAAACACAAAGCATTCAGATTAAAGAAAGGATATTAAGAGCTGCAAAGGAAAAAGGTCAAGTAACCTATAAAGGTAAACCTATCAGACTTACACCAGACTTCTCTATAGAAACCATGAAAGCCGAAAGGTCCTGGATAGAGGTACTGCAGAAACTAAGGGACCATGGATGCAAGCCCAGATTAATATACCCAGCCAAGCTTTCATTCACTATCAACGGAGAAAACAAAATATTCCAGGATAAGAACAAATTTAAACAATACGTAACTACTAATCCAGCCTTACAGAGAATATTAGAAGGAAAATTACATCCCAAGGAATCCAACATTGCCAACACTGCCTACAATAACTCAGACATCTAGCGACCCTTCACTAGCACAACCCAAAGAAGGAAAACACATACACTCTACTACCCAAAAAAAAAAAAATGACTCGAGTCAACAACCACTGGTCATTAATATCTCTTAATATCAATGGACTCAATTCACCTATAAAGAGGCACAGACTTAGAGACTGGATACGAAAACAGGATCCAACATTCTGCTGTTTACAAGAAACACACCTCAACCACAAAGACAGACACCTACTCAGAGTAAAGGGTTGGGAAAAGGTTTTCCAAGCAAATGGACCTAAGAAACAAGCGGGTGTGGCCATTCTAATATCTAACAAAATCGACTTCAAACTAAAATCAATCAGAAGAGATGGAGATGGACATTTCATACTCATAACAGGAACAACTCATCAGGAAGAAGTCTCAATCCTGAATATCTATGCCCCTAATATAAAGGCACCCACTTATGTAAAAGAAACTCTTCTAGAACTCAAGGCAGTCATCAAACCACACACGCTAATAGTAGGAGACTTCAACACTCCTCTCTCACCAATGGACAGGTCAATCAGACAGAAACCAAACAGAGAATTAAGAGATTTATTGGAGGTATTGAATCAAATGAACTTAACAGACATCTATAGAACACTCCACCCAAATAGGAAAGAATATACCTTCTTCTCTGCAGTTCATGGAACCTTCTCGAAGATTGACCACATTCTCGGTAACAACGCAAACTTCCACAGATACAAAAAAATATTAGTAACCACCTGTGTCTTGTCAGATCACCATGGATTAAAATTAGAATTCAACAACAATGCTAACCCCAGGAAGTCAACAAACTCATGGAAGTTGAACAGTCAACTACTAAATCACCCCTGGGTCAAGGACGAAATTAAGAAAGAAATTAAAGACTTCCTTGAACTTAATGAAAACAACGACACAACATACTCAAACCTATGGGACACTATGAAAGCAGTGCTAAGAGGAAAGTTCATAGCAATAGGCGCCCAAATAAAGAAAACGGAGAAAGCACACATTGGAGACCTAACAGCACACTTGAAAGCTCTAGAAAAAAAAGAAGCTGATTCACCCAGGAGGAGTAGAAGACTGGAAATAATCAAACTGAGGGCTGAAATCAACAAAATAGAAACAGAGAAAACAATCCAAAGAATCAATGAATCAAAAAGCTGGTTCTTGGAGAAAATCAACAAGATTGACAAACCCCTATCCAAACTAATCAAACGGCAGAGAGAGAACGTGCAAATTAATAGGATCAGAAATGAAAAGGGGGACATAACCACAGACACAGAGGAAATTCAGAGAATCATTAGATCTTACTACGAAAGTTTATATGCCACAAAGTTGGAAAATGTAAAAGAAATGGACATTTTTTTAGATAAGTACCATATACCAAAGTTGAACCAAGAACAGGTGAACAATCTAAATAGACCTGTTAGTCGCGAAGAATTAGAAGCTGCTATCAAAAATCTCCCTACCAAAAAAAGCCCAGGACCAGATGGTTTCAATGCAGAATTCTACCAGAACTTCCAGGAAGAGCTAATACCTATACTCCTTAACGTATTCCACAATATAGAAACAGAAGAGTCATTGCCTAACTCCTTTTATGAAGCTACAGTTACCCTAATACCAAAACCACACAAAGACACAACCAAGAAAGAGAATTACAGGCCAATCTCACTCATGAACATTGACGCGAAAATTCTCAATAAAATACTGGCAAACCGTATCCAAGAGCACATTAGAAAAATTATCCATTATGATCAAGTCGGCTTCATTCCAGAGATGCAGGGCTGGTTCAACATTCGCAAATCTATCAATGTAATCCATCATATAAATAAACTGAAAGAAAAAAACCATATGATCATCTCACTAGATGCTGAAAAAGCATTTGACAAAATTCAACACCCATTTATGATAAAGGTGTTGGAGAGACTGGGGATACAAGGATCATACCTAAATATAATAAAAGCAATATACAGCAAGCCGACAGCTAACATCAAACTGAATGGAGAGAAACTCAAAGCCTTTCCACTAAAATCAGGAACGCGACAAGGCTGTCCACTCTCTCCATACCTCTTCAATATAGTGCTTGAAGTTCTAGCAATAGCAATAAGACAACATAAGGAGATCAAGGGGATTCGTATTGGAAAGGATGAAGTCAAACTTTCGTTATTTGCTGACGATATGATAGTTTACATAAGTGACCCCAAAAACTCTACCAAAGAACTCCTACAGCTGATAAACACCTTTAGTAACGTGGCAGGATAAAAGATCAACTCCAAAAAATCAGTGGCCTTCCTATAAACAAAGGATAAAGAAGCAGAGAGGGAAATCAGAGAAACATCACCTTTCATGATAGCCACAAATAGCATAAAATATCTTGGGGTTACTCTAACCAAGGAAGTGAAAGACCTATTTGACAAAAACTTTAAGTCTTTGAAGAAAGAAATTGAGGAGGATACCAGAAAATGGAAAGACCTCCCCTGCTCTTGGATTGGGAGAATCAACATAGTAAAAATGGCAATTCTACCAAAAGCAATCTATAGATTCAATGCAATCCCTATCAAAATCCCATCAAACTTCTTCACAGACCTTGAGAGAACAATAATCAAGTTTATATGGCAAAACAAAAAACCCAGGATAGCCAAAACAATCTTATACAATAAAGGAACTTCAGGAGGCATTACCATCCCTGACTTCAAACTCTATTATAGAGCTACAGTATTGAAAACAGCTTGGTATTGGCATAAGAACAGAGAAATTGACCTTTGGAATCGAATAGAAGACCCGGATATTAACCCACAAACCTATGAGCACCTAATTTTTGACAAGGGAGCTAAAGGTATACAATGGAAGAAGGAAAGCATCTTTAACAAATGGTGCTGGCATAACTGGATGTCATCCTGTAAAAAAATGAAAGTAGATCCATATCTATCACCATGCACAAAAATCAAGTCCAAATGGATTAAAGACATCAACATTAATCCGTCCACTTTGAACCTGATAGAAGAGAAAGTGGGAAGTAGTCTACAAGATATAGGCACAGGAGCCCTCTTCCTAAGTAGGACCCCAGCAGCACAGACAATAAGAGAAACAATGAATAAATGGGATCTACTGAAACTGAGAAGCTTCTGTAAAGCAAAGGACACTGTCAGTAAGACAAAAAGGCTGCCTTCTGACTGGGAGAAGATCTTCACCAGCCCCTCATCAGACAAAGGTCTGATCTCCAGAATATACAAAGAACTCAAGAAACTAGACACTAAAACTCTAATTAACCCAATTAAAAAATGGGGTACTGATCTGAACAGAGAATTCACAACAGATGAACTTCGAATGGCCAGAAGACACTTAAGGTCATGCTCAACCTCCTTAGCGATCAGGGAAATGCAAATCAAAACCACTTTGAGATACCATCTTACACCTGTCAGAATAGCTAAAGTTAAAAACACCAATGATAGCCTATGCTGGAGGGGATGTGGAATGAGGGGAACACTCATCCATTGTTGGTGGGAATGCAAACTTGTGCAGCCACTTTGGAAATCAGTGTGGCGGTTTCTCAGGAAACTGGGAGTCAACCTCCCTCAGGACCCAGCAATTCCTCTCTTGGGAATATACCCTAGAGATGCCCAAACATACTACAAAAGCGTTTGTTCAACTATGTTCATAGCAGCACTATTTGTAATAGCCAGAACCTGGAAACAGCCTAGGTGCCCCTCAATAGAAGAATGGTTAAAAAAGGTGTGGAACATATACACATTAGAGTTTTACTCAGCGGTAAAAAATAATGACATCTTGAATTTTGCATGCAAATGGATGGACATAGAAAACGCTTTACTGAGTGAGGTAAGCCAGACCCAAAAAGAGGAACACGGTATGTATTCACTCATAAGTGGATTCTAACCATAATTAAAGGTCTTTGAGCCTATTATTCGTGATCCTAGAGAAGCTAAATAAGAAGACGAACCTGATGAAGATTATTTACCTATCCGCCAGGAGGTAGGAAATAGTCAAGAGTCCCAGGTAATCTTGGGTGCATGGGGGAGGGGGTGGGAGGGTTGTTGAAAGGGGAGAGGGTTAGAGAGAAGGGAGTAGGGGAGGAATGGAGAAAGCTCGGTTGACCGGGATGGGGGGAAGGGAGGAAGGATGAATGTGGGATCAGGGAAGAATATGTTTCAACTAAGGGAGTCATATTAGAGTTTACAGGAAACTTGATTATATATGGGATCCCAGGTCCAAGGAGAGATCCCCAGATTGTTCTCTGGACAGAGGAGGGGGTGCCTGAACCGGCCTTGGCCCGTGACCATACTGATGAATATTTTGCTTATCACCATAGATCCCTCATCTGGCGTTGGATGACGAAACAGATGGAGGCCCGCGTTGGAGCACCAAACTGAGCCCCCCAAGATCCAAACAAGGAGCAAAAGGAGGAAGAAAATGACGAAAGACTGCGAGGGATACTATCACCCACTGATACAAGGGGTCGGATCTAATGAGAGTTTACCAAGGCCAGATGGACCGTGACTGAACGAGCATGTGATCCAACCAGATTCTCTGAATGTGGCTGGTTTTTCTGAATATGGCTGGCCTGCAGTCTTTCCGAGAAGCCATTGACAATGACACTGGGACTTGTTTCCTCTGCATATACTGGATTTTTGGGATCCAGTCTGTTTGGATGCTCACCTTCCTGGACCTGGAGTGAGGGGGGAGGAACTTGGACTTCCCACAGGGCAGGAGACCCTGACTTCCCTTGGGGACAAAGAGGGAGGAGGAGAGGGAGGGGGGGAGTGGGAGGGTGTTGGGAGGAGGGGCGTAAATGGAAACTTTTTATAATTTAATAAAATTACAAAAAAAAAATCTGAATCATCTATAAAACCAGAAACTAAAAGCAAAAAAAAAAAAAACTTTCGTTATTTGCTGACGATATGATAGTGTACATAAGCGACGCCAAAAACTCTACCAAAGAACTCCTACAGCTGATAAACACCTTTAGTAACATGGCAGGATACAAGATCAATTCCAAAAAGTCAGTGACCCTCCTATACACAAAGGATAAAGAAGCAGAGAGGGAAATCAGAGAAACATCACCTTTCACGATAGCCACAAACAGCATAAAATATCTTGGGGTTACTCTAATCAAGGAAGTGAAAGACCTATTTGACAAAAACTTTAAGCCTTTGAAGAAAGAAATTGAGGAGGATACCAGAAAATGGAAAGATCTCCCCTGCACTTGGATTGGACGAATCAACATAGTAAAAATGGCAATTCTACCAAAAGCAATCTATAGATTCAAAGCAATCCCCATCAAAATCCCATCAAACTTCTTCAGAGACATTGAGAGAACAATAATCAAGTTTATATGGCAAAACAAAAAACCCAGGATAGCCAAAACAATCTTATACAATAAAGGAACTTCTAGAGGAATTGCCATCCCTGACTTCAAACTCTATTACAGAGCTACAGTATTGAAAACAGCTTGGTATTGGCAAAAGAACAGAGAAGTCGACCTATGGAATCAAATAGAAGACCCAGATACTAACCCACAAACCTATGAACACCTAATTTTCAACAAGGGAGCTAAAGGTATACAATGGAAGAAGGAAAGCATCTTTAACAAATGGTGCTGGCATAACTGGATGTCAATCTGTAGAAGAATGAAAGTAGATCCATATCTATCACCTTGCACAAAACTCAAGTCCAAATGGATTAAAGACATTAACATCAGTCTGTCCACTTTGAACCTGATAGAAGAGAAAGTGGGAAGTAGTCTATAAGATAAAGGCACAGGAGGCCACTTCTTAAGTAGGACCCCAGTAGCACAGACAATAAGAGAAACAATGAATAAATGGGACCTGCTGAAACTGAGAAGCTTCTGTAAAGCAAAGGACACTGTCAGTAAGACAAAAAGGCTGCCTTTCTTACTGGGAGAAGATCTTCACCCACCCCTCATCAGACAAAGGTCTGATCTCCAAAATATACAAAGAACTCAAGAAACTAGACACTAAAACTCTAATTAAGCCAATTAAAAATGGGGTACTGATCTGAACAGAGAATTCACAACAGATGAACTTAGAATGGCAAGAAGACACTTAAGGTCATGCTCAACCTCCTTAGTGATCAGGGAAATGCAAATCAAAACCACTTTGAGATACCATCTTACACCTGTCAGAATAGCTAAAGTTAAAAACACCAATGGTAGCCTATGCTGGAGAGGATGTGGAATGAGGGGAACACTCATCCATTGTTGGTGGGAATGCAAACTTCTGCAGTCACTGTGGAAATCAGTGTGGTGGTTTCTCAGGAAGCTGGGAGTCAACCTCCCTCAGGACCCAGCAATTCCACTCTTGGGAATATACCCAAGAGTTGCCCTATCATATTACAAAAGTATTTGTTCAACTATGTTCATAGCAGCACTATTTGTAATAGCCAGAACCTGGAAACAACCTAGGTGCCCCTCAATAGAAGAATGGTTGAAGAAGGTGTGGAACATATATACATTAGAGTTTTACTCAGCGGTAAAGAACAATGACATCTTGAATTTTGCATACAAATGGATGGAAATAGAAAACGCTTTACTGAGTGAGGTAACCCAGACCCAAAAAGAGGAATATGGTATGTACTCACTCATAAGTGGATTCTAGCCATAGTTAAAGGTCTTTGAGTCTATAATTTGTGATCCTAGAGAAGCTAGATAAGAAGGTGAACCTGAAGAAAATTTATATAGTTATCCTCCTGGATAATACAACTAGGCAAGATTGCCAAGCAAACTCGGGTGCATGGCGGTGGGGGTGGAAGTAAGGGAAGATGATTAGGAAGGGGGGAGAGGGCGAGAATTGGGGATGGCTTGGGGGAATGGGAAGGGGAGGGAAGAAGGATGGCTATGGGAGCAGGGAAGTTTATATCGCAACTAAGAGAGCCATTCTAGGGTTTGCAAGAGACTTGATTCTGGAGGGGTTCCCAGTAAAAATTAAATAAAAAATAAATAAATAAATAAATAAAAGAAAAAGAAAACGCTTTACTGAGTCAGGTAAGCCAGACCCAAAAAGAGGAATAAGGTATGTATTCACTCATAAGTGGATTCTAGCCATAATTAAAGGTCTTTGAGCCTATTATTCGTGATCCTAGAGAAGCTAAATAAGAAGGTGAACCTGAAGAAAATGCAGGTAGTTTTCCTCCTGAAGATTGGAAATAGACAAGAGTTCCAGGTAACCACGGGTGCATGGGGGGATGGGAGGGTAGTTGGAAGGGGAGAGGGTTAGAGAGAAGGGAGCAGGGGAGAAATGGGAAATGCCCGGGGGACTGGGAGAGGGGGAGGGAGGAAGGATAGATATGGGTTCAGGGAAGAATATATCTCAACTATGGAAGTCAGTTTAGGGTTTACTAGAGACTTGACTGTAAATAGGATCCCAGGTCCAAGGAGAGATTCCCAGATTCTTCTCTGGACAGAGGAGAGGGTGCCTGAACTAGCCTTGGCCCATAACCATACTGATGAATATTTTGTTTATCACCATAGATCCTTCATCTGGCAATGGATGGAGATAGAGACGGGGACCCACGTTGGAACACTGGACTTAACTCCCTAGGTCCAAGCGAGAAGCAGAAGGAAGAAGAACGTGAGCAGGGAGGGCAAGATCAGAGGGAACCTTCATCCCGTGATGGATGGCGATGCAGACAGAGACCCACATTGGAGCACGGGACTGAGCCCCCCAAGGTCCAAAGCAGGAGCAGAAGGAGGAAGAACATGAAAAAGGAAATCAGAACCGCAAGGGGAGCGATCACCCACTGATACAAGGGGACTGATCTAATGAGAGTTCACCAAGGCCAGTTGACTGAGACTGAAGGAGCGCTTGATCCAACCAGATTCTCTGGAGGAGGCTGGATTCCCTGAATGTGGCTGACCCGAAGTCTTTCTAAAAAGCCATTGACAATGACTCTGGAACTTGTTTCCTCTGCATATTCTGGATTTTTGGGGATCCAGTCTGTTTGGATACTCACCTTCCTGGACCTGGAGGGAGCGGGGAAGAACTTGAACTACCCACAGGGCAGGAAACCCGACTGCTCTTAGGGATGGAGAGGGAAGAGGTGAGGGAGTGGGGGGAGTGGGAGGGTGTTGGGAGGAGGGAAGAAAATGGAAACTTTTATATTTTAATAAACTTTAAATATTAATAATAATAATAGTAATAAAAAGTTTTAAAACAACTTAAAAAAATCTCTCAACTAAAAAATGTCTAGGACCAGATAGATTCAGCACAGAATTTCACCAGATCTGCAAAGGGTAATTAATACCAATTCTCCTCAAATTATTCCATTACATAGAAAATGAAGGAACAGTTTCAAATTCTTTTTACAAAAGCCTGACATCAAAACCAGAAAAAGACTCAACAAAAAAGACAGCTATGAGTCAATATATTTGATGAACAGACTCCAAAAATTCTTAACAAAATATTTACAAGCAAAATTTATGAACACGTAAAAAACATTATTTACCAGAGATGCAAGGATGGTTCAGCATATGTAAACCAATAAATATAATGCACCACATTAATAGACTCAAGTACAGAAGTTGCATGATTATATCATCCAAAAGAGAAAAGGCCTTTGAAAAAAATCCAACATTCCTTCATAATGAACTCAGCATAATAAAGGTAATATTCAACAAGCCCACAACCCACATTTTTCAAAGTGAAGAAAATATTTCAACCACTGTGACAAGATACCTGCCTCTGGCAGTTCTCTTCTTGCTCAGCACACTTCAACAAGGCAAGAATACCCACTCTTCTACTCCTCTTCAGCATAGTACTTGAAGTCTTTGATAAAGCATTAAGACAAGTTAGTGAAAGAAAGGAAAATAAGAAGACCTACTAAATGATCCAACTACAAATATACACAAAATACCATACTCTAGAAATACTTGCTAATTCATGCTTATTCTTACTTTATTCATAATAGCCAGGAAATGGAAGCAGCCTAGATGCTCATCAATAGATGAACAGACATATTTTACATAGTAGAATATCATTCAGCTATAAAGAAGAAATGAAAGTATGAAAGTAACAGGTAAATGGATAAAGTAGGAAATATTCATTCTAAATGAGATAACTCAGTCTTAGAAAGACAAATATCGCCTTTTCCTCTCATTTATGTGTAAGAGTCTGCGCTTTCCAATGGATACCCACGCCCGACCCAGGCTGCGCGCTTCCTGAACTCGGGCCCACGAGAAGGGACGATTGTCCTGAGGGTTGGAAAAGAGACACACACAAAAGAGCCTTGGCTCATCTACAAGAGTAAATGGCAACTTTATTAAACTCAAGTCAGATATTTATATCAGTGGGCAAGAAGTATCGAAAATGCAAGGCCTCCTCCCATCCAGGAGCAGGAGGAAGATTAAAGCCTTCCCTGTGCCTCGGGCAAGGTAATCTGGGGAGCCAGGCTATCGGTCCACTGCTAAGACCTTGAATACAAGTGGAATCACCATAACAAAGAGAACCAGGTTCTAGCTAGGTTATCCCCTCAAGCCAGAGCTAGTGCAGAGTCTCCAGGAAGCCTGAGATCACAGGGCCCTGCGAATCACCAGGAGAGAAGGGAAGAAACTTTGGTAGCTACATTTATGGGTGTTAGTTTTTCCTGCCTGCCTCCATGCTCCCTGTCATGATGGTAATGGACTAAATCTCTAAAACTGTAAGCCACTCCTCAGTTAAATATTTTGTTTTATAAGAGCTGCCTTAGTCATGGTGTTTCTTCACAGCAATAGAATAGCGACTAACACAATGTACAAATTGCAATACACATGAAAAAACACATGAAAAAGCAAGGCAACACAGTTGCAAAAGATCTTAACTCTTCAGCTACTAAATCCAAAGACAATAAAATAGATACTGTATAAAGATTTCAAAACCTTAATCCTAAAATAGTGATCTTAAAGAGGTATAAACAGATGAATTCTATTCAAGACCTTGAGAGGAAAATCAGCATTATAAAGAGAAAGGTCAGAAAAATAAATGAGAAAATCATTTATTTATATAGAAAAAAATAGTAACATGGAAAAATATTCAGGATGGAAATTGGGATTTGGAAAAATACAGAAATATTAAAAATGAAAAAATCCATGCATCAAATAAAAATCACAGAGCGTAGTATTGTTTATAGACTTGACAAAATAGAAGACAGAATATAAGAGTATAAGAGATAAATATTAAGAAAATAGAATATGTGTGAAATAAAAGCAGAAGGCAGAAGAACTTACAGGAATGAAAGAGATTAGAAAAATGGTGGAAGAGGGGAATAATAAAATATAATGGTACATATGGATGAAAACATCCAAATAAAACCAGATACTTTGTAAGGTGATTTACAATATCAGTAAAAGACAAGTAAGAGAGCCTGGTGAGATGACTCAGAGAGTGAAGGCATGAGAACCAAGCCTGATGACCTGAATTCAATCCCCAGACCCATATGATGAAATTGGAGAACCTACCATTACAAGTTGTCCTCTGACTTCCACTCATGTACTGTGGTATGAACATATGCCCACATACACACACACAAAGAAATAAATACTAAGTAAGCAAATGCTTAAAAAATCAAAAAAGAACAGATTCAACGCAATGCCCAGCAAAATTCTTCACAGACCTCAAAAGAACAGTACTCAACTTCATATGGGAAAGCAACAAACCCAGGATAGCCAAAACAATCCTACACAATAAAAGAACTTCTGCAGGCATCACAATCCGTGACTTCAAATTCTACTACAGAGCAACAGTACTGAAAACAGCCTGGTATTGGCATAAGATGAGACAGAAGGACCAATGGAACCAAATAGAAGACCTGAATATTAATTCACACATCTTAGAACACCTGATCTTTGATAAAGAAGCAAAAAATATCAAATGCAAAAAAGAAAGCATATTTAGCATATTTAAAAAGTGGTGTTGCCATAACTGGATAGCACCATGTAGAAGAATGAAAATAGACCCATATCTATCACCATGCACACAATTCAAGTCCAAATGGATCAAAGACCTCAACATAAAGCCAGCCACACTGAACCTTATAGAAGAGAAAGTGGGAAGTACACGTGAATGCATTGGCACAGGGAACCACTTCCTAAATATAACCCCAGCAGCACAGATACTGAAAGAAACAATTAATAAATGGAACCTCCTGAAATTGAAAAGCTTCTGTAAAGCAAAGACAGTCAACAAGACAAAATGACAGCCTACAGAATGGGAAAATATCACTAATCCCACTTCAGACAGAGGTGATATACAAAGAACTCAAGAAATTGGACACCAAAAGATCACAAAATCCATTAAAAAATGGAGTACAGACCTAAACAGAGAACAATCAACAGAGGAATCTAAAATGGCCAGAAGACACTTAAGGAAAATGTTCAATATCCTTAGTCATCAGAGAAATGCAAATCAAAACAACTCTGAGATTCCATCTTACACCTGTAAGAATGGCCAATATCAAAAACATTGATGACAACTTATGCTGGAGAGGTTGTGGGGAAAAGGGAACACTTCTGCATTGCTGGTGAGAATGCAAGCTGGTACAATCCTTGGATGTCAGTGTGATGATTTCTCTAGGAAACAATCTTCCTCAAGACCCAGTAATACCACTTTTGGGTATATATCCAAACAATGCTCAATTGTACCACAAGGGCATGTGCACAACTATGTTCATAGCAGCTTTGTTTGTCATAGACAGAACCTGGAAACAACCTAAGTGCCCCTCGACCGAAGAATAGATATGGAAAATGTGGTATACTTACACAATGGAGTATTACACAGAATAAAAAAATAAAGATAACTTGAATTTTGTAGGAAATGGATGGAGCTAGAAAACATTATTTTGAGTGAGGTAACTCAGACACAGAATGAGAATAATCACATATACTCACTCATAGGTGGTTTTTAAACATAAAGCAAAGGAAACCAGCCTACAAACAAGAATCCCAGAGAATTTAGACAACAATGAGGACACTAAGAGAACTTACATATATCTAATATAAATGAGAAATAGAAAGTAGAAAACGACAAGATCTCCTGAGTAAATTGGGAGCATTGGGGAACTTGGGGGAGGGTTAAAGGGAGAGGGAAAAGGCAGGGAGGGAAGCAGTGAAAAATGTAGAGCTCAATAAGAATCAATTAAAAATGTGTATGTGACTGTTCATGGGCAGTATTATTCACAATAATGAATATTATAAGGGGAAGGTAGGAACATTCTCAATTCCAACCAATAAAATCGTGTTTAGCTATTAAGAATAATTAATTAGACATTCCTGACCAACAAGGGGCACTGATTTCTAGCAGACATCCATCAGAGGGGTGAGTTTGCTTCTGGCACGTGGCAGAAGTCCGGCGAAGAAGAGTTCAGACTTTCCCCGACCCTCTTGACTTCCAGGTCACCCTGCAGTGGTGGCTCCACCCTGCTAAGCTCTCCCACCTGCCATACTAGCTTCCATCCAGGTACACCTGCCTATATTTCTCCCTTCCCCCTGGGGCCATGAAATTTCCCCAGCTCAGCTGCCTTGCACACTGGGCCTGGGCTGTAGGCGCAACCCGGAAGAAAGGAGTGCCTGTATTTCAATAGCCTGCCTGAGGAAAGGTAGGCCTTCTGTCAATGAAGTCCCTGCCCAACAAGGGAACCTGACCTGGTACCAGAAGATCCAATAGAGAGCATTTGAAGGAAGAGATGGGCAGACGCCAAGGCAAGACCTCCTCCAACAATCTGAAAAACAAAATGAAAACCCCAGATCCCAACGACCCTACAATAGAAGGACTTGAACACCTTAATCCAGAAGAAGTGGGAAAAAGTGCCATTATGAAAGCAATAGAGTCCATTAAACAGGAAATGAATAATTCCCTTAAAGATTTGGATGAGAAGTATAACAAAAAGTTTGAAGAAATGAGTAAAGAAATAGATGAGAAGTATAACAAAAAGTTTGAAGAAATGAGTAAATCCGAGAATGATACCCTGGGAAACCAAGAAAAAACAATCAAACAGGTAAAGGATAAAGTTCAAGAATTGAAAACTGAAATAGAGGCAATGAAAAAAAAACAAACCAAGAACCGGCTGGATATGGAAAACCTAGGTAAACGAACAGAGACTACACAATCAAGCATAACCAATAGAATACAAGAGATAGAAGAATGAATATCAGATTCTGAAGATACCATAGAGAAAATAAATGCACTGATCAAAGAAAATGGCAAATCCAACAAATTCTCTTCAAAAAACATTCAAGAAATCTGGGATACAATACAAAACTAAACCTAAGAATAATAGGGATTGAAGACGGAGAAGAATTGCAGATCAAAGGCCCAGAAAATATATTCAACAAAATTATAGAAAAAACTTTCCCAATCTAAAGAACGATATTCCTATGAAGATTCAAGAAGCATACAGAACACCAAATAGACTGGATCAAAAAAAATCCCCTTGCCATATAATAATCAAAACACAAAACATACAGATTAAAGAAAGAATATTAAGAGCTGCAAAGGAAAAAGGTCAAGTAACTTATAAAGGTAAACCTATCAGGCTTACACCGGAAATCTCTATGGAAACCATGAAAGCCAGAAGGTCCTGGATAGAGGTACTGCAGAAACTAAGAGACCATGGATGCAAACCCAGACTACTGTACCCAGCCAAGCTATCATTCACTATCAACGGAGAAAACAAAATATTCCAGGATAAAAACAAATTTAAGCAATTCATAGCCACAAATCCAGCCTTACAGAAAGTAATAGAAGGAAAATCACAACCCAAGGTATCCAACATTCCAAACCCTGCCAACAATAACCCAGACATCTAGCGACCCTTCACAACCACAACTCAAAGAAGAGAAACACACAAACTCTACTACACACACACACAAAAAATAATATCCGGAATCAACAAACACTGGTCATTAATATCATTAATATCAATGGACTCAACTCACCTATAAAAAGGCACAGACTGAGAGATTGGATATGAAAACAGGATCCAACATTCTGCTGTTTACAAGAAATACACCTCAACCACAAAGATAGACATCTAATCAGAGTAAAGGATTGGGAAAAGGTTTTCCAAGCAAATGGATCTAAGAAACAAGCAGGTGTGACCATTCTAATATCTAACAAAATTGACTTCAAACTAAAATCAATCAGAAGAGATGGAGATGGACATTTCATACTCATAACAGGAACAATTCATCAGGAGGAAGTCTCTATCCTGAATATCTATGCCCCTAATATAAAAGCACCCACTTATGTAAAAGAAAAACTTTTAGAACTCAAGGCAGTCATCAAACCACACACACTAATAGTAGGAGACTTCAACACACCTCTCTCAACAATGGACAGGTCAATCAGACAGAAACTCAACAGAGAAATAAGAGAATTACTAGAGGTAATGAATCAAATGGACTTAACAGATATCTATAGAACATTCCTCCCAAATAGGAAAGAATATACCTTCTTCTCTGCAGCTCATGGAACCTTCTCGAAAATTGACCGCATACTCAGTAACAAAGCAAACTTCCACAGATACAAAAAAAATTAGTAACCACCTGTGTCTTGTCAGATCACCACAGAATAAAGTTAGAATTCAATAAAAATTCGAACACCAGAAAGCCTACAAACGCGTGGAAGTTGAACAGTCAACTACTGAATCACCCCTGAGTCAAGGAAGAAATAAAGAAAGAAATTAAAGTCTTCCTTGAATTTAATGAAAATAAAGACACTACATACTCAAACCTATGGGACACAATGAAAGCAGTGCTAAGAGTAATGTTCATAGCACTAAGTGCCCAATTAAAGAAAATGGAGAAAGCACACATTGGAGACTTAACAGCACACCTGAAAACTCTGGAAAAAAAAGAAGCAGACTCACCCAGGAGAAGTAGAAGACAGGAAATAATCAAACTGAGGGCTGAAATCAACAAAATAGAAACACAGAAAACAATCCAAAGAATCAACGAAACAAAAAATTGGTTCTTGAAGAAAATCAACAAGATTGACAAACCCCTATCCAAACTAATCAAACGGCAGAGAGAGAACACTCAAATTAATAAGATCAGAAATGAAAAGGGAGACATAACAACAGACACAGAGGAAATTCAGAGAATCATTAGATCTTACTATGAAAGTTTACATGCCACAAAGTTGGAAAATGTACAAGAAGTGGATTGGTTTTTAGATAAATACCATTTACCAGAGTTAAATCAAGACCACGTGAACAATCTAAATAGACCTGTTGGTCACGAAGAATTAGAAGCTGTTATCAAAAACCTCCCAACCAAAAAAAGCCCAGGACCAGATGGTTTCAATGCAGAATTCTACCAGAACTTCCAAGAAGAGCTGATACCTATACTCCTTAAGGTATTTCACAATATAGAAACAGAAGAGTCATTGCCAAACACTTTTTATGAACCTCCAGTTACCCTGATACCAAAACCACATAAAGATACAACCAAGAAAGAGAATTACAGGCCAATCTCACTCATGAACACTGACACAAAAATTCTCAACAAAATCCTGGCAAACTGAATTCAAGAATACATTAGAAAAATTATCCATTATGTGGTGCAGGAGAATTGTCTGTATTCTGTCAATCGTATATTTTTAATAAAATGCTGATTGGCCAGGCAGGAAGTATAGTTGGGTAAACAAGACAGGAAGTAGAGGTGATGCAATGAGAACAGGAGAATTCTGGGAAGCAGGAAGCTTCCTCTGCCACTTCTGCGCAGACCACCGAAGAGGCAGCATGTAACTTGTCCAGCTGAAGAAGGTACCAAGCCATATGGCTAACGTAGATAGGGATAATGGGGTAATATGTGTCATAAGAACTAATATGTAGCTTGACCTAATGGGCCAATCAGTTTATAACCTAATGTAGACTATGTGTGATTTTCTTTGAGACTTGCCGTCTGTGGGGTACTGGGCGGGACAGATACCCCAACAAGCCGGCCCCCTCATGTTATATATGGCACCCAGATGTGGATAACTGAATCCACAGAAAGTTTGAGAAAGCTTGGGAAAGAATAGAGTAAAGCATGTTTTCTTGGTGGCAGCAATTTCTTGGGTCTGCACTACTTGCTAGAGGCAAGCAAGCGCTCTCATCTAAGAGAGGCTTCCTGACTCAGCTTTAGCTGCAAAACCTTGCAGCTCTTTAAGAGGTCCTGCCACGAAACACTTAAACTGTGTTGATGAAAAGCTGAATGCATGCTTTTTGGTTTTCAGCCATAGCAGGAAAAAAGCTGTGCTGTTTTAAAATGCCGGCTTTCTGGGCTGTCTTGCCAAGGCAAACTCTGACTCTTTCTGGCAGACAGTCCTACTGAGTGTGGTCTCTCAGAGACGGGGCTGGAAAGCTAAGGAATGGGCTGGATCTAACTGTCAAAGCCACAGCTTTAGTGTTACACATTGAAGACTCATGTGGTCAGAAAAAGAGAGATATACAGTAAAGAGAGATTCAAAGAGGAAGAAAACCTCTAAATGGTTTACAGTGTGTTAAAAATATATGCAGGATAAAAGTTAAAGTTCTTAAAGTAAAAAGAAAGAGAGTAGTTGGGTGTGGTGGTACACACCTTTAATCACAACACTTGGGAGGAAGAGGTACATTGACCTCTGTGACTTCAAGGGGCAGAGGCCTATTGACCTCTGTGACTTTAAGGTGTGGTAGTACACACCTTTAATCCCAATGCCTGGGAGACAGAGACAAGTGGATCTCTGTGAGTTCAAGGACAGCCTGGTATACAGAGTTATTCCAGGACAAAGATATACAGAGAACCTGTCTCAAAAAGTAAAGGTAAAAATAAAAGAAATAGAGGTTAAAATAAAGATGGAAAATATACAGAGAATCTTGATACTGTATGCTATTATGCTCTTTTTGAATTGTTTGAATGCTGAGGAAGGAGCAACAGCTGCTAAAGGACTGTTGTTTATAAATATTGCTGAACTAACCCAAGATAGGTATTTTGAAAATACCTTGGTTTCAAAACTGAAGTCAAAAGATATGTTACTTTGGAGAAGAGATTTTGCTTTTGTTTCCACAGAAAATGAGAGGCTGTGCATTCATTCTGAGTTAAGAAAAATCAGGTTCGATAAAGGAAGACTACCTGAGAAATCTCCGATAGGAACAGATGGTCCAGATGACAAAGTTCTACATCCAGAACTGATTCAAGACTCCTGCCTGAGATGATCGAGACTCACAGGATACTCCAGTAAGGACTAGATTATAACTCTAAATTTTCTTTAGGTCCCCATAAGATTATCAGCGCCCCCAACCAGCAGGAAGTAGCGTGAAATACTATGCCCACTTTCCCAACAAATGGACTATGGGTATTTTCCTTTGTTTAAAAAAAAAAAGGAGGGATCCAGAGGGCCTTCGGAGTGGTGAGTTGATTCGGGCCCGCGGCAGGGGCCCGGCGAGGGGGAGCTAGGACTTTCCCCGACCCCATAGACTCCCAGGTCAGCCTGCTCTGCTGGCTCCACCCTGCTAGCTACCCCGCCAGCCAACCCAGCTTCCATCCAGAGGGCCTTCGGAGTGGTGAGTTGATTCGGGCCCGCGGCAGGGGCCCGGTGAGGAGGAGCTAGGACTTTCCCCGACCCCATAGACTCCCAGGTCAGCCTGCTCTGCTGGCTCCACCCTGCTAGCTTCCCCGCCAGCCATCCCAGCTTCGATCCAGAGTGCCTTTGGAGTGGTGAGTTGATTCGGGCCCGTGGTAGGGGCCCGGCGAGGAGGAGCTAGGACTTTTCCCGACCCCATAGACTCCCAGGTCAGCCTGCTCTGCTGGCTCCACCCTGCTAGCTTCCCCGCCAGCCATCCCAGCTTCCATCCAGAGGGCCTTCGGAGTGGTGAGTTGATTCGGGCCCGCGGCAGGGGCCCGGCAAGGAGGAGCTAGGACTTTCCCCGACCCCATAGACTCCCAGGTCAGCCTGCAGTGCTGTTTCCACCCTGCTAGGCTCTCCCGCCTGCCATCCCAGCTTCCATCCAGGAACAAATTTCTATATTTCTCCCCGCCCACTGAGGCCATAAAATTTCCCCAGTTCAGCTGCCTTGCACACTGGGCCTGCTCTGTAGGGGCATCCCGGAAAGAGGGAGTGCCTGTGCTTCAATACCCTGCCTGGGGAAAGGTAGGCATTCTATCAGTGAACTCCCTGCCCAACAAGGGAACCTGACCCGATACCAGAAGTTCCAATAGAGAGCATTTGATCGAAGAGATGGGCAGACGCCAAGGCAAGACCTCCTCCAACAATCTGAAAAACAACATGAAAATATCAGATCCCAACGACCCTACAACAGAAGGATTTGGACACTCTAACCAAAATGAAGTTGAAAAAAGTGCCATTATGAAAGCAATAGAGTCCGTTAAACAGGATATGAATAACTCCCTTAAGGAACTGGTTGAGAAGTATAACAAAAAGTTTGAAGAAATGAGTATAGAAAAGGATGAGAAATATAACAAAAAGTTTGAAGAAATAAGTAAATCCGTGAGTGATACCCTGAGAAACCAAGAAAAAACAATCAAACAAGTAAAGGAAACAGGCCAAGAATTGAAAACTGAAATGGAGGCAATGAAGAAAACACAAAAGGAGAACCGGCTGGATATGGAAAACCTAGGTAAACGAGCGGAAACTACAGAATCAAGCATAACCAATAGAATACAAGAGATAGAAGAACGAATCTCAGATTCTGAAGATACCATAGAGAAAATAAATGCTCTGGTCAGAGAAAACGGCAAATCCAACAAATTCTCTTCACAAAACATTCAGGAAATATGGGACACAATAAAAAAACCAAATCTAAGAATAATAGGGATTGAAGAAGGAGAAGAACTGCAGATCAAAGGCCCAGAAAATATATTCAACAAAATTATAGAAGAAAACTTTCCCAACCTAAAGAACGATATTCCTATGAAGGTTCAAGAAGCATACAGAACAACGAATAGATTGGATAAGAAAAAAACATCCCCGCGCCATATAATAATCAAAACACAAAACATAAATATTAAAGAAAAAATTTTAAGAGCTGCAAAGGAAAGAGGTCAAGTAACTTATACAGGTAAACCTATCAGGCTTACACCGGATTTCTCTATGGAAACCATGAAAGCCAGAAGATCCTGGATAGAGGTACTGCAGAAACTAAGAGACCATGGATGCAAACCCAGACTAATATACCCAGCCAAGCTATTGTTCACTATCAACGGAGAAAACAAAATATTCCAGGATAAAAACAAATTTAAAGAATACGTAGCTACTAATCCAGCCTTACAGAGAATATTAGAAGGAAAATCACTACCGAAGGAATCCAACATTACCAACACGACCTACAATAACTCGAACATCTAGCGGCCATTCACAAGCACAAATCAAAGAAGAAAAACACATACACTCTACTATCTAAAAAAAAAAAAAGAAAAAGAAAAATGACCGGAGTAAACAACCACTGGTCATTAATATCACTTAATATCAATGAACTCAATTCACCTATAAAGAGGCACAGACTTAGAGATTGGATACGAAAACAGGATCCAACATTATGCTGTTTACAAGAAACACACCTCAACCACAAAGACAGACACTTACTCAGAGTAAAGGGTTGGGAAAAGGTTTTCCAAGCAAATGGACCTAAGAAACAAGCGGGCGTGGCCATTCTAATATCTAACAAAATCGACTTCAAACTAAAATCAATCAGAAGAAATGGAGATGGACATTTCATACTCATAACTGGGACAATTCATCTGGAGGAAGTCTCAATCCTGAATATCTATGCCCCTAATATAAAGGCACCCACATATGTAAAAGAAACTCTTCTAGAACTCAAGGCGGTCATCAAACCACACACACTAATAGTAGGAGACTTCAATACTCCTCTCTCACCAATGGACAGGTCAATCAGACAGAAACCAAAAAGAGAATTGAGAGACCTATTGGAGGTATTGAATCAAATGGACTTAACAGACATCTATAGAACACTCCACCCAAATAGGAAAGAATATACCTTTTTCTCTGCAGCTCATGGAACCTTCTCGAAAATTGACCACATACTCGGTAACAAAGAAAACTTCCACAGATACAAAAAAATATTAGTAACTACCTGTGTCTTGTCAGATCACCATGGAATAAAATTAGAATTCAACAACAATGCTCCCCACAGGAAGCCAACAAACTCATTGAAACTGAACAGTGAACTACTAAATCACACCTGGGTCAAGGAAGAAATAAAGAAAGAAATTAAACTCTTCCTTGAATTTAATGAAAACAAAGACACAACATACTCAAACCTATGGGACACTATGAAAGCAGTGCTAAGAGGAAAGTTCATAGCACTAAGTGCCCAGTTAAAGAAAGCGGAGAAAGCACACATTGGAGACTTAACAGCACACGTGAAAGATCTAGAAAAAAAAGAAGCTGATTCACCCAGGAGGTCTAGAAGACTGGAAATATTCAAACTGAGGGCTGAAATAAACAAAATAGAAATAGAGAAAACAATCCAAAGAATCAATGAATCAAAAAGCTGGTTCTTGGAGAAAATCAACAAGATTGACAAACCCCTATCCAAGTTAATCAAACGGCAGAGAGAGAACATGCAAATTAATAAGATCAGAAAAGAAAAGGGGGAAATAACCACAGACACAGAGGAAATTCAGAGAATCATTAGATCTTATTATGAAAGTTTATATGCCACAAAGTTGGAAAATGTAAAAGAAATGGACATTTTTTTAGATAAGTACCATACACCAAAGTTTAACCAAGAACAGGTGAACAATCCGAATAGACCTGTTAGTGGCGAAGAATTAGAAGCTGTTATCAAAAATCTCCCTACCAAAAACAGCCCAGGACCAGATGGTTTCAATGCAGAATTCTACCAGAACTTCCAGGAAGAGCTAATACCTATACTCCTTAACGTATTCCACAATATAGAAACAGAAGAGTCACTGCCTAACTCCTTTTATGAAGCTACAGTTACCCTAATACCAAAAACCACACAAAGACACAACCAAGAAAGAGAATTACAGGCCAATCTCAGTCATGAACATCGACGCGAAAATTCTCAATAAAATACTGGCAAACCGTATCCAAGAGCACATTAGAAAAATTATCCATTATGATCAAGTCGGCTTCATTCCAGAGATGCAGGGCTGGTTCAACATTCGCAAATCTATCAATGTAATCCATCATATAAATAAACTGAAAGAAAAAAACCATATGATCATCTCACTAGATGCTGAAAAAGCATTTGACAAAATTCAACACCCATTTATGATAAAGGTGTTGGAGAGACTGGGGATACAAGGATCATACCTAAATATAATAAAAGCAATATACAGCAAGCCGACAGCTAACATCAAACTGAATGGAGAGAAACTCAAAGCCTTTCCACTAAAATCAGGAACGCGACAAGGCTGTCCACTCTCTCCATACCTCTTCAATATAGTGCTTGAAGTTCTAGCAATAGCAATAAGACAACATAAGGAGATCAAGGGGATTCGTATTGGAAAGGATGAAGTTAAACTTTCGTTATTTGCTGACGATATGATAGTATACATAAGTGACCCCAAAAACTCTACCAAAGAACTCCTACAGCTGATAAACACCTTTAGTAACGTGGCAGGATAAAAGATCAACTCCAAAAAATCAGTGGCCCTCCTATACACAAAGGATAAAGAAGCAGAGAGGGAAATCAGAGAAGCATCACCTTTCATGATAACCACAAATAGCATAAAATATCTTGGGGTTACTCTAACCAAGGAAGTGAAAGACCTATTTGACAAAAACTTTAAGTCTTTGAAGAAAGAAATTGAGGAGGATACCAGAAAATGGAAAGACCTCCCCTGCTCTTGGATTGGGAGAATCAACATAGTAAAAATGGCAATTCTACCAAAAGCAATCTATAGATTCAATGCAATCCGCATCAAAATCCCATCAAACTTCTTCACAGAACTTGAGAGAACAATAATCAAGTTTATATGGCAAAACAAAAAACCCAGGATAGCCAAAACAATCTTATACAATAAAAGAACTTCTGGAGGCATTACCATCCCTGACTTCAAACTCTATTATAGAGCTACAGTATTGAAAACAGCTTGGTATTGGCATAAGAACAGAGAAGTCGACCTATGGAATCAAATAAAAGACACAGATATTAACCCACAAACTTATGAACACCTAATTTTCGACAAGGGAGCTAAAGGTATACAATGGAAGAAGGAAAGCATCTTTAACAAATGGTGCTGGCATAACTGGATGTCAACCTGTAAAAAAATGAAAGTAGATACATATCTATCACCATGCATAAAAATCAAGTCCAAATGGATTAAAGACATCAACATTAATTCGTCCACTTTGAACCTGATAGAAGAGAAAGTGGGAAGTAGTCTACAAGATTTAAGCACAGGAGGCCCCTTCTTAAGTAGGACCCCAGCAGCACAGACAATAAGAGAAACAATGAATAAATGGGATCTACTGAAACTGGGAAGCTTCTGTAAAGCAAAGGACACTGTCAGTAGGACAAAAAGGCCGCCTTCTGACTGGGAGAAGATCTTCACCAACCCCTCATCAGACAAAGGTCTGATCTCCAAAATATACAAAGAACTCAAGAAACTAGGCACTAAAACTCTAATTAACCCAATTAAAAAATGGGGTACTGAACTGAACAGAGAATTCACAACAGATGAACTTCGAATGGCCAAAAGGGACTTAAGGTCATGCTCAACCTCCTTAGCGATCAGGGAAATGCAAATCAAAACCACTTTGAGATACCATCTTACAACTGTCAGAATAGCTAAAGTCAAAAACACCAACGATAGCCTATACTGGAGAGGATGTGGAGAGAGGGGAACACTCATCCATTGTTGGTGGGAATGCAAACTTGTGCAGCCACTGTGGAAATCAGTGTGGCGGTTTCTCAGGAAACTGGGAGTCAACCTCCCTCAGGACCCAGCAATTCCACTCTTGGGAATATACCCTACAGATTCCCTAACATACTACAAAAGCATTTGTTCTATTATGTTCATAGCAGCACTATTTGTAATAGCCAGAACCTGGAAACAGCCTAGGTGCCCCTCAATAGAAGAATGGTTAAAAAAGGTGTCGAACATATACACATTAGAGTTTTACTCAGCGGTAAAAAACAATGACATCTTGAATTTTGCATGCAAATGGATGGAAATAGAAAATGCTTTACTGAGTGAGGTAAGCCAGACCCAAAAAGAGGAACACGGTATGTATTCACTCATAAGTGGATTCTAACCATAATTAAAGGTCTTTGAGCCTATTATTCGTGATCCTAGAGAAGCTAAATAAGAAGACGAACCTGATGAAGATTATTTAGCTAGCCGCCAGGAGGTAGGAAATAGACAAGAGTCCCAGGTAACCTGGGTGCATGGGGGGGGTGGGAGGGTCGATGGAAGGGGAGAGGGTTAGAGAGAAGGGAGTAGGGGAGGAACGGGGAAAGCTTGGTGGCCGGGGATGGGGGGGGAGGGAGGAAGGATGAATATGTGATCAGGGAAGAATATATTTCAACTAAGGGAGCCATTTTACGGTTTACAGGAAACTTGATTATATATGGGATCCCAGGTCCAAGGAGAGATCCCCCAGATTGCTCTCTGGACAGAGGAGAGGGTGCCTGAATCGGCCGTGGCCCATGACCATACTGATGTATATTTTGCTTATCACCATAGATCCTTCATCTGGCGAAGGACGGCGATACAGTAGGAGACCCACATTGGAGCACCGGACTGAGCCCCCCCCCCCCCGAGGTCCAAATGAGGAGCAGAAGGAGGAAGAACATGAAAAACGAAATCAGTACTGCGAGGTATGCTATCACCCACTGATACAAGGGAACGGATCTGATGAGAGTTTACCAAGGCCAGTTGGACTGGGACTGAACGAGGATGTGATTTAACCAGATTCTCGGAATTTGGCCGGATTCTCTGACTGTGGCTGGCCCGAAGTCTTTCTGAAAAGCCATTGACTATGATACTGGGACCTGTTTCCTCTACATATACTGGATTTTGGGGATCCAGTCTGTTTGGACACTCACCTTCCTGGACCTGGAGGGAGGGGGAAGGAACTGGAACTTCCCACAGGGCAGGAAACCCTAACTGCCCTGGGGGACGAAGAGGGAGGAGGAGGGGGAGTGGGGGGAGTGGGAGGGTGTTGGGAGGGGGGGGCGGAAATGGAAACTTTTATAATTTAATAAAATTTACTTAAAAATAAAGGAGGGAAATGGTGCGGGAGAATTGTCTGTATTCTGTCAATCGTTTATTTTAATAAAACGCTGATTGGTCAGGCAGGAAGTATAGTTGGGTCAACCAGACAAGAAGTAGAGGTGATGCAATGAGAACAGGAGAATACTGGGAAGCAGGAAGCTTCCTCTGACACTCCTGCGCAGACCACTGAAGAGGCAGCATGTAGCTTGTCCAGCTCAAAAAGGTACCAAGCCAAATGGCTAACGTAGATAAGGATAATGGGGTAATATGTGTCATAAGAACTAATAAATAGCCTGACCTAATGGGCCAATCAGCTTTATAATCTTATGGAGTCCTGCGTGTGATTTTCTTTGGGACTTGCCTGTTGTGGGGTATTGGTCGGGACAGAAACCCAACAAGCGGGCCCTCGTGTTACAATTATGATCAAGTAGGCTTCATCCCAGAGATGCAGGGCTGGTTCAGCATAAGCAAATCTATCAATGTAATCCATCATATAAATAAACTGAAAGAAAAAAAATCATGTGATCATTTCATTAGATGCTGAAAAAGCATTTGACAAAATTCAACATCCCTTTATGATAAAGGTGTTGAAGAGATTGGGGATACAAGGATCATACCCAAATATAATAAAAGCTATTTACTGCAAGGCGACAGCTAACATCAAATTGAATGGAGATAAACTCAAAGCCATTCCATTGAAATCAGGAACACGACAAGGCTGTCCACTCTCCCCATACCTCTTCAATATAGTGCTAGAAGTTCTAGCAATAGCAATACGACAACATAAGGGGATCAAGGGGATTCGAATTGGAAAGGAAGAAGTTAAACTTTCGTTATTTGCTGACGATAAGATAGTATACATGAGCGACCCCAAAAACTCTACCAAAGAACTCCTACAGCTGATAAACACCTTTAGTAATGTGGCAGGGTACAAGATCAACTCCAGAAAATCAGTTGCCCTCCTATACACAAAGGATAAAGAAGCAGAGAGGGAAATCAGAGAAACTTCGCCTTTCACATTTGCCACAAATAGCATAAAATATCTTGGGATAACTCTGACCAAGGAAGTGAAAGACCTATTTGACAAGAACTTTAAGTCTTTGAAGAAAGAAATTGAGGAGGATACCAGAAAATGGAAAGATCTCCCCTGCTCTTGGATTCGATCAACATAGTAAAAATGGCAATTCTACCAAAAGCAATCTATAGATTCAATGCAATCCCCATCAAAATCCCATCAAACTTCTTCACAGACCTTGAGAGAATAATAATCAATTTTATATGGAAAAACAAAAAACCAAGGATAGCCAAAACAATCTTCTATAATAAAGGAACTTCCGGAGGTATAACCATCCCTGACTTCAAACTCTATTACACAGCTACAGTATTGAAAACAGGTTGGTACTGGCATAAGAATAGAGAAGTCAACCTATAGAATCGAATAGAAGACCCAGATATTAACCCACAAACCTATGAACACTTGATTTTTGACAAGGGAACTAAAGGTATGCAATGGAAGAAGGAAAGCTCGCATAACTGGATGTCAACCTGTAGAAGAGTGAAAGTAGATCCATATCTAGCACCATGCACAAAACTCAAGTCCAAATGGATTAAAGACTTCAACATTAATCTGACCACTTTGAACCTGATAGAAGAGAAATTGGGAAGTAGTCTACAAGACATAGGCACAGGAGACCACTTCCTTGGTAGAACCCCAGTAGCACAGACAATAAGAGAATCAATGAATAAATGGAACCTCCTAAAACTGAGAAGCTTCTGTAAAGCAAAGGATACCGTCAGTAAGACAAAAAGGCTACCTTCTGACTGGGAGAAGATCTTCACCAACCCCTCATTAGACAAAGGCCGGATCTCCAAAATATACAAAGAACTCAAGAAACTAGGCACTAAAACTCTAATTAACCCAATTAAAAAATGAGGTGCTGATCTGAACAGAGAATTCTCAACAGAAGAACTTCGAATGGCCAAAAGACACTTAAGGTCATGCTCAACATCTTTAGTGATCAGGGAAATGCAAATCAAAACAACTATGAGATACCATTTTACACCGATCAGATTAGCTAAAGTCAAAAACACCAATGATAGCCTATGCTGGAGAGGATGTGGAGAGAGGGGAACACTCATCCATTGTTGGTGGGAATGCAAACTTGTGCAGTCACTGTGGAAATCAGTGTGGCGGTTTCTCAGGAAGCTGGGAGTCAACCTCCCTCAAGACCCAGCAATTCCACTCTTGGGAATATACCCAAGAGATGCCCTATCATACTACAAAAGTATTTGTTCAACTATGTTCATAGCAGCACTATTTGTAATAGCCAGAACCTGGAGACAACCTTGGTGCCCCTCAATAGAAGAATGGATAAAAAAGGTGTGGAACATATATACATTAGAGTTTTACTCAGCGGTAAAAAGTAATGACATCTTGAATTTTGCATGCAAATGGATGGACATAGAAAACGCTTTACTGAGTGAGGTAACCCAGACCCAAAAAGAGGAATATGGTATGTATTCACTCATAAGTGGAATCTAGCCATAATTAAAGGTCTTTGAGCCTATTATTCGTGATCCTAGAGAAGCTAAATAAGAAGGTGAACCTGACAAAAATCACGTACTTATCCTCCTGGAGATTGGAAGTAGACAAGAGTGCCAGGCAACCTCGGGTGCATGGGGCGGTGGGGAGGTTGCTGGAAGGGGAGAGGGTTAGAGAGAAGGGAGTAGGGGAGAAATGGGTAAAGCTCGGGGAACTGGGATGGGGGGGAGGGAGGAAGGATGGATATGGGAGCAGGGAAGTATATATCTCAACTAAGGGAGTTATTTTAGGGTTTACAAGAGACTTGATTATAAAGGGGATCCCAGGTCCAAGGAGAGATCCCCAGAATGGTCTCTGGACAGAGGAGAGGGTGCCTGAACCGGCCTTGGCCCATAACCATAATGATGAAAATTTTGCATATCACCATAGAACCTTCATCTGGCAATGGATGGAGATAGAGACAGAGACCCACATTGAAACACTGGACTTAACTCCCTAGGTCCAAACGAGAAGCAGAAGGAAAGAGAACGTTAGCAAAGAAGGCAAGATCAGAGGGAACCTTCACCCGTTGATGGATGGAGATTGAGACAGAGACCCACATTGGAGCACTGGACTGAGCCCCCAAGGTATAAATGAGGAGCAGAAGGAGGGAGAATATGAACAAGAAAGGCAGGACCATGCGGAGTGTGTTCACCCACTGATACAAGGGGACTGATCTAATGAGAGTTCACGAAAGCCAGTTGGACTGAGACTGAACGAGCATGTGATCCAACCAGATTTTCTGAATGTGGCTGGACTCTCTGAATGTGGCTGGCACGGGGTCTTTCTGAAAAGCCATTGACAATGACACCGGGACTTGTTTCCTCTGCATATAATGGATTTTTGAGATCCAGTCTGTTTGGATGCTCACCTTCCTGGACCTGGAGGGAGGGGGGAGGAACTTGAACTTCCCACAGGGCAGGAAACCTTGACTGTTCTTAGGAATGGAGAGGGAGGAGGAGAGGGAGTGGGGGGGAGTGGGAGGGTGTTGGGAGGAGGGGCAGAAATGGAAACTTTTATAAATTAATAAACTTTTATAAATTAAAAAAAGAATAATTAAGTACTTTTTCACATGCTACAAACATAAAGATTTTCTATTTATGGGACTTGAGAGATGACTTAGCAGTTAAGAGTAATTCCTGCAGATATATCTATAATTTTTAAAGCCCTTATGTTTCACAAACTACTTTGCTAATGCCTTGTTTATGAGTAATCCATAGACTCAATCATCAGGAACTACGCTTTGTCAAAAATAAAGTTGTTTGGATTTGATACCCAGAGCACAACTTATTTAAACAAACAAAAAAAAAGAACGTAAGCAAGAGGTATAGCTCAGTAGTTAACTCTAGCTAGGCATCGCAACTCAAACCTTTAATCCCCACACTAGGAAGGCAGAAGTAAATGATTTTTGTGAGTCCAAAGTCATCCTGGTATGCATAGTTAGTTTTAGTCAGTCAGATCTATGTAGTGAGACCTTGTTAATTCATGTAACTCCAACTCCAGGGTGATCCTCTGAACTCTGTAAGCATCTGTGCACACACACACACATTAATGGAAAAAATAATTCTTTTATATTTTTATTATTTAAAGCAATTTATAAATTAAAAATACTTTGTTCATATTCTTTCTCTCCTCCAAGTCTTTCCAGATTTTCTCTTCCTCCCTACCGATCCAACTCTTAAGTTCTTTCTCAAAAACAACCCAAAAATCCAATACAGCAACCAAACTTCCAAAATCAAAAAAACAAAATACATCACCACCACCCCAAAAAATACCCTGTAACCAAATAAAAGCATACACACAAAAAAATCTCTAGTTCCATTATTTGTTGGTCAACTATTCCTGAATATGAGACCTGCCCTAGAGTTGTTGATATACCCAGTGTCACTCCATTATAGAAAACTGATTTTTCCTCTCCCAGCAGGTGTGACAGTTCAGTTGTTAACCTTTACCCTAGTGGCTAGGTTTACATTCATTCTTTCTTTCTTTTTAATATAACAAAATAAAATATAATAATATAAAAGAAAAATTATCACATTGAAGTAGGACAAGACAGATCAACAGAACAAAAAAAACCCAAGAGATGGCACAAGAGTCAGAGACTCACTCGTTCACATGCTTAGGAATCACACAGAAACACTAAACTGGAAGCTATTATATATACAATCTTGTACAATCCCATGCAGACCCGTGCAAACCATGTGCATACTTCCTCAGTCTCTGTGAGTTCATATGAACTCTTCTCATGTCGTTTTAGAAAGTCATGTTTTCTTGGTGTCCTCCATCCCTTTTGTTTCTTACCACTCTTTCTGTCTCCTCTTCTGAGGGGTTCCCTGAGCTCTAAGGGAAGAAACTTGATGGAGACATCCCATTTAGAGCTGAGTGTTCCAAGGGTTCTCACTCTCTGTGTAATGTCCAGCTGTGGGTCTTTATATTTATTCTCATCTGCTGGGGGAGGAAGCTTCTCTGATGGTGGTTGAATAAGGCACTGATTAAATTTGTGTTTCTTGGTCTTAGTTAACTCACTGAAGATAATTTTTTTCTAGTTCTATCAATTTTCCCACAACTTTCATATTTTTTAACGTCAGAATAGCAATCCATTGTGTAAATGTGCCACATTTCTTTATCCATTCTTCTGTTGAGGGATATCTAAATTGTTTCCAGTTTCTGGCCATTATGAATAGAGCAGCAATGAACATGGTTGAGTAAGTGTCTTTGTGGTAGGATGATGCATCCTTTGGGTATATATATGCCCAAGAGTATTATAGCTGGATCTTGAGGTAGATTAATCTCCATCTTCTTGAGGAACTACCACAATAATTTTTATAGTGTCTGCACTCATATGCACACACACACACAGTTAAAAGTAAAAATAATTCTTTTTTAATATTTATTTATTTATTTATTATGTATACAATATTATGTCTGTGTGTATGCCTGAAGGCCAGAAGAAGGCACCAGATCCCATTACAGATGGTTGTGAACCACCATGTGGTTTCTGGGAATTGAACTCAGGACCTTTGGAAGAGCAGGCAATGCTCTTAACCTCTGAGCCATCTCTCCAGCCCAGTAAAAATAATTCTTAAAAAAGAATTTATATTTATCAGTCAGATGTGGTAGCATGTGCCTGATCTATGCCTTGAGTTCCAGGGCAGCATTATTCACAAAGTAAGGAACTGTTTTGAAGAAAAAGTTTTTAAATGGTGTTCTAAAGAATGAAAAGGTAACTCCCCAAAATTGAATTTATCATCCAAACTAGAATGACTTTAAAAGAAAGAGGGTATCATTAAATAAAAAGGAACAACAGGTATAAGCTGGAACTCTTTTGGATAAGCTACAGTGTACAGTCATTGTACACACATTTGACAAAGAACTAGTTAACAGTACATCAAAAGAAACTATAAAAGAGTGAGAGCATGGTAGTCAATAAATAGTGCTAAAAAAGCTAGATTTACAGTTTAAAAAGAAAGAAGTTGAACCCTTATTTTATGCCACATATAAAAGTTAACTCAAAATAGACTAAAAATGTAATTCTAAGACACAAAATTATAAAATTTTTAAGAAAAATAGAAGGAAAGTTCTGACAGTGGATTGAGGAGTGATTTTTTGCAACAAAAGCAAAAACAGACAAATGGGACAACATAAAATTCAAAATCTCTTGTGCATCAAAAAGAATACAGACACAACAAAATGAGAATGCTATTATGACTATCATGAATTACATTAAATATCTACAAATCAAATGCTTAATACAAGATTAGTAACCATAAATATTATGTGTGTGTGTGTGTGTGTGTGTAATATCTCCTACAATTCAAATGAAAAAATCAAATAACTGGATTATAACATAAAGAACTTGAGTAGATATTTGTCCAACAATATGTAAATCACTAGCAAGCATATGAAAAGATGGGCAGTCATCAGTAGTCATTAGAGAAATACAAAGCAAAAGTACAATGAGTATCTTATACCCATTAGGATAGCTAGTATCAAAATCAAAAAAAAGAGCAAGAGCTGTTAAGAATGTAGAGATATTGAAACTCTGTAACAGTAAATGGAAATGGTGCAATTAGTATAGAAAACAACACAGCAACTCCTCGGAGAATGTAAAATACAGCTAACATGTATATGATCCGGTAATACCACCCCTGTACATAAATCCAAAAACTCTGAAAGCAGAGTTTCAGAGGCATATCAGCACTCACAAGTTCATTACCACATATTCATAACAGCCAGGAGGTGAGAGCAATCCAAGTGTCCATTGACAAGCAAATGGATAAACAAACTGTGTTTCATGTGTGGAATGTGGACACAATGAGATGTGATTCAGCCTTTAATAAAGAGATTCTGACATGTGCTACAGCACAGATGGGCCTTGAGGACATGATGCTATGTGGAGTAAGGCCCTTGGAAAAAAGACAAATACTGCATGACTCCATTTTTTATTAGATAAAAAAAAAACCATGCAAATAGAATGTAAAAAGTGAGTGCCCCCAGGGGCTGGAGGGAGGAAGAAAGAGTAGGCATTGTTTATTGAATGGGGACTTTCCATTTTGCAAGATGAGAAAGTTCTGGAAATCTGCTTCATAACAATGTGAATACACTTAACCCTAAAGAACTGTATGTTTAACAATGGTTGAAATGCTAGTTCTATGTTCTTGTGTGTTTTTGCCACACCCAGCAGTAAATGAAAATGGAAAAATAGCATTTGGTGTGTGGGGAGTGGTCTTTATTTCCCAGTGCTTTGTTGGAGCCTTTTAATTTTTTGTAACCTTACAGGTCTTTTGAGTATTTATTATGGTTTTGGGTTCTGTGGGGGTTTTTTGTTTCTATGTGTGTGAAAATGTGTGTCTCTGCATCTGTATATGGTTCTTGTGCTATTTCTTTGTCTCTTTTTCTTCTATCTGTTTGTTTGTTTTATCTTATTTTAGTTTGTTTGGTTTTGTGTTATCTTATTCTACTACTATTTTTAGATGCCTATTTGTTTTCTAATGAGAGAAAGGGTATGGATTTGGATGGGAGGGGAGGTGGGGAGAATCTGAGAAGTTGGGGAGGTGAAACTACAATCATGCTATATGAAAAAAATACATATTTTCAATAAAAGAAAAAAGAATTGAAAAGGAAAATTTAAATGTACCTTTGATAATGAAAATGAGAAGTAATGAAAAATATATAAAGAACACTCCTCAGGCTTCAACACCAATATGCACTTAAAATATGCTGGATTTCATTAGTAATTAGATAAATTGACACTGAAATTGACATGACTGAAATTGAAAATGACACCTTGACATTGTCTAGGAAAAGTTTAGACATACATGCTCTATAAGCCTCTAGTTCCACTTCTGTGAAAATCAGCATACATATATACACTAGGAAACACAAGTACCATAGAGTAGGAGACTGGAGAGACTGCTCAGTGGTTAAAAGCAATTGCTTCTTTTCGTGGAGGAATCCAGTTCTCAACACCCACATTGGGTGACCCTGTAACTCCAACTTAACAGGATCTAACACCCTCTTTTGATCTTTTGGTCAGCCACACACATGTGGCACACACACACACACCACACACACACACAAATACACACACAAATAATTTTTTTAAAAAAAAATCCACAGAGTGTGTGGTCTGTAAAGTAACCTGTTGCTGTTGCTGCTGCTGCCATCCTCCATTAACAACATACTCCAACTCCTCAGCCTTTTCAATGTAGACCTTCCAGGCCTTTAGAAGTACAGACTGCCAAATGCTAGGCCCTGAAAACATACATACAAATAACATTATATGTACTGAGCAGGTTATGGTTAGAAATATATATGTATGCACATAAACATATATGCATGCAATAACATGTAGTGAAGAAAAATGCCACGAGCTTGAAGGATAGCAGGGAGGTGTATATGGGCGGGTTTGGAGGGAGGAGAGGGAAGAGAGAAATGTTATGATTATAATATCTCAAAAATAAAGCAAAGTACCAGATTAGGAATGTTGTGGTACCCAGTTACACAGACACGGCTGGCCATATTGGACCACATAGGCCCTATCATGTAAGACAATCTAGCAAATGTCCTTTTATAATTTTTGTTTGTTCATATGTACAGAAACAGTAAAATGTACATACACATTCTATTTGTTTAGTTCTTATGAAAAAAGTTCTGCCTAATACATATTGTACGATTCCATTTATGAGTTGCATAGAGAAACCAAATTTCACAAACAGAAAATCCAGGGGTGGCTGCCAGGAACCAGGGGCAGTACAGAATGCAGAGCTATTATTATCACTGGGGAAAATGCTTCAGTTTTGCAGTACGATAAAAGATTCTGGAGAGCTGATGTGAACAATGTCCATATACTTCAGATTTCCAAAAGTATACCTCAAGTAACTAACACAGAAAATTTTATGTTATGTGTTATTTTGCCATTATTAAAAATAAATTTGGTCCAGTGAGATGACACAGCAGGTAAAGGCATCTGCTGCCAGGAAATGACATGTGGTTTATCTTCAGGACCCACATGGTGAAAGAAGACAGCCAACTGATGCACATTGTTCTTTGGCCTTCACCTATGTGTGCTTTGGTTTTTGTGTGCATGCTCACATTTACATGTACACACACACACACACACACACACACACACACATGCGCACATATAAATAAATGACTCAATAAATAAATGAATGCAATTTTTAAAAATTTTATCCAGTCATGAATGCACGTGCCAGGAATCTCAGCAATTATAAGGTAAAGCAGAAAGGTTGCCAGTTTGAGGACATCTTAGCCTATATAATGAGATTCTGTTTCAAAAATATAAAGAAAATAATTGGAAGTAGACAAGATTGCCAGACAAAAGTTAGGTGCACGGGGGGGGGTGTAAGGGGAGATGGGGAGAGAAAAGGGAGAAGGGGAGGATTGGGGAGAGCTTAAGGGAATGGGATGGTTGAGATGGAGGAAGGGTGGATATGGGAGCAGGGAAGTAAATATCTTAATTAAGGGAGCCATTTTAGGGTTGACAAGAGAATGGACTCTAGAGGGGTTCCCAGGACCAAGGAGATGTCCCCAGCTTGTTCCTTGGGCAGCAGAGGAGAGGGTACCTGAACTGGTCTTGTCCCATAGTCACACCATAGAACCTTCATCTGGCAATGGATGGAGATAGAGACAGAGACCCACACTGGAGCACTGGGCTGAGCTCCCAAGGTCCAAATGAGGAGCAGAATGAGGGAGAACATGAGCAAGGAAGTCAGGACTGCGAGGGGTGGGTCCACCCACTGAGATGGTGGGACTAATCTAATGGGAACTCACCAAGGCCAGCTGGACTGGGACTGATGGATCATGTGATCAAACTGGACTCTCTAAATGTGGCTGTCAATGAAGGCTGACTGAGAAGCCAAGGACAATGGCACTAGGTTTTGATTCTACTGCATGGGCTGGCTTTGTGGGATCCTGGTTTGTTTGGATGCTCACCTTCCTAGGCCTGGATGGAATGGGGAGTACCTTGGACTTACCACGGGGCAGGGACCCTGACTGCTCTTAGGATTGGAGAGGGAGGGAGAGGGGGAAGAGGAGGGAAAAGGGAGGTGGGGAGGAGGTGGAAATTTTTAATAAATAAATAAATTTTTAAAAAAGACTCCCCTGTGAAATATTAGACTCAAAATAGATACAGGAATTGACAAGAAATAAGGAAGACTACTTAAAAATAGTGAGTATAAACTGAAAATATACAATTTGAATTTATACAAAAGTATTCAAAGTTATAAATATAAAAACAATCTGCAAGCTCACTTGCATTACTGTGTATTAGTAGTAAGAGATAGCTAGAAAATGAAATGTTTAAAGAACACTGTTTACAATGTTCCTATAAAATACCAAATACTATGGAGTAAATCTAATGAACTAAGTGCAACAGAGGGATGTGCCAACTCATGAAAAGCTTTGTATGATACCAAGGTTTGGGTTTGCTGCAATATTCCTCATAAAAGTTGTGTATGTTTCATTCATACACCAAGGCGAAGATGGCCTTAATTAGATTGACAACAGTAGAGAGGGGCTTTCGTGAGCTTAGACAGAAGAAACAAGAAGCATCTGTTAGGGGTTAGTTTGAAAGAAGGAGAGAAGTCCAGAATCTTTAATAAATAGGAAGAGAGCATAAGAAGAACAGCTAGCCAATCTTCAAATCCAGCGGTGAAAGGAGAGGAACAGCACTTACAGCCATTTCTCTAGGCTCTGCGTAGCAGTGTTCTTCAGCCAAATAGAAAAGGGGGAATGATGTAGGTCATTTGGCTGATGACTGACCAGGAGTCTCAAAACATGCAATGAAAGGGTTTGGGGTTGGTATGAAGTGAGACCAAGTCACACTAGGAGATCTTCAGAGGGTCTGCCTGTGAACTCCCTTGTTGGTAGCTGAGGTCCACAGGGATGGGGTGCATCTGAATGATCTCTGAGGACAAGGTAAGCCATCAAATTCTACCTGTCTCTTAGACCTTTTTGTGTTGCTACAAAAACTCTGAGGCCAGGTAATGTATAAAAGAAAGAAATTTATTTTGCTCACATAATGCTTTCTTTCCAAGGGTTGTGCCTCTCTGACCCCAAACCTACTATCTCTCAATACAATGACTTTGGGTGGGAGTCCAACATGAGTTCTGGCATGGACAAAATACATTCAGAACCTAGCACTCCCCTTGGGATGAGTCAGTCTAAAGTGACTGAGGATTTTAATGACGGGTGACAGTTGTAATGGCCAGCACAGAAGTAAAACAAAAAAAAACAAATGTTTCTCTCTCTCTCTCTCTCTCTCTCTCTCTCTCTCTCTCTCTCTATTTATTTAGTCTCTCTTCTCCCTTTCTCCCCCTCCCTCCCTCTCCCCCCTCTCCTTCGTGTGTGTATGTGTGTGTGTCTGTGTGTGTGTGAGCATGTGTGTGTGTGTGGTTCGTGCAGGCCATAGCTTGGGAGGTCAAAGGGCAACCTGTAGGAGTTAGTTTTTCCCCCCAGCTATATGGTTTCTAGGAATTGAGCTCAGATTGTAATCCCTGCTGAGCCATCTCACTGGCCCAGTGACTCATATTTCTGGTTTGAACAGCTAAAGCCATAGAGATATATTACCTAAAATAAAAAAATCATAAATAGAAGATGACAATGATAAGTGAATAGTTATTAGCAGATTTAATGAACTCAAAAACAAAATGAGAGCTCCAAGCAATAAAAATATTTCGATTAGCACTTATTATGAAATTCCTTCCTTTCTGAAGAACAGCTTTTAAGTTTCAGCCCATCCTAGGAGGACTGAACAAATAAGTATTAAAATACTAGAGTATTATGGATTGAAACTGAGCGACCCCACGGGCTCATGCATTCAAACACTCGGTCCCCAACTGGTAGTGCTGTTAGAAGAGATATAGAACCTTTGTGACACAGGGTCCAGTTGACTGACATAGACCATGAGGCGTAGGCTTTTGGGGATTATGTCCTGGCTGGAAGTCTGAAGACGTGTTTCTTGTTTGACATAGCAATGTAACCTGCTTCCTCCCACTCCCATCACGACAGATCTGTCTTCCCCATTATGCAAACTGTATAATTCTGCCCCACTTCCATATTGCTCCTGTCAGGTATGTGGTCACAGCAATAAAGAAAATGAACAACACAGAAAGCACCTTAGAAAGAGTGACAAATTGTTTTCTTTTCTCCAATATAGTCCTAATGCACAGGTGCTGGCGTGTGACATTCCAGTTTGGTTCAGAACAATAGATTAAGGCCAGAAAGACAGTTGAGCAGGTAAAGGTGCTTGGCATGCAAGCCTAGCGACCTGAGTTCAACCCCCAGAACTCACATAAATGTGTAAAAATAACTAACTTGACAAAGTTGTCCTCTGACCACACGGGCACCCCTACACACACTGCATGTGCATGCATGCACACACACACACACACACACACACACACTTCATGCACATGCACACACACACATACACACACATCACATATTAATAAGTTTAACTTTTAAAAGTAATAACCTAATGTGAATGAAAATACTAACCATGATGCCATATTACTACCCCATACTACAGAAAGAAGAAAATGGAAAAATTATAGATAATGCCAAGTGCTAGCAAGGCATCTGAATTCCACATATAATGCTGGTATGGATATGTACAATTGATTTAGATAATCATTTGTCCATATTTACTAAAAACAAATACACCCATAGCATCAACTCCTTTTAGGTATAATGCCTAAACATATGTTCACAGCAGTCCTTCTTATAAAAGCTCTAAACTGGAAATTATTCAAATGTTCACCAACAACAGACTGGATAAGGAAATTCATTGGAAACTGCAGGATAATGAGAATGTTAACTGTAATTACAAAGAATATCAGGGATGTTACAACATAATATGGAGCAAAAGGAGTCAGGCAACAAGAAATAATACATACTATATGATTCAATTTATATAAAGTAAGGGCTGTTCAAGTACCGCCCATGATTGGCCACCTGCCTTGGTAATTAAAGTTTTGTTGAAAGAGAGCCACATTCATTTGTGTGTAATATTGTCTTTGACAGTTTTAGTGCTACAATTGCAGTTGAGTAGTTGTGACAGAGACCATCTGGCCTGTAAGCCTAAAATATTTGCTCTCTGGCTCTTTAAGAAAAAGTTAGTCAACCCTTGCTATAAAATAAAGTTCAAAAACAATCAAAATTAATCTCTGACACTAGAAGTCAGGGTAACATGTAGGATGAGAGAATTGTAAACATTATTATGAATTTCCCCTTTTCTCAAAGCCATAAAAGAAAATTTCAACTAGATACAGGAGTAGCAACTATTACCATAATAATGTCTGGGTTTTATCTACTGCTACTGTGTGCATAATGCTGACCTCATTGAGACAGGTTTCCATGGACACGGTGAGAAGGACTGAAGCAGAGGTGAAACATTAATCCAGAAAACAAAGAGTATCTGTATAGATTTGAGGCTAAATCAAAATATAAATTGCATCTATGACAGTGGGTTATTGTTTCCATCTGTGAGTCTCAAACAAGGATGATTTTGTACCTCCAAGAGACATTTTGCTAAGAATAGAGATGAGAATTGTCCAAAGTTGGTGCTACTGAGGGGTGAAGGCCAGCGATGCAACACAGTAGCCCTTCTGAAATACACAGGTCAGATCTTGTCTTCGATTTTGGATAGTTTTCTTTTATTTCTGTTTCTGTATATTTGTGTATGAGAGTGAATGCCATGTGTGTTCAGATTCTCACAGAAGCCAGAAGATGGTGTCAGGTCCCTGGAGCTGGAGTTGCAAGTGGTTGTGAACTGCGTGCCATTTGGTACTGGGAACAGAATTCAGGTCCTCTGTAAGAGCAGTAAATGCTCAACCTTAAACACTTTCAGTAATGTAGCAAGGTACAAGATTAACTCAAAAAAAATTAGTAGCCATCCTGCACACAAATGATAAAACGGCTGGGGAAGAAATCAGAGAAACAACACCCTTCACAATAGCCACAAATAGCATAAAATATCTCAGAGTAACTCTAACCAAACAAATGGAAGACTTGTATGACAAGAACTTTAAATCTTTGAAGAAAGAAATTGAAGAAGACACCGGAAAGTGGAAAGATCTCCTATGCTGCTAGGTAGGTAGAATTAACAAAGTAAAAATGGCAATCTTACCAAAAGCAATCTAGAGATTCAATGCATTGGCCATCAAAATCCTAGCAAAATTCTACACAGACCTCGAAAGAACAGTACTCAAGTTCATATGGAAAATCAAAAAAACCCAAAACAAGCCTGTACAATAAAAGAACTTCTGGAGGCATAACAATCCCTGACTTCAAACTCTACTACAGAGCTACAGTGCTGAAAACAGCCTGGTATTGGCATAAGAACAGACAGAAGGACCAATGGAACTGAAAAGAAGACCCAAATATTAATTTACACATCTTAGAACACCTGATTTTTGACAAAAAAGCAAAAAAAATCAAATGAAAAAAAGAAAGCATATTTAACAAATGGTGCTGGCATAACAGAATATCAACATGTAGAAGAATGAAAATAGACCCATATCTATCACCATGCACAAAGCTCAAGTCCAAATGGATCAAAGACCTCAACATAAAGCCAGTCACACTGAACCTTACAGAAGAGAAAGTGGGAAATACACTTGAACGTATTGGCACAGGCGACCACTTCTTAAATATAGCCCCAGCAGCACAGACACTGAGAGAAACAATAAATGGTACCTCCTGAAACTGAAAAGCTTCCATAAAGCAACGGACACAGTCAACAAGACAAAATGACAGCCTATAGAATGGGAAAAGATCTTCACTAACCCCACATCAGACAGAGGTCTGATCTCCAATATAAAGAAAGAACTCAAGAAATTGGTCTTCAAATGAAAAAATAATCCAATAAAATTGAAGTATAGACCTAAACAGAGAACTCTCAACAGAGGAATCTCAAATGGCATAAAGATACATAAGGAGATGTTAGCATCCTTAGTCATCAGAGAAATGCAAATCAAAACAACTCTGAGATTCTATCTTACACCTGTAAGATGTACACCTTACACCTGTAAGAATGGCCAAGATCAAAAATGCGGATGATAACTTATGTTGGAGAGGTTGTGGGGTAAAGGGAACACTTCTGCATTGCTGGTGGAAATTCAAGCTGGTACAACCCCTTTGGATGTTAGTGTGGCAATTTCTCAGAAAATTAGGAAACCACCTTCCTCAAGACCCAGTAATACCACTTTTGGATATATATCCAAAGGATGATCAATCGTGCTACAAAGATATGTGCTCAGCTATGTTCATAACAGAATTGTTTGTCATAGCCAAAACCTGGAAACAACCTAAATGCCCCAGGACTGAAGAATGGATATGGAAAATGTGGTATATTTACACAATGGAGTACTACACAGAAGAAAAAATAACGACATCTTGAATTTTGCAGACAAATGGATGGATCTAGAAAACATCATTTTGAGTGAAGTAACCCAGACACAGAAAGACAATTATCACATGTACTCACTCATAGGTGGTTTTTAAACATAAAGCAAAGAAAACCAGCCTACAAACCACAATCCCAGAGAACTTAGACAACATTGAGAACACTAAGAGAGAATTACATAGATCTAATCTACTGGGAAGTAGAAAAAGACAAGTTCTCCTGAGTAAATTGGGAGCATGGGGACCTTGGTAGAGGGTTGAAGGGGAGGGGAGAGGCAGGGAGGGGAGCAGAGAAAAATGTAGAGCTCAATAAGAATCAATTAAAAAAAAGAATGTGAATGTAGGACCAATCTTATGCTAGTAACCACAGCTGCTATGGATTCATTAGTGTTGTCAGCCATGTCATGTCCAAAAGATATCACAAAACACTATCCTCTGGTCTTATAAGCTTTCTGTCCCTTCTTCCATGATGTTTCTTTGGAGGAAGTAATAAATGTATTTCATTTTGGACTGAGCATTCAATGGATACTTATTCTCTCTCTCTCTCTCTCTCTCTCTCTCTCTCTCTCTCTCTCTCTCTCTCTCTCTCTCCAGGGTTTCTCTGTAGTTTGGAGCCTGTCCTAGAACTTGCTCTATAGACCAGGCTGGCCTCTAACTCACAGTGATCCGCCTGCCTCTGCCAACCTAGTACTGGGATTAAAGGCATTGCCACCACCTCCCAGCAGTTACTTATTCTCAGTACTCTAACCTCTTCATTAACTGCCACTCTTTGCACAAAATGTTTCTCTAATGAAGGCTCAAAGCAGCATTAATATATGGGCATAACATAAGTAGTTAGAAGACAGTTGGACAACATGTCAGTTTAGCAAAGCAACAACCGTACAATCTTCTCTAGGGTCTAGGACACCACCAGTCACAAGCCCTTACTTAACAAGGCAGGTTTACAGTACCAGGCATAAGGGTCAATTATTTATAGGCCCAAAGAAAACTCTGTGGGTCTATATTGTGCAGTCTTTGATTTCTTTCTGTGTTTTTAATTATGAGACATTTTAAACATAAAGGTATAAATAATGATATGCATCTCATATACCTTGCCTATTTCATCTGGCATCTTGTCATATTTGGCTCAATATTTACTGGCACTCAGGAGGTAGAAGCAGAAGGATGGGGAACATAAGATCAGCCTCAGCTATATGAGATTCTGTTTCAAAAGCCCAAAAAAGAAATAAAGGGAAAGAGGAAGGCAGGATTTCTATTTCTCAGTCTCAATAATTACCAACATTTTCCCAATACTGTTGTTCCAGAACTTTTAGGGAAAATGCAACAGGTGCAGGTGAAACTAAGAAATTCATTGGATATTAAGTTTAAATTTTTTTCTGGATCTGTTGAACTGCCATATATTTTTTTCTCTTTAATGTCCTAGTCTAAGTTTTATATTAATAGATTTTATGATGTATTACTTACATGCCATGGTAAATTCTACTTAGCCACAAATTATTATAGTTTTAATATATATAATACATTTGAATTTTAATATTTTATTTAAAATTTTTATATTATTATTCATAAAGGAAACTGGCTCATAATCTACTTTTCTCACACCATCCTTTCCCTGCTTTGATTTTAGTTCAACTCATGTAATGAGCCGGGTATTGAAATGAATACATATTTTGTATTTCTTAGGCACAAAGTTTTACTTTAAATATTTGTTTGAGTTCGATTATATTTTTATTTTTTATTTTATTTTTTAATTTTTGAGTCAGGGTTTCACTGTAGTTTTGGAGCCTGTCTTGGAACTAGCTCTTGTAGATCAGACTGGCCTCGAACTCACAGATATCCGTCTACCTCTGCCTCCCGAGTGCCAAGATTAAAGGCATGTACCACCACTACACAGCTCAATTATATTTTTATAAAATTTATCAATTGACAGGAGTAGTTGTATATGCCTTTAATTTCAGCACTCATGAAACAGATCTCTGTGAGGTCAAGTCTACCCTGGTCTACATAGCAAGTTCCAAGCCACCCAGGGCTGCAGAGTGAGACCCTGTTTCAAAACAACAACCACAACAAAAACCACTTCTAAATGAGTTATTTAGCCTCTATAATTTATATATTTACTTTTATTTTTCTATGATTTGCATGTGCCCATATGCATGTATGGGCAAAAGCAAACTCAAAATGAATCAAAGACTTAATGCAAGACCTGAAACTGCTGGAAGAAAATATATGTGGTATGGGTTTGGAAAAATGTACTGAACAATAGGCATTCATGGATCTATTTCCCCTCTGCTCTTGCCTATGGATATGACTAGTTGCTTCAAGTTCCTGCCTATACTTCTCTGAAATGACAGCCTGCAACCTGTTGCTGCATTTTTCTTCCCTAAAGTGCTTTTTGTCTAGATATTTTGTCACAGTTTCAGCAAGGAAACCAAGATGTCCCCCAGATGACGAGATGCCATCTCAGCTACTGACAACTGTCATCCTTGTCTCATAGACTTCACTTAGTTCCTTTTAACCTGCAGAGTCGCTATCAGTTTCCAGATTCAGAACCTCGCTGGTCAGCCTTCGGATCCTCCTCATTTTGTATCTCTTCTGTTCACGCTCTGTGCAGACAGTTGTTCTCCCATTTTTAAAGCTCAGTTGAAGCATTTCTTGTTTTTATATTACATTTATAGACGTTAAGAATCTGAGAGCTAGAACAAAAGCCCAGCGAATAAAGAATAAAAAGCCAGAGCTGCCTGGTGCCATGAGGCCCAGATGCAAGGAGGATAGCTACAACTCCAACCCATGACACTTGCCCATGGGCTGGCAAAAATCAGACGTGAACCTGCCAGGTGCCTCAGGCACTACATGGTTGGGTACCATTTTGGTTGGTGAGTATGTGGTGGGGAAATGGGGGGGGGGAGAGATAGAGAGAGAAGGAGAGAGGGAGAAGGGGAGAGAAGAGAGAGGCAGAACTGTTCACGTGCTAGGTAGAGGAGCAGATCTGGGGAGTAGAGGAGCAGATCTGGAGAGTAGAGGTCAATGAGGAACTGACTGACGTGGGTATCCTTTTTTGCCACCCGGGGACCATCCGCCCCTGGGCTGCTGCCAGGGGTCATGTCTGGGTTAGTAACCCTGACTCAGATGTGGTGGTCTGTGTTGATGTCCATGTTACTACCAATGGCCCTGCAGATGCCCACGAGGCTGAACTCTCATTACCTGTGACCATGGTGGTGTCCAGAGGATGTGCCCCCATGGGTTCTATGCCAATCTGAGAGGCCTGTGTTGCCACCCATACCCATGGTGATGTCTGGACCAGACTACTACTGAGGGCTATGCCTGTGGTTAGCCTGTGCTCTCTCTCACCCGGGACCATGATAATATCCAGATTTGAACAGTGGCTGGGGACCAAGTCTGGGTCCATGACCCTACCACAGCCAGGGTTTGAGTTGATGACCATGGCTCCTGTTACCATAGAAGACCAAGTAGATCCCCAGAGTCTGAGTGGTCACCTGAGGACATAATGGTATTTGATTGCCATTGTGGCACTAGGGCCGTGCCAATCTGAGTGACCTGCAATGCCAGGTAAGGACATGATGGCATCCCGGCACAAATTTTTAGATCCATGGTCCTACTGCAGCCTGGGTCTGTATTGATGTCCATGGTCCGTGTTGCCACCAAAGACCACATAGATGCCCAGGTTCTGTGCTACCATCTGTAGCCATGTTTGTTATGGCTACACGGGCCATGCCACTACCAGGGTCATATAGACCTTTGTGGCATGCTCTGCCAACAAGGGCCATGGTGTCAAGCTGTGGTCAGGGACATGTCTGTGTCCTCGGCCCAGCAACAGTCCCGGTCTGCATTGATGTCTCAGTTTCCTGCTGCCATCAAGGGCCATGTGGATGTCTGGGATCTGGGTCACCAACTGGGGCCATGTTGGTGCTCCAGGGCCATGCAGTCTCTGGGTCCATACTGATCTGTGTGACCTACACTACCAATCAGAGTCATGGTGACATCCCTCGACTGGGCTGCTGACAAGGACCATGTCTGGGTTTGTGTTCCAACTGAAGTCTGGTTCTGTGTTGATATCTGTGGCCTATGTTGCCACCAAGAGCCACAGGGACATCCAGGATCTGGGTTGTCACCAAGGGCTATGTTGCCACTGGGGTCATACGGATCTGAACTGCCTGTGCTGCCACTTGAGGTCATGGTGTCATCTGGGTTGTGGCAAGGGCAATGCCTGGGTCTGTGACCCTGCTACAGCTTGTCTGTATTGATGTCTATCCCTCCTATTACCACCAAAGAAAGTGAGGATAAGACTGCACAGAGTTGGTCCTGTCCCTCACTGGTTGCAGCACTAGGAAGAACTGGCCCTGCTCCTCACCAACTGCAAGCAGAGAGAGCAGGCCCTGCACCTTGCCTAAGCAGTAGAAATAACCCTGTTGACAGGGGTGTGGATAAGCCGGCCCTGAGGGCATGAGAGCAGGAGAATTGGCCCTGCCCCTTGCTGTCTGATGCATTGGGTGAGTTAGTTGGGGCAGTGCTGGAAAGCTTACCTTGGTGGCAATGATGAAGGAAAGCTGGCAGACTGGCAAACTGATCACCCCAGCTACCACCCAGAACTACAACCAACACCTGCCTCATCTAGAAACTGCTGGAGCACATGAAGGGACTGATCCTGTAGATCCAAAGCTGTAGGAACTCCATGACACAAGGGCATCAACAAGATATCCAAGAGAAGCCACAGTGGGGGCCCAGTGTCAAGGGTGTAGCAAAAGCCAGAAGCCTTGACCCAAACCAATGATTCACTGGAATGAATACTTGCAAGTAAAGATGTATGGACTAAGGGGTATACTGTGTGGCTCAGCTTCCATGCCAAGACTTTTGTCTTTGGTTTGTTTGTTTGGGTTTTTTTTCTTTTTTTTTTAACTTTTATTTTATTTTGAGGGAAGGGGAGGTTGAAAGGGTAGAGAGATGAATGGGATCAAGATCCATGATGTGACAGAAATCCATGAAGAATCAGTAAAAAGTTTTTTTAAAAGAGAGAGAGAAAATATTTATATATGTAAGTTAATTTTTAAGTTGAAATTTTGCTTAGGTGAAAAGTAAAATTTGTATACATTTATCATAATCTATGTTGAAATCTATATATACACTGTAGAATGTCTTAGTTGGGCTAATTAATAAGTGCTGAGAAGAGTTAATATCTATTTTCTTAGTACATTGTTATTTCATTGAAATAGAAAGAGTAAAAGGCCACACATGACTGTAACCACAGAACTGTGGAGGGTGGAGAGAGGAGAAGCATTGTGGTTTTCAGGCCACCAGCCTTACCCCAGCTTCAACAAGAGAGTAAGACAGAAAGTGATAAGACAGGACACCTGAATTTCTCTATTCTCTAAAACACACACATACACATGAATCTGGACTGTTCTACTGGGAACCCAACTTGATGACTCTTCCCATTTTTCTTTGTCTGAAACAATTTTCAACATTAGTCTTACTCTAAGTGTCTGAAATTGCACCAAGGACTAGGGCTATAACCCAGTGGTAAGTTATTTGTTTAGCATGCATGAAACCCCAAGTTTAATCAATAAATCTCAAAAAAGAGAAAGATGTTTCTAAACCACCCATTTTTAAATGAACTCTTTATAGACAAATTATAATAGCCATGTTTCTATTTTTGTTTTTCTATATATTGTGATTATTTGTCTCAACCTATATCCTCCTTCAGGACCTCAACCATGATCCAAAGTTATCTTTACACCCTCCAGAACCTTCAAAATTACCAAGCATACAATACAGATACCCAGAAAACTTGGTTTCATTAAGTCAAGTGAACTCAAATGAAAACCCTATAACAAATTCAAGAGAAGTGTATTTCAAACACTAAAATCCAACCTCACAAAGCTATCACAATCTGTTCCTAGTGTGTGAATTGGAACTTAAGTTAAAAGGAAATGGGAAAGACAAACTCTAGAATCACTTCCCAGATAGTCACTGGTACTGGGTGACATATGCTTATGGTGGTGGATATGTGTGCAAAGAAGAAGAAAACATCAGAACTGATCCCAGGTCTCTAACTCAGATAGACAGTGCTAACCAACACAATAAGCATTGAAGTGAGAACAGATCTTGGGAAAGTGTAAGGTGTGCATTTAAGTCATGTTGAGTTTGAAATTTTGCATACTTCACACCTGCACCTCATCTGACATGTGGATGACATATTAACAACATTTGAGAAAGCTCTCTGATCACAAAGTTTCATCTGGACTGTAAAAGGTGTAATATCTAGATGAAGTTATTGTAAGTTATTCACAACAATTTAGGAAATATAATAAATATAAACATCTTATGTAAAATTGTCATTCTTCCAGAGTTTGCATAATTTCTCTTGATGAGGCATGTAACTGTGGCAGCATTTGCTTAATTGATAATTTGTGCATAGTTTTCTAAACTTTGGAACATAATTATCATCACCAGTGTTGGAGCTAACACTGAAATGAAACACATTGGTGAAATAAAGTTTTAAAGATAGGGAACAAGGAAGAAGAAAGAAAAAAGTGTGATTACTATAACAACAGCAGGCTTCTGTCAAATGTCACATGATTTAACACAACTCAGGGTGAGATAAATTTGGACATAATTAGAGCATTAGTCTAAAGCAAAATTGAGGAAGCTTTTTGCTGAAACAAACCAAGATAAGAAGATTTTAGTTTCAATTCCAATTTTCTATTATATATTTGAATATGAACAAGCCATTTAAAATCTTTGTGACTTAGTCGCGTTATCATAATTTAAAATGGAATTGTCACTGAAGATTTTTCCAATTCCATCAGTTATCCAAGCATCTGATCTTCATGATATTCTCTTGGATTTTTAATGTTTTGTTCATTAATACCCAGCATTATTGTCTCATTGAAAGGATTAGATTAGATAGTGCTTATAAAGGAGTTTTGAGAAATTATAATGCTTTATAAATATACAACATAATATTTTTAAATTATTTAACATTTTTTTCTTTTTGTGGTGTGTCATATGCACCACATGCATGTGTGTGGGCCTGTTGTATAACAGTTTCCTCCAAGATTGAAACATTCCACTTCCCAAGGACTTCTTAAGACAGCTGGTCAATGGAGGTGCATGCCTTTAATCCTAGCACTCGGGAGGCAGAGGTAGGCAGATCTCTTTGAGTTCAAGACCAGCCTGGGCTACAAGAGCTAGTTCCAGGACAGGTAGGACTGTTATACAGAGAAATCATATCTCAGAAAAACAAAAAAAATTTAAAAAGGGCAAGCTAAACAACTCAAAATAGCTTCAGTAAATCCCTGAATCTCACCAGATTCAGTGGGTCCATTGCTCCTAGAGTAAATAATAAAATCTTCTGGGGTTCACTCTCAGACAAACTGAACTGCAAAGAGATTAATTAGACTAGCTGCCTGGAAGAAACAGAAACAGCCCAGCTGCCTGGCAGAGGTTCAGACCGACTAAGTCACTTGGAAAAGATACTCTCCAACTTATTGAGCTTCCTGAAGGTTTCAGTGTGATCAAGGTTCCCAGCTTCTGTAAGCTGTCACTCATGTTGGGATGGGCTTTGGTGATGCAGCTGTCTTTGAGTCATTTCTGCTCCTGTGAGTAACCCCTCATTCATACTCCTGTAAGTAACCCCAATAATACTTATTGGTCCATCAAGTTGGACTCTGGCAGTAAGTATTGATATTTTGGCCAGTTCTGGGCCCGCTATCTGGGATTAGTAGATGTGTGTGCTGCATCTCCCCAGAAGAAGTCATGTTACATAACAGAATGTTTGTTTGTGTGTATGTGGAGGCAAGAGGCAAACCTCAAAAATCTTTCTCAACTGCTCTTTCTGTGTTATTCTTCTTTTCCTTTTCCCTATTAAGACAGGTCTCACTATGCAGCCTGGAGCTCACTGTTCAGACCAATCTGGCCTTGAACGCACAGAGATCCTCCTGACTCTGCTTCTTGAGTGCTGGGATTAAAGGTGTGTACCTCCATGTCTCGCTCTATCGTTTTTTTTTTTTTAAAGTGAATCTCTCAGTCAAACACAGGGTTCCCTTATACATCTATTCTTGTTAGCCTGCTTGCTCTGGGAATCTTGTCTACCCAGGATTTATGTGGGTTCTGGGGATCTGAACTCCAGTTTTCCTTCTTCCCTGGAAAATAATTTTACCACTGAGAAACCTTGCCAGCATGTGATATATGACTTCATATATATGTTATATATGTATGTATATTATAAAACTTACATACATAAATTCCCACCAATAAAATTGTTTTATTGAATTTTATTGGAATTGAATATGATTCCATTAGCTACTTAACAGAATCTTTCACAAATGGTAAAACTGGGGTATAAAGTAAACATCGTAAAAGAATCTTTTCCAGTAGTGTGTACCAGATGTCATAGAAAAGCAATGCTGTACTGTGAACATCACAAGAGAATCTTTTCCAGTAATGTGGTACCAGATGTCATAGAGAAGCAATGCTGTGCTGTGTGGTTACTACTGTTGCACTCTAGTGTCAAGCCAAACTTAAAGACATGATAGTAATAGTTATTTTAATACCTTACATGGCTTCTGCCATCCAGGAGTATGTCTGACCACCCCTTTCAAGAAAATATTCGCCACACCAATTAGAGTTAGTGGGTTATTTTTGTAAAAAAAAAAAAAAGGAACTTGAAGTTGTGGGAGTAAATTCTGTGAGTTACAGAGAGAAGTTGAAGTGACTATGATCAAAAATATGCTGTGTGAATGCATGAGATTCTCAAAGAACTAACAAATTAAAATTTATCTTGATTAATTAAAAATGTTATAGCCTCACAAATCAGAATAAGATACTGATATTATTTTATAGTTTCTATCTACATTTTATAATATTAAAATAATTTATTTATACTATTAAGTTCAGAGATTTGCTATGGATTGAATGCTTGAGTCCCATGAAACTTCACATGTAGAAATTCCAACCCCAAGGTGATATACGAAGAGGTAAAGTCCTTGGTGAAAGGTTAGATAATGAGATCAGACTTCATGAATGAGATTAGTGACCTTTACCACTTTCACTAAGTGAGGACCCTACAGTAAGAAACTGGTCATTTATGAACTAAAAAGTGGGGTTCACCAGATTAATCAAATCTGCTGTCACATTGATCTTAGCTATGTCAGTCTCTATTACTGTGAGAAATAAGTGTCCATTAATTATATGTCTTTCAACTTATATTATTTTCTGATAGTAGACCAAACGGGCTAAGGAAAGATTTTTGTATAATACTATTTATAACTTACTCATAAATTTCAACACAGCAAAATACAGTTCTGTTCTAGAAAGTGGTATTTACATTACCAATTGTTTTAATGGGGGATTAACTAAGACACTCCTAAGTTGCTTTTGGTAGTGATGAGGTTTTGTTTCTTTGTTTGGTTGGTTTTTATATTTTTAACTAATATTTTTAATAGTTTATTTTTATTTCTGTGAATCATGTGCATGCAGCACCCGCCGAGATTGGAGAAGAATGTAGGATCCCTGGGGAATCCCAGAGGCTCTGGAAGAGCATCTGGTTACTGCTGAGAATTTCTTGCAATGCATTTTGATCATGCTCATCTCCCACAGATCCTTCATAACCACCCTCTCTGTCGTCACCTCTCTATCACCCTGACTTTAAGTTTTTGTATGTGTTTTTTGTTTGTTTTCTTCCATCAAGTACACTTTGTGTTGCTCAACTACTCTTGGGAATGGGGCCCACCATGTTGTGTGATCCACCTATCAGGGATCATGTCATTAAAGAAAGCTGACTGTCACTCCCCCAGAAGTGATCAAATTCCAATAGCTCCTCAGATAAAGATGGTGTTTAGCATAGCAATGAAAAGCAAACTAGAACAGTTCCTTTTTGAAAGCAAAGTTTTTTTTCCTAATTACAACACTATAACAGTCAGGCACAATAGTACATGTTCATAATCCCAGGACTCTGGAGGCTGAGGTAAGAAGAAAGCAAGTTTGCTGCCAGCCTAGACTATGCAGTGAAATTATGTATCAAAAAAAAGGGAAAGTAAAGGCTGGCAAGATGACCCAACAAGTAAAGACACTTGTCACCAAGTCTGCTTAAGTTTGATGATCCTCATGCTGAAAGAAAAGAACCAACTTCTGAAAATTGTCTGATCTCAGCATGAGAACTGTGACACACACAAGCAAATGGAGCAATGTAATTAATTGAAACTCTGGGGTTCAGAATGTTCTTCTGATTTTGTTTCCTTCTATTTTTGAGACAGAATCTCCCTCTGAAGCCTTGACTTACCTAAAACTTGCTATGTAGTTCAGGCTGGCCTCAAACACTTAAGTATCTGCTTGCCTCTACTTCCCAAGTGCTGGGATTGAAGGCACGGACCATGTCTTAGTTAGGGTTTCTATTTTTGTGAAGAGACACCATGGCCATAGCAACTCTTTTAAAGGAAAATATTTAACTGGGGATGGCTTACAGTTCAGAGGTGTAGTCCATTAGCATCATGGTGGGAAGCATGGCAGCACACAGGCAGACCTGGTGCTGGAGAGGTAGCTGAGAGTTCTACATCTTGATCTGCAGGCACCAAGAAGTAAGCTGTCCCACACTGGGTATAACTTATGCATATATGAGACCTCAAAGCCCGCTCCCACAATGCCATACATACTCCAACAAGGCCATACCTCCTAATATGCCAATAATTCAAACACATGAGTCTATGGGGGCATAGCTCTTCAAGCCACCACAGGTCACCAAGTGTTATTGTTGTTATTGTTTTATGGAAAATCATCCCAGCATGGCGGCACATGCCTAGAATTCAAGCACTTGCAATGTGAAGGCAAAAGATCAATAATTCAAGTGGAAATCCCCAAATGAAAAGCTTTTATAATAACAATGCTCCAACAGACACATTTTTTATTATGTCCTTAGTTACTTTTGTCTATTCATGAATCTACATATGTGAGCAAATGGATTTTTTAAATTTTATAAATTGAGATCAAACTATAGTCTTTTTCTTAAAAAAAGACTATAAACTTTCCATCATACTTACAAATGTCCCTCTAGGCTACCACTCTGAGAAGTGAATTGTATTTTTCCTTATGGATTCCTATAATGTACTTACATCAACCCTTATGTCCAGAATATGTTTCCTATAATTTTTTTGTTTATAAATAACATTTACAACAATATGATGGTAGAAAAAATGAGCACATATTTGTGAGGATTTCCCAGAATAAATAGGCAAATTACCAGACTAGAGAGATGGTTGAGCAGTTAAGAGTATTTGTTATACTTGTAGAGGACCCAGGTTCAATTCCCAGCACCCATATAGCAATTAACAACAACCCTTAGCTCCAATTCCAGGGGATCTGACATACTCTTCTGACTTTCTCTGACATCAGGCATGTATATGGTACACAGATACACATTTGAGAAAAGCACTCATACACATAAAATAAATAAGTCTAAGTTTTGTAAATAAGTAAATTACTAGCATAGAAATTTCTAGTTCAAAGCAGAAGTACATTTCCTCCCATATATTTTTATTATGAAAGGTTCAAGCAATCTTAAAAGTCTACTGGAGGTTATATTAAATACATATATACCCAACATTTAGCCTCTTACACCTTAACGTTTTGTTATATTTGATTTACTCCCATTTTCTTTTTTCCTCTCTTTCTCTCTCTCTCCTCTCTCTCTCCTCTCTCTCTCTCTCTCTCTCTCTCTCTCTCTCTCTCTCTCTCTCTCTGTCTCTCTCTCTCTCTCTCTCTCTCTCTCTCTCTCTCTCTCTTTCTCTGTCTCTCTCTCTCTCAACGGTTTTTAAAGACAGGGTCTCATTTTGTAGCTATGGCTGTCCTGGAACTCACTATGTAAAACCAGGTTGGCTTTGAACTCACAAAAATCTTCCTGCCTCTTCCTCCCAAGTAATGAGATTAAAGGTGTGTGCCACTATGCCTGACTTATATCTATTTTCTTAGCAAAATAAAACATGAAGCATGAAATGCACCGTCTAACATTCTCAGAGCCTTTCCTTTCCTCCAGAGAGAGAATCATACCCTTATTTTGCTATTTCTTAGACCCATAACAGTCTTAAATTTTTGTTATCTTTAAAGAGAAAAATTTTGCATGCATACATACATACATATATGCATATACATGTATAAATAATTTATATACTGGTTCAACTTGTTTTTAAACTTTATCTCGCATATATTCTCCTGAAATGTGCTTCTCTTATACAGCGTTGTACTTTTGAGGCTTGTCCAGGTTTGTACATGTATCTTCAGTTCATTTGTTTTCATAGCTATTTGTATGGTATTAACTAGATGGCTATACTATCAAATTTTAGTATTCTTCCTGGTGGACATCTATATTGTTTCTATATTTTTGCTATAATAAATAGCACTGCTTTTTTGAAGCAAGGTCTCTCTATGTATCCCTGACTGTGTTGGAACTCACTGTGTTGGAAAGATCAGGCTGACCTTTAACTCAAAGAGGTCCTCCTGCCTTTGCCTCCCAAATGCTGGCATTAAGGGTGTATACCACTACACTTTGGATATAACTATTTGCAGTGTCTTCTTATTTGTGTGAACAACTGTTTCTATCTGGGATAAAACTACTGAAGAACAGAACACATGTACCTTTAGCTTTCCTGGATGCTACCAAGTTCATTTTGTTGATAGTATCATTTTACCCCACTCCTTGTTCCACAATCTTTGTCAACATATGACCCAATATATCTTCCCCTCTGACTCTGACAATGAGGAAGACTATCCATTTCTCAGAATTATTGTTACTACCAAATATTATTAATTTTTCCACTTTTGTAAATCTTACTGTTAGATATTGGCAATGCACATGTTAGCTCTCATTCTTAATTATAAAATGACACAGCTACTTTACCAGAGACCACGCCTTTACCCAGAACCCAGGTAAGGCCCACCCACAGACCAAATTTAAACAATAACTATCCACAAATCCAACCCTACAGAAGATACTGGAAGGAGAACTCCAACCCAAGGAGGTTAATTCCAAACCATGAAAACACAGGAAATAAATAATGCTACACCAGCAAAACAAAAAGAAGAGAAACATACACACTACAGCAACTACCAACAACAGCAACAAAATAACTGGAATTATTGGTATCTCTCAATATCAATGATCTCAATTCCTCCTCAAAGACACAGGATAACAAAATGTATGTGAAAACAGCATCCAAGAAACACACCTCAGCATCAAAAATAGATATTACCATTACCTGAGAGTAAAGGGTTGGAAAAGATTTTCCAAGCATAGACCTAAAAAACAAGATAATGTAGCCATTCTAACATCTAAGAAAACAGACTTCAAACAAAATTTAAAGGAAAAATTCACCAAGATGATCTTTCAATTCTTAACATCAATACCCCAAGTACAAGGGCACCCACGTTTGTAATGAAAACACTACTAAAGCTTAAATCACACATCGACCCTTACACACTGATAGTGGGAGACTTCAATACCCCACACTCACCAATGGACAGGTCATCCACACAAAACCTAAACAGAGAAATGTTGGAGCTAAGAGACATTATGAGCCAAACAGACATAAGCAATATCTACAGAACATTTCACCAAAACATAAAAGAATACACTTTCTTCTCAGCACCTCACAAAACACTCTTAAAAATTGACCACATACTTGATCATAAAGCAAATCTGAATGGATACAAGAAAACTGAAATAATTCCCTGTACGTTATCAGACCACTGTGGTTTAAAACTGGATTTTAGCAACAGAAAGCCTACAAAATCATGGAAACTGAACAAGTCTCTACTGAATGACTGCTGGGTCAAGACAGAAATATGGAAGAAATTAAAGAGTATCTAGAATTCGATGAAAATGAATACACCAAAACTTATGGGACATAATGAAAGTGGGTTCTAAGAGAAAAGTTCATAGCACTAAGTGCCTACATGAGGAAATTGGAAAGATCTCATACTAAAAGATTCATTAAAAGTCTCCCAACCAAAAAAAGTCCAGGGCCAGACAGTTTTAGCACAGAATTCTACCAAACTTTCAAAGAAGAGCTAATACCAATATTTCTCAAATTATTCCACAAAATAGAAACAGAAGGAACATTGTCAAATGAGGTCACAGTCATCCTGACACCCAAACCACACAAAGATTCAATAAAGAAAAAGAATTGTAGACCTATTTCCCTAATGAACATCACTGAAAAAATACCCAATAAAATCGTAATAAGCCAAATCTAAGAATACATCAAGAAGATAATCCACCATGATCAAATGAGCTTCATCCCAAAGGTGCAGGGGTGGTTCAACATACAATATACTGTCAATTTAATTCACTTCATAAACAAACTGAGAAACAAAACCCACATGATCATCTTATTAAATGCTAAAAAAGCCTCTGACAAAAATCCAACATCTTTTCATGTTAAAGTCTTGGAGAGATTAGGGATACAAGGGACAAATCTAAGCATAATAAAGGTAATTTAAAGCAAACATATCAAACATCAAATTATCTGAAGAGAAACTCAAAGCAATGCCACTAAAATCAGGAACAAGACAAGGCTGTCTACTCCTCCATATCTATTCAATATAATATTTGAGGTTATAACTAGAGCAAAGAAATACAGATTGGAAAGGAAGAAGTCAAAGTATTGTTATTTGCAGATGATATGATAGTATACAGAAGTGAACCCAGAAATTCTACCACTGAACTCTTACAGCTGATAAACACCTTTAGTGAAGTGCCTAGATACAAGATTAACTCAAAAAATCAGTATCCCTCCTATACACAAATGGGCTGAGAAAGAAATCAGGGAATCAACACCCTTCATAATAGCCACAAATAATATAAAATATCTTAGAGTAACTCTAACCAAGCAAGTGAAAGCCTTGTACAACAGAACTTGAAGACTTTGAAGAAAGAAATTGAAGAAGACATCAGAAGAAGGAAATATCTCCCATGTTCATGAATCAGTTGGATTAGCACAATAAAAATGGTAATCCTACCACACACAGTCTACAGATTCAACATAATCTGCATCAAAATTCCAACACAATTTTGTACAAGCTTTGAAAGGACAATACTCATTTTCAAATTGAAAAACAAAAGACCCAAAATAGTTAAAAGAATTTTGTACAATAAAAGAACATCCAGAGGTGTCACCATCCTTGTTTTCAGGCTGTAGTACAGAGCAATAATAATAAAAAACTGCATGATATTGACATAAAAACAGACAGGTGCATCAATGGAATTGAATCAAAACACTGTCATAAATCTACACACCTATAGACACCTGATTTTTGATAAAGAAGTGAGAAGTGTACAATGGGAAAAAAGCATCTTCAACAAACGTTGTTAGTCTAACTAGATATCAGCATATAGAAGAACGCAAATTGATCCATATCTATCACCCTGCACAAGTTCAAGACCAAGTAGGTCAAAAATCTCAACATAAATATACTGAACCTAATAGAAGAGAAAGCAGGGAACATCCTTGAATTCATTGGCAAAGGAAACAACTTTCTGAATAAAGCATTGATAGCATGGGCACAAAGAACAACAATCAATAAATGGGACCTCATGAATCTGAGAAGCTTATTAAGGCAAAGGACAGTGTCAATAAAGATTTTTACCAATTCCACATTTGACAAAGGACTAATATCAAAAATTTAAGAACTCAAGAAACTAGACAACAACAAACTAAATAATCCAATTAAAAATTGGTAAAGATCTAAACAGAGAATTCTCAATCAATCTCAAATGGCTGAGAAACACTTAGAGAAATATTCAGTGTCTTTAGTCATCAGGGAAATGCAAATCCAAACTAATTTGAGAAACTGTCAGAATATCTAATATCAAAAACACAAGTGACAGCTCATGCTGGTGAAGATGTGAAACAAGGAAACACTCCTCTATTACTAGTGGGAATGCAAATTTGTACCACCACTTTGGAAGTCAATACAGCAGATCCTCAGAAAATTGGGGATCAATCTACCTCAAGACTCAGCTATACCACTCTTGGGCCTATAACCAAAGAATACTCAGTCCTACCACAAGGATACTTGCTTAACCATGTTAACTGAAGTTTAATTTATAATAGCCAGAAACTGGAAACTACCTAGATGTCCCTCAGCAAAAGAATGCATAAAGAAAATGTGGTACATTTACACAATAAACTCACCTATTAAAAACAATGACATCATGAGTGAGGTAACCGAGACCCAGAAAGGCAAACATGGTATATACTCATTTTGTAAGTGGATATTAGCTATTAAGTAAAGGATAATTATGCTACAATCCACATACACAGAGAGTCTAAGTAATAAGGAGGACTCAAATGGGACACATGAATCTCCTTGGAAAGGGGAAATAGAATAGATTTTGTCGGTGGAGTGGTGACAGAAGGGGGTGGGAACAGGCAGGCTCAGGTGGTGTGTGAGAGGGACAGAGGGAAAGAGTGCTGGGAGAGATGACTTGACTCGAGGGGCAAGATAGAAATGCAGTGCTGTGGAAACTCTCTAGAATCTACCAGAGTGACCCTAATGAAGTCTCCTAATAAGGGAGAATATAGAGCCTGAAGTGGCCATCTTCTGTAAGCAGGCAGGGTTTCCAGCAGTGGGACTGGGACACCAACCCAGCTACAAAATATGCTGGGGCAATGATGGCACAGAACTTGTGGGAGTAGCCAACCCATGACTGGTCCAATTTGAGATCCACACCACGGGAGGAAGCTGTGGTGATATTTTGTTTGTAATCTACAAATAAAACTTGACAATCAACTTGTAATCTACAAATAAAACTTGACAAATCAACAAATAAAGCTTGACTGAAGATCAGACTGCAGAGCTAGCCACTAGTTAGTCATAGAGGCCAAACAGTGATGGCACACACCTTTAATCTTGGTGCTCAGGAGACAGAGGCAGATGGATCTCTGTGAGTTCAAGGCTACCCTGGGCTACATAAAATTGATCCAGTCTAAAAGAGAAACACTCTAAAAGAGTTGAGCAGTGGTGGCTCACACATATAATCCCAGTACTTGGGAGTCACATGTCTTTAATCCCAACACCAGGGAGGTGGGAACAGGAAGAGATATGGCTGGGTGGAGAGAGGAATATAGGGTAGGAGGAGCCAGGAGCTCAGATGCAGTCTGAAGATGTAATCTGAGAATTCACAGAGACAGATTCAGTCTGAGCATGCAGTCTGAGGAGTTAGTCTGAGGATGCAGTCCAAGGATTCAGACTGAGCATGTAGTCTGAGGATTCACAAAGATAGGCTCACCCCCTTTGGTCTAAGCATTGGTAGAGGTATAAACTCCAGTAACTGGCCACTCTGATTTTCTGATCTTTCAGCATTAGCCCATAAATCTGACTACGGGTTTTGTTATTAAGAACAATTAGAATTCTTGTTTCAGGAAGCACACACTTGACAGCCTGGATGGACATGAACCACAGGGAGGACAGCCCAGAGACCCAGGATAGAACCAAACATGACTGGCAAAAAAATTAAAAGTCAATTAAATGATTCTTAATAATGCTATGCTCGTAGATTTGTGCCTAACCCAATTGTCATCAGAGGGATGTCATCTAGAGACCCACAGCCAAACATTAGGCAGAGCTGGGGAACCCCACAGAAGATGTGAAGGAAGGATTGTAGGAGCCAGAGGAGCCTGGGGATACCATGAGAACACAGTCCACAGAATCAACTAATCAGGGCTAATAGGGTCTCACAGAGACTGAAGCAACAAACATTGACAAACTGAAGGGCTCTGTATGGGTCTGAGCTAGATTCTCTGCATAAACCTTTTGGTTAGTAGCATGGGGTTCTTGTGGGACTCCTAAAAGTGAGAGTAGGGGTATCTCTGACTCTTTTGTCTGCACTTTGGACCCTTTACCTGCTGGTGGGTTGCCTCCTTAAACCTTGATATGAGGGTTTATGCCCAGTCTTATTTTTTTGTTAGGCCATGTTTGTGGATAACACTGGGAAGCCTGCTTTTTTTTTTGAAGAGTGGATCTTGTGTAGAAAGGATGTGGAGGTAAGGACTAGAAGTGGAGGAAGGAGAAGCTGCTGTCAAGATACAGTTTATAATAGAAGAATGAAAATTTTTAACCAATAAAATGACTATTTTTGTAAGTTAAAAAGTATAACATGCATAAAGAAAGCTCCTTTTTAACTTTACCACTCAAGTATAATACCAAATGTCTAAGATTGACAAAAACTATAAATATAAGGTAATAAGCATGTTAAATAGCCTGATTTTATCACATATATATCTTAAAAGCATAATGTTATATACACAAAATGTTAATTATCAGTTTAAAAACAAAAATATGTTACAGCTTGAACAGTTATTAAAGATTATAAATAAAATGTGGGCTGGGGAAGTATCTCAGAGTTAGAGTAGTTGCCTAACATGCACAAGGCCCTAGGTTCTAACGAGAGAGACTCAAGCATGGTAGTGTGTGCCTTTAATCCCAGCAATTAGAGCAGAGGCAGGCAAATCTCTGAGTTTGAAGCCAGCCTGGTTTGCAGAAAGAGTTCCAGGACAGCCATGGCTACACAAGAGAAACCCTGTCTCAAGAAACCAAGGAGAGAGAGAAGGGAAGGGAAGAAGAGAAGAATGAAGAAAAGGGAAGAGATGGAAAGAAAAAGTTTAAAATCTTTAGTTTTATAGATTATAGAATCTATGATGAAAACAAACCCAAAAGTCCAGGGATGAATGTACCTCAGTTTCTGTAGTGCTTGCCCACTATCTACGAAGCCATGGGTTCTATCTTTAGCATAGTATAAGAACCAGACATGGTGGCACACACCTATGACCCAGAATTGTCAAGGTTGAGGATCGGTACCTCACAAGGATCTCCAGCTACATAGCAAATTAAAGATAAACTTAGGTTAAATGGAACTATATGTCCCCCAAAAAAACAAACAAAAAAAGAGAGAAAAACAAATTCAACATTATTTAATTCTTACTATGTACCCAAAGTTGTTTTAAGCATTTAATATATCACAAATAGTATTCATAAAGAAATATTCAAATATTTTATGACCATGATATATGGGATGACTTTATAAAACATATGTTTATTAAAATGAATTAACTTTAAAAAATAACTAAGTGTGGGGAACAGAGGAAGCCATGAGTGAAGGTATATTGTTGACATTGGCACAGCCATGTCAAGGAACCCAGTGCCTTAGACCCATGGGAGAGGCAATATTTTCTGCAGGTGAGGCTCAGAGGAATGGCAATGGCTTCTGCTGGTCCAAGTATGAGTGTTTACCAACAGTTGACAAATGTGTGCAAAAAAACCTGCAACCATAACTTCCTTTTTCAAGATGCCTGTGACCTAAGACTACTCCCCCAAAGACCTGCTACTGATACTAGATAAACCCTCTTCCTTATCCTGTATGTGATAAACCCACTAAATTTCACATTGTTGCATGGTAGATGCTTTCTATCAGAGTGAGCACATCTTACCTTATTCTAGCTTTTCTGTATGTCTGTCATTTCTTCAGTGTCTATCATTTCTTCATTCTCTAATTGGCCCAGTCAGGTTTTCAAAATCTAACTGTACAAGATACATCAATTAAGTATATTTCTTTTAGATGCATTTTTATTCTGTTTATTTAGTGTGTGTGTGTGTGTGTGTGTGTGTGTGTGTGTATGTGTGTGTGTGCGCGCGCGCACCCATATGTGCTTCTGTAGATGTAGATGAAAGGTAGAAGACAGATTATGAGAGTTGTTTCCTCTCCTTCTATCATATGGGTCCTAGGGATCGAACGCAGATTCAGGCTTGGTTAATGGTAGGTTCCTTTGGCTGAGTCACCTTATCAACCCATCCTGTTTTATTTTCATCTAAAAAAAGTCATAATTGTTTTCTCATGCTATCTATACTCAAGACAAGAGGGTCTTATTTAAAGATTTCCACATTTGTAGCCATCTGTCTGCTCTCACCAAGGACTAGGCTGAGTCCAGAAACACACCCTAGAGGAGCAAGATTCCAGGCTGTCTGGCTGTATGTGATAATACAGCTGACAGAACATCATGCTTGAATTAAATTTATATACAACAAGCAGGGAGGCCAACTTCCAACTTTGACACAGGACCTTCTGCCAGGAAACTCATCTTAACTGTCCATCATACAACCTAACATGCAATTCTTTAAGCTAGATAGCTCTCCTGAACCCTTCCTTATTCCATACTGCTTTAGGTTTTCTCACTCCCACTATCCTTCAGTTGAGCATCTGGTCCTATAACCTCAACCTTTTGCCCTAATTATCTTCCCCTTAGGACACCCAGTACTCCAGAGCCTGAAGTTTGACCTTCCATCCTCTTAAGTAACTTCTTCCATGCAACCATCTGAAATGAAACACATTTGGACTGAAACACATAGGCAGCTTCTACATCAGAGAAAGGGTCTGTAATAGATGGATACATCATTGCTCACTTGACTAAGCTGTTGCAAAAATTCTCCTTCTAGTGTTTCATTTCTTTCTACCTTGCTCCTATCCTTTATAAATCCATCCACACAGCAAGAAGTGAACATCCTGAAAGTTCATTTGATGGTGTCATTTTCTAGTATAAACTATTCCAACTCCGTGTTAGAGAGATGGCTTAGTGGTTAAAAGCACTCGCTTCTCTTGCAGAGGAACTGAGTTCAGTTCTCAGAATCCACATGGCTGTCACTACTATCAGTAACTAGTTCCAGGAAAACAAATATTCCAAGGCATTACTTTCTGAGATTCCTAGACTGTCTACCTGCCACTACTCAAAACTCATGTTTGTACATGCTAACAGTTTTGAGTTAGTCTCTGCTCTCCCATGTTTGTCAGCTTTTTGTTACTGTAACATCTGAAATAGGGCTGGAGTTGTAGTTCAGTAGATAGAATACTTGCCTAGTATGCATGAAACCCTAGATTCTGTGCTCAGTACTTTATCAACTGGATATAATAGATGCATATCTGAAATCCCATCACTCAGGAGGAGAGAGTTTGAGGCTACCTTGGGACTGCTCCCAAAAAATGGTAGGCAAGATCACTCAGTGGGTAAATGTGTCTGTCTCAAGCTTGACAACCTCAGCATAGTCACCAGGACCCGCATGATAGAGAGAGAGAACCAAGCCTTGAAAATTTTCCTCTGATGTCTGCATGCACACTGTGACACTGACACAAGAGCACACAAACAAAAAATAGAATCAAAATATGGGAAAAAAGTAGTGGTGCAAGCCTTTTAATTTTAGCACTTGGGAGGCAGAGGCAAGCAAATCTCTTAGTTTGAGGCTAGCATGGCCTATAGAATGAGTTCTAAGATGACCAGGGCTACACAGAGAAACCCCATCTCAAAAAAAAAAGGAAAAGAAAGGAAAAGAAAAGGAAAAGGACAAAATCTGGCTGAGATAAATCACTTTAGGAAAGGTTTATTTTAGTTCATGGTTTTAGAAGTTTTAGCTCATGGTTCATGACCAATTGACACTATTGTTTAGGGTCTGTAGTGAGGCAAAAAAATATGACAGGAAGCCAAACGTAGAGAAAAGAGAAGGAAACCACTCACTGTCTCCTTCAAAGACATGTCTCTTACAGTGCTCTAAAACTTCCATTGGCCCCACACCAGCCTTTTAAGGGACACATCCACACCACTGTGCATCTTGTTACAAGTGTATACCTTTGTACCTTTTTATGTACTTTCCACTTTCTGTCTAAAATGTTTTCCTCCTCCTTGCTCACTGGGAATTCGGCCATCCTTCAAAGTTCTGATTCAGGGACCTGGAGAGATGGCTAAGTAGTTATGAGCACTTGCTGCTTTTGCAAAGGACTCATGCATGTTTAGTTCCTAGCACCAATCAACTGACTCACAGCAGCCTATAATTCTAGCTCCAGGTATATTCAATACCTTACAAGGGCACCTTCACATATGTACACATGTCTGCCTACACACACACAAAATTAACTTTAAAAAATACTAAAATTATATTTTTAAATAAAATCCTGTTTAGAAGATAGTCCTGCAAAGATGGTAGCACCTAACCTCTCCCACATTAATTACCAAGTGGGAAAATCCATTTACAGTAAAGAGACTTAACTGATGTCACCTAACTGGATTAACCTGTCTTCTACTGCTGCTAACAGAATACCACAGAATGAGTAGCTAGCTTATAAAGAAAAGAGTCTAATTTGAACTCATGGTTCTAGAGGTCCAAGTTCACAGGTAAAAATCTGGTGATGACCTTGCTGGCTGGTTGCCTTTCTCTTGTAAGAGTTGTCTTGGTCACGGTCTCTTCATAACGATAGAACTAAGACAGTTTCTACCCTCTTAAACTAAGACAGTTTCTACTTTCACAGTGGGAATGAGATTTCAAACAGGAAGCCTGGAAGAAACACTCAAACCACATTCAAACCACAACATTTCCCTAACCAAGTAGTCAGAAATACACCCATTGATGAGACAAATAGATACCTTATGCTTCCTACTACAAAGTTACTGAGAACCACACATTCACATAGGACTCTTACCAAAATTATTCCCTAAAATCTGATTTGAGTGAACAAACAAATCTTAATTGAAAAGTGTTCTATAAAATTGTCCTGTACCCAACCAAAATGTCAAGCCTGTAAAGCCCTGCTCCCAAAAAGCAGGTTTGGGAACTGCTCCAAAGAAAGATATGCTAAAGCCTGGTAAATAAATGCTGTGTGCAGTGTTTGTGTACAATCCTTGTTGTGTACAATCCTTGACTCACCCTGTGTCAAAAGAGAAAAAGGAGGTATCAATACCGTTATTGGGAGACTTCGAACAATTTAAATATGGATTACGTTAGGTGATACATACATTCAGTAATGCTACTTTCCTGAATATGGTCTCTTACTATGGTTATGTAAGATAACATCCTTGTTCTTAGAAGATATGTAAAGAAGGGCTAAAGTGTTACTTCAATAAACACTCTGGTTCAAAAACAACACCAAGCAAACAAATTAATATGTGTTTCTATCCTTTGAGACAAAAAGCAAATGTGGTGAGGGTAATAAATAAAAGGTATTCGTTGTTCTTTTAAAGTTTTCTTTTCCAGTGCTGAGGACTGAACTCAGGGTCTTGAACATGCTAGACAGGTGCTCTAACCACTTACCTATATCCTCGGTATCTTTTCTTACTCTACTCTTGAGGATTTTCTGTATGTTATTCCAAAACAAAAAAACTTGGATGGAACCAACTGCAAATAATAAAAGCAAACAAAGAGCTTTATTCAAGGTTGACGATTTTGTGAAGCCTCCCATCATATTTCTCTATACCCTTTTCTGGCAAACACTCATGTGAAACAATGAATCACCCTCTCTTTGAATGCTTCTATGATTCTTTCTCTATCAACCCAAGTCAAAGCCCAGATTGTATCAGATTTACAACATGCTAACACTATATTAAAGTCATGTGTGGTGACTCATTCATATTCTAAACATTTGGAAGACAGAGGAGGGACTGGAAGGACTTTGGGGCTTGAGTTGCATACTGGGTGCTTATGCTTAGTTGACCCTCAATTTTTTATTATATTTGTTCTTATTTATTTGTTTGTTTCATTTTGAGACTAGGTCTGATGTAATATCTTGAACTCATTACATAGACAAAGATAGTCTTGAACTGGATATGTGTGTGTGTATGTACATGTGTTTGTGAATTAGCATGAATGTGTGTACTGTGTACACATGTACATGAAAACCAGAGGTCAACTTCCTTTGCTGTTCTTCAGGAGTCTCCCATTTTGGTTTGTTTTATCTTTTTTTTTTCCAGACAAGGTCTCTCTATGTAGCCTGGAGTTTGATTTCTAACTCACAGAGATATGCCTGCCTCAGAATTCCCAAGTGCCGAGATTAAATTTATATGTCATTATACCAGGCTCACTTTGTTTTGTGATACTATGCTATGTGAAGATGTGTTACTATGATTGGTTTAATAAAGCACTAAATGGCCATTAGCTAGGTAGGAAGAGGTTAGGAGGGACTTCTGGGGACAGAGAGCTCTGGGAAGAAGAAAGGAGGAGTTACCAGCCCAGACTAAGAGATCAATGCATGTGGGAGGAGAGGTAAAAGGAACAAGGCACATGGCAACACATAGATGAGTAGATATGGGTTAATTTACGTTATAAGAGCTAGTTAGAAACAAGCCTAAACTATAAAAAAATCCTCTTTTCTGTAACTGGTCTCATGGTCTTAGCTGGTATTTAGAACTACCTTCCTCTATTACTCATTCTGCATTTCCTTCACCCTCTGCAAGGACCTCAGGAGGTTTTGGCTCTTTTCTGGGAGGAGTAACCCATAGCTTCATTCCTGATGGGGCTGTGCCTTTGTCATCCTGCCTGGATTAGACTATTGTAATTTTCTGTTGCAGAATATTTGTTTAAGTATGCAAAGATGTGTTGCACTTATTTAATTATACAAAGATGTATTGCTGCTTTACCTTGTCTGCCTAGGGCACCTGATTTGTCTAATAAAAAGCTGAATGGCCAATAACATGGGAAAAGGGATATAGACAGGACTTCCTGGCAGGAAGAATAAGTAGGAGGAGGAATTTAGGCTCAGGGGAAGAAAGAAACAGAGACACCAGGGAGATGCCAAGGGAAAGACAGACAGACATGGATGAAGCAAGAAAGTAGGACATACAGAATGAAAGAAAGCTAAAAAAAATTGAGGCAAAACACAGATAAATAGAAACAGGTTAAACTAAGTTAAAAGAACTAGTGGGACAAGCCTAAGCTAAGGCTGACCATTCATAATTAATAATAAGTCTCTGTGTCATAATTTGGGAGTTAACTGGTTAGTGGCCCAGAGAAAATTCTGACTACAGTTTTCCACTGACACAAACTTTATTACCTCCACTGTAGTGAAGTAATCCAATTTCCTCATGGTAATCTAGATCAATCACCCCTCTTAACACTGTTATTCCTTTCTAAGCCTGTTGGTTTAAGGGTTTCAGAAGCCCAGTTGGCCAGAGGAAAGTCTGAACTTCCAGTTCAATGAAATATTTGTTGTGGCTCCTGCAGGAGAACTTCCCCTCTGGAAACAAAACTTTTAGGCCAGAAAAACTGAAGGATGCAGGAATAGAAAGCAAATTTTTTCCTAGTGGGTCATTAGGGGTGATAGTGAGTTGAACTATACCCTTTTTATCCTTGATTCCTGAATCAGTAGAACCTGGATATGTGAGAAATCATACTATATATTGGACACTGATTCAAAGCATATCTGCCTTCTGAAGAACCCTACCCCAGTCCTCCAAGCTGTTGCCACCTAAATGGTTCAGTAACTGTGCCTTCAAAAGGCTATTCCATCTATCAGGTCAACTGCTTCAGGATGGTGAAGACCATGAAATTTCACTGTAAGACCAGTGAAATTCATAATCTTGGATTCATTGTCACATTTCCCTGCTATGAAGTGAGTTCCCTGGTGAGAAGCAATACTGTATGGAATATCATGATGGTGGATAACATAAGCCCATGGATGGTGGGCTTGGCAGAAGCATTGCAATGCAGGAAAGGCAAATCCATAGCCAGAATAAGTTTCTACTCCAGCAAGGACAAAGTGTTGTCTTCTCCATGGAGGAAGTGGTCCAATGTAGTAAACCTGATACCAGGTTACTAGTTGGTCTCCCCAGGGAGAAGTGCCATATCTGGGTCTCAGTGGTAGTCTCTGCTGTTGGCAGATCTGACACTCCTTGCAGCAGCTGTATCCAGGTCAGCCTTGGTGAATGGAAGTCCATATTGCTGAGCCATTCATAACCCTAATCTCTGCCACCATGGTCACTTTGTTCACTTTGTTCACAGGCCCATTAGGCAATGACAGGAATAGCTGAGGAAAGAGACTGACTGTCCACAGAAATGGTCCATCCTATCTACTTGATTATCAAACTCTTCAGCTGAAGTCACCTTTTGACAACTGTTACACGGGGCACAAGTATCTTCACATCTTCTACCCATTTGGAGATATATAACTACATACTTCTTCCCCCTAAGTCTTTCTCCTCAATTTTCCAATCATGCTCTTTCCATGTCCCTGACCATCCAACCAATCCATTGGCTACATCCCAAGAATCAGTGAACTATAGAAAATCTGGCTATTTTCTTCCAGACATAATGTACTGCCCGAAGTTCTGCCCACTGTGAAGTTTTCCCTTTGCCAGTATCTTTCAGGGTTGTCCCAGAAAAAGGATGCACTTCTGGGTAGTGCCTGCATCAAGTGCAGGACCATCTCTTCTACTCTTCTCGTCCTCAATCAATAAATCATAGGGCACACCCTGTGAGGCTATAGGTGCATGTTTGGCAGCAGATGGCATTGTAACAGGATTAGAAGTTATAAGCACTTGGGTAAATTTGCCTTCAGGACCTGCTCAGGCCTGATCTTGTATACACCACTTCCATTTGATAATGGATGGTTGCACTTCCTACTTTATGACTTGTGGGTCAGATAACACCTATTGCATGATGGGAACTTCAGGTCACTTGGTAGCTTGGTGGTCCGTTGTCAAATGTTCAGTTTCCTCTAAGGTATAATAGCAGGCCAAGAGCTGTCTCTCAAAGGGAGAATAGTTGCCTGCAGATGATAGCGGGGCCTTGCTCCAAAATCCCAATGATCTCTTCTGTGATTCACCTATAGGAACCCTGCCAGAGACCTGAAACAGCATCCCTATCTGTCACCTGACACCTCAAGTCCCATCAGGTCTGCTAGATCATATGATTCAAATGGTAGAGCAGCCTGCACAAGAGCCTGGACCTGTTGAAGAGTGTTGATTCAAAACCAATATCCAATGGACCCCAGAAAGTCTGATTGTTTCCTTTCCCCCAGTGTATAGTTACCCTTGTAAAAGGCTGTAGGTTCCTTTGGGGAAGGACTGGAGAAAGGCTCACAGCCAAACTTTAGGTATTTTATCAAGGTACTTCCTCAGAGGAATCTGGCCTTCCCTTCACTTAAGGGGTATTGAACCTGCAAACTGCCTCAAGTCTGTAAATTGATTTCACAAGCCATAATCCCCTTTTACCACAAACCAATGTAGCCTTTCTTTCATGTCTTTGAGATTTCTTCATATACACAATCAAACAACAACTGAGTGGGCTTCCTATCTATCTCACATCTGCAAACACCATGATTGATTAGCCAGTACCAAGGGTCCATACAAGTTCCACCACCTAAAATTTACTTTGCCTGTGCTGACTATTATGGGTTAGGTCATTATGGATATTACTTTGTCTGCGCTATCTGTTATGATAATTACAATCACCTTGCCTTTGGCGATTCAGTCCTGCCACCTGGCCCTTGCTACCTTAGGTCCAAATTAAACCCATTGCATTTAATTCATCCACATGAGCAGTATCATCTCGAACACTAAGGTTTTGCAAAAGGAAAAGGGAAACAACAAAACTTTTCAAATGTTTGTATACCTCTCACTGTGTTGCGTCTTATAGGCTTTATGAAGAGCATGTCTTCTGGGCTTTCTTATTGTGAGGGATTAGGTTTCACACAGTGTAGCCCTTTAACATTGCAATTTCCCTGAACCTTAAAATCCCTTCATCATCACTAAAACAAAAGATATCAGGCATCTCCAACTTCTTTTCAGTAGGCCAACTTTTGACAAATGCTTCAGCCAACTATTCAAATAAACTTTTGACACCTTTTTGTAACTGTGCGAACTTCCATATTAAATCTAGAATCTCCACTCAGTGGGCCCATATCCATAACTTCAGCCTGATCCAGTTTTATGTCCCCTCCCACCATTATCCCACACCCTTAAAATCCACTCCCACACTTATTCCCCAGACTTCTGCTTGAATGAATTAGCAAAATCATTAAGTTCCTTGGTAGTTTAGTGCACCTCCTCATGGACTACACTTTCTACCTCCCTTCTAGGAGCTGCTTTGCCTTATGTCTTGTCTAGCAGCAACTCTTGGTGGATCCTGAGGGACAACAGTAGTGTCTTGCCTGACATTTCTTTCAGAGAAATCACTGCTGGTTTAGTAGACAATGAAGGATTAATTTCCTCAGTGAAAGGTAGAAAAGACAATATTTCAAGGGGTAAGGCTGAGGGTGGAGAGAGTACTTCATTAAGTGAGATTAAACCCTTGAAAATCTGAGGGTTCAAAGTTCTCAACTTCACTAGGGTCCTCCCACACATCCACATTCTGAGTAATAGGACAGAATCCCATTCTTTACTAATTAATGTCCACACATTAACTCCCAATTCCCTCCAGGCTGGGACTGTAATTCATTCAAATTTACAGTGAGGGCTTCAGTTTTATTTTCTGCAACTCGAGCTCTGTGAGTGCTGGAAAAAAGAGTCTCTTCCAGAGCATACTTAGAAACCTTTAGACTGCTTATGTACATCTGGATCTGGTCAATTTCATCACTGAGTTCATTGTTGTCCTTCATCATATTCTGAGATGCTAGAAGCAGGCAAGTTTTACCACAGAGTTCATTCCTATGCCTTTTTTTTTTGGTCAGTTCATCTAGAGATGTTAAGAATAATGGACCAGCATAATCATTTTTCCTTATTTTTCCACAAGCTGTCAAAAGTTTTATATATAGAGTCAAAAAATCTGTTGCCACGCAAACTATCAAAAGTTTTATATACAAAGGCAACAAACCCATTACTACCCACAATTGATAAACCACAATAATCAAATACATTTATCCTCTTAAGTATGTTATATAGTTCATGCTATGGACTTTCAACACACTTTGAGCTCCCAAGAGAGACTTCAGTAACTGTAGATATTGGCAAATTGAAAAGCTTGTTCCAGATATTTAAAAGATTCATCCTTATACTTCTGTTGTTCTAGAAACACTTCCAGCAAAATCTGTATTAGTCAGAGTTCTTTATAGGATTTATAGAATGAAAAAAGTCTCTCTCTCTGTGTGTATATGTATATATATATGCATGTATATATGTGTGTGTGTGTGTGTGTGTATGAGAGAGAGAGAGAGAGAGCAAGAGTGAGAGTGAGTGACAGAGAGAGAGAGAGAGAGAGAGGATGTTGTGGTTTGAAAGAAAATGGCACCCAAAGGGAATGACACTATTGGGAAGTATGGCTTTGCTAAAAGAAGTATTTCACTAAAGGGGTGGACTTTGAGGCCTCCTATGCTCAAGCTACTCCTAGTATCTCAGACCACTTCCTGTTGCCTATAAGATGTAGGATTCTCAGTTACATCTCCAGCATCATATTTGCCTGCATGATGCTATGTCCCAACATCATGATAATGGACTAAACTTCTGAAAATGTCAGTGAGTCACCCCAAATAAATGTTTTCCTTTATAAGAGTTGCCATGGTCTTTTCAAAGCAATAGAAACCATAACTAAGCAGAGGAATTATTAGAATGATGAACAGGTTGTGGTCCAGCTAATCTAACAATGGCAGCCTATGAACTGAAGGTGCAAGAATGCAATAGTTTCTCAGTCCACAAAGTTGGATGTGTCAGCTGGTCCTCAGTATATACTGGAACACCAAAAAATAGGTTCTAATGACAGTGAAAGAATGAACTTGCTAGGAAATTTAGGGCAAGCAAGCAAAGGGCAAAAGCTTCCTTCTTCCATGTCTTTATATGGTCTTCCAGCAAAAGGTGTGGCCCAGACTAGAGGTGAGTTTTCCCAGCTCAAAAAAACTGGATTAAGGGTGTGTGTTTCTGCCACAAAGATCTCGATTAGAAATATATCTTCCACTTCAAATTAAGCAGAAATTCTCCATGAATGTGCCCTCTATTTTTGGATTTTAATTAATTCCAAATGTAATTAAATTAATAGCCTAGAATAGCAATCACAATATACAAAGTAATAGACTTAATTATGTCATCTTCCTATATATGCCATTATGCCTTGTTTTCATTCATTCCCCTCCTTATCCCATTGTCCTTCTTCTCCTTCAACTCTTCTCCACCTGGCTCACTTTCTTTCCCCAAATTAATTTCCCCTCCTGCTTTCTTAGTATATGAATCCCATTTCCTTTTCTATTTCTCAGTCCCTTAAAATCTCTTCCTCCTCCTCATGATTCCCTTGCTAGTTTTGTGACCTACAAACACACATATGTAAATATATGCATATATAATGTTAAAGCTAAGTTCTAAAAAAGAAAATTCCAGGATATCAGGAATTCCAGGCAGATTCTCTATTTTAGTTAGGGTTTTGTTGCTGTAAAGAGGCACCATGGCCATGGTAAAAAGAAAAGGAAAAGGAAAACATTTAATTGGGGCTGGCTTACAGGTCAGAGGTTTAGTTCATTATCATCCTGGCAGGAAACGTGGTGGTGTGCTGCTGTGGGACAATGGTCTATACCCTGTCACTTGTATTTTAAATAAATGCTGATTGGCTAGTAACTAGGCCGAACGTATAGGTGAGACTACCAGGCAGGAAGAACAGGCAGGACAATGAGAATTCTGGGAGGAGGAAAGTTTCTGTCTGGAATCATCACCCAGATACAAAAAAGCCAGACACAGAGCAAGCAAGATGAGAATGTCTTTCCAAAAAAAGGTGCCAAGCCATGTGGCTAACACAGACAAGAATTATGGGCTAATATAAGTTATAAGAGTTAATAAGAAGCCTGAGATACTAGGCCAATAAGTTTATAATTAATGTAGACCTCTGTGTGATTTCTTTGGGACTTAACGACTGCGGGAACAGGACAGGACAGAAACCTTGTGTACAGGCAGACATGGTGCTGGTTAGACATTTGAGAGTTCTACGTCTGGATCCACAGGCAGCAGGAGTGACAGTGACACACTAGCCAGGCTTGAGCTTCTAAGACCTCGAAACCTGCCCATAGTGACACACCTCCTCCAACAAAGCCACAACTACTCCAACAAGGTCACATCTCCCTATAAACCTATGGGGGCCATTTTTATTTAAATCACCACATTCTTCTATCTCTATTTTCTATCTCACTGTAGGAATGATGGGATTACAGCTTCACTCCCAATGACAGAACTGTTTTCACCGTTCCAGGTATTAACACAGATCTTCAGGTTTGTACGATAATCAGTTTTACCCTCTGGCCATCTCTCTACCCACCCCCACCCCCACCTAGCTACTTAACATCTTTCTTTCTCTGAGAGTGGAAACAGAGAGGGGTTCTTAAATATTTTCTTCACTAAGAATCTGAAGGTTACTGACAGAAGATGTCAATTCCTCAGACCACCCAAGAAATGCCCCATAGTAGAAGTTTTAGATAGTAATCCCTTGGACTAAGAGCATTACAGAATATTGGTTGAAAGAATATAACAGTTTGTTTAATGCTGGTAATGAGTGCCTTTGAAAATAGTTCTGAATTTATATTGGTCAATTATGCTACATTTACAAGTTTAAGTAGTGCATAATTTTGAAATCACTGGAGTCTAATGCTATATCAGGTCTTCCTATTGCTATATAAAATACACTGTATCTCGAAATAAGCCTTTTTATTCTATTATTCTTTTGTTTCTTTATTTTTTGAATTGGGGATGGAACCCAGGGCATTCTACATGATAAGCACATATTCTATCACTGAGATATATATATATATATATACATATATATATATATGCATCTTGCCTTGAACTAACCCTTTTTAAATAACTTTAATGAAATTGAGATATCCCAAAAAGTAGTTCTCATATATATTTGGCATTTGTATTATATTTTATTATTTATTTTTATGGAAACTAATAATTTAAGTAATATAAAAAATTTCATTACCATATCTGAGAAAAGAAAGACTGTGTTGGATCCTGAGGTTATCATTTCCTTGTATGAGGAGGATACTAGCTGTTTTATCTTTTTCAATAGTGATAGGCCAGTGACATAGCTCAGTGGGTAAGGGCATTTGCAGTACAAGCTTGGTGGCCTAAGTTTGATGCCCTGCTCTAAAATGTGTCCCCTGATCTCCACATGCCCTTACACACACACACACACACACACACACGCACACACACACACACACACACACACACACACACACACACACTAACAATAAATACCTTTTAATGATGATGAAATAAAAATGAAGACTATGTGTCTCTGGATTGTCACTGAAGCAATACCTTAGTTTTAAGAAACTCTACAATTCAGTCAATTACAAGATAATTACAGCTGGAAATGCAAGCATAGGGTAGCATTTTAAAAATAAAATTTTGGGCTCTTGCAGAAGATTCATCACTGGGGTGACTATGCTCTGACCCACGGCAGAAGCCCAACAAGGAGGAGCTCAGACATCCCTGGTCCCCCTTGACTCCCTGGCCACTCTGCAGGGGCTAAGCCCTCTCACCTCCTAGCCCATCCCACCTTTCATCCAGGAACCCCTTCCTTTATTCTTTCCTTCCTCCTTGTGACCATAAAACCACCCAGCTTAGCCGGCTTGCAGGCTGGGCTGGAAGTGTAACCCAGCAGGAGGGAGTGCCTGTGTTTCAATAGAATGCCTGACGGTGGTGGAAAAGTAGCCCCTGCATCAGTTCAGCAAGAATCCTGGTCAGCAAGGGGTGCTGCTCCTCTAACAGAAGATTCATCAGAGGGGGAAACCTGACCCAATACCAGAAGATCCATTAGAGAACATTTGAAGGAAGAGATGGGCAGACACCAAGGCAAGAATTCCTCCAACAATCAGAAAAACAACATGAAAACACCAGATTCCAGCGATCTTACTACAGAAGGACTTGAACACCCTGTTCCGGAAGAAGTTGAAAACAGTGTCATTATGAAAGCAATAGAGTCCCTTAAACAGGATATGAATAACTCCTTAAAGAAGTGGAAGAGAAGTATAACAAAAAGATTGGAGAAATGAGTAAAGAAATGGACGAAAAATATAACAAAAGATTTGAAGAAATGAGTAAATCTGTAAACGACACCCTGGGAAACCAAGAAAAAGCAATCAAACAGGTAATGGAAACAGTTCAAGAATTGAAAATTGAAATGGAGGCAACGAAGAAACCACAAACCAAGGGCCGGATGGATATGGAAAATCGAGGTAAACAAACAGAGACTTCAGAAACAAGCATAACCAATAGAATACAAGAGATAGAAGAACGAATCTCAGATTATGAAGACACCATAGAGAAAATAAACACTCTGACCAAAGAAAACAGCAAATCCAACAAATTCTCATCACAAAACATTAAAGAAATCTGGGACATAATAAAAAAAACCAAATCTAAGAATAATAGGGGTAGAAGAAGGAGAAGAATTGCAGATCAAAGGTCCAGAAAAGATATTCAACAAAATTATAGAAAAAAACTTTCCCAACCTAAAGAACGATATTCATATGAAGGTTCAAGAAGCATACAGAACACTGAATAGACTGGATCAAAAAAAAACCATCTCCTCACCATATAATAATCAAAACACAAAACATTCAGATTAATGAAAGAGTATTAAGAGCTGCAAAGGAAAAAGGTCAAGTAACTTATAAAGGTAAACTTATCAGACTTACACCAAATTTCTCTATGGAAACCATGAAAGCCACAAGGTCCCGGATAGAGGTACTGCAGAAACTAAGAGACCATGGATGCAAGCCCAGACTACTATACCCAGTCAAGCTATCGTTCATTATCAATGGAGAAAACAAAATATTCCAGGATAAAAACAAATTTAAGCAATATGTAGCTACAAATCCAGCCTTACAGAAAGTATTAGAAGGAAAATCACAACCCAAGGAATCCAACATTCCCAACAACGTCTACAATAACACAGACATCTAGCGACCCTTCACAAGCACAACTCAAAGAAGGGAAACACATACACTCTACTACCCCCCCAAAAAATAATAATAAAAGGAGTCAACAACCACTGGTTATTAGCATCACTTAATATCAATGGACTCAATTCACCTATAAAAAGGCACAGACTCAGAAATTGGAAACGAAAATAGAATCCAACATTCTGCTGTTTACAAGAAACACACCTCAACCACAAAGACAGACACCTACTCAGGGTAAAGGGTTGGGAAAAGGTTTTCCAAGCAAATGGACCTAAGAAACAAGCGGGCGTGGCCATTTTAATATCTAACAAAATCGACTTCAAACTAAAATCAATCAGAAGAGACGGAGATGGACATTTCATACTCATAACAGGAACAATCCATCAGGAAGAAGTCTCTATCCTGAATATCTATGCCCCTAATATAAAGGCACCCACTTATTTAAAAGAAACTCTTCTAGAACTCAAGGCAGTCATCAAACCACACACACTAATAGTAGGAGACTTCAACACACCTCTCTCACCAATGGACAGGTCAATCAGACAGAAACCTAACAGAGAAATAAGAGAATTATTGGAGGTATTGAATCAAATGGACTGAACAGACATCTACAGAACATTCCACCCAAATAGGAAAGAATATACCTTCTTCTCTGCAGCTCATGGAACCTTCTCGAAAATTGACCACATACTCGGTAACAAAGCAAACTTCCACACATACAAAAAAATATTAGTAACCACCCGTGTCTTGTCAGAACACCATGGATTAAAATTAGAATTCAACAACAATGCTTCCCCCAGGAAGCCAACAAACTCATGGAAGCTGAACAGTCAACTACTGAATCACCCCTGGGTCAAGGAAGAAATGAAGAAATAAAGAAAGAAATTAAAGTCTTCCTTGAATTTAATGAAAACAAAGACACAACATACTCAAACCTATGGGACACTATGAAAGCAGTGCTAAGAGGAAAGTTCATAGCACTAAGTGCCCAGTTAAAGAAAACGGAGAAAGCACACATTGAAGACTTAACAGCACAGCTGAAAGCTCTAGAAAAAAAAGAAGCAGATTCACCCAGGAGGAGTAGAAGACTGGAAATAATAAAACTGAGGGCTGAAATCAACAAAATAGAAACACAGAAAACAATCCAAAGAATCAATAAAACAAAAAGCTGGATCTTGGAGGAAATCAACAAGATTGACAAACCCCTCTCCAAACTAATAAAACGGCAGAGAGAGAACATGCAAATTAATAAGATCAGAAATGAAAAGGGGGACATAACTACAGACACAGAGGAAATTCAGAGAATCATTAGATCTTACTATGAAAGTTGATATGCCACAAAGTTGGAAAATGTAAAAGAAATGGACATTTTTTTAGATAAGTGCCATACACCAAAGTTGAACCAAGACCAGGTGAACAATCTAAATAGACCTGTAAGTCATGAAGAATTAGAAGCTGTTATCAAAAATCTCCCTACCAAAAACAGCCCAGGACCAGATGGTTTCAATGCAGAATTCTACCAGAACTTCCAGGAAGAGCTAATACCTACACTCCTTAATGTATTTCACAATATAGAAAGAGAAGAGTCATTGTCAAACGCTTTTTATGAAGCTACAGTTACTTTGATACCAAAACCACACAAAGACACAACCAAGAAAGAGAATTACAGGCCAATCTCACTCATGAACATCGATGCAAAAATTATCAACAAAATACTTGCAAACCGAATCCAAGAACACATTAGAAAAATTATACATTATGATCAAGTGGGCTTCATCCCAGAGATGCAGGTTTGGTACAACATACGCAAATCTATCAATGTAATCCATCATATAAATAAACTGAAAGAAAAAGAAGCATATGATGATTTCATTGGACGCAGAAGAAGCATTTGACAAAATTCAACACCCATTTATGATAAAGTTGCTGAAGAGATTGGGGATACAAGGATCATGCTTAAATATAATAAAACCAATATATAGCAAGACGACAGCTACCATCAAATTGAATGGAGAGAAACTCAAAGCCATTCAACTAAAATCAGGAACACGACAAGGCTGTCCACTCTCTCCATACCTCTTCAATACAGTGCTTGAAGTTCTAGCAATAGCAATAAGACAACATAAGGGGAACAAGTGTATTTGAATAGGATAGGATGAAGTTAAACTTTCGTTATCTGCAGACGATATGATAGTGTACATAAGCGACCCCAAAAACTCTACAAAAGAACTCCTACAGCTGATAAACACCTTTAGTAATGTGACAGGATACAAGATCAACTCCAAAAAATCAGTTGCCCTCCTATACACAAAGGATAAAGAAGCAGAGAGGGAAATCAGAGAAAAATCACCTTTCACGATAGCCACAAATAGCATAAAATATCTTGGGGTTACTCTAACCAAGGAAGTGAAAGACCTATTTGACAAGAACTTTAAGTCTTTGAAGAAAAAAATTGAGGAGGATACCAGAAAATGGAAAGACCTCCCCTGCTCTTGGATGGGGAGGACCAACATGGTAAAAATGGCAATTCTACCAAAAGCAATTTATAGATTCAATGCAATCCCCATCAAAATCCCATCAAAATTCTTCACAGACATTGAGAGAACAATAATCAAGTTTATATGGCAAAACAAAAAGCCCAGGATAGCCAAAACAATCTTATACAATAAAGGAACTTCTGGAGGCATTACCATCCCTGGCTTCAAACTCTATTACAGAGCTACAGTATTGAAAACAGCTTGGTATTGGCATAAGAACAAAGAAGTCGACCTATGGAATCGAATAGAAGACCCGGATATTAACCCACAAACCTATGAACGCCTGATTTTCGACAAGGAAGCTAAAGGTATACAATGGAAGAAGGAAAGCATCTTTAACAAATGGTGCTGGCATAACTGGATGTCAACCATTAGAAGAATGAAAGTAGATCCATATCTATCACCATGCGCAAAACTCAAGTCCAAATAGTTTAAAGACATCAACATTAATCCGACCACTTTGAAACTGATAGAAGAGAAAGTGGGAAGTGGGCACAGGAGACCAATTCCTAGGTAGAACCCCAGTAGCACAGACAATAAGAGAATCAATGAATAAATGGGACCTCCTGGAACTGAGAAACTTCTGTAAAGCAAAGGACACTGTCAGTAAGACAAAAAGGCTGCCTTCTGACTGGGAGAAGATCTTCACCAACCCCTCATCAGACAAAGGTCTCATAGAGAAGTCTGGTGTAAGTCTGATAGGTTTACCTTTATACGTTACTTGACCTTTTTCCTTTGCAGCTCTTAATATCCTTTCTTTAATCTGACTGCTTTGTATTTTGATTATTATATGGCAAGGGGATTTTTTTTCTGATCCAGTCTATTCGATGTTCTGTATGCTTCTTGCACCTTCATAGGAATATCCCTCTTTAGGATGGGAAAGTTTTCTTCTATAATTTTGTTGAATATATCTTCTGGACCTTTGATCTGCAATTCTTCTCCTTCTTCTACTCCTATTATTCTTAGATTTGGTTTTTTTTATTATGTCCCATATTTCCTGAATGTTTTGTGATGAGAATTTGTTGGATTTGCTGTTTTCTTTGGTCAGGGCGTTTATTTTCTCTATGGTGTCTTCATAATCTGAGATTCGTTCTTCTATCTCTTGTATTCTATTGGTTAAGCTTGATTCTGTAGTCTCCGTTCGTTTACCTAGGTTTTCCATATCCAGCCGGCCCTCGGATTGTGTTTTCCTCACTGCCTCCATTTAAGTTTTCAATTCTTGAACTGATTCCATTACCTGTTTGATTGCTTTTTCTTGGTTTCCCAGGGTATCATTTACGAATTTACTCATTTCTTCAAACTTTTTGTTATATTTGTCTTCCATTTCTTTACTCATTTCTTCCATCTTTTTGTTATATTTGTCTTCTATTTCTTTAAGTGAGTTATTCATACCCTGTTTAAGAGACTCTATTGCTTTCATAATGACACTGTTTTCAACTTCTTCCGGAATAGGGCGTTCAAGTCCTTCTGTCATAAGATCGCTGGGATCTGGTGTTTTCATGTTGTTTTTCAGATTGTTGGAGGAATTTTTGCCTTGGCGCCTGCCCATCTCTTCCTTCAGATGCCCTCCAATGGCTCTTCCCTCCGCTGGGTCTTCTTCTACTGGATTAGTGTCCCTTGCTATCCAGGAATCACTTTGCCTGCAGTCTTAGCTCACTGCAGGCAGGCTATTAGAACAAAGGGACTCCGGTCCCTTTGCACTCACCGCCTGCCCTGGGCCGCGGTGCCCACCCTGGCTGAGATGGAGGAAATTAAGCCCCGAAAAAGGGAGAGAGGAGGACGGGAGGGGTTCCAGGCCGAAAGCTGGGATGGCGTAGCAGGAGAGAGGGATTAGCTGGGGGCTTGGTTTGTGTTTTCTTCACTGCCTCCATTTCAGTTTTCAATTCTTGAATTGATTCCATTACCTGTTGGATTGTTTTTTCTTGGTTTCCCAGGGTATCATTTACGAATTTACTCATTTCTTCAAACTTTTTGTTATATTTCTCTTCCATTTCTTTACTCATTTCTTCTATTTTTTGTTATATTTCTCTTCTATTTCTTTAAGTGAGTTATTCATACCCTGTTTAAGAGACTCTATTGCTTTCATAATGACACTGTTTTCCACCTCTTCCGGAATAGGGTGTTCAAGTCCTTCTGTAGTAAGATCGCTGGGATCTGGTGTTTTCATGGTTTTTTTTTCAGATTGTTGGAGGAATTGTTGTCTTCGCGCCTGCCCATCTCTTCCTTCAGATGCTCTCCAATGGCTCTTCCCTCTGCTGGGTCTTCTGCTACCAGATTATTGCTCCTTGCTATCCAAGAATCACTTTGCCTGCAGTCCTACCTTGCTGCAGGCAGGCTATTAAAACAAAGGAACTCCCTCCCGTTTGCACTCACTGCCCGTTCTGGCCGTGGTGCCCACCCAGGCTGAGTTGGAGGAATTTAAGCCCCGAAAAAGGGAGAGAGGAAGGGTAGGGATTCTAGGCAGAATGCCGGGATGACGTAGGAGGAGAGGGGGTTTAGCTGGGGGAAGCCACCCCTTTGGAGTATCCAGGGAGATAAGGATGGCAGGAAGATTGTGTGTTCCCTTTCTGGACTTGTGTGGTGGTCAGGAACATACTTACCCCTCCATTGTATCTTCTGCTACAGGATCAGAGCACTCGCTGGTCAGAAGTCTCCCTGCCTGCAGTCTTACCTTGCTGCAGGCAGGCTTCTAGAACAAAGGGACTCCCTCCAGTTTGCACTCACTGCCCGTCCCGGCCATGGTGCCCATCCAGGCTGAGTTGGAGGAATTTAAGCCCCGAAAAAGGGAGAGAGGAAGGGTAGGGTTTCCAGGCAGAAAGCTGGAATGGCGTAGGAGGAGAGGGGGTTTAGCTGGGGGAAGCCGCCCCTTTGGAGTAGCCAGGGAGATAAGGATGGCGGGAAGCTCTTTTGAAGAAAGTAGATGAAATTATTTGAGCTACTGTTTCAGGGAATAAAAAGAATCCAGAGATAAATCAACTGGGATGTATGTATAAATGAAAAGTGACACTCCTGAATTAATCACAACTGACCACTAGAAATACATTAGCTATGCTTCCTTACAACCAGCTCTAATGTATGTATAAACAGGAACAAAATTCTGTGGTTACAATTGACAAAGAAGTGCCATGACAGCTTCACCAATCACAGTCAAGCCCTATTCTTGCTGAAATCTTATAGTGATTAGCACATCACATGAGTCAAAGGCCATTGCAACTTCAAATATGAGACTACTACTTTGTGTGGAAAGTATAAACTCTGTTCTTGAACATTAATGAAACAGAAGCATTCAAAGGTGTTATGGTCAGAGAGGTAGAATAACTAAAACATAAATCAGATATGTTGTGTTAGAACATTTTAAAAGGCAAAAAAAATATCAAAGTAATTGTTTTCTCTTTTTAAAAACAACTAAGGCTGGTGATGTAGCTCAGGTGAGTGTTTGTTTTGCATTTGTGAATCTCTGGTTTCTATCCATAGAACTCTATGAATAGATGCAAGCCTGTAATCTCAGTCCTCAAAAGGTAAAGACAGAAGGAATAAAAGTTCAAGAACATCTGGCTACATAAAGAGTTCAAGATCACCTTGGAATACCTGAGAGTCTGTCTCAAAAAATAAATAAACTATACACTATGAAGAAAATAATTGGAAAATGGACATGGTCATGCAGGCAGGCCTGTACTCCCAACCCCTAGGAAAGCCTAGGACAGCCTGGGCTAATGTTGAGATCTTGTCTCAAATACAAACAACTACAAAACGAAGGAAGGAAAGAAAGAAGGAAGGAAGGAAGGAAGGAAGGAAGGAAGGAAGGAAGGAAGGAAGGAAATAGAGAAAATGAGAAGGAAGAGAGAGAGAGAGAGAGAGAGAGAGAGAGAGAGAGAGAGAAGTGAAAGTGGACTGTGACCTCCTAGCTAGGGGGCAGCTAAAGTTACCTTTGCCCTAGAAACCTGAGGCTTGTGTCTTTGGAGATTGTGATGTCTGGGCATTGGAGAAGAGACACAGATTAGTCACCATTGTGACAGGTGGGGAGTAGAGGAGGAGACAGAGATTAATGATCAAGTGCTTGGACTTCTCTCCTCCATACCTTTACCTAAGATTTTAGCAAAGCAGATGTTTTCCTAAAGTTGCAGAAACTGGTGCCCTGGAACCTAGTACAAAGAGACAGCTGACCCGACGCCATGATGACTACAGCGTCTTGTCTCCTTCCATCTCCAGCTATCCAACAGGAAGGCATTTATAGCCTCTCTCAAATAACTAACAGCCTTTTTATCAGTAATGCTATAGCTGCTAATGACAAACTCACCGTGTCCAACAACCACATCACCACGATTATCAATGCCTCGGTAGAAGTAGTGAACACGTTCTTTGAAGACATTCAGTATGTGCAAGTGCCGGTGAGTGATGCTCCCAATTCCTACCTCTATGACTTTTTCGACCCCATAGCTGATCGTATCCACAGTGTGGACATGAGGAATGGCCGCACGCTGCTGCACTGCGCTGCAGGAGTGAGTCGCTCAGCAGCGTTCTGCCTTGCCTATCTCATGAAATACCACACCATGACCCTGCTGGATGCGCACACATGGACCAAGTCCTGCCGCCCAACAATTCGTCCCAACAATGGCTTTTGGGAGCAACTTATTCATTATGAGTTCAAGCTATTTAGTAGGAATACTATCTACATGATCAACTCTCCTGTGGGTCTGATCCCTAATATCTATGAAACGGAGGTCCACTTAATGGAGCCAATGTGAGCCACCCACTTCTCCCCTGACATCTGCATTGGCTCCTACATCAAGATAAAGGAATGACTTTGGACTTTCAGTTGGTTACAAAAAAAAGAGAGAGAGAGAGAAAGAGAGAGCAAGCGAGAAAGAGACTTTGTGGATGTGAGCAAAGGGGAGAGAAGGGATTGGAATTTTATCTTCAAATAAAGTTAAATTGTAAGATGATGAAATGTTTCTAATATTTCTAAGTCTTATCTTCAAAGAACAAAATTCAGTAAATGTAAAATGGTGAAATGTTCCTTACCTCTTTAAGGGACAGGTCAGGTGACTGGCAGAAGGAAGGAACATGGCAGAAGTCAGGGGATAGGGAAAGATGTGGATATAGGTGTGAGGTACAGAGATAGGGGTTGGAGGAAGGTGTGACTGGGAGGCTGGAGATGTTAGACAGGATTCGGAAAGTGAAAATGAGAGAGGTGATATGTGTGATGTAAGAATATGGGAGAGAGAGAGAGAAGAGGGTTGGGATTTTGTGGTAGGGGTATGCTGAGGTGGGGGAGAATAGTGGTGGGAGGGTTATGGTTGTGAAGTATAGTTAGAACAGGTGGGAATGAGTGGGAATGGGAGGATGTGGGGAAGTAGAGAAAGCAAGGGAAGAGAAGTTTAGGGCTATGAGGTAGGAGTATGTGGATGTAATAGAAAGCAGGGGAGGAGAAGGTTGGATTATGGTGTAGATTACGTGTGGAGGTGGAAGAAGTTCCAGGGAGGAGAGAGTTGGATTATGAGGTAGGAATATGTGGAGGTGGAAGGTGGGGTGAAGGGGGGGTGGGGTGAGATGAGGACTGAGGAGTAGGGAAGTAGGAGATGACAGTGGACTAGATATGTGAGGTAGGAATATATGGAGGTGGAAGGTGGGGTGAAGGGGGTAGGTGTGAGTGAGGATTGAGAAGTAAGGAAGAAGGAGATGACAGTGGACTAGATGTGTGAGGTAGGAGTGTGGGAGAATGGGGTCAGCAGAGCAGGTTCTGCTCAGCTTAAACAGACTTGCCAATAGCACCATGAACATACAGAAGATTTGGGATCCTGAGCCCTGCCTGGGTTGACTACCCTGCAAGTAAATATTCTTCCCAGTCTGACTCCATGTCAGAGCCTTTGACATCATGACATCTCAGGTAAGATCCTACTGAAAAATGGCTTCCAAGCCATCAGGATCTGGGAGACCTCTGGGAGTCCCAGGCCATCCCTGTCTGGCCTTTGACTCCAGTAACCCAACTTTTATTTTGTAGATTGGATGTATGCATTTGTTGAAGAAATCATTCCACTCTATACAGTTTTGGGTTTGTTGTTTGGTTGTTTTTTTGTTTTGTTTTGTTTTGTTTTTGAGTAATGTACTAAACATCAGAGCCTCAGCGGGTCAAGAGATCCCCCTCAGCAACATCCCAAAAGGACATTAGTTTCTTTTCAGATTATGTGCTGAGAATGAGCTGACTGGGCCTCAGGTTCCTCTCATGGGCCTTGACTTGTTTGTGTCTTAGGATTTCTACTGATGTGGAAAGAAAAAAAAACCACAAAACACCATGACCAAAGAGCAAGTTGAATAGGAAAGGGTTTATTGGGGTTATTCTTCCACACTGTAGTCCATCACTGAAGGAAGAAGCCAGGACAGGAACTCAATCTGCTTTCTTATATAATCCAGGGATGGCACCACACACCATGGGTTGGGCCCTCCCCTATAAATCAGTAATTAAGAAAATGTTCTTTAGGCTGATCCACAACCCAATCTTACGGAGGCATTTTCTCAATTGAGGTTCCCTCCTCTCAGATGATTATAGTCTGTGTCAAGTTGACATAAATCTAGTCAGCACAACTTGAAAGGCTAAAGTTGCTGGCCATGTCTCAGTCCTGTCAACTACTGACATTTCCTTCTATTGTCTTTGGGGGGGGGTGTCTCTCTGAGCCTCAGTTTTCTTTCAAAGCAACCACAGACCTTCTGTCATAGAGTCCTTCTGAAGACAAAACAACCCGGCACCTGCTAGATTTCAGCTGAGAGTGGAGACCAGTGAACATGCTCCTCATGGCCTGTCTCCAACTCTGCAGCTCTTTGTTGTTTACAGAATATTCTCCCTTCCCACAAAAAAATCATACAGTGTGTAAAAACTGGATTAAGGTCTTGTCAGACCCAACCAGAGAAGGAACATAGATTTAAAACCTTTCTAGAGGTTTCTTCTGTTGAATGCACCTCCCCCAAATCCAAACCCACCCATGCCTAGCTTAGAATCACAGATTCTAAACTGGTCTTGCTAGTTACTGTATCTGGGTAGAGCACTTAGCAAAGGGATGCGTGAATAAGTCCCATAAGTGGGCCCTAAAATCCAAATTTGTTACAACATTCTAGTTACGTGGGGCTCTGACCCAGGTCCAGTCATTGTACTTCAGAAGATTCTAGACAGACACAGAAAGAGACAGATTAGGACTGTTCAGGTTGAATCTGATGTGGGAATTCCCTCTGTATGCTGTGATTACCATTGGTTAATAAAGAAAACTGATTTGGCTTGATAGGGTAGAACAGAGCTAGGCAGGAAAACTAAACTGAATATTGGGGGAAAGAAAGAGGAGTCAGAGAGAAGCCATGTAGTCCCTCTGTAGACAGACGTCGAAACTTTACCTGGTAAGTCACTGCCACATGGCAATAAACAGATTAATGGAGATGGGTTAAATTAATACATAGGAGTTGGCCAATATCTGTGAGGTCTCTGGCCAGCAAGGGGCCCTGATCCTGATCGTGTACCAGAAGATTCATTGGAGGGGTGAGTGTGCTCCTGACTGGCAGCAGAAGCCCCAGAAACGGAACACAGACACTGCTCAACCCCCTAAACTTGCTGGTCATTGTGAAGGGGCTTCTCTCCCCGACTATTGCCTCTCTCTTCCTACCCCATCTCATCTTGCTCCCAGGCACACCTTCCCTTCTTTGGGGCCAGAAGATCCCCCAGCTCAGCCTCTTTTGGGGCTGGGAAGGGGTGTTGAGTGCAACCAGGTGGGAGTTCCTTTGTTTCACAAAGACTGCAAGTAGCAAGCTAGGCCTTTTATCTGCAAGGTCCCTGGTCAGCAAGGAGCCATGATCTTGTACCAGAAGATCCATCAGAGAGCATTTGAAGGAAGACATGGGCAAGTACCAATGCAAGAATTCCTCCAACAATCTGAAAAACAACCTAACACCAGAACCCAGTGAACATACAACAGGAAGACTTGAACACCCTAATCCAGAAGCAGAAAAAATAGACATTATGAAAGTGATAGAGTCCCTTAAATAGGATGTAGAAAAACTCCCTTAAAGAAATGGATGAGAAGAATAACAAAAAATTTTGAAGAAATGAATAAATCCCTAAAAGATACTCTAGGAAACCAAGAAAAAACAATCAAACGGATAATGGAAACAGTTCAAGACTTGAAAACTGAAATGAAGGCAATGAAGAAAACACAAACCAAGGGATGGCTGGATATGGAAAATCTAGGAAAACAAGCAGAGACTAAAGAAACAAGCATAACCAACAGAATACAAGAGATAGAAGAAAGAATCTCAGATGCTGAAGACCCTATAGAGAAAATAAACGCACTGATCAAAGAAAACAGCAAATCCAACAAATTCTCATCACAAAACATCCAGGAAATCTGGGATACCATAAAAAGACTGAACCTAAGACTAATAGGGGTAGAAGAAGGAGAAGAATTAGAGCTCAAAGGCCCAGAAAATATATTCAACAAAATTATAGAAGAAAACTTTCCCAACCTAAAGAAGAATATTCCTATGAAAGTTCAAGAAGCATACAGAACACCTAATAGACTGGATCAAAAAAAATCCCCTTGCCATATAATAATCAAAACACAAAACATACAGAATAAAGAAAGAATATTAAGAGATGCAAAGGAAAAAGGTCAAGTAACTTATAAAGGTAAACCGATCAGACTTACACCTGACTTCTCTATGGAAACCATGAAAACCAGAAGGTCTTGGATAGATGTGCTGCAAAAACGAAGAGACCATGGATGCAAGCCCAGACTGCTATACCCAGCCAAGCTTTCGTTCACCATCAATGGAGAAAACAAAATATTCCAGGACAAAAACAAGTTTAAACAATACGTAGCCACAAATCCAGCCTTACGTAAAGTAATAGAAGGAAAATCACAAACCAAGGAATCCAATAATGCCCACAATAACTCAGACATCTAGCGACCTTTCACAAGCACAACTCAAAGAAGGGAAACACACAAACTCTACCACCAAAGAAGAAGAAGAAAATAACTGGAGTTAACAACCATTGGTCATTAATATCACTTAATATCAATGGACTCAATTCACCTATAAAAAGGAACAGACTAAGAGAATGAATACGAAAACAGGATCCAACATTCTGTTGTTTACAAGAAACACACCTCAACCACAAAGACAGACATCTACTCAGAACAAAGGGTTGGGAAAAGGTTTTTCGAGCAAATGGACCTAAGAAACAAGCAGGTATGGCTGTACTAATTTCGAACAAAATTGACTTCAAACTAAAATCAATCAGAAGACATGGAGACGGACACTATATACTCATAACAGGAACAATTAATCAGGATGAAGCCTCAATCTTGAATATCTATGTCCCTAATATAAAAGCACCCACTTAAGTAAAAGAAACATTACAAGAACTCAAGGCAGTCATCAAACCCCACACGCTAATAGCAGGAGACTTCAAGACTCCTCTCTCACCAATGGACAGGTCAACCAGACAGAAACCTAACAGAGAAATAAGAGAACTAACAGATATAATGAACCAAATGGACTTAACAGACATCTATAGAACATTCCACCCAAATAGGAAAGAATATACCTTCTTCTCAGCATCTCATGGAATCTTCTCAAAAATTGACCACATACTCAGTAACAAAGAAAATTTCCACAGATACAAAAAAATATTAGTAACCACCTGTATCTAATCAGATCACCATGGAATAATTCTACCCCCAGAAAGCCTTCAACTCATGGAAGCTGAACAGTCAGCTATTGAACCACCCCTGGGTCAGAGAAGAAATAAAGAAATTAAAGCCCTATTGCTGCTGCATCTGCAGTCATGAGTATGCTCAGGCTACAGAGGAGGCTTGCCTCTAGCGTCCTGTGCTGTGGTAAAAAGAAGGTCTGATTGGACCCCAATGAGACCAATGAAATCACCAATGCCAACTCCCATCAGCAGATACGGAAGCTGATCAAAGATGGGCTGATCATTCGGAAGTCTGTGACTGTCCACTCACGGGCTCAATGCCGGAAAAACACTTTGGCTAATCGGAAGGGCAAGCATATGGGCATAGGAAAGCAGAAGGCTACTGCCAATGCCCGATTGCCGAGAAGGTGACCTGGATGAGAAGGATACGGATCCTGCGCCGGCTCCTCAGAAGATACTGTGAAACTCCTAACCAAAAGGCAGAGAGAGAACATGCAAGTTAACAAGATCAGAAATGAACAGGGGGACATAACAACAGACACTGAGGAAATTCAGAGAATCATTAGGTCTTACTACAAAAGCTAATATGCCACAAAGTGGGATAATGTAAAAGAAATGGACTTGTTTTCAGATAAGTACCATTTACCAAAATTAAGTCAAGACCAGGTGAACAATTTAAATAGACCTATAAGTCGTGAGGAAATAGAAGTTGTCATAAAAAAAAACCTCCCAACCAAAAAATGTCCAGGACCTGATGGTTTTAATTCAGAATTTTATCAAAACTTCCAAGAAGAGCTGATACCTATACTCCTTAATGTGTTTCACATAATAGAATCAGAAGAGTCATTCCCAAACTCTTTTTATGAAGCTACAGTCACCCTGATTCCAAAACCACACAAAGACACAACCAAGAAAGAGAATTACAGGCCAATCTCACTCATGAACATCGATGTGAAAATTCTCAATAAAATTCTGGCAAACAGAATCCAAGAACACATTTAAAAAAATATCCATTATGAACAAGTAGGCTTCCTCCCAGAGATGCAGGGCTGGTTCAACATAAGAAAATCTATCAATGTAATCCATCATATAAATAAACTGAAAGAAACAAACCGTATGATCATTTCATTAGATGCAGGAAAAGCATTTGACAAAATTCAACACCCTTTATGATAAAGGTTTTGGAGAGGTTAGGGATACAAGGATCATACCTAAATATAATAAAAGCAATATACAGCAAGCCAACAGCTACTATCAAATTAAATGGAGGGAAACTCAAAGCCATTCCACTAAATCAGGAACAAGATAAAGCTGTCCACTCTCACCATATCTCCTCAACATAGTTCTTGAAGTTCTAGCAATAGCAATAAGACAACATAAGGAGATGAAGGGGATGCGAATTGGAAAGGAAGAAGTCAAACTTTCATTATCTGCATATGATATGATAGTGTACATTAGTGACCCCAAAAACTCTACCAAAGAACTCCTACAGCTGATAAATACCTTCGGTGATGTGGCAGGTTACAAGATCAACCCAAAAAAAATCAGTAACCCTCCTATACATAAAGGATAGAGAAGCAGAGAGGGAAATCAGAGAAACTTCACCTTTCTCGATAGCAACAAACAACATAAAGTATCTGGAGGTAACTCTAACCAAGGAAGTGAAAGATCTATTTGACAAGAACTTTAAGGCATTGAAGAAAGAAATTGAAGAGGACAACAGAAAACAGAAGGATCTCCCATGCTCTTGGAAGGGTAGGATCAACATAGTAAAAATGGCAATTCTACCAAAAGCAATCTATAGATTCAATGCAATCCCCATCAAAATCCCAACAAAATTCTTCACAGACATTGAGAGAACAATAATCAAGTTTATATGGCAAAACAAAAAACCCAGGATAGCCAAAACAATCTTATACAATAAAGGAACTTCTGGAGACATTACCATCCCTGACTTTAAACTCTATTACAGAGCTACAGTATTTAAAACAGCTTGGTATTGGCATAGAAACAGAGAAGTCAACCTATGGAATCGAATAGAAGACCCAGATACTAACCCACAAACTTATGAACACCTGATTTTTGACAAAGAATCTAAAAGTATACAATGGAAGAAAGAAAGCATCTTCAACAAATGGTGCTGGTATAACTGGATGTCAACCTGTAGAAGAATGAAAATAGATCCATATCTACTACCATGCACAAAACTCAAGTCCAAATGGATTAAAGACCTCAATATCAATCTGAACACACTGAACCTAATAGAAGAGAGAGTGGGAAGTAGTCTACAACATATGGGCACAGGAGACCACTTCCTACTTATAACCCCAGTAGCACAGACAATAAGAGAAACAATGAATAAATGGGACCTACTGAAACTGAGAAGCTTCTGTAAAACAAAGGACACTGTCAGTAAGACAAAAAGGCTACCTTCTGACTGGGAGAAGACCTTCACCAACCCCTCATCAGACAAAGGTCTGATCTCCAAAATATACAAAGAACTCAAGAAACTAGACACTAAAACTCTAATTAACCCAATTAAAAAATGGGGTACTGAACTGAACAGAGAATTCACAACAGATGAACTTCGAATGGCCAGAAGGGACTTAAGGTCATGCTCAACCTCCTTAGCGATCAGGGAAATGCAAATCAAAACAACTTTGAGATACCATCTTACACCTGTCAGAATAGCTAAAGTCAAAAGCACCAATGATAGCCTATGCTGGAGAGGATGTGGGGTGAGGGGAACACTCATCCATTGTTGGTGGGAATGCAAACTTGTGCAGCCACTGTGGAAATCAGTGTGGCGGTTTCTCAGGAAACTGAGAGTCAACCTCCCTCAGGACCCAGCAATTCCACTCTTGGGAATATACCCTAGAGATTCCCTAACATACTGCAAAAGCATTTGTTCTACTATGTTCATAGCAGCACTATTTGTAATAGCCAGAACCTGGAAACAGCCTAGGTGCCCCTCAATAGAAGAATGGTTAAAAAAGGTGTGGAACATATACACATTAGAGTTTTACTCAGTGGTAAAAAACAATGACATCTTGAATTTTGCATGCAAATGGATGGAAATAGAAAACGCTTTACTGAGTGAGGTAAGCCAGACCCAAAAAGAGGAACACGGTATGTATTCACTCATAAGTGGATTCTAACCATAATTAAAGGTCTTTGAGCCTATTATTTGTGATCCTAGAGAAGCTAAATAAGAAGATGAACCTGATGAAGATTATTTAGCTATCCACCAGGAGGTAGGAAATAGACAAGAGTCCCAGGTAACCTCGGGTGCATGGGGGGGTGGGAGGGTTGTTGGAAGGGGAGAGGATTAGAGAGAAGGGAGTAGGGGAGGAATGAGGAAAGCTCGGTGGCCTGGGATGGGGGGGAGGGAGGAAGGATGAATATGGGATCAGGGAAGAATATATTTCAACTAAGGGAGTCATTTTAGGGTTTACAGGAGACTTGATTATATATGGGATCCCAGGTCCAAGGAGAGATCCCCAGATTGTTCTCTGGACAGAGGAGAGGGTGCCTGAACCGGCCTTGGCCCATAACCATACTGATGAATATTTTGCTTATCACAATAGATCCTTCATCTGGCGAAGGACGGCGATACAGACAGAGACCCACATTGGAGCACCGGACTGAGCCCCCCAAGGTCCAAATGAGGAGCAGAAGGAAAGAGAATGTGAGCAAGGAAGGCACGATCAGAGGGAACCTTCATCCGACGATGGATGGCGATACAGACAGAGACCCACATTGGAGCCCCGGGCTGAGCCCCCCAAGGTCCAAATGAGGAGCAGAAGGAGGAAGAACATGAAAAAGGAAATCAGGACTGCGAGGGATGCTTTCACCCACTGATACAAGGGGACGGATCTAATGAGTGTTTACCAAGGCCAGTTGGTTTGGGACTGAACGAGGACGTGATCTAACCAGATTCTCGGAATTTGGCCAGATTCTCTGAATGTGGCTGGTCCGAAGTCTTTCTGAAAAGCCATTGACTATGACACTGGGACTTGTTTCCTCTGCATATACTGGATTTTGGGGATCCAGTCTGTTTGGATACTCACCTTCCTGGACCTGGAGGGAGGGGGGAGGAACTTGAACTTCCCACAGGGCAGGAAACCCTGACTGCCCTAAGGGACGAAAAGGGAGGAGGAGAGGGAGTGGGGGGAGTGGGAGGGTGTTGGGAAGGGGGGCGGAAATGGAAACTTTTATAATTTTTTTTTGAAAATAATTTTATTAAATTATAAAACGTTTCCATTTACGCCCCTCCTCCCAACGCCCTCCCACTCCCCCCCTCCCTCTCCTCCTCCCTCTTTGTCCCCAAGGGGCAGTCAGGGTCTCCTGCCCTGTGGGAAGTCCAAGTTCCTCCCCCCTCCCTCCAGGTCCAGGAAGGTGAGCATCCAAACAGACTGGATCCCAAAAATCCAGTATATGCAGAGGAAACCAGTCCCAGTGTCATTGTCAATGGCTTCTCAGAAAGACTGCAGGCCAGCCACATTCAGAAAATCCGGCCACATTCAGAGAATCTGGTTGGATCACATGCTCGTTCAGTCACGGTCCATCTGGCCTTGGTAAACTCTCATTAGATCCGACCCCTTGTATCAGTGGGTGATAGTATCCCTCGCAGTCCTTCGTCATTTTCTTCCTCCTTCTGCTCCTCATTTGGATCTTGGGGGGCTCAGTTCGGTGCTCCAACGCGGGCCTCCATCTGTATCGCCATCCAACGCCAGATGAAGGATCTATGGTGATAAGCAAAATATTCATCAGTATGGTCACGGGCCAAGGCCGGTTCAGGCACCCCCTCCTCTGTCCAGAGAACAATCTGGGGATCTCTCCTTGGACCTGGGATCCCATATATAATCAAGTTTCCTGTAAACTCTAAAATGACTCCCTTAGTTGAAATATATTCTTCCCTGATCCCACATTCATCCTTCCTCCCTTCCCCCCATCTCGGTCAACCGAGCTTTCTCCATTCCTCCCCTACTCCCTTCTCTCTAACCCTCTCCCCTTCCAACAACCCTCCCACCCCACCCCCATGCACCCAAGGTTACCTGGGACTCTTGACTATTTCCTACCTCCTGGCGGATAGCTAAATAATCTTCATCAGCAGCACAGACAATAAGAGAAACAATGAATAAATGGGATCTACTGAAACTGGGAAGCTTCTGTAAAGCAAAGGACACTGTCAGTAGGACAAAAAGGCTGCCTTCTGACTGGGAGAAGATCTTCACCAACCCCTCATCAGACAAAGGTCTCATCTCCAGAATATACAAAGAACTCAAGAAACTAGACACTAAAACTCTAATTAACCCAATTAAAAAATGGGGTACTGATCTGAACAGAGAATTCACAACAGATGAACTTCGAATGGCCAGAAGACACTTAAGGTCATGCTCAACCTCCTTAGCGATCAGGGAAATGCAAATCAAAACAACTTTGAGATACCATCTTACACCTGTCAGAATAGCTAAAGTTAAAAACACCAATGATAGCCTATGCTGGAGAGGATGTGGAATGAGAGGAACACTCATCCATTGTTGGTGGGAATGCAAACTTGTGCAGCCACTTTGGAAATCAGTGTGGCGGTTTCTCAGGAAACTGGGAGTCAACCTCCCTCAGGACCCAGCAATTCCACTCTTGGGAATATACCCTAGAGATTCCCAAACATACTACAAAAGTGTTTGTTCAACTATGTTCATAGCAGCACTATTTGTAATAGCCAGAACCTGGAAACAGCCTAGGTGCCCCTCAATAGAAGAATGGTTAAAAAAGGTGTGGAACATATACACATTAGAGTTTTACTCAGCGGTAAAAAATAATGACATCTTGAATTTTGCATGCAAATGGATGGAAATAGAAAACGCTTTACTGAGTGATGTAAGCCAGACCCAAAAAGAGGAACACGGTATGTATTCACTCATAAGTGGATTCTAACCGTAATTTAAGGTCTTTGAGCCTATTATTCGTGATCCTAGAGAAGCTAAATAAGAAGACGAAACTTTTATAATTTAATAAAATTACTTTCAAAAAAAAAGTAAATCAAGATGGAATTTCTTTACATGTATTGTTGAAAAGAAAATGATTTGAGTATAAGTGTGTGTGCTTATTTTGAGACTCTTTAATATCCTATGAAATGAACTCTTTGGGTACATACTGTTCTAGGATTTGTAACACATGCATAGATCTAGATAAATCCACTACTGTAACCAAGGTAACAAGAAGTTCCATGCCTCAAAAACTTTCCATCGTTCTGCTCTGTAGTCAACAGAACCTAACCTCTGGCAACTGCTGATCTGTTTTCCCACCCTGCAAATTTGCTTTGAACTGAATGTCACATAAAATAAAACCACAAAGATGTGGTCTCTCAAGAGTGACTTCTTTCGTTAAGCACAACGTCTCTAAGATTTCCTCATATTGTGCTCCATAGTGTGGATGTATTGCAATTGATTCTATATTAAGCTATGAGGATATCAGGATTCTATGTCAGGATATTCTATATAAAGATATGAGGCTTTATACTATAATCCTAAAAAATGCCATAACAAAATAAAAAAAAAAAGGTGTGCCTTAAGCAACAGTAATTTATTTTCTGAAGGTGAACAGTCCTGAATCAGGATGTTGGCAGGGCTACACTCGCTGTGAAACCTGTATGGGAGAGTCTTTCCATGTCTGTTCCTTGCTACTGATGATCTTGGCACAATTCCTTTGTTTAATTATTCATTCCAATTTCTGCTTTGTCACATGCTATCTTTCTTATGCGTTTACATCCATCTTCCTTCTGTGTATATCTGTGTTCAAGTTTTTTCTATTCTTATTAAGATGCCAATCACAGCCAGGCAGTGATGACACACATCTTTAATCCCAGAGTTTAGGAGGCAGAGGCAGGAGGATCTCGGAGTTTGAGGCCAGCCTGGTGTACATAGTGAGTTTCAGGACAGCCAGTGTTACATACAGAGAAACTCTGAAAAAAACTCTGCCTTGAAAAACAAAACAACAACAACAAAAGATGCCAATCAGATTAGAGGGCCATCTGAAACCCTTCTGGTTAGGGATATAACCAGTGTTAGAGTATTTGCCTAGTATTTGAGAGACTCTGAGTTTGATCTCTAGCATGAGGTGGGGGAACATTCTGAAAACTACATCTATAATGGATCTTATTTTAAAATTACATCTCATTCTAAGGTTCCAGGGGTTGTGACTTGTACATATTTGCCTGTAGAGGCATAATTAGACACAAAGCACTCTACAAGAAGAAGGAAGAGGAAGATGAGTATAAAAATTATAGAAGTAGACTACACAAATAATAGTAATATAAAAATAATCACTATTCACCAGGAAAGTATTCCATGATCAATCACAGTATTGGATATTTTAGAAACAAGAACTCTAATCTTTACAAGAACCATTAAATATAGTTAATATCCACACTGTTTTTAATATGGTTAAGTAATTTGCCTAAGGCAGCACACAGGCCAGAAATGAAGAGGTAAAAATAACTAGCTCTATTTTCCCACATTTCTTCTGAAACAAAAGTAAATAGATTGAAAAAGAAGAAAACAAAATTGAGAGTGGACCTTAATAATGTAGCTAAGGATAACCTTCATCTTCTGATCTTCCTGCCTCTATTTCTTGAGTGTTCGGGTTACAGGCCTGCATTGTCATGACCAGTTTCATTGGTGTTTGTTTATTTGTTTGTTTGTTTGGAAAAGGAAAATAGGAAAATTTCGAGTCATGAATTTACTTCTGAATTGTTTGATTGCCAACCACCAGGGAGTTTATATTGCATCTGTCCTCACTTCAGAGTTAGACTATTTAGGCCATATCTTTGAGAAAAGCCCACTGGGTAAAGGTGCTTTCTGCCAAGCCTGATTACCTAAGTTTAATCCCATGGGAGAAGGAAAGAACCAATTAATTTCCCCAACTTGTCTTTTGACCTGAGTACCATGTACTCACATAAATAACTGTAGGTTTTGCAGGTCTAGAGAACTATGCTTTTAGCAAGCATCTCAGATGACTTTGATGAAAGCTGAGAAACATCAACCAAGCAATGGTTAATATAGATATTCCGTATCTTCTCATCTTGGTTCCTGCTTGGAGAATCATTTGGTCACACATTTAAGCATTTGTGTAGTAATCTTTCTTCTTGGTTGTAATAAATATAGAGGAGAAAGGACATTGAATTTTGTCAAATATGTTTCATATATTTTAAGTGTAATTTGTTTATGATGCTTATTTGTGATTCTAAAGTTTCACCTTTTTTTTTTTTTTTTGGTTTTTTGAGACAGGGTTTCTCTGTAGCTTTGGAGCCTGTCCTGGAACTAGCTCTTGTAGACCAGGCTGACCTTGAACTCACAGAAATCTGCCTGCCTCTGCTGGGATTAAAAGCATGCACCACCTCTGCCCAGCTAAGGTTTTAATTTTTATGTAGTTAAATCTGTGTCTTTTAAAAAAATATTCATACAATTCACCCTGGTCAAACTCAATTCCTATTCCTCCAAGGTCCCCCTCCAACTCTTGTGCCCCGCTACACACAAAAGAAACCCATCAAGTCTGGTTTGTGGTGCTCATATACTCACTGGAGCATGGTCAAATTCCCAGGGCCCAGTCTCTTAAAGAAAACTTGAGTACTTCCCCACCTCCCCACCAAAAGCCATCAACTATAAAGAGCTACACTTCAGCATCTTTATCAGTTTTTAAAGACTCTTCAATAGCTTCCTGACTGTTTCTTTTTGGCAGGGGAGAGATTGTCACAAAAGCCTTCAATGTCTCTCATTCTCAATTATGAGTCCAAGTCATTAATAGCACTGCAGAAGAAGCTTCCCTGCCCATAGCAGTTGCCCACAGCTCAGATCACAGATATCAACATGGTCTCCAAAGGCAGCATGAATCACAGAAAACAACATGGCCTCCAGAGGCAGCACAGACCATGGAAGTCTTTATGGAAGACTGAGTCCAGAAAATAAACCACTTTTCATCTTGAATATCTTGTTGCTCAAAGTCAAGGTGATCATGTGGTTGTACAGTGTATCCGAGGATAGGACCTGCGCAAACTCCAGGTTGCTGCACATGACCCTGCCTCAGCTCCTGCGTCTTGCCAGTACCCCTGGCCTGTGCTCTCCTCCCCCAAGCAAGACAAGTAGAGCAAGTGGCAGCAGCAACCGCAGGAGCAGCTGCAGCAGCAGCAGTAGCAGTGAATCCATGCACTGGTCTAGTGACTACAGGGGTGAGAAGGGTCTGGTGGTGGTCCTAGCCTCCTGACTACCTGAGGACCGGCTCTATTCAGCATCCAATTCATGAAACCACTTTTACAAACATCTTCCAACAAGACCTGCCTTTTTATGGTTGTTCTGGAAATATTTCTTACTCTGCAGACTCATCCTTGACTGCTGTCTCTCCAAGCAGCCTCTGTAGGTCTCTTCAGGCTCCTCGGAGCAACCATGAGGCTCCATACACTCTTCAAGCAGACTGCCTGATCCTCTGGCTCTTACAATTCTTCTGCCCCCTCTTCCTCCAGCTGGGTAGAACTATTAATTGCTTTTATCTTGGTACTATGGAAACTTGTCCTCAGGGAGGAAGCTTTTGGGTCAGATCCAGCTCCAGTTCTCTGAGTCCTGTGTACAAAGTGCATAGTGTCTTTAGCAACAGGGACTTAACTTCAAGTTCTGGGAGACATTCAAGAACAACAACAACAGCCTATATTGTTCCAGAGTCTCTTGAACTCCCTTGGCCAACAACTCTGAAAGAGGTTTCCCATACTCTGTACTGTTTTGTTGTTATTTAATAATCTATGGCTCTTGGAGGAAGTATTATCACTCCATATGTCGTGTCTTCATTTAAAAACATATCTACATGTGTATGTGTACATAAATTTATATGTAATTTTAGATAATATAACTAATATGATTCCTTATGACTTTTTCAAACATCCTTGTTGTTTGTGCCCCTTCCTCCTTTTCCTTTTGCATTAATGCTTCTAATGATAGATCAGATGATTCTGTATCTTTTTAAATAACTCTTTTGATGATTATTTTTGCATCTCAGATGCTTTTATTGATACCATATTGTAAATGGTACTTAGATTAAGTGTTCCATATTGCTTTAGCCACCATGATTCACCTTGAATGGACTCAAAATGATGCCATGCTGGGTACAGGCAGCACTGGTGTCTTTCAAAGCTTTACTTTCTTTTATCAGTGCTCCTGATTTTATAAAGAATCAAGGTTGTTATTAAACCCATTCCTACCCAAATTTCTTGGTAAGCCTGGGTATAGTAGGATTTAGTAATGCTTTGAAACATTTTAACAGGACCAAGGCCACAAGCTGCATCAGATTCCAGAGCAGACTGGGGAAAAGGTTTGATATTTATTTTTCTTTTTATGTTTGTGTGTGTGTGTGTGTGTGTGTGTGTGTGTGTGTGTGTGTGAGAGAGAGAGAGAGAGAGAGAGAGAGAGAGAGAGAGAGAGAGAGAGAGAGAGAGGAGAGAGAGTTTTAGGTGGATACACATGCGTGTACCTGTGTATGTAGAAACCAGAAGTTGATGTCTGGTGTCTTACTCAGTCACTCTCCAACTTTTTTTTCTTTGAGGCAGAGGCTCTTACTGAACCTGGACTTTGCCAATCTAGCTCCATTGATTAACTAATGAGCTTCAAGTATCCACCTCTCTGCCTCCTGAGCTCTATCTGTGATTACATCTGGGAATCTGAATTTAGATCCTCATGCTTACACAGAAAACATGTTACCAACTAAGACACCCTCTACCACTTCCTAACTGGATTTCTTTTCATGTAGAATGGTATCTCTGTTCTTTTTTTCCCCTTTCTAACACTACCTTCCTGATGAGTCCAGAACAATTTTGTGTCATAACAGTCTTGTGATTTGCCCAATGATTTCCTCATGCTATGTTTAAGTCATTTCCCGATTCCTTTCATTTTTTAAATAAGAAAATGATTCTATATTTATGTTAAGAGTTTTTGCTGCCTCCCTCTGGCTTCTCTACACCTGAGGTGAGTGAGAGAATTTTCCCTGAGGTCATAAGAGCCTCTACCCCTCAACAACTGCAGCACTTGGAAGAACAGGCCCTGCACCTCACCTGGGCAGCACAATAGAGCCAATAATCTTGGCAGAAGGGTGGGTGAGCCAGCCCCAAAGTTGAGAGTGTGGGAAATCTGTCCCTATTACTGTCATGTGGTGGTATGGGTGGGTGATAAATGTCCCCCTTACCCCTTGTCTCTCACTGACGGTGATGGATGAAGGAACTGATTCTTGTTCCTCTTGTCAGCTGCAGCACTTGGAAAAGTAGACCCTGCGCCTCCTTGGGCAGCATAGTAGAACAAACCCTATTGACTATTGATGGGGTGGAGGTGAACTAGCCCTAAGAATGAATGTGAGCATGAGTGATCTGGCCCTGCCCCTCATCTGCCATATGGTAGTGTGGGCAGAAAAGAGATGCCCTCCCCTTCCTTCTCCTCTCGCCACCTGTGGCAGTTGGAAGAGCTGTCCCTGAGGTCATAAGAGCTAGCTGTCCCTGCCCCTTACCAACTGCAGCACTCAGAAGAATGGCCCCTGCACCTTACCTGGGAAACACAGTAGAATTGGCCCTGAAGGTATAAGCATGGTAGAGCCAACCCTGAGGGCATGAAAGCAGGAGAAATTTGGCCCCACCTCTTGCTCATCACTGCAAGAGGTGAACTAGCCAAGGCAATGCTGGAGAGCTCACCTTTGTGGTGAAGACAAAGGAGGGCTGGTGAGTTGACCAACCCTGCAACTCCCCAGGAGCAGAACCAGGGTTATAAGTTAGCCCACCACAATATCCACCCTGAATATGATCTGCTGGAGCACATGAAGGGGCCAGTCATGCAGACCCAAAGCTGTAGGATCTCCACAACACAGGACAATGACACAATAATCAAGAGGAGTTTCAGTGAGGGCCAAATATCAATAGTGTAGCAGAAATCAGAGGCCTTGAATCAGGCCAATGACTCTTTGCAGTGAACACTTGTATACACATAAAAGATAAAAGGGTTTTCTATATGGCTCACTGTGTCACACTACAGTTTCTATGACAAGATTTTTCCCTTTTTCCTTTTTTAAATCTTTTTTCTCTTAAATTTTATTTTATTTTATTGGGGTTGAGGAGTTGCAAGGGCAGAGGGTAGATGCAAAGGGATGGGAAATGAATGGGATTGAGATGAATGATGTGAAAGACATAATAAATAAATAAAGAAATAAAAGAATTTTTTTTAAAAAAAATAGGTTTGCTACAGTACTTCAGGACTTCAGACATGGTATCTTGCTGCACTACATCTGGAAACACAAAAATTTTGTCCCATGAGCATTGCTATTAAGATGAATTACTTAGTTAAAGTGGTGACCACTCATTACATTTAGGAAGTAAGGACCAGGTGTGGTGGTGCACAACTTTAATCCCTATAGTTGGTGACTATGCTTGCTTTCTGGATGCTCAGACATGAATAATCACACAAAACCTGTATTAATTACAACACTGTTTGGTCAATAGCTTAAACATATTCCTGGATAACTCTTATATCTTAAATTAACCCATTTCTAGTAATCTGTGTATCACCACAAGGCTGTGACCTACCGGTAAGATTCCAGTGTTCTAGCATCTTTCTCCTTCAGCAGCTACATGGCATCTCTTTGACACCACCTACTCTCTCTATATATATATATCTCTTCCAGCCTGGCTATATTCTGTCCTGCCATAGGCCAAAGAAGCTTCTTTATTAATCAATGGTATTAAAACAGAGGGGAAATCCCACGTCAAATCCCAGCACTTGGGAGGCAGAGGCAGGTGGAGTTCTCTGAGTTCAAGGCTATCTTTGTCTACACAACAAGTTCCAGGACACCCAGGACTACACAATGAGACCCTGTCTCAAAATAATAATAATAATAATAATAATAGTAATAATAATAATTAGTAATTAACAGAATGTATCAGCACGTAGCTGCAATTTTAACATTGGATAAGTTGAGGCAGGAGAATTGCAAGATCAAGACCAACCCAGGCTATATAGCAAGACCTTGTCTACAAGAAGGAAAAAAAAGTAATTCATAGAATGATATTACAATCCATTAATAAGGAGTCAGCGACCTCCACAGGAGCAGGTAAAAGGGAGCAACTGCTGAGGGAGCAAGACTGAGCCAGAGACCTCTGCAGGACCAGGCCTGAGTCAGGGACCTCTGAGGAAGCAGGCCCTAGTCAGCAACCTCAGTCAGAGCAGACCCACCAAGCAACCACCACAGAAGCAGGTATGAGGGAGCAGGGAGCAACAGCCTAGGCCTAAACCAGAGACCTCTGTGGGACTGGGATCAAGCCAGCGACATCCACATGACTAGGCCTGAGCCAGCAACCTCCACAGGAGCAGGTACAAAAGAGGGCCCACTGAGGGACAGGCTTGAATCAGATACCTCTGCAAGACCAGACTCGAGCCAGGGACCTCTGGGAAAATAGGCCCAAGCCAGAGACTTCCACCAGAGCAGGCCCAAGTGAGCAACCTCAGGGGAGCCACCTCCATGGCAGCAGGCCTGACCGACCTCTAGGATTGCAGAGTGACCCTGGGAGCACTGAGTAACCTTCGAGAACACCGAGTGACCTCCAGGGTGACTGGAACTGTGACCCTGACTTCACCACAAGGAGATACCATCTGAAACTTGAATCCACTGGCACCTGGATGATTGATCACCAGAGACACAGACAGCTCCAACCACACCAATCAGAAGAAAACATGGGAGGACAAGGTAAGAACACATTCAACACCACAAAGAGCAACACAACACCAACAAAAACCACTGGTCCTACAACAGCAAGACTTGAACACCCAAATATAGATTAAGCAGAAGAAAATGACCTAAAAAGGAACTTTAGGAGAATGTTTGAGACCCTTAAAGAGGAAATGAAAAATTCCCTCAAATAAATTGAGGAAAAGACAAACAAAAAATGAGGGAAAAATCAACAAATCCCTTAAAGAAAACCAAGAAAATTAAATCAAACAGATGAAAGAAATGATTCAAGACTTGAAAACCTAAATAGAGACAATAAAAAAAACACAAACCAAAAGAATTCGGGTGGGGATGGAGTGGGGGGAAGGGGAGAGGGAGAGAGAGAAAGGAGAAGGGAAGGATTGGGGAAAGCTTAGGGGAGTGGGAGGGTTGAGATGGAGGAAGGGCGGATAGAGGAGGAGGGAAAAAGATATCTTCATTAAGGGAATCATTTTAGGGTTGTCAAGAGACTTGGCTCTAGAGGGATCCCAGGTGTCCATGGGGATGTCCCCTGCTAGGTCCCTGGACAGCAGAGGAGAGGGTGCCTGAAAGGGCCTTGTCCCATAGTCACACTGATAAATATCTTGAATATAACAACAGAATCTTTGTCCGGCGATGGATGGAGATGGAGACAGAGACCCACATCAGAGCACTGGACTGAGCTCCCAAGGTCCAGTTGAAGAGCAGAAGGAGGGAGAACATGAGCAAGGAAGTCAGGACCACTAGGGCTTGGTCCACCCACTGAGACATTGTGCCTAACCTAATGGGAGCTCACCAAATTCATCTGGACGTGGACTGAATGAGTATGTGATCAAACCGGACTCTCTGAATGTGGCTGACAATGGAGGCTGACTAGAAGCCATTGATAATGGCACTGGGACTTGTTTCTACTGCATGTACTGGCTTTTTGAGACCCTTGTCTATTTGGATGCACACCTTCCTAGGCCTGGATGGAGGGAGAAGGGCCTTGAACTTCCCACAGAGCAGGGTACCCTGCCATCTCTTAAGACTGGAGGGTGAGGGAGGAGGGTGAGTCGGGGAGCAGCAGGAGAATGGGAGGAGGGGAGGAAGTGGAAAACTTAACAGAGAAATAAGGGAACTAACAGATGTTATGACTCAAATGGACTTAACAGACATCTATAGAACAATCCATCCAAACATAAAAGAATATACCTTCTTCTCAGCACCTCATGGAACCTTCTCAAAAACTGACCACATACTAGGTAACAAAGCAAACCTCAACAGATACAAAAAAAAATGTAATAACCCAATGAATCTTATCAGATCACCATGACTTAAAATTAGAATTCAACAGCAACACTAATTTCAAAAGTGGAAATTAAACAATGCTAACTTGAATCACAATGGGTCAAGGAAGAAATAAAGTAAGAAAATAATGACTTCCTAGAATTCAATGAAAATGACCACACAACATACCCAAATTTATGGGGTACAATGAAAGCAGTGTTAAGAGGAATGTTCATAGCATTAAATGACTACATAAAGAAACTGAGAAAATCCGACGCTAATGAGTTAACAGAACACCTGAAAACTCTTGAACAAAACGAAGCAAACACCCAGGAGAACTAGACAGCAGGAAATAATCAAATTGAGAGCTGAAATCAACAAACTAGGAACAAAGAAAACAATACAAAGAATCAATGAGACAAAGAGTTGGTTCTTCAAGAAAATCAACAAAATAGACAAACCTTTATCCAAATTAACCAAAAGACAGAGAGAGAATATCCAAATTAACAAATTCGGAAATGAAAAGGGGGACATAATGCCAGAAATACAGAGAATCATCAGGTCATATTTTGAAAACCTATTCTCCACAAAATTGGAAAACTTAAAGGAAATTGATAAATTTCTGGATAAATGTAACTTACCAAAATTAAATCAAGCAAATTAAATAGATCTATAACTGCTGAAGAAATAGAAACAGTCATCAAAACTCTCCCAACCAACCAGAACCCAATAGTTTCAGGGCAGAATTCTACAAGATTTTCAAAGAATAATTAATACCAATACTCCTCAAATTGTTCCACACAAAAAAAACAGAATGAACATTGTCAAACTCTTTTTATGAAGCTACAATTGCCCTAATACACAAACCACGCAAAGACATTACTAAAAAAGAGAAGTACAGATCAATCTCACTCATGAACATTGATGTAAAATTGCTCAATAAAATACTGGCAAACTGAATCCAAGAACACATCAGAAAAATCATCCCCATGATCAAATTGGCTTCATTCCAGAGATACAGAGTTCAACATATGAAAATCTGTCAATGTAATCCACCATATAAACAAACTAAAAAAAACCCCACATGGTCATCTCATTAGATGCTGAAAAATCATTAGATATTGACAAAATACAACATCCCTTCGTGATAAAGGTCTTGGAGAGAGTAGGCATACAAGGAACATACCTAAATATAATAAAGGCAATATGCAGCAAGCCAACAGCCAACATCAAACTAAATGGAGAGAAACTCACAGTGATCCCACTGAAATCAGGAACAAGACAAGGTTGTCCACTCCCTCCATATCTATTCAATATAGTTCTTGAGGTCCTAGCTAGAGCAATAAGACAACAAAAGGAGATCAAGGGGATACAAATCAGAAGAGAAGTAAAACTCTCACTATTTGCTGATGATATGATAGTTTACATAACTGACCCCAAAATTTCTACCAGGGAACTTCTACAACTCAGTAATGTAACAGGATACAAGACTAACGTGAAAAAGTCAGTACCCCTCCTTTACACAGATGATAAATGTGCTGAGATCAAAGGTGTGTACCACCACTGCCCAGCTAATGAAAACAATTTTTTAAAAAATGCATTAATGATTCTTTTTGCTATAATGGGGAACAATTAATGCCTAAATATATCCTAAACTAATTTTGCTATATGCTACAATTGAAGTTATTTAATCTTTTGAAATGATTTTGAGAGTTCACAATAACATTATACTTATTTGTGTCTGCCTTTACTCATTCTGCTTGGTTTACTGTCTGTATTTTGCCACACCCAAATTCATTTCTTAAACTGATATAGTTTTATAGCTTATAATATATCTAGAAGAGAAAATACATTTCTCCTAATTGTGCATGTTTGAGAGAGAGAGAGAGAGAGAGAGAGAGAGAGAGAGAGAGAGAGAGAGAGACTGTTTGGGGCTCCTAGTTTTTTGTTAGATTCTTTTTGCCCTAATGAATAATTTTAATAGTTGTAACAAACCTTAAGATTTTTTTAAGGATATTGATTTAAATTACCATTAGTATATTAATTGAAGTTAAATTAGAATATGTCAATAAAAGCCTCCGTCATACAGTTGTATTTAAGAAGTGTATTTATTATTTACTTATTTATCAAGATTTATTTATTTTCATTTTCTGTGTATGAGTGTTTTGCCTGTGTGTGGACAACATATGTGCCTGGTACCTTTAGAGGTCAAAAGAGGGTTTGGATCTCCTGGAACTGAAGTTATAGAAGTTACAATCCATAATATGGATGCTGGAACTGAACTCAGTTCCTCTGCAAGAGCAGAAAGTGCTCTTCTTAACTGCTAAGGCATCTCTCCTGCCCCATGAAGTATATTTAATACAATTTTCTACAACAAAGTCTTCAATAAGCTTTAGAGACTACAAATGTAGGTAGGACTGGGCCTATGCTAAGAGGGTCGGCATTCATTTCTCACTTCCTTACAAGGTGGTCAAAGAATGTGGCCTGAATTATTGTTTTATAAAATTGAGATTTTCTAGATAGTTGTGCTTTTTTTTTCCTTTTCTTGAAAAGCACATTCTTGCATATGCTAGGCTGATGCTCTACCACTGCATTACATCCTTAACCACAAAGAATTGTTTCTTGAGCAGTAAACAGATTCATTTTGTTAGGATTATAAGTTTTATCATTTTAAATTTTTCAATTGGGGGAGTGTTTTGTTTTGTTTTGTTTTGTTTTGTTTTTGAGATGGTTTCTTTGTTACAGCCCTGGCTGTCCTGGAACTCATTTTGTAGACCAGGCTGGCCTCAAACTCAGAGATCCTCCTGCCTCTGCCTCCCAAGTGCTGGGATTAAAGGCGTGCATCACCACTGCCTGACAATTTTCAATGTTTTAATATTCAATTTGCAAAGGGCTTAGAAGTTTATACAGAGTAAAGAGTTTCTTAATTCTTCCTCTAACAAACCAAAAGTAACAACTAACCTTTGTATGAATTGGCTGCTCTCTTTCTCTTTCTCTCTCTCTCTCTCTCTGTTTGTCTCTCTCTCTCTCTCTCTCTGTCTCTCTCTCTCTTTCAGTTTTTTGAGACAGAGTTTCTCTGTGTAGCCCTGACTGTTCTGAGACTCTCTCTGTAGACCAGGTTGACCTCAAATTTACAAAGATCCACTTGCCTCTGCTTTCCGAGATCTAAGATTAAAGGTGTAAAGCCACCACTTTTAAACACATTTAAACCACTGTGTTTATATTGATATTACTCCTTCAATTTTTTATTTGGCTTTTCTTTTAAAAATGCTTTTGACAGGAAGTGATTATTTATTATAATTTAATCAAGTTTATGAGTCCTTTTAGCACATAATTTTAGGATTCCATGCAATTCTCAGAAAAGCTTTTCATACTCTAGACATTTTAAAAGTATCCCTTGGTTCTTCAATTGCTTTTATAATTTAGGTGTTGACAATTCAATGTTTGACCCACCTGGAACATATCCCAGTACGAAGTGTGAGACATGGATTCAACACTACATATTTTTGCATATCATTTGTATACTTTGTAAAGTAAGTTGAAATATTTTTATATAATTAATATATGATCAACTTGGCTATACTGCCATACCCATTTATTTAGTAAAATACTACTCCATATATTGCTATGAAGGTTTTTTGTAGAGTTAATTAATATTTGCAATCAGTTGATTTAGGAGAAGCAAATTAAGGGTGAGTCTTATTTTAAGAGTTTGCACTGGGGTTTACCAACGATGCAATCTTGCTTCCAAAAAGGATCCTGGGGAGATGGCTCAGCAAGTAACAGAATTCACAGTGAAAGCCTTCAGTCCCCACAATCCACATAATGTGATCCTGTGCATCTGTAATCCCAACACTCCTAGTAACAAGGTGAGAGGTGGAAACAGGAGGATGACCTGGAAGTTGGTGAGCCCACTTGCCTAGAATATGCAACAACAGAAGCAAGAGAGACACTGCCTCGAAAAAGCAAGAACTGACTTCCAAGAGTTGTTGTCCTTTGACCTTCACAAACATGCCATGCCACACACATGCCCATGCTTGCACGTTCATTCTTATGTGTATACATGTTCACACATGAAAAAAAAAAAGACTATATACCACCAAAGAATCCCTGCCTGAACAGCTAGCTGGTCTAATTTGTAGGATTTAGACTGAAAAAAAAAACTGTAAAAAGCTGTTTTTATTAGTTTCCAGCATGTTGACCAGCCCTGTGGATTTTAGGCCTGTTTTTTCCAACATGGCACAGGGAAATTCTTAGGAATCTCAACCATTCTCTCTGTCTCTTTGTTCCATTTCTATACTCTGTGTACCTATGCACACATCTATGTTTGTGTATCTATGCACATATCCATGTTCATCTCTCTTTGAATTGGATGGGTATTATGAGATTGTACTACGCGCATATGCACACACACACACACACACACACACACACATACACACACACTCCTATATATTTATAAGCATTGCTTTTGCTCTTCTAGTGCTATGATCTCTACTCTAGTGGTTCATGCAATAGACTCTTGTTTGGTCTCTCTCCAGAGTGTTACTATTAAGGGGTACTGTGGTCCTTTAAAAGACAGCACCTTTTTGCAAGTTCATGGGTTACTTGAGGCATGCCCTTGAAGGGTACTATAAAACTTTGGCCTTCTTCTTTTCTGCTTCCTTGCTTGTAATGTGAGTGGTTTGCTCTTTCCCACTTCCTGTACTTCCCATTGTATGCTGCTGTCACCAGAGACCCAAACAAATACAACCCCCTGATCCTGGACTGTGAGCTAAATAAACCATTTTTTAGTTATATCTTACCTCAGGTATCTTGTTGTAGTAATACAGCTAATGCTTACTAATACATCTGATGAATGTCTAATACTTTTTCTTAATATACTTTTAAAGTTGCTTTTATTTATTTAGTGTGGATGGGGGTGAAGGATGTGCCAGGGTGCATATGAGGAGGTCAGGAAACAACTTTTGAGAGTTGCTTCTCTCCTTCTACCATATGGGTCCTGGAGATCAAATTCGGGCAAACACCTTTCTCAGTTGAGCCACCTCATCCTTGGTCTTTATATATTTTGATGGTATGATAGTATTGAACTTCAAGACTGTTAAGATTTAAGTGGTGGAAGTACCTTGGTGGGTTGGAGCAAGGAATGGCACAAAGTCACACCACACACTGTGCAACAGATCTCATGAAAGAGGTTTATTGGGGGATGAGGATGCAGAGGCTGTCTATGAACGAGGCTGGAAGGGAAAAAGAGTGGAGAGAGAAGGCACTACCTTTTTATAAGGGGATATAGTGTATGCACAAAGGAGGATACCCAACTTGTGGTGACAGTGAAATCTCATCTTGGTGGCTAATGATGATGTGTCCTGCTTGTCACTAGGTTACTGAAGGTGAGCTTAGGGATGAGGTTTTCAAAAAAAACCAATAAGAATTTTATTTTTGTCCATTCTTAATATAAAATGAACTTCCTATGTGGTAAATGCTTTTTGCTTGATCATTAAAATTACTAACTTATTTCTCCCCTTTTTGGCTCTGCATTTGGCTATTTGGTTTTTAGTTTGTAATGTCTTATGTCATTTTATTGCTATGCCTCTTATAACTATGCTATATTTAAATTTCTTTAACTCAGCTAAGTCTTTAAATGAAGGTACTCTTGTTGTTAGTTATGTAGCTCATTAATGTTTCTCTGTTATTTTCTTTCTTTTCAGGTTTTGCTTAAGCATTTCATTCTTCTAGTTGAGAGCATCTACCCAGAGAAAGGGAATACTTTATTTTGTGCTTCATATACTTTTCTACTTTCTGAATTTTTATAGTAAATCTATTACTTGGGTAAGTACTCTCCGGTTTTGTGTTTATTTGTTTTTTAGTTTTCTCTTCTGGTGCTCAGTTAGCTTTCTCCTTTGGTACCACCCACAGTTAAAAGGTGTCTTCCTTCCTCAGTTAAACATCTCTGGAAACACCCTCACAGACCTGACCAGGCAGTATTTCCTAGGTGATTCTCAATCTAGCCAAGATGACAGTGCAGATTCGCCATCACAGCTAGACAACACTTCACTCCATGACACTTTCATTCTTGCTTTATGCGTGTGTCTATTCTTCTTCATGTGGGGGGTGGAGTCACATATATGTCCATGCACATGTGTATGTATGGTGGCCAGAGGATAACCTCATGTGTCATCCTCAGAACTCCATCTTCCATCTTTGAGACAGGGTCTTTCATTGACCTGGAGCTCAGCAATTAGGTTAGATTGACAAGCCAGCAAGCCCCAAGGGTCCTCTTGTTTTCACCTCCTCAGTGTTGGAATTATAAGCACACATTAACACATCCAGCATTTTTTTCATGACTCTCATGATTGAAATCAGGTCCTCATACCTACAAGGCAAGCACTTAACTGACGGAGCTATCTCCCCAGTCTCATTTTCATTCCTGAGCTTTTTAGAAATCTCTTGGCTGCTTACAAGGAGTTATCTTCTGAGGTGGTGACATGGCCCATCAGTACTTCTTATGTAAGCCTGAGTTCAAGCTCCGGGAACTTACATAAAGGTAGGAGAGAAGAGACTCCAGTCATATTCTAGCCTACAGATAGAGAGAGAGACAGATCAACACACACACATACACACACACACACCAATATGCACACACACACACACACACACACACACACACACACACACACCCCACTGCACATGCATATACCCCTCCCACATCCCATACACACACAGAGAAACAATCCATTGTGAAAAGAAAATATTAACAAGATGGTGTTTATCTTTCACAATCCTTCAAGTAGTAGGGTGTATTTCTGGCATCTTTACATTTGAAAGGCAGTTCACATGTATGTTATATTTTAGTCCAACAAAGATATCCTAAATATCTATATATAAGAGGTCAGGGAGATCAATTTTTTTCAGTTTTTTAATCAAAAAAATTGTTTTCTTACAATATATTTTGATTATGCTTTTCCCCCTCTGCCAACTCCAAGAAGATCCTCCTCACCTCCCCACTCACCCAACTCCACACCCTTTCTCCTTAAAAATCAATACAAAAATTAAAAAAAACCATATATACGTATATACAAAACCCCCATAGAAAAGAAAAATCAGAAACTAAAATATGCACTCAAAAGACCAATAAGACGGATCCTGTGGAGGGGTAAGTGTGTTGACCGCCACACAAGTGCGGTTAGGGAACACACAATATTCCCACCATCCTTATCTCCCTGGCTACTCCAAAGGGGCAGCTTCCCCCAGCTAATTCCTCTCTCCTACTAGGCCATCCCAGCTTTCTGCCTGGAACCCCTCCCCTCTCCCTTTTTCGGGGCTTAAATTACTCCATCTCAGCCGGGGGTGGGCACCGCGGGCCGGGTCAGGTGGTGAGTGCAAAGGGACGGAAGTCCCTTTGTTCTGATAGCCGGCCTGCAGCAAGCTAAGACTGCAGGCAGGGAGACTTCTGACCAGCGAGGGGCTCTGATCCTGTGGAGGGGTAAGTGTGTTGACCACCACACAAGTTCGGTTAGGGAACACACAATATTCCCGCCATCCTTATTTCCCTGGCTACTCCAAAGGGGCAGCTTCCCCCAGCTAATCCCTCTCTCCTACTAGGCCATCCCAGCTTTCTGCCTGGAACCCCTCCCCTCCCCTCTCCCTTTTTCGGGGCTTAAATTCCTCCATCTCAGCCGGGGTGGGCACCGCGGGTCCAGACAGATGGTGAGTGCAAACGGAAGGAGGCCCCTTTGTTCTAATAGCCTGCCTGCAGCAAGCTAAGGCTGCAGGCAAAGTGATTCCTGGATAGCAAGGGACACTAATCCAGTAGAAGAAGACCCAGCGGAGGGAAGAGCCATTGGAGGGCATCTGAAGGAAGAGATGGGCAGGTGCCAAGGCAAAAATTCCTCCAACAATCTGAAAAACAACATAAAAAACCAGATCCCAGCGATCTTACGACAGAAGGACTTGAATGCCCTATTCTGGAAGAAATGGAAAACAGTGTCATTATGAAAGCAATAGAGTCTCTTAAACAGGGTATGAATAACTCACTTAAAGAAATAGAAGACAAATATAACAAAAAGATGGAAGAAATGAGTAAAGAAATGGAAGACAAATATAACAAAATGGTTGAAGAAATGAGTAAATTCGTAAATGATACCCTGGGAAACCAAGAGAAAACAATCAAACAGGTAATGGAATCAGTTCAAGAATTGAAAACTGAAATGGAGGCAGTGAGGAAAACACAATCCGAGGGCCGGCTGGATATGGAAAACCTAGGTAAACGAACGGAGACTACAGAATCAAGCTTAACCAATAGAATACAAGAGATAGAAGAACGAATCTCAGATTATGAAGACACCATAGAGAAAATAAACGCCCTGACCAAAGAAAACAGCAAATCCAACAAATTCTCATCACAAAACATTCAGGAAATATGAGACATAATAAAAAAACCAAATCTAAGAATAATAGGAGTAGAAGAAGGAGAAGAATTGCAGATCAAAGGTCCAGAAAATATATTCAACAAAATTATAGAAGAAAACTTTCCCATCCTAAAGAGTGATATTCCTATGAAGGTGCAAGAAGCATACAGAACATCGAATAGACTGGATCAGAAAAAAACATCCCCTTGCCATATAATAATCAAAACACAAAGCATTCAGATTAAAGAAAGGATATTAAGAGCTGCAAAGGAAAAAGGTCAAGAAACCTATAAAGGTAAGTCTATCAGACTTACACCAGACTTCTCTACAGAAACCATGAAAGCCGAAAGGTCCTGGATAGAGGTACTGCAGAAACTAAGGGACCATGGATGCAAGCCCAGATTACTATACCCAGCCAAGCTTTCATTCACTATCAAAGGAGAAAACAAAATATTCCAGGATAAAAACAAATTTAAACAATACGTAACTACTAATCCAACCTTACAGAGAATATTAGAAGGAAAATTACATCCCAAGGAATCCAACACTGCCAACATTGACTACAACAATTCAGACATCTAGCGACCCTTCACTAGCACAACTCAAAGAAGGAAAACACATACACTCTATTACCCCCCCCCAAAAAAAATGACTGGAAGTCAACAACCAATGGTCATTAATATCTCTTAATATCAATGGACCTAATTCACCTATAAAGAAGCACAGACTTAGAGATTGGATATGAAAACAGGATCCAACATTCTGCTGTTTACAAGAAATACACCTCAACCACAAAGACAGACACCTACTCAGAGTAAAGGGTTGGGAAAAGGTTTTCCAAGCAAATGGACCTAAGAAACAAGCGGGTGTGGCCATTCTAATATCTAACAAAATCGACTTCAAACTAAAATCAATCAGAAGAGATGGAGATGGACATTTCATACTCATAACAGGAACAACTCATCAGGAAGAAGTCTCAATCCTGAATATCTATGCCCCTAATATAAAGGCACCCACATATGTAAAAGAAACTCTTCTAGAACTCAAGGCTGTCATCAAATCACACATGCTAATAGTAGGAGACTTCAACACTCCTCTCTCACCAATGGACAGGTCAATCAGACAGAAACCAAAAAGAGAATAAAGAGATTTATTGGAGGTATTGAATCAAATGGACTTAACAGACATCTATAGAACACTCCACCCAAATAGGAAAGAATATACCTTCTTCTCTGCAGTTCACGGAACCTTCTCGAAGATTGACCACATACTCGGTAACAAAGCAAACTTCCACACATACAAAAAAATATTAGTAACCACCTGTGTCTTGTCAGATCACCATGGATTAATATTAGAATTCAACAACAATGCTACCCCCAGGAAGTCAACAAACTCATGGAAGTTGAACAGTCAACTACTAAATCACCCCTGGATCAAGGAAGAAATTAAGAAAGAAATTAAAGTCTTCCTTGAATTTAATGAAAACAAAGACACAACATACTCAAACCTATGGGACACTATGAAAGCAGTGCTAAGAGGAAAGTTCATAGCAATAGGTGCCCAAATAAAGAAAACGGAGAAAGCACACATTGGAGACCTAACAGCACACTTGAAAGCTCTAGAAAAAAAAGAAGCTGATTCACCCAGGAGGAGTAGAAGACTGGAAATAATCAAACTGAGGGCTGAAATCAACAAAATAGAAACACAGAAAACAATCCAAAGAATCAATGAATCAAAAAGCTGGTTCTTGGAGAAAATCAACAAGATTGACAAACCCCTATCCAAACTAATCAAACGGCAGAGAGAGCACATGCAAATTAATAGGATCAGAAATGAAAAGGGGGACATAACCACAGACACAGAGGAAATTCAGAGAATCATTAGATCTTACTACGAAAGTTTATATGCCACAAAGTTGGAAAATGTAAAAGAAATGGACATTTTTTTAGATAAGTACCATATACCAAAGTTGAACCAAGACCAGGTGAATAATCTAAATAGACCTGTTAGTCGTGAAGAATTAGAAGCTGTTATCAGAAATCTCCCTGCCAAAAAAAGCCCAGGACCAGATGGTTTCAATGCAGAATTCTACCAGAACTTCCAGGAAGCGCTAATACCTATACTCCTTGATGTATTCCATAATATAGAAACAGAAGAGTCATTGCCAAACTCCTTTTATGAAGCTACAGTTACCTTAATACCAAAACCACACAAAGACACAACCAAGAAAGAGAATTACAGGCCAATCTCACTCATGAACATAGACGCAAAAATTCTCAATAAAATCCTGGCAAACCGAATCCAGGAACACATTAGAAAAATTATCCATTATGATCAAGTAGGCTTCATCCCAGAGATGCAGGGCTGGTTCAACATACGCAAATCTATCAATGTAATCCATCATATAAATAAACTGAAAGAAAAAACCATATGATCATTTCATTGGATGCCGAAAAAGCATTTGAAAAAATTCAACACCCATTTATGATAAAGGTGTTGGAGAGACTGGGGATACAAGGATCATACCTAAATATAATAAAAGCAATATACAGCAAGCCGACAGCTAACATCAAATTGAATGGAGAGAAACTCAAAGCCTTTCCACTAAAATCAGGAACACGACAAGGCTGTCCACTCTCTCCATACCTCTTCAATATAGTGCTTGAAGTTCTAGCAATAGCAATAAGACAACATAAGGAGATCAAGGGGATTCGAATTGGAAAGGATGAAGTTAAACTTTCGTTATTTGCTGACGATATGATAGTGTACATAAGTGACCCCAAAAACTCTACCAAAGAATTCCTACAGCTGATAAACACCTTTAGTAACGTGGCAGGATAAAAGATCAACTCCAAAAAATCAGTGGCCCTCCTATACACAAAGGATAAAGAAGCAGAGAGGGAAATCAGAGAAACATCACCTTTCACAATAGCCACAAATAGCATAAAATATCTTGCGGTTACTCTAACCAAGGAAGTGAAAGACCTATTTGACAAGAACTTTAAGTCTTTGAAGAAAGAAATTGAGGAGGATACCAGAAAATGGAAAGACCTCCCTTGTTCTTGGATTGGGAGGATCAACATAATAAAAATGGCAATTCTACCAAAAGCAATCTATAGATTCAATGCAATCCCCATCAAAATCTCATCAAACTTCTTCACAGACCTTGAGAAAACAATAATCAAGTTTATATGGCAAAACAAAAAACCCAGGATAGCCAAAACAATCTTATACAATAAAGGAACTTCAGGAGGCATTGCCATCCCTGACTTCAAACTCTATTACAGAGCTACAGTATTGAAAACAGCTTGGTATTGGCATAAGAACAAAGAAATCGACCTTTGGAATCGAATAGAAGACCCGGATATTAACCCACAAACCTATGAGCACCTAATTTTTGACAAGGGAGCTAAAGGTATACAATGGAAGAAGGAAAGCATCTTTAACAAATGGTGCTGGCATAACTGAATGTCAACCTGTAGAAGGATGAAAGTAGATCCATACCTATCACCATGCACAAAACTCAGGTCCAAATGGATTAAAGACATCAACATTAATCTGTCCACTTTGAACCTGATAGAAGAGAAAGTGGGAAGTAGTCTACAAGATATAGGCACAGGAGGCCTCTTCCTAAGTAGGACCCCAGCAGCACAGACAATAAGAGAAACAATGAATAAATGGGATCTACTGAAACTGAGAAGCTTCTGTAAAGCAAAGGACACTGTCAGTAAGACAAAAAGGCTGCCTTCTGACTAGGAGAAGATCTTCACCAACCCCTCATCAGACAAAGGTCTGATCTCCAAAATATACAAAGAACTCAAGAAACTAGACACTAAAACTCTAATTAACCCAATTAAAAAATGGGGTACTGAACTGAACAGAGAATTCACAACAGATGAACTTCGAATGGCCAGAAGGGACTTAAGGTCATGCTCAACCTCCTTAGCGATCAGGGAAATGCAAATCAAAACAACTTTGAGATACCATCTTATACCTGTCAGAATAGCTAAAGTCAAAAGCACCAATGATAGCCTATGCTGGAGAGGATGTGGGGTGAGGGGAACACTCATCCATTGTTGGTGGGAATGCAAACTTGTGCAGCCACTGTGGAAATCAGTGTGGCGGTTTCTCAGGAAACTGAGAGTCAACCTCCCTCAGGACCCAGCAATTCCACTCTTGGGAATATACCCTAGAGATTCCCTAACATACTGCAAAAGCATTTGTTCTACTATGTTCATAGCAGCACTATTTGTAATAGCCAGAACCTGGAAATAGCCTAGGTGCCCCTCAATAGAAGAATGGTTAAAAAAAAGGTGTGGAACATATACACATTAGAGTTTTACTCAGCGGTAAAAAACAATGACATCTTGAATTTTGCATGCAAATGGATGGAAATAGAAAACGCTTTACTGAGTGAGGTAAGCCAGACCCAAAAAGAGGAACACGGTATGTATTCACTCATAAGTGGATTCTAACCATAATTAAAGGTCTTTGAGCCTATTATTCGTGATCCTAGAGAAGCTAAATAAGAAGATGAACCTGATGAAGATTATTTAGCTATCCGCCAGGAGGTAGGAAATAGTCAAGAGTCCCAGGTAACCTCGGGTGCATGGGGGGTGGGGTGGGAGGGTTGTTGGAAGGGGAGAGGGTTAGAGAGAAGGGAGTAGGGGAGGAATGGAGTAAGCTTGGTTGACCGGGATGGGGGGAAGGGAAGAAGGATGAATATGGGAGCAGGGAAGAATATATTTCAACTAAGGGAGTAATTTTAGGGTTTACAGAAAACTTGATTATATACGGGATCCCAGGTCCAAGGAGAGATCCCCAGATTGTTCTCTGGACAGAGGAGAGGGTGCCTGAACCGGCCTAGGCCCATAACCATACTGATGAATATTTTGCTTATCACCATAGATCCTTCATCTGGCGTTGGATGGCGATACAGAGGGAGACCCACATTGGAGCACCGGACTGAGCCCCCCACGGTCCAAATGAGGAGCAGAAGGACGAAGAAAATGACGAAGGACTGTGAGGGATGCTATCACCCACTGATACAAGGGGTCGGATCTAATGAGAGTTTACCAAGGGCTGTTGGTCTGCGACTGAACGAGCACGTGATCCAACCAGATTCTCTGAATGTGGCCGGATTCTCTGAATGTGGCTGGCCCGGAGTCTTTCTGAGAAGCCATTGACAATGAAACTGGGACTTGTTTCCTCTGCATATACTGGATTTTTGGGATTCAGTCTGTTTGGATACTCACCTTCCTGGACCTGGAGGGAAGGGGGAGGAACTTGAACTTCCCACAGGGCAGGAAACCCCGACTGCCCTTAGGGACAAAGAGGGAGGAGGAGGGGGGGGAGTGGGAGGGTGTTAGGAAGAGGGGCGTAAATGGAAACTTTTATAATTTAATAAAATTACTTTAAAAAAAAAAGACCAATAAGACAAAAAAAAAAAGTCCAGACAAAGCTAAGCTATATGGCTATATGAGACAAAAGTCTGCAAAAATACCACTGAGTTCATCTTGTGTTGGCCATCTACTGCCAGGCATAAGGCTTATCCTTAAGTGTGGTTAAAATACTCAGTGAGATTTCATTGAATAAAACTATTGTTTCCTTTGTAAATGGGTACCAATTGCAGATAGCCTCTTGGTTAGAGGGGAAACCCTGTGTTTTCTTCCCACTATCAGCCCTGGGAGCCCATCTTGCTTGAACCTGTTCAGGCCCTGTGCATGCTACCACAATCTCTGTGAATTCACATGTGTATCGGTCATGTTGTGTCTGGAAGACGTGTTTTCTTGGAGTCATCCATCACCTCTGGCTCTTACAATCTTTCCACCTCCTCTTCCACACAAGTCCCTGAACCCTGAGGGGGGAGTCTGGTGAAGACAACATACTTAGGACAAAGTATTCTCACTCTCTGCACATTGTCCAGTTGTGGGTCTCTTAGACTAATTTTTATTTTTAACCTGGGTAGCATGATTTCACACTTTTTCTGAATCAACATGGAAACTTTCATAATATTGCTTGACTTTTGCCAGGATGTTTTTAGTTGTGTCTCCTCTGGTTGACTTTGCATAAAACATAGTGAGCTGCCTCATCCTGTACAGCTTGGTCCTGAAAACCTGACTGGGACAATGCATGAATAAAGAAATGACAGACACTAAGCAAATGATAAACACACATAACACTAATAGAGGGAATCTACAATGCACCCCAGAAACTCAGCGTATTGTTATATATAACACAAGGAAGAGGGGAGGGTATGGTATTCACAGTAGGAGATCTCTGTAGGGGAGAAGTTTGAGGTTGCAGTCACCCTGAAGGAGGAAGTTCCAGTTGCTAGGTTTTGCACACACTGTCCAGACCAGTGGAAGGTTTTCACATTTCCATGGGTTCTTGACATGGTGGTATCTATGTCAACAATGTGCATTGCTCCCCCACAGTGGGCTCTTTTAATCAACACATGCTGCTCTTCATTGGAGGGACATTTTCTCCTATTTTATGCTTTTGCTTCCATTTGCCTCTGTTCCTCTTTTAGAAACAGAAAACATCCAAGAATGTTCTCCAGCTTCTTTATTTGTTTCTTCACGGTTATCATCTGTCTTACTGGTCCCATCTCTGTCTTCTACAGTAAGGTAAATTCTAAGCATTGGCTTTGTTTTTGACACCAATCTTTTTTGCCATATGACTATTCCCAATATTCTCTTGACTATTTCCAATGTGTACTTGCTTTTATTGTTCTATTTAAAGTGTCCTGGTAAGTATTTTTTACCTTGCCCATTTCTCTTGCTATTTCATTCACTTTGTTGGATTTTCATCTCAATCCTACTTTTCACTTCCTCCTCTTTCTTTCTTGCAGAAGTTTTAAGGGTTGGCAAGATGTAGGGGGAAGGCCCGCATATTTGCCTGACCACCCGGCTAGCTTAGCCCTGAAATAACCACACAGAAATTGTATTCATTAAAACACTACTTGGCCCATTAGTTCTAACTTCTTATTGGCTAACTCTTATATTATTTTAACCCATTTCTATTAATCTGTATATCACCACATGGCTGTGGCTTACCTAGTAAAATTCCCAGTGTCTCCTGCAGCTTCATGGCTTCTTCCTAACTCTGCCTCCTTTCTCCCAGCATGCCAGTTAGTTTTCCCTACCCACACAAGTTCTGCCCTGTCAATAGGCCAAGGCAGTTTCTATATTCATTAACTAATGAAAGCAAAACATAGACAGAAGGACCTCCCATACCAGCCAGACGCTTTTAAAGCTTTCTTCTGGTAGAGAATAGGTCCATTTTTTCCTCTGACTTTCCTTAATGATTGTGCTGTTTTCCCCTTGGTTTAGATGTTGTTTTTCTCTTGCACTTAAATAAGACAGGTTTTCTCTAGGATCAGTATCTGTGCATGGGTGACTGAGTTGGATACTTTTGGTCTCATCATCTGTCTCTGGAAGTAGTGACAGACTCACTATCTTGAGCCTATGACTGGAGAGTACATTGATTAGGCATATATAGTTTTATTCCTTCTTTGAACCTCTTATTTTACTAATATGATACATAACACAACATAGTTCCCAGCATAGACTCCTTTAAGTAGTTGACCTTTCTCTATCTAACTCTGGAAAGAATGAGCTATGCAATTTGCAAGAAAAGTATACTGTGGAGCCCCTTGTTCAAAAATTAAGATTTTAATGATAGCAAAACAAAGTATTAAATCAATCCTGGAACCGTTTTCCTTTTCCTTCTTCTTTATGTTTTTAAGCTAGTTTTTAAAGTAATGGCCTTGTTATGGCATTTTCATTTTAATCTAATTCATTGCCTTACCTTGTATGTGGAGTCTCATTCTGCTTTCCAAATAAGCACAGAATAATGGGGTTTGGTGGCTGTTTAGGTTTCATAGCGCTGAAAATAGCCACAGTTAAGGGGAATTCATGTCTCTAAATGTAAATCTCATCAGTTTTCCTCATAGTCTTTCCCTTATTTCTTGCCTTCTTCAACAATAGTAAAGAGGAGGTAGGAAGAAAGTGATTCATATTAATCACTTTCAAGAATGACAAAATGGACCTTTTTGTTGATTTAGGTAGCAAGTCTTTAAATTGGGAGACCATTAAGAGATGGGCATGTGGGTCATAAATAAGTGGTTTTCTATCTTTTTCAGTTAGTGTCTGTGTGATGGTTAGTTTTCACTGTCAATATGACTAGATTTAGTATCACCATAGAAACAATGTTTGGGTGTGTCTGTAAGTGTGTTTCCAGAACAGTTTATTGAAGAAGGACAACTCACTCTGAACACGGGTGACATCATAAATGGGTTGGGATCCTGAATTGATTAAAAAGAAAAAAAGTGAGTTGAACACCAACATTTATCTGTTTCCTAACTGCAGATACAAGATGGTCTACTTCACATTTCTGCCACAATAATTTTCCTGCCATGGTAGACTGTACCCTTAAACTGTGAGCCAAAACAAACTATTCCCTGTTAAACATTTATATTTAATGTCCATTTATTGATTTGTGTGGGAGGTGGAGAGTTCATAGGTGGTATGGCATGGGTGTAGAGGTCAGAGGATGAATTTTTGGAGTTCATTCTTTCCTTTCACTATGTGGATCTCAGGGACTTAACTCCTGTAGTAAGTCTTGATATTCATCAGAGTTGTTCTTATTGGGGAAAATTGCTGCAGGAATTGATGATCTTTGTGATGGACATATTGTCTTGGTTTTTCATATTGCTATATTTTATTATGGGACCTGGACATCTGATATAGGTAGGTAGCTATTCATTTGATAAAATTTCTAATCCATTGGTGTTGAGTGTGATTTGATTCAGCTATACTATTTTGGATGACTTCTGATGAGATATGAAGTACTTGAAACTCAGTCTTTCAGATACTCTATTGATCTGTGAGTGGGGAGACTGGGATGATTCCAATTTTGTGGCTGCCAGGGTATCACTGGAGTAAAGGTAGTTATGTGAATGCTTAGGTAAGGTTTCATGATAGGTAGAGGGACAGAGCCAAGGTGTCTAAACAACAATGGCCATGTGAGGAGTTGCTAAGACAAGATACTGTAGAAGGTGGCATAAGGAAGTAGATAGGGCCAAGAAGACTGAGCACCAGCACCTTTAGGGTATATTCACTGTTTGGACTAGGTTCAAGAAAATGCAGCCAGCAAAATTCATGAATGCAGCTCAAGTTGTGACTAAGGGTAGTTCTTATAAAACTTTCAATCTTGGTCTAAGCTTAAAGAATCACAGCAGAACTCTGCTACTGCTGAAACACTGAAGACATTTTGTGTTTCATACTAAAATTCATTGAACTGATGGTTCATGAGAGTGAATGAAGTTACCACTGGTTCAGTAACTTTGTGCTAGATTCAAACCCTACTGTAGAATAACTACATATGAAACATTCTATGAATAATCACAGGATTTAAAAATGTTTTGTTCTTAAATCTTTGTAAAGTTGTCCCACTATTTTGTTCTTCCACATATACTTACCACCATCAATTATATCACATCTTAGATGATTCCACTTCATTTTATACTTCTTAGCTGTTCTTTTCTTAACAGTATAAATCCTTTCTTTATTTTTGTACATTAAGAGGTGCATTCATAAGGAATGGGCTGCAGCAGCTCAGGTTCCATCTGTTAGTTCTCATAAAGTGTGCTTCTCTGGGTGGAGCAGACTGATGTTTCTGCTAAAGCCAGGTACCTTTCTCCTTGGCTTCCTTTTTTCTTGTCATTTCTTTCACCCATTACAGGAAGTTGCCTTGGCTCTTACATTGCTTAATAGGCTCAGTGCTCATATTAGTTCTCTTGGCAAGAGTACTGCCCTTACCTTGTTTGTTTATAGTGATGCCCACGGCATGCTGGGTGACTTTGCAAATACTTCCAGTTTTGCCATGATAACACTTAAGGATTATTCCTTTTAAATAGTAACCTTTGCCTTAAAGTCTCCAATATCACTTTTCTTGTATATTTACATGTTTGTGGACAAAGGAACAAGTCCAGATTTCCTGAAAAGGTCTAGAGAACATATAGTGAGTGCCTCTATTATTTGTGTCTAGCATTTTGGTGTGTTACTAGAAGATGGCTTCCATGGCTGAAAGTGCTTCTTAGCCTCTCTAAAAAATATTTTCACCTAGAGCTCTTTCATGTGGATTACTCACAAAGGCCAATTTTAAAAATTTTTTATTCTCACATATTTTGCATCCCAACTACAGTGTCTCCTCCCTCCCCTTCCCCTAGTTTCTCCCCATTACCACCCCCTTCCCCAGAACCCCCATCCCTACTCTGCCTCTGCTTAGAAAAGAACAGGCCTCCCAGGGACATCAACCAAGCACATGGCATAATATGCTACTATAAGACCAGGCACATACCATCACATCAAGACTGGATGAGAAACCCCAGTTGGAGGAAAAGGGTCCCAGAAACAGGTGAGAGTCAGAGACAGCCCCCCTCCAACTCCTAACAGTAGTTAGGAATCCCACAAGAACACCAAGCTACTCTAGACAAAGGCTAATTTTTTTAAGTCCTTCAAATATAATATTGATTCTTCAACATTTGGGTAGTATTGGTAATATTTATTAATTCATGAAGTCCAAGAGAAACCACTCAAAGTTATTTGTCTTTTTTCTACTTTATTAAAATACTGAGCTTACTTCACATGTATATTTGTGTCTCCCCACCATTTATTTCCACAAATGATCACCACTATTACTATGTCATATCATAGTAGTCTGTACATGGTTAAAATCAAGTAGAGGGTAGAGCTCCATCCTTAAAAACTAGATAGGCACTTTTAGACAACAAATTTTGTCACAGAACATATTTTGGTTATGTTGCTTTCAATCCCCTAACTCCTCCCAGTTGTCTCCACTTCTCCACCCAACTTCATGTCCATTTTCTCTCTCTCTTCTTCCAAGGAAATCAAAATCAAAATAAACAAAAACCCACTAAAACAAAAGATACCAAAACAAAACAACCCCCACCAAGAAAACAAAGCAAAGAATGAATCCGTTTTGTTTTGTGTTGGCAACTAATACTGTGCATGACATATGGTTGATCTACCCAATGGCACACCTTTGAAGAAAATTGATTTTCCATTTCTCAGTAGGTGTCAATTGCAAACAGCTTGGCTAAGGGTGGAATTTTGTGTCCAATTCCCTTTCTTAGTGCTGGGAACTTTTCTAGCTTAAACCTGTACAGATCTATGTGTACTGCCACAGTGTGTTCATGTGTTTATCAGTCCTGTTTTGTCTGGAAGACACTGTTTTCTTGGGGACCACTGATCACCTCTTCCTCTTACGATCCTGCAAGGTATACTTTTGCAATAATGGCATGAATGTTACAGGAGTAAGCAACTTTTTTTCTTTTAGTTTTTCAATACAGAGTTTCTTTGAATAATTCTGGCTGTCTTGCAAGGCACTCTGTAAACCAGGCTGGTCTCAAATTCGCAGAGATTCGCCTGCCTCTGCCTCCTGAGTGCTGGGATTAAAGGTGAATGCCACCACAGCCTGAACCTATACTGACCAAGAACCTGAGACAATATAGGTCATGAGGCAAGAGGAAAGCCTACTACTATTATTCTGCTAAAGGAATAAATGACTCCTAATAACATAATCCTACAGCCATAGATCAGTGCACACTCAACCCTCATCAGAGATGCTTCTTCTTTCAATAAATGATAACTAATACAGAGACCCACAAATGGACAATGCACAGAGAGTGTTTCAAAGAAAGACTTTAAAGCACTCAGCCTTAAGTGAGATGTTTTCATCAAATATTTCTCAAGGTTCAGAGATAAATTGCACTCAGGCAGGTTCATGTTGTAAGTCACAGGGTTTGTGGCTAGGTGATTTTTTTAACTTATTATTGATTCTTAGTGGATTTCACATCATGCATCCCAATTCCATTTATCTCCCCATCCCTTTATATCTGCTCTCTGCCCTTGCAACCTCACCCCAAAATAAAATAAGGTAAAATTAAAAAAAAAATGTTGTGGCGCAGTGAGTCAAACAGTAGACCTTTAGTTCATACATTTTACTTCAAGTATTCATTGCAATGGGTGTGGCTCTAGGCTTCTGGCCTCTGCTATACCACTGATACTGGGTTCTCACTGGGGCTCCTTTTATGTATTCTGTCGTTGTCTTATGTTATGGAGATTCTGTAGTTTTGGGTCTGCAGGATTGGCCCCTTCACTGCTTCAGTGGTTCATAGATGAGGTAGATGTTGGGGTGGGCCAACTTACAGCCCTGGTTCTGGGCCTGGGTGGTAGCTGGGTTGGTCACTCCACCAGCTCTCCCTCACCCTCACCAGATAAGAGGGCAAGCTCTCCAGCACCACTCCACTAGCTCACACAGTGTAGTAGGCAGCAAGGGGTCAGGGTCACTTCTGCTCTCTTGCCCTCAGGGTTGACTCACCTGCACATCCTTCAACAGAGTCAGCTCTATTGTGCTGCCCAGGCAAGGTGTGTAGGGTCCACTCTCCTGAGTGCTGCAGCCAGTGAGGGGTAGGTCCAGCTCTACAGTCTGCTACCCATGGTGGTAGGGTCAGGGGCATCTCTCACTTACCCACGGTGCCACATGACAGATGAGTAGTGGGACCAGCTCTCTCATGCTCATGTCCTCAGGGTCAGCTCTCCCACTTGCCATAAGCGGTGAGGGGTGGAGATGGGGGATCTCTCTCACGCCCATGCCACTGCACGGCAGATAGAGGCGGGGCCAGCTCTCCCACACTCACTTTCTCAGGCACATTCACCATGCTGCCAGTGACTGGGTGAGACTGATGACTGCATTTCCCCTCCAGTAGCATAAAGAGTACGTTGTACACCAGGAATGGTTGTCCTTAAGGGTAAAGCTTCTAGTTGGGCACCAGCTCTATTTCTCCATGTTTGATGACATAAATAAGTGGTGACTTTAGCAACAAGGTCTTAACATAAAGTTGTGGTGAGAAACAAATACTAGTGATGTTTGAAGGTAGGGAGTTTATGGGATCCCTTTGGCCAGGGACTAAACAAGAAGTAACTTATCCCTGGTCCTGGAGGTTTCACTTGGTGGCAGAAAATTAGACAACACATTGTTATAATTGCCTTATTTTTAAACTATTCTCTTTTTAAATATTAGCCAGGCTGGACTTAAACCTATCCTCCCTTATCCTCTTCAACATTTGCCCACCTATATGTGTCATCACAGTCAACTAGCCATTGATGAAAGGTCATTAGTCCTGTTTCTTTTTCTGGACACATTATTTTGACTGTTTTAATCAAGCATAAATTGTTTAAAAAATAAACCACTCAGAGAATTACTTTGTAGAGTTAATTTCATGAATAAATCTGTTGTGATGAAATACTGTATTAAATTTTCTAATTGTTTACATTGTTTCTTTCCTGTCAATTGGAAACATGATGAGTGTCAGTATTTTATATTCTTTTAGCTTACCCATTGTTCTTTATCAACTGTCTTTCAGGGCCTGTTGGTCTGTCCCTCCAAGAGCTAATCTCCTGTCTAAAAGTATGCATTCAACCTAGGACCTTGAGCATGGTTAAGTCCTCTACCAGAGCTACAACTCCATCCAGGAAATCTCCAGCTTAATGTAACAGCACTATCAGGCCCAATAACTCTATGATTATTATTTCTTGACCTAAGTTCTTTCAATAGTTAATTTTTGGTATAATACCTTAGCATATTATTGTAGACTCACAATATTGTTTCATCTTTCAACTTCATTTACATTCAGTGTTCTTCCTTATCTTCTTGACCATAGCCATCCTCAACTTCTTTTAAAAAATTTTTCAAAAATTATTATTTTATTTTGTATATGTGTTTTGCCTCTGCACAACATGTGTGTATGTGCAGAGGCCAGAAGACTGTATTAGATATCCTGGAACTGGAGTTACAGATGACTGTGAGCTACCATGTGGATGCCAGGAATTGAACTCAGGTCCTGTGGAAGAACAGCAAGTGCTCTTAACTGCTGAACCCCAAACCTCATTCTTAACTTTTTGAGTTAATCATAATTTCCATAATTTCAGGTTTCTGTACTTATATGGATAAGAGACTGCCTTTGCTTGAAATACAACCCTCTCCTTCTCAATTCAACTGCTACCAATCTAATTTCTATTCACTAAGTGCCTTCCCTTATCTCTCTAGTTAATGAAGATGCTTCTTCTGAGATCCCACAGGAATTTGGACAAACTCCACAATGTTCTGTATTATAGTATAACATTTATTTGTATAATTCTCAAAGCTTCAAGATAAGGATCATGCTAATTTTAGAAGTTTTATTGCCTATTCACTGGTATTTTCCTTTTACTTATTTATTTCCCTCCATTTTGCCATTGAGTTCATAAACCGTTTTTTAAAAAAAACATAGTTACAATAAAAAATTCCATTTGACACTATGAGTGGGACTCTGTTACTATCTGTCTCCCACTACATCCTGCAGCCTCGTAAGATTAGGTCTTGGACAGGGGACATTTCCTTTCCAACAGAGAATCTTGTGGGCATGGTGACATAAGCTTGTAATACAAAATCTAGGGATGTTAAGGCAGAAGAAGCTAGCTTGGGTACATAATGAGACTCTGTCTTTTAAAAAAAATCCTTTAATCAATCTACCTCAAGACCCAACAATACCACTCTTGGGCATATACCCAAAGGATGTTCAATCATATCACAAGGACATGTGCTCAACTATGTCCATAGCTGCATTATTCATAATAGCCAAAATCTGGAAACAACCTTGATGCTCCTCAACCAAACAATGGATAAAGAAAATATTGTACATTTACACAATGGAGTACTACTCAACAGAAGAAAGAATGACATCTTGAAATTTGCAGGTAAATAGATGGAACAAGAAAAAAAACAATCCTGAGTGAGGTAGACCAGATCCAGAAAGATGAATACGGTATGTACTCACTCATAAGTGGATATTAGACGTAAAGCAAAGGATAAGGAGCCTATAGTCCATAACCTCAGAGAAACAAAGTAACAAGGAGAACCCTAAGAGAAATATACATGGACCCTCCTGGGAAGGGGAAATAGATAAGAACTCCTGAGAAATTCGAAAGCATGGTGGGGTAGGGTTTGGGGAGAAAGGAGGGCAGAAGGGGAGAGAGAGGGGGAAAGGGAAGGAGTCAGAAGAACATGAGGGAATAGGATGGCCGAGATTGGGGGAAGACAGAGAGGAAGAGCAAGGAAAGAGATATCTTGACTGAGGAAGCCATTATGGGACTAGAAAGAAACCTGGCACTAGGGAAATTCCCAGGAATCCACAAGGATGACCCCAGGAAAGACCCTAAGCAATAGTGAAGAGGGTACCTGAACTGGCCTTGCCCTGTAGTCAGATTGATGACTATCTTAAATGTCACCATAGAACCTCCATCTAGCAACTGATGGAAGCAGAGGGCAAAAATCTACAATTAGCACTGGGCTGAGTTCCAAGAGTCCAGCTGAAGAGAGGGAGGAGGGATAATATGTGCAAAAAGGTTAAGACCTTGATGGGAAAACCCATAGAAACAGCTGACCTGAGCTAGTGTGAGCTCACTAATTCTGGTCAGGGAACCAGCATAGGACCAAACTAGGTCCTCTGAATGCTGGTGACAATTGTACAGACTGGGGCAGTCTGTGGGGCCTCTGGCAGTGGTACCAGGATTTATCCCTACTGCTTGAACTGGTTCTTTGGAGCCTATTCTCTTTGGGGGGATAACTTGCTCAGCCTAGACATAGGGGGAGGGCTTTGGTCCTACCTCAAAAGATGTGACAGACTTTGTTGACTCCCCATGAGAAACCTTATCCTCTCTGAAGAGTTGATGTGGGTGGGGTGGGGGAAAGGTGGGGGAGTGGGAAGAGGGGAAGGAGAGGAAATTGAGATTGGTGTGTAAAATGAGAAAATACTGTTTCTTTGAAAAATCCTCTGTAGCCTATGCTTAGATTGTCAACCTGTGTAAGAGTGTGCTTCTCTGTTTCAGACTAAATGTATGCTCCTTCATTTTGCATAGCATGACTTATGGGGCACCTGGTCTATCCCTAGTTCTGTATCTGTTCTCTGCAGTGGGGGGCGGTAAGGTTCTTTGCTGCAACACAGGGGAATGTGTTGGCAGCTAGAGGGACCCACTGACCATGTGGGATTAATGTCCACTACAAAAGATAATCTTGATATGTCTTTGCATAAAGCATTGTTCCATTTTGGTGCTTGACAGTAGCATTTTCTTTTAGACACTGATACCAAGATACAGTGAGTAAAAGTACCTAAACTACTTTTAGCTAAAAGGTATGTCACTTGCTTGAAAATAATTTCTTGCATCTTTCATTTATTTATTTATTTTGCTGAAACTTTCTGTCTCTGTTGATTCTAGTTTTTCATTATTTCAAGTGGGTTTATTATAGCTTATTGAAGCATTTTATGATGACTGCTTCAAAATATTTGCTAGATAATTTAAAAACCCAAACTGTCTTACTGTTTGTATTTATTGATTATCTTTTTCTCATTAAGATTATCCTGGTTCTTGTGAGCTTGAAAATTTGAAAGAAACTTGGGCCTTTCGTGACTCAGGATCTTGTGTAAACCTTTCATTTTAGCAGGGATCCTATGCTTGCTCTAGTGTTTTGAGAAGGGAAACTGCCTCTTGTATGTCCTATGTTAGTAGAAGTCTTGATTCCCCCATCTTTATTCACACTGATTGGAGAGGCAGTGTCTCCTGGTCACTGCTTCATGAGAATGGGAATTCTAGTCTCCAATTACAGTAACATGGTTGGGAGGTATAAGAAATAAATTATTGATTTCCATAGTGCTTCTACTGACAAAGTGGGAATGGTGACAGCAGTGAAAATCCCAACTCTCGACTAGACCTCCTTTGACACCAATTCAGTGGGGAGGGGGGATGACCCCCTCATAATTGTTGAGTGTGGTAGAAGTTCAGGCTGTTTACTGCAACTGGATACTTTATTTCATTCTGATAAGATAAAACAGAAATCCCCAACCTAGTCTCACAATGGTTTCCTATCTTTGTATAACCTTAGCCTTTTCTTTGTTTCTGTCATCAGTTGAATAATCTTTTTTTAGAAAATATTGTTTTATATTTATTTATGACTTAATGTGTGTGTGTGTGTGCGTGTGTGGTTGTGTGTGCGCATAGGTCAGAGAACATCTTCCAGCAGTTGGTTCTCTCCTTCTACCAGGATCACTCAAGCAGTGTCAAGTGCCTTTATTTACGCAGTGAGCAATATAACTTTTATTCCTCATTAATTATGGTAAGAACTGGTGAAATTTTTTGAACTTATTTTTGATCTTCATTTAAATTATTGGTTTTTTTGTTGTAGCTTATTTTGGGGAAGGGTGATGGAATCTTATGTACTCCAAGTGGACCCTGAACTACTGACCACACCACCATCTTCCAAATGCTGGGATTATAAGCATGAGCAAAGAAAACCTTATTTAGACTAGATAAAACACAACTGTTATTGTGTTCATATTGTTTGTATAGATTCTAAGGTACTAACATTAGATATCACATTTTCCTGTGTAGTAATATTTCATTTGTATTTTAATAAATAAAGCTTGCCTGAAGATCAAAATGCAAAACAGTCACACTGGTCAGCCATACAGGCCAGGCATTGGTTGCACACAACTTTAATCCGAGCAGCCGCACTAGTTAGCCATAGAGGCCAGGTGGTGGTGGTGCATGTCTTTAATCCCAGCACTAGAGAGGAATATAAAGTGGGAGGAAACAGGAACTTGCTCTCTCTTTCAATCTGAAGATTTAATAGAAGTAAGAGCTCTCTAGTGACTTGGCTGATTTGTTTTTCTAATCTTCAGGTAGAATCCCAATATCTGTGTCTGGGTTTTTATTATTCGTGTTACATTTGGTGCCTAATGTTTGGGGTATGAGTTCACGAAAAAAGCCATTTGCCTGTGGCCTTTTAACTACCAGCACAGGCTGGAGGTGCACATGGAGCTCCTGCTGGAGCTGCACATCAAGTTTCAGCCCCACCAGGTTAGGCTTTCTTTTCTTTTTTCCTCAAGCCTCTGAGGGAATTTGGGATTTTTCCAGTTGTACCCTCTCTGAAAACACTCTCCAGTTGCCACCCAAACTCCAGAAGCACCTGGGCTCCAAATGTCACAGGACTCATTTGCCCTAGACTGGCTAGTTCTGACTTCAGACAGCTCACCATCACATGAGCTGTGCTCCGCCACCAATAATTCCCTGTGCATTTTTCAGACAGCTGTCTCTCCTCTCTCTCTCTCTTTCTCTCTCTCTCTCTCCATCCCTCCCTCCCTCCCTTCCTCTTACCCTCCCTCTCTCCCTCTCAACTCCTTCTCAGGCTGCTACCAAACTATATAGCTGCCTTGAAATCCAGTCAGGCTTTTACTGTTCCGTGCAACAACAATAAGCCACACATCTTCTTCAACATTGTTGGTAGATTTGGTAAGACAATTGGGAATTCTTAAAAGAGAGTTTTTTCTCATATTAAAATATAAAGAAAACTATTATAATGGAGGAATTTGGGTCTCTGTGCAATATGTTGAGAGTTTAAAAATGGAAGGATTAAATGAGAGGATATCAAATTTAGATGGGATTTAAGTAATGCCAGTTGTAAACATTATCAGCTTGATAATTTTTGTCTTGTCAGTAAAAAGTTGGTTAATCTGAGTGCTAAGATACAGTCCTAAGAAAAGCCTAAGATACAGGCCTAAGAAAAACCTAATAAAATGGATAACAGAGCTATTCAAATCCAAACAAAGGAATTTAATGGAGAACCAATTTCAGTACTGCATTATAAGAATAGAGAGTAACAGCTTAAGATTTTCAAACAACCAACCTTAATATATCCAGTAGCCTTACAGGAATTGCCAAATGACAGAGGCTCTCTTACAGCTAACTGGATTCCTGTGCCCATGTTAGATTTAAGGAGATTCAAGGAAGCAATAGTCTCATATGGCATGTGTTCACCTTTTGTGAAGAAAATGTTAAACTTGTGGTCAGTTTGTAATAGAATTATTCCTAACAACTGAATAGAATTGGTTAAAGGTGTTTTAGAGCCAGGTCCACAATTATAGTGGAATTCCTGGTTCAGAGATGTGGCTAAAATTATTGATCAATGGAGTGAAGACAGAGGTAGGAAAATCTCCTAAGATCAAATTCTTGGAGAAGGAGATTATACTTTTATAGAAAGGCAAGCTGTGTATGATAATGACACCCTGGATTTATGATGCACAGAACTGCAGAACAGAATTGTAGAAATAAGAAAGAAAATCAAGTCATTTACTAAAGTTATACAGGGCCAAAAGAAAGCCTTTATGAATTTCTTACAAAGATTGACTTCATTAGTAAATAGAATGATATCAAATTCAGAAGTTAGACAAATAGTAATTGAATCTGTGGCTTTTGAAAATGCCAATTTCTATGCAAAAGTAAATTAGGTCATTAAAGGGAAGATCAGTGACTTTGGAGGAATGGATTTGAGATATAGTTAATGTTGAATCACATTTCACGATGATGCATAGATAAGAGAGGTCATATCCAGAGGTTTGAGGAAAAACTGAAATGTCAAAAGTTGTAACTGTGGCAAATAAGGTCACCTTAAAAGGGATTGTAGACAGGACATTCCTAGATACAATGGTTTTTGTTGTTGTTCTTTTTAGAATAATCCATTCAGACAGCCCATTCCTTCTGAATCATGTGGAAGGTGTAGCAAAGGCAGGCATTGGACTAATAAATATAGGTCAACAAAGAATATTCAAGGTAATCCTTTACTATCAGGAAACTCTGTGAGTGGCCTCTCAAAGGCCCCTATGCAAAATTCAGTTCAGTTGTTTTCTGCCATCATAGAGGAAACTCCTTCCCAGAGCAATTAAAGAACCTAATGCCTATTTTAAGATACCACACTGCCTTGGATAACAGAACAACTATAGAAGAGAGAACAAAAAACTCAGGAGAAACCATAAAATGAGTATTTTGGCAAACTTCTATAAATGAACAAAGACCAAAATTAAAAAAGAATAAATGATGTCATTTAATGTCTGGTAGACAGAGGTGTGAATGTAACAATAATTTCATCAGAATCTTGGCATCCAAATTAGCCTCTTCAAGATGTAAATGTTCAGTTTTTAAGGATCTGAACCTTATTTCAAGTAAAGCAGAGCATGAGATGTGTTGAATGTACAGGGCCAGAAGGGCAGAGAGGAATATTGAAACCATATGTGACTAACAAAGCAATGAATTTGTGGGCATGTGATTTGTTACAGCCATGGAATATTCAGATTAACATTCCTCCAATCTTAGAAACAAACCATAAATTAATGTATGTTTCTGGGGAAAATATTACAAAATATTATACAGAACAGTCACTGACCATTCAGGTTGTACAAGAACAGGACACAACAGCTGCTGATATTTGAAAAGCACTAACAGCCCTACCTTTAAAATGGTTGACAGAAAAACCCTGTATGGGTTAAGCAATATCCCTTAACAACAGAGAAGCTGCAGGCTTTAAAATAGCTGGTACAGGAGCAACTATATGCTCAGCATATTGAAGAATCAACAAGCCTTTGGAATTCTCCTGTATTTGTTGTTAAAAAGAAATCTGAACAATAGAGAATGGTAACATACCTAAGAGCTGTTAATAAGGTGATTCAACCAATGGGTGGGTTCTATACAGTCTGGCATTTCTTTACCTTCTTTATTGCCTACAGGATGGTGTCTTATAGTTATTGATTTAAAAGATTGTTTCTTTACACCTCTACAAGAAAAAGACAGAAAAATTTGCCTTCACAGTGACTACTTAATAATAATTCTCAACCTGATAAAAGATATCAATGGAAGATTCTCCCAAAGGTAATGTTAAATAGTCCCACCCTATGCCAATATTTTGTAAATCAGACAGTAGAAATGATAATAAACAATTTCCTGACTATAGTTTACTATTACACGAATGACATTTTACTATCTGATTCAAATGTAGATACTTTAGAAAGAATGTTTGAAGAAGTAAAGAAAATTTTGCCTTGTTGGGGATTACAAATTGTTCCTGAAAATATACAAAGAGGATATTCTATTAATTATTTAGGTTATGAAATAGGCTTATAAAAAATAGACGCCAAAAGGTACAAATTAGGAGGGATCAATTATAGACTCTTAATGACTTCTAAAGATTACTAGGAGACATTTCCCATCTACAATGCACTATCAGAATAGGAACGGATGAACTGACTAATATAAACACAACTTTAGATGTGTCAAGAACTTAAATAGTCCCAAGGCATTACCAGCTGAAGCTGAGAGAGAATTTGCTTTGATAAAGAGAAATTACAGAAGACATATGTAGATCATGCAAATCCAAATCTCAACTGCATTTTAGTCATACTACCCTTCAAACATTCCCCTACAGGAAGGAAGAAAAGATATTACCTTAGAGTGGATCCTTTTAACACATAAACCTAGTTAAAAAAAAAAAACTAAAGATTTATATGCAAGTGTCTCTGAGTCAATTCTAAAAGGAAAATTGAGACTTTATCAATTAGCATGAACAGACCAGCAGAAATTGTAGTACTTTTTAATAATGATGAAATTGTCAAATTATGGGAAGAAAGTGAACTGCGGCAAGAGCTAGTAGTAATTATTTTGGGGGAGAGATTAACAACAACTACCCCAAAATCAAGATAATTCAACTTATAAAGAAAATTAATCGGATTCTTCCTCTCATTATATGGGACCCTTCAATAACTGGAACCTTTACATTCTATACTGGTACAAGTAAATCAGAAAAGACAAGTTACAAATCAGAAAATTCAAGTAAAGTGGATCAAAGCCAATATGATTTTGTACAAAGTCAGAATTTTTTGGTATTCTCATGGTACTAAGGGATTCTAAAGAAACTTTCAACATAGTTACAGATTCACAACATGCAGAAAAAGATTTTTGCATATTAAAACTGCTGAACTTATACCAGATGATACAAAATTGACTTTATTATTTATTATAATTATTTATTATTACTTTATTATTTATTATTACATTATTGCATAGGAACCATCCCATGTAAACAATACACACCCAATCCCATATGGACCTCCCAGGTCCTCTAGCACAAGATAATGCAAAAATCGATCAATTATTTGATGGAGAAGGGCTGAAGGCCTCAGAATTTTATTTTTTTTAAAAAAAATCACATTATTATTATAGCTCTGTAATAGAGTTTGAAGTCAGGGATGGTAATGCCTCCAGAGTTTCCTTTATTGTTCAGGATTGTTTTGGCTATCCTGGGTTTTTTGTTTTGCCATATAAAGTTGTTGATTGTTCTCTCAAGGTCTATGAAGAATTTTGTTGGGATTTTGATGGGAATTGCATTGAATTTATAGATTGCCTTTGGTAGAATTGCCATTTTTACTATGTTGATTCTACCCTTCCAAGAGCATGGGAGATCCTTCCATTTTTCGTTGTCCTCTTCAATTTCTTTCTTCAAAGCTTTAAAGGTCTTGTCAAATAGATCTTTCACTTCCTTGGTTAGTGTTACCCCAAGATACTTTATGCTATTTGTGGCAATCGTGAAAGGTGAAGTTTCTCTGATTTTCCTCTCTGCTTCTCTATCCTTTGTATATAGAAGGGCTACTGACTTTTTTGAGTTGATCTTGTAACCTGCCACATCACTGAAGGTGTTTATCAGCTGTAGGAGTTCTTTGGAAGGTTTTTGGGGTCACTGATGCACACAATCATATCATCTGCAAATAACGAAAGTTTGACTTCTTCCTTTCCGATTTAAATCCCCTTGATCTCCTTATGTTGTCTTATTGCTATTGCTAGAACTTCAAGCACTATGGTGAAGCAGTATAGAGAGAGTAGACAGCCTTATCTTGTTCCTGATTTTAGTGGAATGGCTATGAGTTTTTCTCCATTTAATTTGATGTTAACTGTCAGCTTGCTGTATATTGCTTTTATTATATTTAGGTATGATCCTTGTATCCCTACCCTCTCCAAGACCTTTATCATAAAGGGGTGTTGAATTTTGTCAAATGCTTTTTCAGCATCCAATGAAAGGATCATATGGTTTTTTTCTTTCAGTTTATTTATATTATGGATTACATTGATAGATTTTCTTATGTTGAACCAGCCCTGCATTTCTGGGATGAAGCCTACTTAATCATAATGGATTATTTTTTTTTGTTATGTTCTTGGTTTCGGTTTGCCAGTATTTTATTGAGAATTTTTGCATCGATGTTCAAGAGCAAGATTGGTCTGTAATTCTCTATCTTGGTTGTGTCTTTGTGTGGATTTGGTATCAGGGTAACTGTAACTTCATTAAAAAGAGTTTGGCAATGATTCTTCTGAAAACAGCTTGGTATTGGCATAAAACCAGAGACGTTGACCAATGGAATAGAATCGAAGACCTGAATATTAACCCAGAAACCTATGAACACCTGATTTTTGACAAGGGAGCTAAAAGTATACAATGGAAGAAAGAAAGCATCTTCAACAAATGGTGGTGGCATAACTGGATTTCAACCTGTAGAAGAATGAAAATAGATCCATATCTATCACCATGCACAAAACTCAAGTCCAAATGGATTAAAGACCTCAATATAAATTCAACCACAGTGAACCTGACAGAAGAAAAAGTGGGAAGTAGATTGCAACACTTGAGCACAGGAGACTACCTCCTACATATAACCCTAGTAGCACAGACAACAAAGCAACAATGAATAAATGGGACCTCATGAAACTGAGAAGCTTCTGTAAAGCAAAGGACACTGTCAGTAAGACAAAAAGGCATCCTACTGAATGGGAGAAGATCTTCACCAACCCCTCATCAGACAAAGGTCTGATCTCCAAAATATATAAAGAACTCAAGAAACTGAACATGAAAATTCTAATTACCCCAATTAAAAAATGGGGGTACCGAACTGAAATGAGAATTCTCAGCAGATGAAGTTCAAATGGTGAAAAGACACTTAAGGTCATGTTCAACCTCCTTAGCCATCAGGGAAATGCAAATTAAAACAACTTTGAGATACCATCTTACACCTGTCAGAATGGCTAAAAATCAAAAACACAAATGATAGCCTATGCTGGAGAGGATGTGGAGTAACGGGAACACTCTTCCATTGCTGATGGGAATGCAAACTTGTGTAACCACTTTGGAAGTCAGTGTGGCGGTTTCTCAGGAAATTGGGAATCAATCTCCCTCAGGATCCAGCAATACCACTCTTGGGAATATACCCAAGAGATGCCCAATCATACTACAAAAGCATTTGTTCAACTCTGTTCATACCAGCATTATTTGTAATTGCCAGATCCTGGAAACAACCTAGATGCCCCTCAATGGAAGAATGGATAAAGGAAGTGTGGAATATATACATATTAGAGTACTACTCAGCAGTAAAAAAATAATAACATTTAAAATTTGCATGCAAATGGATGGAAATAGAAAACACTATCCTGAGTGAGATAACCCAGACCCCAAAAAGATGAATATGGTATATACTCACTCATTAGTGGACTCTAGCCATAAACAAGTTCATTAAGCCTAGAGAAGCCAAATAACAAGGTGAACCCAAAGAAAAACATATATAGATCCTCTTGGAAATTCAAAGCAAACAATATTACTGGGCAAAAGTTGGGAGCATGGGTGTAGGAGTATGGGTGATGGTAGAGTTGGAGGAAGGGGAGAGGAGAGAGAGAAGGGAGAAGGAAAAGACTGGAGAGAGCTTGGGGGAGTGGGAGGGAGGAGATGGGGGAAGGGTGAATATAGGAGCAGGGAAGAAGTTATCTACATTATGGGAGTCATATTAGGGTTGGCAAAAGACTTCGCTCTAGAGGGGATCCCAGGTGTCCACGGGGATGTCCCCAGCTAGGTCCTTGGGCAGCAGAGTAAAGGGTGCCTGAATTGGCCTTGCCCCACTAACACACTAATAATTATCTCGAATATCACCATAGAATCTTCGTCCAGCAACAGATGGAGATAGAGACAAAGTCCCTCATCAAAGCAACAGACTGAGCTCCCAAGGTCCAATTGAAGAGCAAAAGAAGGGGGAAGATGAGAAAGGAAGTCTGGACCACGAGGGGTTGATCCACCCACTGAGACAGTGTGCCTGTTCTAATGGGAGCTCGCCAAATCCAGCTGGACCAGGACTGAATGAGTATGCAATCAAACCGGACTCTCTGAATGTGGCTGAAATGGGGGGGGCTGATTGAGAAGCCATTGATAAAGAACCTTCATCTGGCGATGGACGGAGATAGAGATAGAAACCCACATTGGAGTGAGCTCCCAAGGCCCAGATGAAGAGCAGAAGGAGGGAGAACACGAGCAAGGAAGTAAGGACAGCGAGGGATGTGTCCACCCACAGAGACGGTGGGACTGATCTAATGGGAGCTCACCAAGGCCAGCTGGAATGGGACTGAACGAGCATGATCAAATCGGACTCTCTGAATGTGGCTGACAATGAGGGCGAACTGAGAAGCCAATGATAATGAGACCGGATTTGGATTCTACTGCATGTACTGGCTTTTGGGAGCCTAATCTGTTTGGATGCACAACTTCCTAGACCTGGATGGAGGGGGGAGGGCCTTGGACTTTCCACAGGGCAGGGCACCCTGATTTCTCTTAGGACTGGAGAGCGAGGGGAAGGGGGAGGGGGGAAGTGGGAGGGAAATGGGGGGATGGGAGGAGGTGGAAATTTTTAATTAATAAATATATTAAAAAATCACATCAATAGCACAGGTTAAAAAAAACTTTTCCATCATGTGGCAACAAGCTAACAAAATTATAAGAAGATGTTCTTTCTTTTTTATACAACCAAGCACCACTACCTGCAGGAAGTAACCCAAAGGGTACTCAGAGGAATAAAATCTGGCAAATGATTGTGTTCAATTTTGTAGAATTTGGAAAACTAAAATAAGTACACAGCATTGAAATTTATTCAGGCTTTCAATAGTCAAATGTTTTGAGTTCAGAAAAGTGTGATTTGGTAATCATACATTTGCTAGAAGTTATGGACATCCTGGGTATACAAATAAAGACAGACAATGCTCCAGCATAAGTCTCTAAAAAGTGAAACAGTTTTTTGCTTCTTATAGTATGAAACATATTATAGTCATACCACGCAATCCTACAGGCCAGACAGTTATAGAAACATCAAATGAAACTTTAAAGGATATGTTAAATAAATAGAAAGGGATGATAAAGACCCCCCAGAAATAGATTGCATAGTGCTTTATTAACTTTAAATTTTCTAAATGCTAATGAGAAAGTAACAACAGCTGTGGAGAGACATTGAATAGTAGAAAAAAACTACAGAGCTTAATCAGATGATATACTTTAAAGATATACTGACCTCAGAATGGAAACATGGACATATATTAAGTTGATAAGATAAGATAAAAAGGTAGATTATTTAATGGAGAACCTCCTTCAGCCAATGGCCTTTAAGAGGCTAAACCAGATTGGGGTGTAACTTAGGGTACCAAAAAGCCGCAGTCCCACCCAGCTCTCTCTCTTCTCACAAGCCACACCTGAATGTCAGACCCCATCACTACTTCCTCACTGTGATTCATGAGTTCCTTTTTTATACAGAAAAACCTTAAAATACTCTATTCTGATTTAGTTTGGGGTTATTTGACTTGCATTTTCTCCATTTGACACATTCTGCATCATCTGGCACCCCATGTGGGAACAAGTCCACACTTACTAGGAACCTCTCAGTTTGCCAGCCTGGAAATGTTTTCTTGCCTGCTCGTGGCCCATCTGCCTCTGCTAAAGAACCTGACATTCCCCACCAGCTGCTTTTTCAGCCAGCAATCCCTCTGGTGTTTCTTCTACCAGTATGGTACACACAGTTCTTGGCTCATGACTGATGAAAAGCTTTGGGCTTCCTTCTTATTCTGATCACCAACTCTCAAAATCTCTTTGATTGTCCTTAATAACTTGTAACATGAGGGCCTGCTTGTTGGGGATTCTGTCCTGTCCAGTTTCCATAGCCATTAGTCCCAAAGAAAATCACACAGAGGTCTCCTTAAGTTATAAACTGATTTGCCCATTAGCTCAGGCTTTTTATTAACTCTTATAATTTATATTAACCCATTATTCTTATCTATGTTAGCCATATGGCTCAGTACCTTTATCAGCAGTGTAGGTCACATCTTGCTTTTTCTGTGATCTGGGAAGACCTTCCTAGAATACTCCTGTTCTCATTGTCCTGCCTCTACTTCCTGTCTGATTATCCCGCCTATACTTCCTGCCTGGCTACTGGTCAATCAGTATTTATTTAAAACATAATTGACAGATACAGAATTGTTCCACACCACTTCCCCCAACCCTTTTTTTAAACAAAGGAAAATATCCATAGTCCATTTTATTTGGGAATGTGGGTATAGTATTCCAGGCTACTTCCCACTGGTCAGGAGCACTGATAATCTCATGGGGACCTAATGAAAATTTAGAATTATGTTCAAGTCCTAACTGGAGTGTCCTGTGAGGCTTGATCATCTCAAGCAGCAATCTTGAATCTATTCTGGATGTAGAACTCAGACATCCAGGCCATCCATTCCTATCGGAGATTTCTCAGGTGGTCTTCCTTCCAAATCTGATTTTTCTTATCTCAGAATGAATCCACAGTGTCTCATGTCCTATGGAAACAAAAGCAAAATCTCTTTTCCAAAGTAACATACCTTTTGGCTTCAATTTTGAAGTAAAGATATTTTCAAAATACCTATCTTGGATTAGTTCAGTCGTATTTATAAACAAATATCTTTTAGCAGTTGTTGCTGCTTCCGCAGCATTTAAACAATTCAAAGAGAGCATAAGAACATACAGTATCCAGATTCTCTGTGTGTTTTCCATCTTTACATGATTTTATTTTAAATTCTATTTCTTTTACTTTTAATTTTTGGCTTTTTGAGACAGAGTTTCTATGTATCTTTGTCCTGGAACTTACTCTGTAGACTAGGCTGTCATTAAACTCACAGAGATCTGCCTGTCTCTGCCTCCCCAGTTCTGGGATTATAGGTGTGTGCTACCACACCTTGAACTCACAGATATCTGTCTGCCTCTGCCTCCCAGGCATTGGTATTAAAGTTATGTACCACCACACCCAACTACTCTCTTTCTTTTTTTTTTATTTTAAAAACTTTAACTTTTTCTTTTCTCTTCTAAGCCTGCATATATTTTTAAACACACAGTAAACCATTTAGAGGTTTTCTTCATCTTTGAATCTATCTTTACTGTATATATCTCTCTTTTTCTGAACACATGAGTCTTTAATTTACTAAACAATTTGGGGAGGATTAAAGTTGTGACTTTGATGGCTGGATGCAGCCCATTTCTTAGCTTTACAGCCTCATAGCAGAGGTACCAGCCAGAGCCATGTTATTGCCACAATTCTACATGGTTCAATGCTGTAATAAGGAATTGCAGACCAATTCCCACTGCCTGGTTCCCGGCTAGTTTACCTGAAATAATTACATGAAAACTGTATTCATTTAAACACTGCCTGGCTCATTATATCTAGCCTCTTATTGGCCAACTCTCACATCTTATTTAACCCATTTCTAATAATCTGTATATCACCACGTGACTGTGGTTTACTGGGATGAGTCTAACCTATGTCTATCTCGGGCCGGTTCTTCATGGTGTCTGCCTGACTCTGCTTTCTTTCTCCCAGCATTCTATTCAGTCTACTCTGCCTATCTAAGCTGCTGTCCTATCAAAAGGCCAAGGCAGTCTCTTTATTTGACCAATGAAAGCAACACATAGAGAGAAGACCCTCCTGCATCAGTTCAAGGGCCGCAAGCTGCAGCAGTGTGCTTACAAGCCACACTCAAATGCTCCATAGTCAGACCACCTGCCTGAAAGAGTCAGAGTTTGCATTGGCAGGATGGCCCATAAAGCCAGCATTTTAAAACAGTGCAGCTTTTTTCCTGCTACAGTTGAAGACAAAAAAGCATGCCATCAGCTACTCATCAATACCATGTAAGTGTTTTGTGGCAGGGACTCTTAAAAGAGCTGCAAGGTTTTACAGCTAAAGTTGAGCCAGGAAGCCTCTCTTAAATGAGAGTGCTTGCCTCTAGCAAGTAGAGCAGACCCGAGAAATTGCTGCTACCAAGAAGCCATACTTTACTCTATTCCTTTCTGTCTAGAATTACTTCCCAAGCTCTCTCAGGTTTTATGTGGATGCAGTTGCCCATGTGGGTGCTATTCTGTAACATGAGGTCCTGCTTGTTGGGGTTTCTGTCCTGCCTGGTTCCCGCAGCCAGAAAGCACTAAAGAAAATCACACAGAGGTCTCCATAAGTTATATTCTGATTAGCCCATTAGCTCGGGCTTCTTGTTAACGCTTATAGCTTATATTAGCCCACTATTCTTATCTATGTTAGCCACATGGCTCAGTACCTTTTTCAATGGGGCTGGTTACATCCTGCTTTTTGAGTGTCTGTAATTTGTGAGATCCCCTTTAATAAAGTAAAACCTTATAATACTCTATTCAAAGTTAGCTTGGGATAATTTGACTTGTGTTCCCCCCATTTGATGCATTTTGTATCAATTATTGAATCTACTTTAGAAAAGTAACTACTAGTTTCTAATATGTTATATTTGATTAGAATTTTGTATATTGTATACAAATTCTGGATATTAAGATTAATTTTGTTAGAATGTGTGGCGTGCTGCTTGACCAGCAAGCAAGAACGACCACGAGTTGAGGATTCTTCCCAAATCACACTTTATTGGAGCCTCTCAGTTGAAGGGATAGCGTGGAGCGAGAGAGAGCGATAGCCCAGAGGGAGCTGCTTTTCTAGGGTGGAGGGAGTCGGATACTGTCCTGATTGGTAAATACCATTCCACTGAAGCCCGGGACTTCGGGATTGGCTAGGGAACAAGGCTCAGTTATGCAAATGCAGGCCAAGGGGTACTCAGCCCCACGCAGCAACATCAAAAGGATCTGTTTACCTCCAAGCTGCAGGACTGCCAGCACCATTTCGCAATGGCAATGTCCTGATGGCTCCTTACAGCTCCCCCTTTTTGTTTTTGTAGAGCAATAAGGCAAAACCTATTTCCCAATCAGTTCCCCACCTCATGATGTGTGGATCGATCGAGGGAAAGAAATAATCCAGATACACCCTTCCCGTGCAATGGGATAAATTTTTCCCTGGGAGTGCAAGGGCTGTATCTATACACTCTCGCCTATGCATGCCTTCCTCTGTGCAATGGGACTATCTGGTCCCTAGAGGGTGCAAAGGCTATGCATGGCATATTGCCTACAAGCTCTTTAAGGCTGAAAGCCAAATCTGGGGTGAGGATCCACATTCCAAGACAGCCAAGGCCTGTGCTATAATGACCTTGTCCCTCCTCATTTGGGCTTGCAGATGGCACACCAATCACAGACATACCGCACATCCACCTAGGCAGCATGCCAAAAATATCCCTACTCCCACCCATTCCTTAAGAAAGGAAAAGGCAGAATAAAGCCAGTCAGAAAATTGCTCAAAGGAAAGAGGCTGCACACGGGTGCTGTTCAAGGTGATAATGCAAGACAGCTGCTCTTATCACCGCCCAGAGGGTCATCATTGCTGCTTCTGCATGAATCATCCACAGTAGGGCATTCAGCATCCACTGGATCATCTTCATCCTTTGTAGCATCCTTTACTTCTCTGGTCAGTATTGCTGGCACCCAGATTGGATCCTCTCTATTCTGAGGGAAAACACAAATAGCTCCCCTGGATCTGGAAATCACCGGATCCAGTCCGTACCATTTGTTAACCAATACATCTTTCCACATGACCAAATCTTGTTCCGTAGAGCTTTCATACAGGGCATGCCTGTCTGCTGCTGTCTTTCCAGCATTGTTTTGAATTAAAAAATTAAGTGTAAAGAGTGCAAGGGAGATTCTTTCCCTGGGGGATGCTGCTTCAGCTATTCCCCCCTATTTTTTTGCAGAGTCTCCTTTAGGGTTCTATTTGCTCTCTCTACAATCCCTTGACTTTGCAGACTGTATGGTAGGCCAGTGGTGTGTACAACTTGTAGTTGCTTGCAAAAGGCTTTAAAACCCTGTGAGGCATATGCCGGGCCATTGTCAGTCTTAAGACGGTTGGGCTTCCCCCAGGCTGCCCAGGCCTCTAAGCAATGGGTCTTTACATGAGTTACCTTTTCCCCCGCTAGGGGGGTGGCATGAATTATCCCAGAGCATGTGTCCACCAACACATGAACATATTTTTGCCTGCCAAATTCCAAGACATGAGTCACGTCCATTTGCCAGACTGAATTTGGCTTTAACCCCCTGGGAATTACCCCAACATGTGTGGGATGTAGCATGGTCACACAGGAGGGACAGGCTTTTACTATTCCTCTGGCATTGTCCCTGGAGATCTTAAACCTTAAGCAAAGTGTATTTGCTGGGACACGATAGAGCTGATGGAAATCTCTAGCTAGCTGGAGTGAATCTGCAGCCACAAGGGCTATAGCTCGAGTAGCATGATCAGCTTGAGCATTGGTCTCTGCCATAAGTCCTGGCAAAAGAGAATGGACTCGAATATGAGCAACATAAAAGGGATTTTCTCTTTTTAAAATATGCTTTTGAATTTGTAAAAGAATATTGGACACTGTACTTGAGCTGCGAATTGAGACTGCAACCTCAAGAGAGGCTACAGCATTGACCACATATTGTGAATCTGAAATTAAATTGAATGGCTCAAGAAATCTCTGAAACACCTCCAAAACCACCAAGCACTCAGTGACTTGGGGGGAATCAGGCTGAAATTGAAAAACCACAGGTTTAGCATTTCCTGCCACCAAAGCCCCCTTCCCCGTCTTGGAGTCATCTGTATAGATTGTTAAGGCTTCTTCTCATGGGTGAGGCGAGGTAATCCTGGGAAAATACACCAAATTTTTCTCCACAAAATTTATCAAGGGGTGTCTTGGCACATGATTGTCAATAACATTTGGGAATGCACAAAGCAGGATAGCCCAGCCATCCACCGTGGCTGTCAAAACCTCTACCTGTTCCCTTGTATAGGGAACAACCAACTTGTCAGGCATTCTCGCAAAGTAGGCTAAGCAAAGCTTTATTCCCATTAATGCTTGGCCAGCCACCAATTCTGGATAATATTGAACAGATCTTGCTCCCATGGAATTTCCATGTATCCACCAGAGGGGCCCATCTTGCCATCACATTCCGGTGGGATAATTCTTTGTTTTGAGAATACATAGCAGGATTGGTAAGGATGGATTCACCCTCTGCAATTGGGCTGTAGTAATAGCAGACTCTACCCTTTTAAGCACCTGCAATGCAGCCGGGGTCATGGCTCTAGGTGAACATATATCAGGATTGCCTTCTAATATGGAAAATAAAGGCAAAAGCTCGGACCGAGGTACATTTAAATATCCTCTAATCCAATTTATATCCCCCAGCAACTGTTGGAAATCATTAAGAGTTCTAAGGTGGTGGGTGCGAATAAGCACTTTCTGAGGCCTGATGCTTTCAGGGGTGATGATAGTCCCCAAAAACTTTACCATTGTAGATGTTTGTACTTTATTTGAGGCTATGTAGAGTCCTTGATCTTCCAAAAGGGATGTAACCTTTTGGAAAATTTCCTGCAGGGTTCCCTGATGGGGGGCAGCTAACAATACGTCATCCATGTAATGGACAATCTTGACGGTAGGAAATTGTTTCCTAATAGGACTCAATGCTGCATCTACATACAGCTGACACATGAGAGCACTATTGGCCATCCCCTGGGGGAGGGTTTTCCATTGAAAACGAGCATTGGGTTGTTCATTGTTTACAGAAGGAAGAGTAAATGCAAACCTCTCCCGGTCCTGAGGGCACAGGGGAATTGAAAAGAAACAGTCCTTGATGTCCAAGTACATTACCGGCCAATCTTTTGGTATTGCCGAAAGCAATGGGAGGCCCTGTTGGGCTGGGCCCATGACATACATCTGAGCATTGACCGCCCTAAGGTCATGCAGCAACCTCCAACCTCCAGAAGCCTTTTTGATCACAAAAATAGGCGTATTCCAATGCGATACAGAATGTTCTAAATGTCCTAGTTCTAACTGTTCTTGTACTAATTGTTTTGCAGCTTCCAGCTTTTTCAAGGAAAGGGGCCACTGAGGGACCCACACCAGCTTATCTATTAGCCAAGGGATGGGCATTGTCTTCTGTCTGGAAGCTACAACTTCAGTGGCCCCTATGAAAAACCCAAGCCTTTCCTATCCAATTTGGAGACGGGATCCATGGGATCTTGTCTACCTTGAAGACATTTCCCAAGTCCCTTATTGGGAACATAGCCCTGACGTGCCATCATTTGTTTACTGGCATCAGAGTAATCATTTGTAAGTCTCAGTCTCATTTGAGACTGCACATCCCAGCCCCGCAGGTTGATGGGCAAATCAACTACAAAGGGCTGAATAGTCCCTTTCTGATCCTCTGTTCTCCAGACTAACTCCTTAGCACTTATGTGTGGCGTTTGTGCATATCCCAGACCTTGAAGGGACTGAGAGGTTTGTTGCAAGGACCAGCGTTTTGGCCATGCCTGGGATCTGATAATACTATGATCCGATCCGCTCCAGTACCCATCAGGCCTGAAAAAACCTTTCCTTCTATTTCCAAATTTAAAATTGGCTGCTGATCAAGCTCCAAGGATAAACAAGCCAAATCCATTCCTGCGGAACTAAGGCTTTTGTCCTTTTGGACAAGGCCTTCCGCTGGAAGTTTATTATGCCCTGAAGGCAGAACCAAGAGTTGAGCCACTCTGTCTCCTGGGGCGATGGAAACTACCCCATATGGAGAATGGCAAAGAATCTTAATGCAGCCTTCATAAGCAGGGTCTATGACTCCAGAATGAACTATCAGGCCCTTCATAATTGAGGATGAATGTCCCAGGACTATGCCAACAGTGCCTTGTTCTAATGGTCCGGACATGTCTGTCTCTATGACCTGAACTCCCATATCCTTAGCTAATACCAGTCCGGAGGTGGCACGGAGGTCCAGCCCTGCGAAGCCTTTGGCTGTCCTTCTTGTTGGGATGATGGAGTCATATCGGGGACTGCCATCGAGCTCTGAATTGCCCCAAATATTTTTGGGCCCTGGGTGCATGGGCCCCTCAATCTGTTTTTTGATAATGACTGAACAGCCTGAGGAATAAGTTGTCTATTCATATCCTTAACTGATCTGCACTCATTAGCCCAGTGCTTCCCTTTTTTGCACCTGGGGCAAGTGCCTGACTGCCTTTGTGATGTTACTGCTGAGGGCCCTGAAGAATCTGAGGCATTATTACTATTGGGACATTGTTTTTTAAAATGTCCCAACTGTCCGCATTTAAAGCATGCCTTTCCCCTATCTCCCCTGGCACCTCTAGCGGCAGCAAGTACAGCAGCCGCCAACTCTGCATTGGTTAGAGGCCCCCCAACTTCACGGCAGACTCTGATCCAGGCTTCTAATCCTTTCCCCTTTACTGGAACTATTGCTCTTTGACATTCCTTGGTGCTTTGTTCAAAAATTATCTGCTGGACAAAAGGCATGGATGTATCTAAATTCCCAAACATTCTTTCAGCTGCCTCTGTCATTCTAGCCACATAATCAGAGAATGGCTCTGCAGCACCTTGAATAATCTTGGTTAAGTTACCAGCTGTTCCACCCTTATTAGGGAGGGATTTCCATGCTCTATAATGAATATCATTAACCTGCTGATAAACCTCAAAAGGATAATTAACCTCAAAAGGATAATTAACCAAGCAAATGGTCCTTGTCCAAGAAGCATGTCGGCTGTCCACTCTGGGTGGCCGCCTTGCATGTTTATGCGCGCTTGGACTTGAGCTCTGTCCTGGATAATAGATTTAAAATCCAGGAACTGCCCCGGCGGAAGAGCTGCCCTTGCAATCTCCTGCCAGTCTGTGGGAGTCAGCGCTACTGCAGCAATCCTTCTCAATAGGGTAATGGTATAATTGGCAGTAACTCCATAATTTTTAGCAGCCTCAACCAAATCCTTAAGCTGTTTATAAGGTACTGGTTCATACCACCTATTATGATTCTGTGGCTCTTCAAAAACAGGGAAGGCAGTCGTCAGATGCGACCAAGTTTGCCTCCCTATGAAACTGTAGCCCTCTGTAGCCACCAGCGAGTACATGGGTGGAGGGGCGGATGGGGGAGGAGTGGAAGCTACGGGCTCTTCGAGTCTTCCGTTCTCCTTTGTAAACACATCATCATTGCCCTGCCTCCGGCTACCTCGCTCTTTCTCAGACCTAGCAGCTACCTCCTCAAGCTGCTCCTCCTCCTCCTCTGATAAATCTAGATTTATAAATTCCTTCAGCACTAAACTTATGGGGCTTCTCTTCCCCTTTTCTCTTGTTACTATTTCCGGATCCTGTTCTTTTGATTTTTTCCTTTTTCCTTTTAGGCCTATCTTTTCTTTCCTCCTTATGATCTGATTCTGAAAAGCTGTCTTGATGTTTCTGTAATGCCTTGCGACCCTGATTTAATATATCTGTATTACGTTCATCCTTTAAACAACTCTGCACCATCCTCCAAAAAGGAAGTGTGCCCCTTCCAATTTTTCCTTCTCTCTCAGCTTGTTCTAAATCCCTGCCTAATTTGTCCCATGATGGCAAGGTTAAATCACCTGAAGCTGCAAACCAGGGTGAGATCTTATCAATATCCTTAACGATCATAGCGACCGGCCCGGAAGAGACCTTTAAACCACGCTGTCGTAAAACCACCTGGATTGAGCCATAGATCTCACTGGGGCTCGAGGTAGTTCCATAAGAATTACCCATGGTACCCACTTACCCCCTGGGCTAAAGAATCCCCCTTTTTACTTACAAGGGAGTTTTTGTTCTTTTTAGAAAAATGCCGCTTGATCTACTGCAGACTTACTTTTACTTTTGACTAGACGTGGTCACAGCAGCAAAGACACTCACAACCTGGTTAATAGCAAGCAGCACAGCCAAAAGCAGCAGAGAAGAATGAATGCAAACATTACCACTCTGGACCAGCCTCAGCAATCAGCATACACCTGGAGGATTTTCCGACGTCGCCGCTCCGTGTGTCGGGTTCTGAATACTCTGCCCTCTCGCTGATGACCGATATGTTGTCCTTGTCCAGCGTCCCGGGTTTAACGGCACCAGTTGTGGCGCGCTGCTTGATCAGCAAGCAAGAACGACCACGAGTTGAGGATTCTTCCCAAATCACACTTTATTGGAGCCTCTCAGTTGAAGGGATAGCATGGAGAGAGAGAGAGCGAAGGCCCAGAGGCAGCTGCTTTCCCAGGGTGGAGGGAGTCGGATACTGTCCTGATTGGTAAATACCATTCCACTGAAGCCCGGGACTTCGGGATTGGCTAGGGAACAAGGCTCAGTTATGCAAATGCAGGCCAAGGGGTACTCAGCCCCACGCAGCAACATCAGAAGGATCTGTTTACCTCCAAGCTGCAGGACCGCCAGCACCATTTCGCAATGGCAATGTCCTGACGGCTCCTTACAAGAATGTATTGTACATACTTTTCTACTCTTGTTCAATGTATTATACCTATACAACTCATTTAACAATGTAATGCAAATTTCTAGTCCTTGAAAATTATTATTATACTAAATATTTAAGATAATAAGGAAATACATGTTAGTAGTTAATCACCTATTATAATTGAACTTGCAGTCACATTAGGTATGTTTTCAAGGTCAAACAAAGATATATTTTAGATCGACAGGTCACCTTCAAACACTTCAGAGATCTCTAAAATATAGGATTTAAGATATTTTAATAATATAGGTTTCTCTTTCTTTCTTTCTTTCTTTCTTTTTTTATGACAATGCGACATGTCTGCTCCTAGCAGCACCAATCTACTTCAGAGTAGATAATAAACATTGAAGAAGTTCCACATGTACAAAAACACACCAATGGGCAAGAAAATGCCCTTGCTTCAATTGCTGATGTCATGCTGCCCTAAATGGACAAGCAGGACACAAAAGTAAACATGGTCAAGACAAGAGGGACAGCCTTTCAGAATATCCTGCTTTCACAGAAAAGGTTGTTGGATATGCTAGGCCTGTAGGCCAAATATGTAGTTACGGAGGAACTCTGGGTGACTGTCCATGCAGTCAGATGTTTTCTGTCATTTCTCACATTTTTTGGAAGTCACTTGTTTATACTTCCTGCATACTCAGTTAATATTATTTCCTTTTTGAGTCTCCGAGGGAGTTGAAGACTAGAGAGTTATAGTTTTCCTTGTTTACCAGATGCAGAAATCAAGTTATAATAGAAAGTAAATTAGTACAAAACTTTGGACTCACCAAGATAGGATAGATATGGAGTATTTTCTCTGAATATGTCAAATGCAAATGGACTAGACATTGTGATATATTTATTGCCTGTATATATTGTATATAGTTTTCTTATATTAGTTATAGCCTTATTTTTTAGACAAAAAGAGAAATGTAGTGATATTTCATTTGTATTTTAATAAATAAAGCTTGCCTGAAGATGAGAACACAAAACAGCTATACTAGTCAGCCATATAAGCCAGGTAGTGATGACACACACCTTTCATCCCAGCAGTCACACTAGTTAGTCATAATTGCTAGGTGGTGGTGGTGCATGTCCTTGGTCCCAGCACTAGAGAGGACTATAAAGTGGGTGTCAGGGCTGGAGATATGGCTCAGTGGTTAAGAGCATTGGCTGCTCTTCCAGAGGTCCTGAGTTCAATTCCCAGTGACCATGTTGTGGCTCACAACCATCTGTAATGATATCTGGTGCCCTCTTCTGGCAATGTGGGCATACATGTAGACAGAATGTTGTATACATAATAAATAAATAAATCTTTAAAAAAAAAGTGGGGGTTAGACAGGAACTCGCTTTCTTTCAGTCTGAAGATTTCAAAGAGATAAGAGCTCCTTAGTGACTTGACTGCTTTGCTTTTCTGATCTGCAGCTTGAACCCTGTCTCCAGGTTTTTATTATTCATTTTGCATTTTTTAGGTTAAATATTTAGTTCTTTAAAATAAGCTAAATTTATTTTCTTGTAACTGATTTGACATTGATAGAACTTATAGTATGTGTATTACTGCTTCAAATTACACAGTATTTAGTCCATAAGCTGACTTACCATGTTTTATATAGTTGATTTGCCTGTGAAAGTTTTATTAGGTTGGAAAATTCTGATTTAATTTTTCTGAGTTTCTATTGTGTTATCAGAATTATAAAAAAATCTAGAATTGATATAATTTTTCATTTTAGAATGAGGGGAATAGTAACACTGGTTATATTGTTTATATTCCCCAAATATAAAGTAGATTAGGATTGCTTTTGTATTGGGTTTATAGGGAGGGTGAAGGATAGGCAGAAGTGATTTGTAGTGTACTGATAAAAAATTTAGGCCCTGTATGTGAAAGCAAGAAAAGATCTCAAAAATCAAAATTTTCAATTTTGTTTATTTTGATGCTGGAGATTGACTTTAAGTCCCTGAGTATGCTAATCACACCGAGTCCTATTAAGACTTAGGATTCTATATTATATATCTAGTACTCCATCTCTTTTACAGTATCCAATTTTTCTTTCTTTCATTATTTTTGATTTTTTGAGGCAGGTTTTCTCTGTGAAAGCCCTGGCTATCCTGGAACATGCTGTGTAGCCCAAATTGGCTTCAGACTCAAGAGATTCACCTGCCTCTGCCTCCCAAATGCTGGGACTAAAGGCATGTGCCCCTACTCCAGGCCACAGTGTCTACTCTTTAAAATAATTTCATTAAGTGGTCAGAGTTTGTTAATTTTTTTAATTATGTGTGTGTGTGTGTGTGTGTGTGTGTGTGTGTGTGTGTATGTGTGTACACATGTGTATGTCATAGTAAGCCTGTGGAAGTCAGAAGACAATTTTCAAGTGTCAATTCATGGATCTGGGAGTCAAACTCATATTGTCAGGCTTAGTGACAAATACTTTGAGGAACTAAGTTATTGAAGGTTGGCTGCCTCACAATTAAGTAGTAGAGATAGGATTAAAGCCTAGATTTGTATGATGTAATACAGACCAGGCTCTTACTGTGACAGCACTCTGCCTTCCATGTTTTGATGCCCTTCTTTGTAGCCTAGGATAACCTTCAACCTCTGACCCTCCTGTCTCTGCCTTCTGAGTGATTGGATTAGAGGTCTGTGCTGCCTCACCCTCTTTATGCTGTGCTGGGGAACACACTAAATGCTTCATGTATGATGATAGGCTAGCATTCTACCAATTGAGCTAAATCAGCCCAGTTACTATTTTCCACAGATATAATTATTATAAAATAAACATTTCCCATCTTTGTATGTCATAAATTTAAAATAAAATTTAATCATTTTCTCAACAGTGAATGAGAAAGGGTCCAAACTTATTTTACTTACATTTGATAGAAGATAAACTATGAAAAAGGTCAAAAACTCACAGTGATGTAAAATTTATGTTCCTATATGGAAACTGCTTCATGCTTGATGGAGGATAAATCCTTGTAGTTGGAATAAATAAAGTGCTGGTTTAGCCAGGCATGGTGGTACATGTCTTCTATGCCCAGAAGGGAAGAGTCTGAGGCCAGAGAACCCAGAAATCAGTCTGGGTTACAGAGTCAGACCCTGTCTCATAAAATCTATGCCTCAACAAACAAGAATCCCCCCAAAGTAAAACAACAGTTTTGGATTAGAGGTCACACAGCTTGGACAAAGGATTAGAAAGCTAGACTTCAGCCACCCCCATCACTCTACCCCTAATATTTTATCCTAACAATGGAGGACAGGAAGGCATTGAGTTATGGGTGGTTTTATGTCATTTTTGGGAAGGTACTGAATCAGGAACCACTAACTTCGGGAATATGGCCAAATATTGGCAGATTTGATTTCTGTTTGTGCAAGAGAGTGTTTGTGTGGTAGTGAGGCCAAAAATCTTCCAGGTTTTGAAGGTGACCATTGGTGACACTAAACAATACATGTGTTAATTTAGCTATAGAAAATATTCAGTCCCCTGCACTCACTCAAGTAAAATGGAATCCCATAGAGTGGAAGAGATGTTTTCCAAAACTGTAATTAAACATGAAAGTGCCCTGTGTTTGCAGAAATCACTCGGGATTGTCATTGTCTCACTAAATCCAGCTAGGATTTACTGACTCAGCACTCACATAGTCTGAAATCGAAATTTAAATATACCCTATTGATTACAGGTGTAAACTTACTATTTAAAACATATAAAACTCCACTTATAAAGGAATCCTTTTCTTCATATAGTCATTCTTTAATAATCAGTACTTCCCTATGCCCTAAAACTGGAGGTATGCCCTGCTATATGAGATACAAATTAAACCTGCCTTTCTAAGTTCATTAGTTTTTCTCCTGATTATACTGTGGATTGAACAGCAGATTTTTATTTGCCCTTCCTGAGGGGCAGAACAAGTAAATATTACTAAGGGTTTCCGTATGTCGGGGAAGCAGGCAAAAGCTCTTTTGGGCAGAAAAGTGTGTTGAGGCTCTGTTCTCTGAGGTCAGTTCACATGCACTTCCTACTCTTCCATGGAGGTCCCACTGAGACGACAGCAACAGGACGCAGCATTCTGGGTATCCCCCTCTCAACAAATTTCACTGTTCTTTTTCTTAGAGTGTAATGAATTACTGCAAGGGTGCGGGGTAAATCCAAGCAGTAGTTAGATTTGGCCCGAAAGTGCTGCCGACAGACCTTTGGCGGTGGGGTGCCGCAGCCAGCGCGCCAGACCCCTGCGGGCGACTCTTCACTCCTTCCGGCCTGGGGTGTGTGGGCGGGGGGTCGGGGACGTTTTCCCCTTCACCTTGGGGGCGGGGGTGTGGGGCTTTGGACTGCTACTGGGGCCTAGTCTAGGGCGGCGCCCGGGCAGCTGCCCCTCTGGCGCACTCCCCATGGAGGTCCTTATTTGTGGCGGGGTCAAAGTGTGCGCCTTCTTCCGAGGGCAGCGGTGTGGGACTCCTCGGCCCTGTGGGGCTCTCAATTCCCGGAGTGCGCGGGTGAGCGCAGGAGCACCGAAGCCGCAGTCTCGGCCTACCGCAAGGCACAGACCGTCCACGGTGTCCCCGCGCTCGCCCACCGGCCGCGGGCGGTGTCGGACCTCGCCCTGCCCGAGCCCTCCCCTCCTTCCCCCCCACCCCCAGTCGCCAGGGCTCCCGAAGCCACTCGGCCCGTACCCTCCATTCTCTGCCCGCCCGCGTATTTAAGAAGCACAACCTAGCCGGCTGCCCCCACTCAGTGACAACCCTTCTCAGGACGGACGGACCCTTCAGCCAATCACCGAGCAGAGCTGCCGAGCACCCCGCTCCCGGGTCTGTGGCGGCCTCGGTGGGCGGGCTAAAGCAGCTAGCAAGTTAAGTGGAGCCACGGCTGACGCGAGTCAACAAAGGTCACGTGAGGCGAAGGGCCTGCTCGGATTGGCGGCAAAAGCCGGGCAGGAAAGGGGGGGGTCACGGCAGCGGCGTGGGGTTCGCTGTGTGACACAATTACAACAACTTTGTGCTGGTGCCGGAGAAGTTTGTGTCTCCTACGAATCCCCCCCAGAGCTCCCGGTCCCTGCTCGCTCCGGCCATTCCCGTCGTCCCTGCCTGTGGCTGTCCCCTTCCCGCTCCCGCGATGTGACCCTACAGCCGAGCCGTCGCCGCTACCGACCCAGTGGCTCCACAGCCCCTGCTGCAGCTGCCTTCGCCTCTACCGCTTTGGGATTTTTCGCCGCCGCCGCCTTTCGTGGCGGAGGAGGCGGTGATAAAGTTGGTGTGCTGGTCCCGTGCGGAGATTGGGGGCGTCGTTGCGGGCCCCGGCCAGGGGAGGGGGGCTGTCGGCGTTGGAGTTGGGAATTCGTTGCGTTTCCATGAAATCCTGCGGAGTGTCGCTCGCTACCGCCGCTGCCGCCGCCGCTTTCGGTGATGAGGAAAAGAAAATGGCGGCGGGAAAAGCGAGCGGCGAGAGCGAAGAGGCGTCCCCCAGCCTGACAGGCGACGAGAGGGAGACGCTCGGCGGACTGGACAGGTACGGGGCGCGGGCAGCGGCCGGGGCAGCTCGGGACAGGCAGGCGCCGTTCTCCGCCGAGGCCGGAGCGTGGCTCGCTTGTGGTGGCGGTGGGGCGGGCACCTCGGCTGGGCGCTCGGGGCACCGCGCCGATGCCGGGGCCTCGGGCTCCGGCAGGGACCGGTCGGCGGCGTTGCGAGAGCACTAACGAGCCGCGTGTGTCTTTCTCGGCAGCCGCCTCTTCGGGTTCGTGAGGTTTCATGAAGATGGCGCCAGGATGAAGGCCCTCCTGGGCAAGGTAAGGCTGCTGCGGGCCGGAGCGCGGACACGGTCCCTCGGGTCAGAGGCGCGCTCTCCCGGGGTCCCGCACCGGGGGCCACCACTCATTGTGGCCTCGGACGACAACCGAGGGGCTTGCGGACAACTATTGACTGCCCCCGCGCTCCCCGCACCCCCTGGCGCCTCGCTGCTCTCTTGAGAGATCACTTCTCTCGGAGCCAGAGCAACAGAGGCAGCAGCGCATTTTGGGCCGAGCTCATGTGCGGCGACCAAATTGCTTCCGATGTTAGTGCCCTGGGGAGCTAGGCCGTTGATCCCCGGGGTGCCTCTGCAGGGTCTGAGATCCCGAACGGGGCAGATTGCCTTGGCTTCCTCATTAGTTACCTTCTCGGGTTTTTCGGCTTCCTTTAGGCTGTTCGTGATGTCTGCTGATAACCGAATGTTTTGGGACGGCTTCTTGTCTCTGCCGCCTGCAGGGGGAAGTTGTCCGTAGTTTAGGTCGGTGAAGACTTTGCATTGGGTTGGTGACATGTATCTCGATTGCTTATGTGCTTTACCTGAAGTTAGGTGACTTGTTTACTTTTTGGGTCTCTCTGCTATAGATCTACCACAGTTATATGCGAGTGCGTTTTCTGGACCTTCGTTTCCAGTTTGTCTGCCAGGGGCTGTTGGCGAGGATTCGGGGTGTAGTCTCTGTTTATTTGTGTGGAAAGTTGTTGGTACTGTCATTTAGTTAAGTAATGGCTGCTTCTCTCGGCCCAAGATGGCGGGACAGGGTGGGAGGAGAAAGTGAAAGGAGTGGGGGGGGGGTTTGGGTAGGGAGGAGAGGTAAACATGGAAATAAATAGTATTGAAGTACAGGCCTCTCTCTTGGAGTGTGTAGCTCAGTGGTTGAAAATAAATTGTCATAGGTTATTTGCATGTAGATTTTTTGTACCCTTCTCTAGCTTGGAAACAGCATGCGTCAGCCTGGTAATGCCGATCAACCTGTAGCACATTTGGTTACCCATCGGAAGCAAGCTATTGAACAAAGGCTGGAGTCTGTTCTGTCGGCTGCGGTTTGTATTTCCTGACCGAAGTGTGCTTTGAATGGTATTGGGAGGCTTTCTTGTTCATTTGGACCCTGAAAGTTGTTGTGTGTATGCAAGCTGTTGCATTCGTTAGACATTTTTCTCTTTGGCTGTAGTGTAGGTTTGCGTTTGACACTTAGCTCTATTGTTGCGAGTGAGAAGTTTAAGAAAGAAGACTAAAGCCTAGCACCATTTTAAAAAGTTGATTATTTTAATCATTATTATTATTATTTTTTTTGCCTGTATTTTGGTTTAGCGACATTAGTTGCTTTTTATCTGGTTACAGGTATCTAAATATAAGAAGTTTTGAGTGTAGGCAGTGACCAGAAAACAGAACACACATAATCCTTTTCAGTAAGTCCAGTTTCTTTGAGCGGTAAGAGCATTTGAATTAAACTTCGACAATATGGGTATTAATTTGCTTCATTATAATTGTCGCTGGAAAAATGTACAGACTAGTTTTCAAATGGTATAAACATCAATAGTTGTTGATCTTTGGCTTTTAAGATTACCCCAACCTACTTGAAAGATTTTTATGTACAAAGACTAGATTTCCGTGAAGTTGTCATTCCAAAGTTAATTAAGTGTTCAGATTGAAGGCCCATTTTATTTTGGATTGAACATTGCTAGTCTACATTGCGTTAGGAAAGTTGCTAGCAGGAAGAATTCATTTTGAAAGTTTGATTAAATTTATTGCTTTTGGTTATGGTGATGAAGAAATAAGTGGAATCTGTTTTATGTACACATGTAAAGTACTAGTTCATAATTTCATATCTTAAATGCTTGTAATCAGAATCACAGCAGGTGGTGCCTAACATTGGATATTATATTGTAATAGTGAGTGAAACCTACAGTTAACATTTTAAAAATTGAGCATTTTCAAAATTTTCTAAATGTGCATTATTCATTTTTTGGTATTTGAATACAGTAACATTTTAAACATGAAAAATTTGTGAAGCTTCATTTTGTTTTGGGGAAGAATTATGACTTAATACGTGTCGGGTAGTTTGATAAACTGAGTAGTACATTGAGCTAAAAAAAAATCTTCATTGGTTTGGGCTAAGTGCTCCTTAGGGTCCTAGATACTTAGATCAGGACCCAACAGCCTTCATGCTAAAATATTCTATATTACTTATTTTGAACGCTTTCATGGATCTTAGTTGTGTCCTTATTAGCTAGAACATATTTATAAAATGTATAATATATATAAATTTATGCTTCATAAAATGTGACTTTTCTTCTGTTTGAATTGGATTCTGCGTAGAATGAGTGAACTAGAGTCCTTGGAAAGGAATATTGAGTTATTTAGTTTTATCCATCCTTTAAGTTTCCTGAGAATCTGTATTTTTGGATGTGAGGTTTGGGGAGTGGAATGTTGAATTATGTTGGTTTTAGAATTATTTCCTATGTAACTCTTTAAAAAAATGTTGACTTTTCTCTACTGTGTGTTTTGGGTGTGTTCAGGCAGTTTAACTGAACACATAATAAATTGAATAATTATCAGAATTCCTTTTTTAGCTATGAATTTTGTTGCATTATTCCCAGAAAAATTTTGTCTGTTCCAAAATGTATTTTACTAAATTTCTTGTGGAAATTTAGTCATTTCTACTTGTCTTGAGAAAAAAGTATTCCCCTTGTGTTTTTATTGCATCCTTAAAATTTTAAAGTGCACATTTATAAACAGAAGTCTAAAAAGTTTTGAAAAACTAAAACCATTGCATAAGTATTTTTTATTTGTTCGCAAATTTATTTATTACTTTTTCCTGTGTGAGGCTGCTATATTTCAGGTGATTTCTCCTGCATTCTTTTGTAAGATCCCATTATGCAAGAGTCATTGAAAGAAGTTTTCTTTGCAGGATTGTTTTTTATTTATAGTATGGTGTTTTGTATTTAAAAAATTTAATAAAGTATTTTTGTAGTAATACCTTAAATAAGGCTGTAAGGAACTAGAGCTTGCTTTAAAATTCTTGTAATATAGCATGATCTTTAAATTTTCTCTTTAATGCTGAACCTTAATTTTTGGATAACTTAATTATTCATTATTATTACTTATTCATGTCTGTGGGTGTTTTGCCTGCATGTATGTCTGTGTACCACTTGGGTGGTGACTGGTGAGGCCAGAAAGCTTCTGATCTCTTAGAACTGGCAGTTGTGAATCACTATGTGGGCCCTTGGAATTGAACCTGGATCCTCTATAAGAGCAGTCAGTGCTCTTAACCGCGTGTATGTGTTTGTGTGCCCATGAGAGACAAGGAGGGAGAGACAGGGAGAGAGAGCATTGCATGCAGGCTGGAGCAGGCACACTAGCAAGTACCAGTGAAAAGTCAGGACTCCTTGTTCTAGTCTTTCCTATGTCACTGGGATTGAACCCAGCTGGTCAGACTTGGCAGTAAGTGATTATTGACTGAGCCATATCCCAGGCCCTATAGTTGTTTATTTTAAACAATCTTATTGTTAAAGTTTGTCTTAAATATTCTGGTTGGATTTCTTTTTGATAGCTATTTTAATAGAAAGATTTTATAGAATACTTAGGAATTATAAATTGTTCATCATTTGAAAAATTAAAAATGTATTCTTAAAGTGATATTAAAATACTTGATATTTTTATTTTTGGGGGTGGGTAATGAATAAGTTTTAAGATCTACTGAAGCATATATTTTCCTAAACCTGGTTTTGCATATGTGAGGATTTATTATTAGGTAAGTTTTAGAGGTATCTTATTTTATAATATTGGATTATTGGTGATGTGTGAAAACAAATGTTTATGTACTTTATTTTTGTAAGGACTTAAAGAGAATATTCATTTTCAGTGCTAAAGAACTTTAGTGTTTTAGTTGGAAAAAGTAGTTATAGAAATAGTGTTTTAGTTGGAAAAAGTAGTTATAGAAATAGTATCGCGAGGGCTGGCAAGATGACTCATCAGGAAAAGGCACTTGTTGCCAAGCCTGAGGACTTAAGTTTGATCCTTTTGAACTACAATGAGGAGGGAGAGAGAACTGATTCATCCCCCCCACACACACAAAATAAATAAATATGCCTTGTGCTTGAAAATTAGATTTTTAATTTGATGGATTTTTAAACTTGTTTTCCAGTTTGGAAAATTATCTTCTAAACACTCATAGTCAAAATTGCTTGGACAAAGTTTTATGCAATTACTACATATTCGCTAAGATTTTTGCTGTGTTCCCTGAAACAAAATTATAGTAAGAGATTACAGAACATGTTCACATGTCTGTCACAGAATAGAGTTGCAGCAGTACATATGTAGACTCTTGTTTTGTTTCTTTGTTTATCTGAGACAGGTTCTTAACTCTAGCCCCAGGTGGCCACTAGGTAATAGTGTTCCTGCTTCAGCCTCCTTACTACTGGGATTTCTAAGAGTGAGCCATAAGAATTCTTGGCTCTAAACTGGTAATTTTAAATTTCTGATTTTTTTCATTGAATAGATTTTCTGTAGGCTCAGATACAAAAGACAACATTTGACTCCCTTTTGCATAATATAGGTTGTTAAAACTGCTTCATAGATAAATTTTTGTTATTTGAGTAACAGAAACATATTTACACTTAAGGTTTATTGCTTTTCAGGCTGCATTGTTTTTCTGATTTAGATCTTGTAACATTTAGTTTTGCATATATATTACCAATGTTCTGCATATTTGAAAGGGGTTTTTGTTCATTTTTGCTTTGAAACGCAGTGATGTTTTGATTTCTTTGAAATTGATGTTAATGACTGATAACACTACATTATTAGTATTTTTGAAATGTGGTATCCAGGGAGCTAATTTATTTATTTTTTATTTATTTATTTTTTTAAAAAACACCAAAAAAACCCTACCTACCACTTGTCCAAGAATTGAAATGATGGTTGGTCTATTTAGGGCTTTCATGTAGTTATTTACAGACTAATTAATGGAGTTTACTTAATGACAGCATGATCAATAGTCATGTATTCATACTGAAACAACATATAATTGCATCTGCTTTCTATATTGGTTTATAAGTTATGACAGAAATATTTGAATGCACACCAAGTTCAAGTGCTCAGTCTAGGAAATATGAAGGTGATGTGGATATCATTATGTTAAACTTGAAACTCCTTGAGTGGGGTGGGATTAGTATAAGGCTTACTGGCCCATGAATAACAGCGGCAGAAAGCATAGTGTCCAGTACTCTGAACATTTGTAAGAAAGGTCGGTTTAACAGATTACAAAGCTCCTAAAAACTATGGGAATTTTTTCTTTGGAGATCCTTACTAATTCTCAATTTAGATAGTAACAAGTTGCTTTTTAATTTTGTTTACAAAAATAATCTAAAATTCAGATTTTGGCTTTTTCAGCTCTTCAAAGGATGATCTATGTGTTATGTACCTCATGATCTTTCTTTTTAATTCTAATATATACTTTCCTATGTGTTTTTTTTTTTAAAAAAGACTTATTACATATACAGTGTTCTGTCTGCATGTATACCTGCACGCCAGAAGAGGGCACCAGATTTCATTACAGATGATTGTGAGCCACCTTGTGGGTACTGGGAATGAACAGCCAGTGCTCTTAACTTCTGAGCCATCTCCAGCCCTCCCTGGGTTCTTCAGAGAGTTTGTCTGCCAGTTCAAAAGATAAAGATCTTTGACAGTTTTGGAAGGGTAATCACAAAATAGTTAAGTAATCACTATTATGGAGTGCAGAACACAGCTAGGGAGAAGGATTTTGAACTTTTTACTTTATAGAGTTCCTTTCTCTCATGTAATTTTTTTTTAGATTTTTATGTACAAGTATTTTCTCTGTATGTATGTATGTATGTATGTATGTTTGTATGTGTACCATGTGTATTCCTGGTATCTTCAGAGGTCAGAAGAGGGCATTGGATCCCCTGCAAGAGTAGTAACATGTCCTTTTAACCACTGAACAAACTCTCCAGCCCTTCTCACTTTGAAAAAAATTTTAAAAAAGTTATTTTTTTAGGTTTAAATTTTTTATTTTACGTGTATGAGTATGTATGTGCACCATGTGTGTGCCTATGGAGATCAGAAGAGACATTGATTCCTCTGGAACTGGAGTTAACAAATGGTTTTGAGTTGCCAGGTGGGTGCTGGGTCCTCTTCAAGAGCAACAAGTACTCTCAAAGACTGTCTCTAGAGTCCCTTATTTTTATTTTTTAATTATGTGCATACGTGTCTGTGTATGGGTTTGTGTACATGAATTCAGTGTCCCTGAAGACCACAAGAGGGTGTCAGATCTGCTGGAGCTGGAGTTAACAGTAGTTGTGAATTGTCTGATGTAGGAACTGGAAATTGAACCTGGTTCCTCTGCAAGAGCCATATAACTCTCTTAACTACTGAGCCGTTTTTCCCGGCTCATTTCTTTAGACTCTCCCCTCCCCCTGTTTTTTTTTTTTTTTAAAGACAGGGTTTCTCTGTATAACAGCTCTTGCTGGCCTCAAAACACTGAGATCTGCCTTGTTTTGCCTCTCAGTACAGTTGCTGGTAGTTGCATGTGTTTTAAAATATATTTATTTTTATTTTATGTGTATGGCTGTTTGTATTTCTGTGTACTACTATGTGCATGCAATGCCCTCAGAGGTTAGAAAGGGGGTATTGTATCCTCTGGAGTTACAGATGGTTGTGAGCTACCATGTGGATACTGGAAACCAAGCTCAGATCCTCTGGAAGATTTAACACACTGCCAAGCCTTTTCTCCAATGTTGTGTCCCATTCCACCTCCCATCCCCTTTTCTCATAGCGTTTTACTATGTACAGGCTGTTTTGAGATCATGCAGTAATCTTCTTGCCCCAGCCACTTTTGCTGGTATTACAGTTGTGTCCCACCACACCTGGCAACATCTATCATGTTATTTTTTATCTGTGTGTCTTTTTTTGGTGGAATATTTATTCACCTGTTTTCCCGTTTTTTTTTTTACATTTGTTATTATTTATTATGGATATATTTATATATGATTATTTACTATAACAAACACGTTACCAATTAGATATTCAATATTTTTACATTAAGATATACAATTTGTTACAAGGAGAAAGCACCTTGTTTGTCCTGGCCTCCTGGTTAGCTTACACCCGAAATAACCACACAGAAACTGTATTAATTAAAACACTGCTTGGCCATTAGCTCTGACTTCTTATTGGCTATTTTTTTAGTGATATTTTGTATGTATGTATGTATGTATTTATTTATTTATTAAAAATTTCCACCTCCTCCCCACCTGCCATTTCCCTCCCACTTCCCCCATTCCCCCTCTCCCTCCTTCTCCAGTCCTAAGAGCAGTCAGGGTTCCCTGCCCCTTGGGAAGTCCAAGGTCCTCTCCCCTCCATCCAGGTCCAGGAAGGTGAGCATCCAAACAAATCAGGCTCCCACAAGGACAGTCCATGCAGTGGAATCAAAACCCAGTGCCATTGTCCTTGGCTTCTCAGTCATCCCTCATTGACAGCCACATTCAGAGAGTCCGGTTTGGTCACATGCTCCATCAGTCCCAGTCCAGCTGGCCTTGTTGAGCTTCCATTAGATCTGTCCCACCATCTCAGTGGGTGGGCGCACCCCTCACTGTTCTGACTTCCTTGCGCTCATGTTCTCCCTCCTTCTGTTCTGTTTTCCCTGTTTTTGCCTTGGGTTGTTTTCTTTTTACTGTTTGTCTTTGAGCTGTTTAAGTTTCTTTTGCTAATGCTGGCAATAAAATGTTAGACACTGGTGTATACTGGGCAAGCATTCTATATCTGGCTGGGCTAGTGCCCTCAGCCTGAGGGTTCTTTGTATTTTGACTCTTAGAAGTATTAGGAATCAAGTTCTTCCCAGCCTGCCTTGAGTGGCTTAAATGCAGCCACTATAACTCATCTCCTGCAGCTATGTCATCACAGTGAGTGGTCAAATGCCCTTCAAAAGGTTCCTTCCATCACAGACTGTTCTCTCGCTCTCGCTCTCGCTCTCGCTCTGTCTCTCTTATGTCCTTGTCTTTCACTCCACTCACCCCCAATAAATCTCTTATGTGAAATCTGCACCATTCCTTGGTTTGGATCTACCAAGGTGTATGCCCGCTGCTTAACTCTACCAAGAAGCAGTATTTCTGCTGCCCAGTTGCTTTGCTTTGAATGTTTAAAGTTTTTTAAAACAGAGCAAGAGTTACCAATTTTCGGCTGGGCAGTGGTAGCACATGCCTTTAATTCCAGCACTCACGAGGCAGAGGCAGGCAGATCTGAGGTCCAGGACAGCCAAAGCTACACAGAGAAACCCTGTGTCAAACAAAACAGAACAACTCAATAAAAAGAGATATCAATTTTCTAGACATATTCTATTGAAAATTTTACTCATTTGCATATTTATGGTGTGTGTGCAATGTGTTTGTGCACGGCATAATGTGGAGGTCAGAGGACAACTGGTGGGAATTGGTTCTTTCCTTCCACCTTCTGGGTTCTGGGACTAACACTTTACTGGAAAGTGCCTTCACCTGCTGAGGTATCTCATTGACTCTATTCCATGGATCTTTAATTTTTTGTTTGTTTGTTTTTGTTTTTCGTGACAGGGTTTCTCTGTAACTTTGGAGCCTGTCCTGGAACTGGCTCTGTAGACCAGGCTGGCCTTGAACTCACAGAAACAGACCTGTCTCTGTCTCCCTAGTGCTGGGATTAAAGGCATCTGCCACCACCACCACCTGGCTGATCTTTAAATTTTTTATAGGTCCTGAAGACCTTTTTTTAAAAAAATGCTTTTTATTGTTCAGAGTTTTGTGTGTGTGTGTGTGTGTGTGTGTGTGTGTGTGTGTATGTGTGTGTGTATGTGTGTTTGTGTGTGTGGTATGTGTGCTCAGATTTGCTTGTATGGGTATATGTGCTTGTGTATGTACTTGCAGAGGCTAGAAGATAAAGGGTGTCATCCTCTGTTACTTTGTACCTTACTGTACTCTTGAGAAAGGATTTTTTAATATATCTAGAGTACTTGTTTGTTTCCCTTTAGGCTGGCTGAGTGCCCAGCAAGTCCCAGCAGTTTTCATCCCATCCCCTATCACTGAGGGTGACAAGTATGTACCGCCATGTGTGGCTTTTGTGTGGTTATTGCAGACCAGAACTCAGCTTCTCATACTTGTCAATAAGTGCTTCTCTCCACTGAGCCTGAGCTCTAAAGTTTGTGGTAAATGTACTTTTTCATGTGTTTATATTTGAACAAGATGTGAGGTTTAGGTTGAAGTTGATATTATTTTTGTTGTAATATGTTTAATTACTCCACCCCTATTTTCTAAAAAGGTGATATTTTCCATCTAATTGCTTTGTATCTGTCAAAAATTAGACATAATTCTAGAGTCTTATTTCTTTTGGGTGCTGTATTTTGTTTCATTTATTTGTAGATCTGTTCTTCTATTAGTATGACTATAATAGCTAAATCTAAGCCTTAATATTAAATATTGTAGTTATTATCATTTATTCTGTATTCATTTAAAAGTAAGCTTGTGGGCCTATGAATTAGTTCATTGCTTGCTACCAAGTCTGGTGATCTAAGTTAGATCCACATGGTAGAAGGAAAGAAAAAACTCTTGAAAGTTGTCTTATCATCTTCACATATGTGGCCTAAGGGACTAAAAATTATTTTTAAAAAGTTGATATGAGTTACAGTAATTATATATCATAGAATTACTTTGCTGTCTTTCAGTACCCAAGTTTGAAGCACTTTTTTATTTAATTAGGTTTTTTGTGAATTATTCTGTGAATATTTGTTAAATTTATACCTAAGTGTTTCATTTCCTTTGAAACAAGTATAAATTGTCATTGTAGATCACAATTTACACTTATTCCAACTGTGAAGCAGATGGTAGATCTAAATAATGTGTGTGTTTGTATTATGTTTGTGTGCCTGCACACATGTGTCACAGTGTATATGTGGAGGTCGGAGATAACTTGTTGATCTTGTAGGAGAGCCTAAGATTGAATTTTTTTTTTTTTAATTTTCATGGCTGAACACTAAACCTAGAACCTCATTGCATGGTAGATAATTGCTCTATCACTGAGTCATACCCCTCATCCCTGTGGTGTATTAAATTATTTGTTTTGTATTTTGTGCGTTTATGTGCCTACTCATGCAGACACTTGAGGACAGAGGTTGTTGTCAAGATATCTTTACTTCAGTTTCTGAGACATTCTTTTACTTAAACTGGAGCTTATGGGTTTGTCTAGACTGGTTGGTCAGTTGTGCCTGTTTTTATGTGAATGTTGGGGATCTGAACCTCATGTCCTCATACTTGCATGGCAGACCCTTTTTTACCAACTGAGCCATCTCCCCAGCCCAGTATGTATGTATGTATGTATGTATGTATGTATGTATGTATGTATGTATATTTTTATATGGTAACCTTGATCACACATTTATTCTAGGAAGTTTTATTATTATTAAAGATTCCTTATGTGATATTCTAAGTAGAGATTCATGTTACCTGCTTTAAGTTTTAATTTTTTCTTTTCCAACCTTTATGTCTTTTATTACTCTTGTCTCAGTGCAGTGGCTAGCATTTCTAGTAGGTACTGTGTTGAATAAGAATAGAGACAGTGGACATCTTTTCCTTATTCCTGAAGATAGAGGGAAAACATTCAGTTATTTGTTGTAAAATATATGATAGAGCTAAAAAAATCTCTGTAAGATTACATTTATTCTGTATGATTGTGTGTGGGCACATGTGTGCAGATCAGTGCATGGTTTGTGGGAGTTGATTCTCCTTTCTATGATGTGGATCCTGGGGATCCAACTCAGGTTGTCAGACTTGGTGACAGAAACCTTTACCTCCTGAGCCTGTATTTAAAAAAAAAAAAATCAGCTCATGCTACGTTTTTCAGAAGATGGCATTTATACAGTTGAGAATGTTCCTGTATCCATTCTCCTTTACCTAGCTGCTTTTTAACTGTTTAGGAGTTTTTCTCATGAAAATTGGATTTTGTCAAATGCCTTTTTTTCCACAAGTGGGTCATTTGATGTGATTTTTACCATTTTTTTCTTTAGTCTGTTGATGTGTGATAAATGTTAAACCAGCTTTACATACCCAGAGTAAAACTTAGTTGGTCTTCATGTATACTTCATTTGTACCTTGTTGAGTTGCATTTGCTAATTTTTTTGTTGAATTTTGTGTCTGTGATTATGAGGAGGCTGAATTTCTGTATTTGAGTACATTTTGGTTTGTTGTTTGGTGTATAGATAGCATTTGTCTAGCTTTGCTATCGTTTACTGCTTGCCTTCAGAAAAGGAGTTGGGAAATGTTTTTATTTCTGAATAAAAAAATGGTGAAATGGGTAAGCTCTTTTTGAAGCTTTTATTAAGAATTCATCTTTAATGCTTCTCTGACTTTGCCATGTTTGCTGAATTTTGGTAATTTGTACTTTGGAGGGAATTGGTTTACTTTTTCTAAATTACTGAGTTTGTTATATAGGAACATAGAATTCTTCCTTCTGTCTTTTTTTTTTTAATTCCGCTTTCAATGGCTATTTGATATGTGTAATGATCCCGAGTTTTATTTGTAACATGAAAAAACATTTCTGGGTCTTTTATCTCTCTAAAAGATAAAAGATAAAAGATTTTTTTTCTTGCTTTTATTTTTATTTATTTATTTATTGAGACAGTTGATTGGCCTGGAATTCACTATATGGACTAGGCTGACTGAGATTAAGACATACACTACTGACTTGTTTCTAGTTTCTTTTTTTTATTTTATTATTTTTTTCCTAATAATTTTTTATTACTTTATAAATAATACCAGTCTTAAGTGAGGAATTTAGATTATTTTGTTAGATGGTATAGTGTTAGCACATTACCTTTCAGCATTACTTTAGCTGTGCCTCACTCATATATTCTGTAAGTTTTCATTAGTTTTATGATTTTTTTTTTAAATTCCTCCTGAGAGTTCAAATCTCTTTTAGCTTTGGAGTATTAACAACTTGTTTAGGTTATGAATATTTGGAGATTTTTCTTGCTTTTTTTTTTTTTTAGCTTGCTTCCATTGTGGTCAGAAGGTTTTACTGTGTCTAATTTTTTAATTGTTGTTTTTTGTTTTATGATTTGGGACATATTTTGTTTTCTGTCTGTGAATATTCCTGGGTGCTTGAATATGTATTTTTCTCTTACTCTGTAAACCAACATGATAGATGATGTTGGTTGATTGTGTTTAGTTCTCTGTCCTTGCCAGTTTGCTGTCCAGTATTTCTGTGAATTGTTTAGTGTGTGGTTTTGCCTGTCTTCATCTGCAGATACGAATTTGTGTTTGCTTCCTGTACTTTGAGGTTCTGTCATTACATTTATACCCATGTCTTTTGGTGTGTTAATACTTTTGTCATTATTTAATGTCTCCCTTTGTTTTATTGATTTTCCCTGCTCTGTTGTGTACTTTCTCTTACCATAGGCACTTTTGCCTTTTAAAGTATTTAATGTTTACATAGTATTTTTTTTTTCCTTTTTGTGTATTGAAAGTAGAACTCAGGGCTTTGCATATGTTAGGCAAGCACTCTGCCACTGTGCTACACTCTCCACTCTGCTATATATTTTTTCATTTTTCTTTTTCTTTCAACTTACTCATGTTGTCATACTGGAAGTAATTTTTTGCTCATAGTGTATGTTGTTATACACTTACATAAATTAACTCTTCCTGTCTCTCTTAGTATCTCTAGATCATTTATACTTAGAGTTTAAGCCTGCTATTGTTTCATGTGTGTTTTAGTTATGGTTTCTATTTCTGTGATAAAGACCATAACCAAAAGCAGCTTAGGAAGGAAAGAGTTTATTTTATTTTATAGTACACTCCCAGATAACAAACAGTCCATCACAGAGGGAAGCTAGGAAAGAACCTGGATGCAGGAGCTCATGTAGAGGCCATGGAGGGGTGCTGCTTACTTTTTGGCTCCTCACATTTGCTCAGCCTGCTTTTTTATACATCCACTGGAGAGCCTACCTAGGGATTGCACCAACCAAAATGGGCTGGGCTCTCCGTCATCAATTACTACATAAGACATTGTCCTATTGCCTTGCCCCTAGGCTAATCTGCTGGGGACATTTTCTCAATGATGTTCTCTGTTCCTAAATGACTGAGGCTTCTGTCAAATTGACATAGAACTAGTGAAAAACAAATGAAAATAGCCTCAGGAACCTATATAACAAAACAAATGAGCTAAGATTAATTCCAGAGTTTTGGAAAATGTGAGAATGTAAGATTAAAGACGTATTCAATGGTAACAGTGGCTGAAAATTTCTCATTTATTGAAACAGATTACACATATAGAAAAGGCAAGTAAACACTAAATAAAACAATACTAAAAATACCAGTGCTAACATCTTAATAACTAAACTTCTGGAAAGCAGAGACGAAAAGATTCTTGAAAATGACTAGGCAGAAATGTTTCATCATTTATATGGGAACACCAATTTGAAGGCCAGCAGATTTCTCATTTGCAGTCTGAAAAAACAAATAAAAACCCCAAAGGAAAATAATATAATCCTTGTCACATACTGGAAGGGAAATCTCCACTGCGTATTTTATATAGAGCAAATATACACCTCAGGAATGAGAGATAAGACATAAAACTAGCCGGCATAATGTATTTTTCATTACTCTTTCTTCTTACCTTCCTGTGGGATATACATACATACATGCATGCATGCATGCATACAGAGAGAGAAGGAGCACATCTTGGTGTTTTTGAGTGTGATTCTTTATATCTTAACTTATTTTCTTTGCTATATCGGTCCCCAGGCAGTGTTCATTTGTTTTCACTATTTTCTCCTTGTTTAGATTGGTGACTGTATTGATCTCCTCACAGATTCTTTTTTGTCATTCCATGATTGTGTTAGGTCTAGCCAGAAAGTTTTTATCTTTGATATTTTAATTTTTAGTTTCATAATTTCTGTTTGGTTCTTTTAATTGCCTTTGCCGAGACTTTACCAGTTTTTTGTTTCAAGAGCAGTTTAATTGCTTATTTGAAGCATTTTGACAGCTCTTAAATCTATTGAATAATTTAAAACTGATAATAAACACTATTGCTTGTTGTTTGTCTCTATTCATGTTATACCTTTTTGGGTTTTGGAAGGATGTGATTTTTTTATTGTATCGTGTATATTTTGGGTATCATATTCAGAGAAGTCTGCTTTTTTTTTTTAATAGTAGTCAATATCCTTGATGAGATGTAGGACAAGAGGTAGGGGCGGGGCGGGAGAGGGAGAGAGAGAGAGAGAGAGAGAGAGAGAGAGTTGTGTGTGTATATTTCATAGTTTCAATCGGTCCTACTGACATTTACCCTGGTCTACAGAATGGGGGACCAGTTTAATACTGTCTTGTCTCTTGAGTGAGACATTAAGATAACATTCTGATGTGCTGTGTTGCTCTAGCAAGAAAGAAGTAGGGGGTTAGCTCATAGACTACTCTCATGCTACAGCATACAGCACAAACCTATTATCTCTGTTCTCTTCATCCCTGTTGATGCCAAATATAAAGTTAGAGCTCAGCTCACAGTTGAAGGCGTAAGTCACAGACAATCCCACACCAGTTTGGAATTATGATTAATAGAATGGTTATTTATTCAAAGGGGAAAAAACTTACAGATTACCGTCCCAGACAACAACCCCTCTGTGCGAACAGGAAAGGAGTCTAGGAGCCGGAAGCGGAGCCGGAAGCCAGAGAGGGAGAGGAGGACAACCGCTGCTTTTATTTAAAGAGAGAGAGACCACGCCCCAATGGGCTGGTAACTCAGCGGCGATTGGCTGAAGGAGCTGAAGGAGCTCCTGCAGTACACAGTGAGTGCCATTGTGAGCCTACTTACTAATCTGTTTCATTGCTGGATGGATGTGATGGATATGGAAGTTCTGCCTCCTACTGGGTCCCATTGCCACTATGGTGACCTTGTTCAATTTTCTTGATATTGAATTAGGGTGCAGCTTCAGCTCCTTGCTGGGTCCTGCCCACCCAGGACTGTTATGAGTGTGGGGTGGTGATGCTTAATAAAGTGACTGCCTTAGCTTTAAGTCTCCTATCTGCTAGATCAGTGGTTGTCAGCCTGTAGATCAAGACTCCCTTTGGTAATGAATGTACCTTTCACAGGGGTTGCATGTAAGATATCCCGCATTATTAGATATTTAAGATTCATAACAGTAGCAAAATTAGTTATGAAGTGACAATGAAAATAATTTTATGATTGGGGTTTACCACAACATGAGGAACTGTATTGAAAGATTGCAGCATTAGGACGGTTGAGAAATACTGTGCTAGATGAAAGTGGTGGTCGCCTACCTTCTATGCCCTACTCAAGGTTCTCTAAGTGGGTAAATGGGAGCACCTTTTTCTTTTACTGCACCGTGGTGGCTTAGATTATCTCCTCTTTCTATCTTGCCACTAACCCAGTCATAGGCATAGGAAGTACACTTTCCTATGCTTCTGCCACACCTAGAAAGAAGGACAGCTTTTTAACTAGCCCACCTATCATATCTTGATAAAATTAGAGCACCCTTATGACCTTGAAGATCTTGACTTGTTTAACCAGGCTAACAGTACTGTGGTAGGAGCTACCATGAGCAAGACTGCTTCTGCGGGTGTGTAAGTCACTTGCCCATACTGCATGGTAAGAGAATCTAAGTACCTCATTTCTGATTTTGGTGGGTTGTGTATAAGTTACTTGCATGTTTAGCCCCAGTCAAATTTTAGGTAGAGGGATGAGAGCCAGTTTTTTGTTAAGCTGCCTTTTTCTTGGGACTTTGGCTTTGCTTGCAGTTCTTTTTACTCTGTAATGGTTGAAGGTACTAGATCAGTAGCTTCTGCAGTGATATCCTGTTCTGGAAATCGGGGAGCTCCTGAGATCTTGAGAAAAGTTGTTGCTTGTTTCTTGTATTATTTCCAGGAATTTTTTGCTTTTGAAAGTTAGAACTGGGAACGATTGAAGTCTTTTAATTTTTATTTAACTGGAAGGTTTTCCTTGACTTTGATGGTGTTTAGAGTTTGCAAAGGGAAAATTTTAGCTGAAAAGTATTTATTATATATATTAATGAACACAAGTCTTAAAAAAACGTCAATTCTCAAGCAATCTGGAAGCTGAGGTAAGAGAATCTTGAGTACAATGCCTGGGCAACATAGCTAGGAAAAAAATAATCAGAGGAAAATCTTAATTTTTTATTTTTATTTCTGCTTTTAAAATTTCTTCCAGAAAAATTTTACTATTATTGTTATTATTATTATTTTTGGAGTCAGGATTCCTCTGTGTAGCTCTGGCTGTCCTGAAACTTTCTCTGTAGAACAGACTTGAACTCAGGGCTCTCCTGTCTCTGTCTCCCAAGTCCTAGGGTTAAAGGCATGCCTGGTTAAAAATATTAATAATCCTACTCATGAAATGTCAGCTGTCATGTGTCTTTATCACCTCCTAAAGGCTCCAACTTTTGCCATTACGTTGGTGATTAGTTTTTTAAACAAGCATTTTATTTTTTTCCCCTTAATTGAAAGTAGATTCTTTTCTCATAAAATTTATTCCAATTACAGTTTCCCCTCAGTTTCCTCCCTACTTCTGTTCTCATCTGGATCCACTCCCTTTCTGTCTCATTAGAAAAGAATAAGCTTCTAAGAGGTAACAATAAAACATAACAAAATAAAATGTAAGATAAAACAAAAACCATCACATCAGAGTTTGACAAGGTAACCCAACAGAAGGAAAAAAGCTCAGAGACCCACTCATTTACATACTTGGGAGTCCCACAAAATCGCTAAATTGGAAGCTGTTATATATATGCAGAGAACCTGATGCAGACTCGCAGGCCCTGTACATGTTGCTTCTGTCTGTGCATTCATATGTGCTTTGCTCATTAGAGGGCCTTGTTTCCTTGGTGTCCTCTGTCACCTTTGTCTGTTACACTCTTTCAGCCTCCTCTCAGGATTCCTAATATCTGAAGAAAGAAATTTAGTTGGAGACATTCTTTGGTGATTAAATTATAACAAATGGATTTTGAGAGTTATATTCAGACACAAGCACAAATAAGTAAATGTAATTTTTTTATTTTTTAAAAGAGTTGTAGCAGTGAAGAACATTTAGATAGTTTAATACTGGCTGAAAAATTTCCAGCATAATAAAAAATAAGGTGTTAAACAATAATTCACATTCAGAGAGCTCAGTGAACTCCAGTTAGATTAAATTCAAAGAGCTGCACATTAATTACAGTAAAACTGTCAAAAGAGAATTTTTAAAGGAACAACAAAATACATCACATACAAAATTAAAAAAAAAATGTTTGATTCTTTTATCAGATACCATGGCAGCCAGAAACCAGTGGGATGACACATTAAAACTGTTGAGAGGAAACGATGGCCAACCAAGAAGTCCATATATCCACGTGCTTGTATTCTTAGAACTTGTGTCTTGCTTGCTCCCGTTACCCTAGTTTTTGGGCCTGTACTATGAGTTTTGTAGAATTTGAAATTTCATTGTATCCTTAAGCTTCCATTTCTCAGACCATTTTGATATTCTTTTTCATCCAGGATAGTACAAATCCACAAAAGAACATCCTGGCTCCCTGGTAAGAGTATCACTTCCCAATCCTTTAGCTCTTTCTCTTCAGATTTACCAGCACATCTTATAATGTCAGTAACTGCAATTTGTCTTTTATTCCTCTCTTCTTTTTCTATTTGTGTATGATAGAAGATTGCCCTGTCCCTACTCAGCTTCCCTATTACTTTTTCTCTGTAATATGCTTTGTGTTAAGTCAACACTTACGGCTATGTGTGTTCAGTGTGATTTTTCCTTCTTATGTACAAGTTTTGTTTTGACACATGCATTAGTTTTTTGATGCTGTCAGTTTTCCTTTTAGTGTTGTAGCCACTTTAAGGTCCCTAGATGTTCTTTTGCTTTATTTCTAAGCAGCGACAAGAGTACTTTTCTTTCCTAATCATTTTTATCTACTTCTGATTGTTGTTTTATTTTCCTTGTCATAACTTGATTATAATCCTGTATCATTTTAATCACCTGAAAGTGAATTTGTACATGATTTAGTTAATAATAAAATACTGTATCCCTGACTGGAAAGTTAGCTCAGTAGTTCAGAGCTTGTTCCCAGCACCTACAGGAGATGGATTACAACAGCCTGTAACTTCAGCTCCAGGATATCTGATGCCTCTGCAAGTGTCTCCCATCCCCCACACATATATACATATTATTAAAAATAAAATAAATCTTAACAAAAGTGATACCCTTTACAAAGACCTTAAAATTGTATCTGCCCTCATTGTTGGACCTCCACTAGCCCTTGTCTTCATTTTTAAAAAAGATTCTTTTTATTTCATTTATATGAATATTTGCCTGCATGTGTATATCTGTACCATGTGTATGTCTGGTGCCTGTGGAAGTTAGAGGAGGTTATTCAGTTCCCTGGAACTGGAGTTTAAAGGTTGCAGTAAGCTGCCAGGTGGGTACTAGAAACTGAAGTTGTTTTTCTGCAGATGCTCTAAATTCCTCAGCCATTTCTCCAGCCTTCTCTTTGTCTTTTAAATAAGTCTTTTAACACCTCTAAGCCTTTCCTTCCTCACCTATAAAGTAGTTTAATAGACACCTACTGTGGCAATGAATGCTTGTAAAATACACTGTATTTAGCAGTTAGTAAGTATTGTTATAGTAGTTCTGATTAAGGGACTTGGTAAAATACAATAGATGTTAGAATGATATCTGATGTGGGCAGTTGTGTAGGGTTTTGTAGGGAGATTCAGGGAAAAAAACACTGTGTAAGAAAATGCTAAGAAAGTTGTTACCTGGAGGAATAGGCAGAGAGAGTATAGTATTTCTAACGAGTATGGGTTCTAGGCATACTTTGATATATGCTATATATCTCTGTGTGTGTGTGTGTGTGTGTATTCATATTTTCCCTGGCCCTATCATCAGACTTTGCTGCTCATTAGCTTTGAGACTACAAGTAGAGTGTTGAAACTGGCTAAGTGATTTATTTGCAGAAAATAAGTAGAATTTAATGTTTTCTTTTGTAATAACATTCCTGTTATTTGTATCTGGTATGTTTTCTCTTGTCTTTGGATTGCCAGTAGTAGTAGCAAAGCTAACAAAGCCTGGATATTCTTTTTTACTATACTCTGTTTTCTGGCGATGGCATGCTGTAGGCCCAGCAAAGTTGCAGAACCACTCAGTATCTTAACATAAATTTGAGTTAACTAAAAGTGTTAAATTACATTTATTTATTTGTGTGTGTGCGCCCATACATGTGTCAGTACAGGTGGAAGTCAGAGAACGACTTGCCAGAATCTATTTTCTCTTTCTGTACTGTGTGATTTCCAAGGATTGAAACTTGACAGCAATTGCATTTTATCCACTGAGCCATCTTATCCCCGCATTAATTTTTCATAGTATTAAATCTACTTAGTGTTGTCTGTTTGCTGTACTATTTGTTATATTATCAGAAACTTCTGCAGCTGCCAGTTTTCCACAATATAGACATATGCTTTAGTTAGTTTAAGCCTAACTCACAGTTCATTTTCCATTAATTGTTGGTTCAGAGTGAAGATTCTTTGAGTGGTGATAAGATATGTATATAGAAAAGTAAAAGTGGTTATTTACCTTTTTTTTTCATTGCTGCTCATAGTTTTTTGTTGCTATTTCTTCTTGAATAAGGAAAGAAGATGTAGTTTCGGGAAAAAAATAGGTTCTGTCTTAAAATGATATGCTTTTTTTTGTTTGTTTTCTTTATATTAGGCAGTGACAATTCAGTTCTCAGACTTAGCCTAATTTATTGCTTGTATCCATCTATCTCTGGCCTTGATTTGTATTCTCACTGCTTTTAGTGATAAGGAATGTCTGTTTCCCATGCTTTGGGAGCGAAGCAGTGCTAATCAGTTGGTTAACTTTTGTTGTCTCTGGTTTCTCTGTAGCTTTGGAGCCTGTCCTGGAACTTACTCTGTAGACCAGGCTGGCTTCAGATTCACAGAGATCTGCCTGCCTCTCCCTCCCAATTCCTAGGATTAAAGGTGTGTGCCGACCCTTCCCCACAAGTCTTTTTAGTGGACTATGTCAGAGATAGTTGTATATTTTACCTTTTTAGGGGTGACTAAATGATGGAATTTGTGGGATGACAGTGGTTGAAGATAATGCACAGTAGGAATAAATTAGGCAAAACATTTTAATATACTGAATGAGAGTGAAATATTCAGTAGGCTATGTATAGTTGGCTCTTATTGCTGGGAACCATAGCAATAAACAATGTTGTTGTATTATTTTTTTAACAGTACTGTTTAAAAAAGTAGCTTTTGTTTGTTTCAGGTATGAGTTGGGCTATAGAAATGAAGGCGCCTTGGTGAATCAAGTTGTGCCCATGTTGTAATGCTAGGAATTGGGATATGATAGAAAGAAAAAAGGATAATGGTTATGACACAAATGTTCAATGTATAGGAATGAAGATATTTAAGTTGATAGGACTAATGTAAAGGGAGATTAAAGAGAGAAATTTTTGAACGGGGATAAACCCTTAAATTTTGCTTTCTAAATGTCCAAAGGGAAAAAGCATGCTAGGCTGTTAAATAAAAACGAGTTCTTAGCTTGAAGGCTTAATAAACATCCAAGTTCCTCTTCTATTTTGTCTCCTCTTTCTGATTTTAGTAAAGCAGGACATTTAGACAATTTGTAGAATAAAAGTGACTGTTGGAAAACAACTTTAGTTAGGAACGCAGATAATGAAACTGGAGAGTGATAAAAGAAGGGTATGAAAGGCAAATGGGTTAGAAAAGCGGAGAAAAGGATGTGGAAGAGAATAAGAAAAATAAGAAGCTAGGTATTTGTTTGCCTTCATTTTTAATCTCTAGCTGCCAGTTAAGTTCAGGTCTGAGTTGGTGTTCCTTGATTAGTGGCTAGCATAAAACAAAACGTTTTAAGTTAATTGTACATATTGTCCAATTCAGTCCTTAACATAATAATTAACCCACAAAACTTTAGTTAGGTACAGTGGACATTTGCTTAATACCAGTACTGGACTGGATGAGGCAGGAGGAATCTCAAATTCTAGGCCAAACTGTTCTCACATCTATAGGTCAGTAATAAGTACATTCACATTTTTCTTCAACTATCCTCTCAAACTCATTTTGCAAGACCAAAACTCTGCTGATTAACCAACTTACAATATTTCAGTGTTCTTGTTAGGAATGTTTGTAATATTATACCCTTTAAAATAATATAGAGGCTTGCCATTTTTTCTAAAATAATAGGGTGAATATCCTTAATTGAAAATTTGAAATCTTACTCCAAACTCTGAAATTATTTTGAATACATACAAAAGAATACAAATGAAAAAAATTCTGCATCTTTCCATAGACAAAATCCAAGTACATTGAAAATACAAAGTTGTTTTCAGGCTATGCATACAAGTTGTAAGGAATTTATTGTATAGGACTAGAACCCATTCTCCAAGATGTTTCATTATGTTTATATGCAAATATTTCCAAATTAAAAGTATTTCACATTGGGAACATTCTTCTCCTCAAGCATATCTTTTGCTTTTTTTCTTTCATTGAGACATGGTCTTACTATGTAGCATAAGCTGGCTAGTTCCCCTCAGCCTCCTGTGTGGTGACATTATATAGGATCAAGCCAGCTGTGGCTTCAAGCATTTTTGATAACCTGTAATAAGTATTTAAACTGTCTTACTGAATTTTTTTATTGATAAAGTATGAACCTATAAAATGATGAATCTTTTTTACTTTTTATTTATTCTATACATCTTTTACATGATGTAAAAGATTTTGATTCCATTCATTTCCCTGTCCCTTCAAATCTGCACTCAGTCCCTGTATCCTCCTCCCCAAATAAGACAAAACTTAAGTGATAAAAGGAAAAAAAAGGAAGAAAAATTAAAAATCTCTTCATGGAAGCTGCAGTGTAACAGTGAATTACACAGTAAACTCCTCTGTCCATATATCTTTACTTGCAAGTGCTCATGAGTCATTGGTCTTCTTCAAGACCTCTGGTTTCTGCTATACTATTGGTACTAGGTTCTCACTAGTACTCTTCATCGATATCCTATTTTTCCCTGTGTTGTTTATATATAAATATATATATATATGATTTACTTTATTTTTATTTTATGTCTATGGGTGTTTTGTTTGCATTTACGTCTGTGTACCACATGCTAGAAGAAGGTAATTTCTATGGAACTAGAGCTACAAATGGCTGCTAGTTGACATGTGGGTGATAGGAATTGAAATTGGTTCCTTTGGAACATTTGTTTACCTATTGGGCCATCTATAATATATGTATTTATTTTAATGTTTTAAGTTTAAAGTTTTTGTATGTGTAAATATCTTTACTACAGTGTCGGTGGGGGCCCGGTTCTGTCTTACCATATGGGTTCTGAGGACCATACTTGAGTCATCAGGCTTGGTTGACGTCGAGTACCTTTAGAGGTTGAGTCATCTTGTCTGTACAGTCTTAGTAGTTTACAATTTATTCTTTTTGCATTGAGCATTGCCTAGGATGGCCCATTTAATTTTAGTTGTCTTTACATTTTCCTTTCACATTGAGCTCAAACTTGCTTTTAAGTTGTTATTGTTGATGTTTTAATTAATCTTCTTTCCTGACAGTTTAAAGTATCTGAACTCAACCCAGAGCCTTAGGCATTCTATTCACGCACCTTAGCACTGCTCTATTACCACAGAGCTAACAAACATCCCCCACCCTGCTCCAGACAACTTTTAATACAACAGTTTTCCATGTCCTTCACCATACTTTTAGTCCTGTATGTCATGACATAACTGTTAAAATGTAGCACTGAAGCCTCTGGTGTAGTGGCTAATGCCTGCAATTTTGGTACTGGAAAAGTAGAGGCAGGAGGGTCAGGAGTTCAAAGATAGTCTTAGTTTGAGGCCAACCTGAACTGTATGCAACTCCATTTTTCTAAGAAAGCAAAAAATATAGCACTCAGATAACTTAGATAATGCTGTTAGTACCAGACCTTGAGGAGCTAATGATTGCTGTTGATCTGTAAAATTTACTTTATTAATTTGTGCCATGAACGCTTTTTTTTTTAAAACAGAAAAAGCTGGCATGTTTCATCTGATTTATCATTTGCCAATATACCCTAATAAGTCTACTAAACCACCTTGGATGTTTGTGACTGACTTTTAGAAATTATAATGAAGACCACATGCTTGTCCTGATGCAATTTAAGAGATTCTGTTCATTTAAAACCACAGGAGTACTTTAATTTACATTTAAGACAGTTACTTTTCATTATGTGTGTGTGCGCGCGTGTGAGTGTAGATATCAGCACAGGCCAGAAAAGGGCATTGAAATCCCCTGCAGGTGAAATTGCAGGTAATTCTGAGCTCCCTGATGTGGGTGCTGGGACCTGAATTCAAGTCCTGCAAAAGCAATATACTCTTAATTTTCAGAACCATCTCTCCAGCCCTTTAATTGACATTTATATTGTTCCTTGGACTTATATGCTACTGAGCCACTTCACTTAATCTTTTAAGTTGAATAAAGTTGCTTAAATATTTGTTTCCTGTATTAATGATTTTAAAATATTCCTGAATATCAAGGGGTCTGACACCCTCTTCTGCCCTCTGTGGGCACCAGGAACATATGTGCACATACATGTAGGCCAAACATCATGTGATACACAGGTATACATGCAGACAAAACACCCATAAACATCAAAGAAAGGGGGAGGGCACACATTTGTCTTCCTGTGAGTTTTAGAAATAGGTGGCGTTGGCTGTAGCTCACTTGTAGAGGACCTGACTGTCAGGCACTAGACCCTGGGTTTGACCTCTAGCACCACAAAGAGCCAGACAGGTCTAGAAGAAATGGAGGGGGTTGCTAATGTTACTATTTTGTAGCAACTGATTTTTCAAATAGTAAAAGTAAAGCAGTTACTAAAGCAAATTACATTGACTACTGTAGAAAATGGCAGTATAATGAAAGGACATTTCAGTTTTCTTAAAAGCTGGGGAAAGGGAACAATCTTAATTCATTTTTCTATGCCTCCAAATGTAATGATTATTATCCTTCCCAATATGTTTTTTCTTTGTAGCAGATAATAAATTATATATATATTTACAATTATAAATAAGCTATTGTTAAATTCTGTTTGTTATAAATTTTGAGGAAAATGTTGGTCATTATAAAGATAAGATAGTTTATTCTTTTTTTAAAAAAATATTATGTATACAATATTCTGTCTACATGTATGCCTGCAGGCCAGAAGAGGGCACCAGACCTTATTACAGATGGTTATGAGCCACCATATGGTTGCTAGGAATTGAACTCAGGACCTTTGGAAGAGCACGCAATGCTCTTAACTATTGAGCCATCTCTCCAGCCCAGTTTATTAATTCTATAGGCCTTTTATTTATAAACTGAAAAGGTTGCCTAATATTTAGTATATAGATTGAATACTCTTTCAGTTTAAAAGTTTGTATTTGCTCTGTAAATAGATAAAAATATAGATGTTAGTTATATTTGTGTATATTACTTACATTCAGATCATGATATTAAAGATATAGGTTAAATTACAAGGGAGAGCATAATTTTAAATGACTTATGCAAAGAAATAATATAGTTATGAAAAATTTAGAAAATACAGAGAAGTCAAGCAAATTAGAACTTTTATATGGAGCAGCTATAGACATGAACATATAATTTCTAGAGTTTGTGTTATTAATATTTGTTTTACATTCTAGTCACTTTATCCTGAAGTCATGTATAAGCGTAGTCTGTATTATCAAGGATTTTACTTGTGTACCTGTGGTGTTCAAAATGCAGTGAAGTTTTGTGTGTGGCTAAGTGTGTGTGTGTGTGTGTGTGTGTGTGTGTGTGTGTATGTGATTAATAAAAAGCAATGAATTTGAGAAGGAGTAGGGGCAGGGGAGGAGTGGGAGATGGAAATGATATAAATACAGTATAGTAAATATAGTATTTGAAACTCAAGTAAAATATCAAAAATATGATGAATAATATAAATGCATACCCTTTCTTTTAGAATGGGAGCATCATTGTGTTTCATAAACTGATTCTGAATCCCTGGACTTGAGATCTTCCTCATTTTTTTAAGTTGTACATATCACTATACCTAGCTTAAAAATTATCCGTTGAATAAGAAGTGCTTTTTTTTTGAAATATTTTTGGTGAGGAGACATTTAAGTGAGCATCTAAATCTAAACAACTAATTATATATCTTCATATTATTACTATTCTTTTTATATTCACAAATAATTTGTGTCCACTATCATCATTATCCAGCATGTTGAAGGGTTGAAGAAGGAATTGGTGTGCATATGTGTGCATTTGGGTGATCAGAGAGCAGAGGACAACTTTCAGTTGATTCTTCTCTTCTCCTACAGGGAAGTGGGGAGGTGGGGGATGTTTCTGAATAAGTAAAGGCAGGTCGTAAAGTAAGCACTTTGCTGCTTATTAGCTATTTTGCCAACCCAAACCCTTTGATTTTAAAATATTGTTATAAACAATACCATTTTTCTATATTATTATATGAGTATTGAATTGCCCTGTTATTTTTATTTTAAATATTGCTTAAAAATTATGTTACCATTTGCCTGTATGTATTATCAGAATTACCAAAAATCAAATAAATACATGAGGTATTTATGAAATGCTAACATAAGCTGTTTGGAAATCTTTTCCACTCATTTTTCAGTCTCATTTGGTTGTCTTCTGTCACTATCATGTTTCACTACCAGTGTTGGTTTACTAGGTTCGCAGTGAATATATAGGGGAAATTATTAAGAAAGTTTCAATCTAGTTTGAAAATTCTCTTATTTTGGATTTTGTCTGGTGTTAATGTTTTATGGATGATCAGAGGTGTATATAATAGTTTCAGATGTGTTCCTCTGTTTTATGAACATAAATAATATGTTATTTATATATACTATATATAAATAGAACATAAGCAATATATGATCATAATAGTTGTGTGACATGAAAGGCAATAAGGAGTTTTTTGCTTTATTTTTTGTTTGCTTAAATTATTAAAGAAGATTTCTATGTTTATATTCTGAATACTTTTTCACCACAGAAATATATTCGTTTATAAAGTTAATAGAAATCAATAGCAAGAAATTGTCAGGGAGAAGTGTCTATGTATTTTACCAAGTGTTTCAGAAAGGAAGGTCCAAGAAATGGCTCCTTGAGTAAAGGTGCCTGCTTCAAAACCTGATGGCCTGAGTTCAATCCCTGGGACCCACATGGTAGGAAGAGAGAACCTGATTATGCTGGTTGCCTGTGGCCTCTGCATATACATCATAGCATGGGTGAACACACACATGGGGGAGAGGATAAAAATGTAATTAAAAAACTAAAACTATAAAAATGATTTCAATGAAAACTTTAATTACAATACTGTTACTAACTTTATAAACATTTTATTTATTGTAAAATTAGGACTTCCCTCACTGTACTCAATAACTGATTTTGTATTTTTATACTCAAACCATTTGTCTGATAAGAGTTGTATAAAGACGCCCTTGAAATTTTGTGCCTTTAAATTATAGTAATTCCTGAGACTTTACTGTAGAATCCAGACTCTTTTATAGAGAAGTGGATTGGTTCTCGGTTCTTGTGATTTGCTGCATACACATTTAGTTGTCAAAGAGTATAATACGAACTGTGGACAATTCTTTTGTAGCTCTGAAGTATATTAAGATCAGCCTGGATATACGTTGTTTGCAGTAGGTTCTCCAAACTTGTTGACAGATAAATTTTGTCGGAATAGTAAATTTAATATATACATTTTGAAACTGTTCGATTCCCTACACTTCAAGGCTCTGTATCACAAAAAATGAAGGCCTTCTAAGTAGACATTCCAGGAAATTTTTATGATAGTAATGAAATGGTGTTTTTAAATGATTATTTTGAGTTTATTTCTTTGTATTTGCCAAATGAGAGGATACCCAGAGATTTGAGAATCACTTTTTTTTTTTTTGATTTGATGACTCTACTAGGATACCTTTCAACAGCAGCATTATGGAGTATTTAAGGAAATTTTGACATTATCTTAAAGATTGTAGGGGTAAGAGCTTTGTTACCTGGGAAGAAAAGAAACAAGTGTATCTAGTTCTGTGCCAAGTACTGTGTGAACTCTTAGAGAAATTTCCTTTCTCTCCATACCTTTTTCCTTTCCCTCCCTCCCTTCCTCTTGTCTGTCACTGTGTGTGTCCATGCTAGTGTGCGAGGGTATTTCTGTGCAAGTGTGGAGGTCAGAGGACAGTATGACTTTTTTTTACTTGGGATTTGGAGATCTGAACTCAGGTTGTCAGACTTATGCAGAAAGCATTTACTAAGCCATCTCTCGTGACCAACTTTGACATCTTAATCATCTTGTCGGGTCTGAGGGTAAGGGAGAATAAGTTCCCGAAGATCTGTAGCATATGACAACTGGGGTATGCCATCAAACTCTCTTCTGTCATTTGTATTTTTCAGAGTTCAAGGGAGTTAACAGCTGTAAGAATTTTTTCTGAGAAAGGGAATATGAGTGTATATAAATATTTTGGGAGTGTAAGATAGAGTTAGAATTAGTGTGTTTGAGTTTATAACAATGAAAAGATAATTGTAAGGTAGTTTAAATCTGGTATAGATTTTGGTAAAAAGTGAACTGTTAAGTATAAATGGTAGCTGTTCTTACTACAGAGATTGTATGACTTCTCACCTAATTCAGTTAAATTCTCCATGCCTGTAGGAAAGATGAATATTGTTTGATTTGAATAGGTTTATATAGTAATAGTTTATATTTGTAACTTATAAACAGAATTGTCAAAGTTCTCCTTTATTTGATTTGTCAGATATTTTTGTAGTTTTGTAGATGAGAAAGATATTTATGCCCTTATCAGTGGAATTTCTGATTAAATACTTAAGCTATTTGTTTTAAAGAATGATGCCCTGATGTATGGAGATATTAGAAAAGTTCATTGGTTTCCTGGGTGATGATTAGTAGAGGATATATACAATCTTAGGGAGAGAATGTGTTTTTAGGATTTTTACCTATCTCTTAAACATTTGTGTTCTTTTATTTCTAGGCTGTTCGCTGCTACGAATCTCTGATCTTAAAAGCTGAAGGAAAAGTGGAGTCTGATTTCTTTTGTCAGTTAGGTCATTTCAACCTCTTGTTGGAGGATTATCCAAAAGGTAACTTGTTTTCTTATTGATTTCTTTGATTCATATCTTCATTTCAAGTAATTATAATTATGAAGGGCACTGTCATTTTCATTTATAAGAAGCTATAAGTTCATGAGCTTTATAGTAAACAGTAAGAGAAAACAGAATAGATGGAATTGGGAAAATCACGTAGCTGCAGGTAAATAATTAATAAAATAAGATCTATTAAAAAAAAAAAGAAACCCTCTGTGTACAAAACTTGCATTGTAGTTTTGTTTTACTCCGTGAAAATGCCTCCTATAAACACTGTTATCTTAGTGTTTGAAATTTAGCTCAGTGGTAGTGCTTGCTTAGCAATTGCAAGGCTCCATTGAGGGGTGAACTGAGAGCAAAAGCTCCTCTAGGACATATAGGAAAGGTAGTACAAAGTTAGTTTTCTTACTGTTTTTTTTTCCCTATAAATCTTGTCCATCTTAACTAGAAAGTATTTGAATAAAACTCTAAGCTATAGTCATGTTACTGTAAAGGCAGAGAGAGGAACACATGAGTTTGAACCTTAAATAAAACTATTTTATATACTTAAATGTTCTTCATCAAGAAATAACTAAGTTATATATCTGAATATAGTAAGTAGTCAATCCTCTGAGGTGTGCTTTTTTTCAAGGAACTAAACTGCCAAATTAAACCATTATTTATGCAGGAAGTTAAAAAGCTGTCCATCCTTCCTCAATACAAAAGGAAAATTCCATAGCAAAGGAAAACTGTTCTTACAAGTGATAACATTTAAACTTTTGGTAACATTAAACTCATGCAATAGATGTGTTTGTTTTCAGCAAACGTGGGCAGAGTACTTAATGAAAAGTTTTAGGGCTAGAGTAAAGGATTGTTGGTATTTCACATTGTTACTGTATCATGCCGGTTTTGTGTCAGGTCACACATTTTCCTTAATGGAAGTAGAATTTTAGTCTGAAACATTCATATTATGTGAAATTCAAAATTAGACTTAAGTCCCAGTTTAGCTGCATTATTTATTGCAGATTATATAAACATACCTGAGTTTTCGTCTTCTAGTATGTAAAAGGCAGAAAGAAGTACTAGATGATCGCTCAGGAATTTTAGGATTGTTAAGTGATTGATACTGATTAGTACTTAGCTTTAGTTCAGTATTCTAACACTCAGAGTGGTTTTGTTGTTGTTGTTGCATCTATTTATTTATTTACTCATTTATTTTTGTAGAAAGTATGCATGTGTTGTAGATGTTAGAGAACAGCATTTTGGAGTCAGTTCTCTTCTTCCACCTTGAGGGTGTCAAGGGACTCAGGTTGTCAGGCTTGGTAGATAAGTACTTTTTACCTACTGAGTTATCTTGCTGGCCTGATACTTAATGTTTTAATATCAGTTGAAGCTGATAACTTATTTAAAGGGAGCTATTATATTAGAAGTATATAGAATTTTAGGAAATCTGTTTTGTTTTAATGCTACACCTTTATGTACAGAGAGCACATTAGCTTGACAACACATAAAGAGGGACCTAGACTTGAACTGCTCATATATAGTGCTCTGTATAGTGCTCTGTGTCATTTAGTGACCTTACTAAATCATTTATTTTTTAACTTATTTTAAACATCCTAATTAATTAATTAATTGGTTAATTTATTTGTGTATTTGCACACATATATGTACATGGGTGTAGAGGTCAAAGAACAACTTGTAGTTAGTTTTACCTATCATTTGGGTTTTGGAGTTGGTCTTAGGCCATTAAGCCTGGCCACAAGTACGTTTCTTTATCTGCTGAGCAATTTTGCCAGCCCTTAACTTTTAAAACTTTATTTCAGTGAATTTAGCTACATTTTAAATTCATAAAATGTTCAGCTAGGGGCTACTGGAGAGGTAAATAGCTCAACATTTAAGAGCATGTATTGCTTTTCAGGGGATGAAATTTTGAGTCCCAGCACCCACATTAGATGACTCAGAACCCCCTGTAACTCTAGCTCCATTTCTAGGAGGATCTAACACCTTTGGCATCTGTGGACACCTGCTCTCATGTGCAGACAACTGCACGCATACATACAAACTTATATATGCATGCAAGTATGATTGCTCATGTTATTGCCCCATCATTTAGTAGGAGTCTGAGGCAGTAGAACTGCTGTAACTTTGAGGCCAGTGTAGTGACTTCCAGATCAGACTGGGTTACAGAGTTGAGAACTTGTCTTATAACAAATGATTAAACAAACAAACAAACAAACAAAAAGTTGGTCTGTGAAGATAACAAAGTACTGAGGGGCATTTGGAAATTTTCTGTTTTGGAAGGTTGGATATAGGCATGTAATATCTCTACTGCTGACAAACTAGTTGGTGGGAGTAATCAGTAAGCCACTGAAAAATATGTACTCTAAATACTCATCTACTTTTGTATGGATTAGAAAGGCATTTCTTTCCTTAGGTATACTACTTTATTTGTAACTGGCACAAGATAAGAGTACTGACCTCAGCTAAATAGACATTTAATTTTAGGAAACATGATAAAACATATTTTTTTTTAAAAAAGTTACCATGAACCATATAGTGAACATGTAAATCTTTGAGTATAGTGCTCCATATACACATGTATAGGAGACTTACTTCTTTGTTAATAAGAGAATGATTATATGCATGGATTTGTTACTTCTTTTAAAAAATTCCCTGAACTCAGAATATCTATGAGTTTAGTTTCTTTTAGAAACAACAAGCAAAACTGGACGGTGGTTTAATTCTAGCACTAGGGAGTCAAAGACCCTTGGATCTCTATGAGTTTGAGGCTAGCCTGGTCTAAGAGCTAGTTTCAGGACACCCAGGCCTACACAAAGAAACTCCATTTCAGCCCCTTATCTCCTGAAAGAAAGAAACAGCAAAAAACCTTACTGCTATACTTGTCATAGTAAACTGTAGAACCTATTTTATGAACATTTGGGTTGTAATTTTGCTGTATTTATCTTTCTGATATCACCTGCTTCCTGTCTTAAATGAATTCCTAAAACATTTTTGGTTAGTTAACGATACAATATGGTTATCTTTCTGCTGACGTATATTTGTCATTCCAGATAAATTTTTACTTATTTAGAAGGAAAAATTGCTTTGTTAAAAACATTTTTTTAATCTTTTTGATTGATAATATTTACAGAGAGTTTAAAAAATAATCCTGTCGTTTGGTTTGGTCATTTTGCTTCTAGGAATTTAACCTAAAAAGAGCAAGATTCCAGCAAAGTTGATACCCAATACACTTAGCCTACTGCTGTGTATTAGATTCCCATGGTAATGCAGCCTTTATTTAGTAAGGAATTGGCTTTAGGATCAACACCTATGGAAGCTGGAGACTAGAACTAGTATTGCACTGAGGTAGAAATGAAGCTAAAACATCCTTGACCAATTATTAAAAAGGCTGAAATTATGAGGTAAAAGATTTGGAAGGGAATTTCAGAAACGTACATTTCAGTTGGCATTTCTTTCTTTTTTTTTTTTCTTCTTCCTTTAAGTAATTGACCTCTTTCCCTCCTTACCCCTTCTACCCTCTTACCCCTTACCTGTCATATTGTGGCAAAGTAGGTTTGGAATGTTTTAGTACTTAGATAGTTAGAAATTGCTAGGACAGGTTGTATGCCAAGATTTGGTACTTTGTAGAAATTTTGACTGAGCTTGTTTTCTTTAATTAAATGACAGTACTCCATTGTGAGATATTTATAGTGTAAGACCAAAAAAGGGTCTATTTTCTAATAATTGATAGTAATTTTGTCTAGCAAAAAAAAATTAGTTTTTGCTACAGTCTTTCTGAAACAGATTTGAAACAAGGATATTGAAATGGAGGATTTCTATCATTCTTCATTCTTACAAATACCTAAAGTGAAGTAAGAACTTTAAAAAAAAACCGTAAATAAAGATTAGAAATAAGGACTGTTTGAAGAGATTTTACTAGAAAGACCCAGGTGATAGGTACTTGTATAACCTTTATAGGCTCTCACTGACTTATGTGGATTAAGAAACACAAAATTGAGATGCCAAACCTAATGGAGGTAAAGTGTAATTACTGAGAAAGTATGTAGTTAAGTAGAAAGATAGATGGAAGAAATGCCTCATTTATAACTCTTCTTGCAATTTAGAGTACCAACTCTGAGTTTGTGGTTTTATATTTATTAATTCAACCCATTGTTGTATAGATGCCATGTTTCTACCAATCAGTAATAACAGTATGCTTCTTGTAATGCAGTTTCATTTAATATGGATGGTATTATGGTTTCTTTAAGAGTTTCTAATTCTGAAAATAAATTTTATGTAGTCAAGAGGTACGTGTTAATAATAACTAGGTCATTGAAAACATATACTCCAGGTAACTCACAATTAAATGGGATCATACTATAGAAGTCTTTGTGTTTTTTATCCTGACTAACATCTGTCAAAGACCCAGATGTCTGTTGAATATAATGATTTTTGGATACAAATGTCAAAGACTACCTTGTATAGTAAATCTATTCATAGAATTACAAAGTTAATAGGTGAGTTGTGTTCTAGGCAGTGTCTAGTCAAGAAGGATCTAACTTTTTTCCATTTGGTTCTTCTGCATGCCAGGAAAATAGCTCCTCTTGTGGTGGTATTTTATGGTATATTTTCTTAATTATATCCAGCGGTAGGGGCAAAACCTTTCCATGATTTTCATATATAAGTCAGTGGTGGTTGGCACATTTCTAGACTAATATTATCACTGAGATTGTCAGGAACAACACTGTTAAATCAGTGACGGGAGTTTGCCAATGTGCTGGAAACAGATAATCTGATATGTCAGTCATACCATTCACTATAGAAATGTTTGTTGTTTGTTCTAATTAGTACTAGGTACACTATATATATGTAGCACTAGGGATTGGGATACGTAAAACAGCTTTCTGCAACACTGGAAAACTTAAATCATAGTTTGATTTTCAGTGATATTTTGGTTAGTGTAATTTTAATGGAAAAAGAAAGACTACTATTATTCAAATGAAAAGGTTACTTGTTAAGATATGTGATAGTAACCAGGCAGAGTTTACTGGGTGGTGGTAGTGCATGCCTTTAATTCCAGCACTTAGGAGGCAGAGATAGTCGGATCTCTGTGAGTTCTAGGATAGCCTGGTCTACAGAGATAGTTCCAGGACAGACAGGGCTATGTAGAAAAACTGTATCTCAAAAAACAAAAAAAAAGTGGACCAATAGTGGTGTAGCCTATGGTTTCTTCAACTATTACCCTCTACTTTTCTTCATGGATGTACTCTGTCTGAAATTTCAGTGTTTTCCCAGTTTTCTTTTTTCATTTTATTAGGGCCACTAATAAAATTATCTCTAATAATATATTGTCTAGTTTGGGAAAATTGAGTAACAAGCCAAGTCTTATGACACATACTAGAAGCACAGCATTTAGAGGCTGAGGCAAGAGGGGGTTGAGAGCTCAAGGCTTGCTTGATTTCATGTACACAGATCATCTGACAATAAACACAAATACAGCTGTGTACAGAAAGTACCCTATGGTCACAAAGATAGTAGTAGGTTCTTAGTAGAAGTGAAACTAATCAAGAGATTCTGAGTCACGGTCTAGCTTCTGATTACTTTGCTATTTATGAGTGTGCCCTTCCCTCTCTTTAGGTGCATGGGAGTTTGTCTGCATGTATGTCTGTGTGTCATGTGTATGTCTGATGCCTGCAGAGGCCAGAAGAGGGCATTGAAGCACATTGAATTCTTTTACACTGTAATTACAGACCTACTATATGGGTGCTTGGAATTGGACCTGTGTCCTTTGTGAGAGCAATTTGTTCTCACTGAGCTATCTCTAGATCCTACAAGAGCCGTTTTTTTGAGGAAGAGAAGTGGGTTAGGGTATTTGTGAATTCTGGCAAACCTAATACCTGTAGTTAGTACATTGAGTAAGACTAATAGCCAAATACTAGAAACTTTGGAACATAAGGAATACAGCATACTTAGTATTTCTCTCTGTGTGTAGGAGCTGTTTCCTGTCCATTTTGTAGCATGTAGAGATTAGACAAAGAAGTTCATCAGACTGTACATAATTAAGAAAAATACGGCCCTAGAAGAGTCTTCAGTTCTCAGGTTGAAAAAGCAGTTACAAGGGACAGCAAAATCTAAGGATAGGTCTTTCTCTGTTCATGGAGGCCATGTATAGTTGTTATCCTGGGATTTCACTTTTTCTTTATCTTAGGTGTTCTTAAAGGCTCATTTCATTTATGTCTCCTGGTTTTCAATAATTTATATCTTATTTGTTGGTATGTATTGTGCTTTTAAGAGGAACACACTTGACAGTATTTTCTTTGGGAAAGGTTCTGCTATTACCTGATTTCTCTCTGGATTCTCCTTGACTCCATAGTCCTTGGGATCTTTTTAAGAAAAAGTTAAAATGCTCAGTATAGTATAGAAGGTATAGTTTATTATTCTCAAGGGATGGGAGTAGGCAGTGGTCAAAGAGTCCATCCTGGAGTAGAACATTATTACTGCGTAAGAGAGTTCAGTGCAAATTGGGTGATGGTAGCACACACCTTTAATCCCAGCACTTGGGAGGCAGAGGCAAGTGGGTCTCTGTGAGTTCGAGAACAGCCAGGGCTGTTAGACAGAAATAAACCCTGTCTCAGAAAAACCAAAGGAAAAAGAGAGAGAGAGAGAGAGAGAGAGAGAGAGAGAATGAAAAAAAGAGCTTAGTGTCCAGAGACCATTGTGCCACCTACATTTTAGGTAGGGCTTATTATTTTCAAAGTTTTAAGAACAGGTAAACTTCTTGAGAGATGTTTTCTTGTCCAAGTGATTGATTACCTGGCACATTTACACTAACTGTTAAGAGGGCACGGTGTTTTATCTTTGTGCTTTACCAGAAAGCCTCTACCTAGGTAGTAATCTTACAATATCATGTCTCTCTACCCAGGGGCAGACATGTACTCAGATCCCATTCTTGTGACCAGTTGTGAAAGTCCCATAGTTTGAGATTTTGGTTTACAAACTCTATAGATTATCTGGGAGGATTCTTTTTAATGATTTCCAAGTCTGCTGATACCTAATGCTGGAAGTTTTTTTGGTTGAGTTATTCTCCTCTGAACTAAGAATGTGGATATCTTAATTTTATTGTTGGAGATAATCTTCCTTTAGAAATTTGAAAGACAAATCTGTTGTAAGCCTTTACAATCTAGTATATAGCCTTCTTTCTGGGAATTTTCTGAAATTGTAATTTGAGTTTTTAAGAGTAGAAGCCCAAGCTTCTATACCTCCCAACAGGCTAGACTAGGTCTTAACCCACCAGTTACCAAATGAGTAATGGAGGAAAGTGGAGAGGAGACCTATTCATTGTAGCAACAGTGTGAAAAGCAGATAAAGGAGTTCTGTGGCCCCCTAGGTCTGTCTTCTGGGTGCTTAAGTAAGACGTAGGTTTAACTAGAGGGCAAGAGGAAGCATAATTAAGCAGTCTGGGTTAAAAGTGGTCCTGTCCTTCTTTGTCTCAGCTCTGGTTCTACAAGGTGGTTGATCCCCTCAGGGACCACTGTGGATATCATCTACAACATGATTACTTTAGTTCTTTAGTTTCTGGTTGTAGCCTCAACCTTCAAGGATAATTACTTTTATTGGAGAAGGTGGCTATTTGTCCAGGAAAGTTTTCCTTTTTGAAGTCTAAGGTGACTGACTGGAGGTTTTGGAAAACAGTGTATCTTTGGCTTTAGCCTTGACAGGAATGAAATAAGTTAGGTTAGGCAGATTCAGGCAGGAATCTGAGAAAAAGTAAAGGACATAGATACAAAATGAAGGTAGAGATATTTTATATTTTAAGTCTTTTTATTGTAATGTTAGCTTGTGGGCTCGAGAGGATTTGATGTTTTTAGCAGGAGGAGTTAGCCCTCCAGTAAATGATTTCTTTGTTTGTTTCTTTTGCTTATTTATTTTTTTTGTTTAGTTTTTGTTCATTTTTGAGGGGGGTCTCTTGAGTTTCCTAATCTTATCCTTCTATATTGCTTTATTCTATAATAATTTTATTTTTGAAATTTTATTTCTTTAGAGCCCCCTGCTTGGTTTTCTTTTTTTGAATTCTCTAATGAAAGCAGCGATTCTTTTAAAGAGTTTGTTTTTTCATCTCATATTGTTATTTTTTTTAAGTTGCCCCCCTCCACTGAGATTTCTATCCTGCCTGGTTCCCACACTCGTTAAGTCCAAAAGAAATCATACAGAAGTCTACATTAGTTATAAACTGATTGGCCTAGTAGCTCAGACTTCTTATTAACTCTTATAACTTATATTAGCTCATTATTCTTATCTATGTTAGCCACGTGGCTCGGTACCTTTTTCAGAGAGGTAGTCAAATCTTGCTTCCTCTGTGGCTGGCCACGACTGCAGACTAGGACTTCCTTCTTCCCAGAATTCTCCTATTTTCATTGACCTGCCTCTACTTCCTGTCTGGTTGCCCCGCCTACACCTCCTGCCTGACTACTGGCCGATTAGCGTTTTATTAAAATACAGTTGACAGAGTGCAAACCATTGTCCCACAGCACCCCCTCCCTGTTTGTTTCTTTTCGTTAGTTTGCTGGTAATTCTTAGTGCACCATGTTTTATAGGTTGCAAAGTTCCAGAACTAGAATCTCTGGGCATGTAGAAATAGTTTGTTGAATCTGGCCTGCATGACCTTCTGCTTCTGTTGGAGAATCTGTGCATCTCTTTTGAACACATTGCCTATAAAACACCAAGGATTGTTCCTGCCTTGGTAATAATCTCATAGAGTGATCTGGATATGAGTCTCTCCTCTTCCAAGCATCCGGAGTGACTATTGTTTAAAACAGGATATGAAAGATGACAGTAAATTGCTTCAGTTATTTCTTTGTGCCTTGAGGAGGAAGAAGTGTGTAGAGGGCGAAGTTGGGAGGTGGGTTACATATCATAAATTTTTAGACTGATATTCCTGGAGTGACTAATATGCCTACCTTTAAAGTTAAGTGGGAGATAGACAAAATGAAGGCAAACATGTCCCGCTTTAGTTACCTTGTGGATTCAAGTGAGAACCAGTGCTTATTGGCAAAGGCAGCTTTTAAATACCTACTATAATAATGTTTGTTAAAACTTTGATTGACTTTAAATGAAACATAATTGTGACTCATTATTTTTCTTCTTTTAGCATTATCTGCGTACCAGAGGTACTACAGTTTACAGTCTGACTACTGGAAGGTTGGTGCACATTTTCATGCTTATTTCCTGTTTGCTTTCTTTGGTAGATTATTGGTTGTTACAAAAAAAAATATTAGAGCTCTTTCTGTGACTACTTGAAAATGTTACTTCTTCAGGAAAGAGACTAGAAAAGGGAAATCAGTATTGTTGGGTTCACGGCGAGGGCGGGGGGGGGTGTCATGCAAAGATGGTGGACAGACCACCAAAGTCTATTAAACCAGAAGCAAACTTTATTGCAGAAAAAGAAAAAAATAATCTCCATGAGCCACAAAAAGCTTATTCAGAGATGGGCTTGTATGGCTGTGGCAATGGGCAGTTTTCCAACTCCCCATTTTTAGCAAGAAGCAAGCATTAGGCATGAACAGAAGAATTTTTACAATCTTGAGGTAAAACTCAGATACAAATTACTTTTATATATATATATAATTTCCATTAACAGGGTTTTTCGGTGAAACTATTGTTTGCATTTAGCCGATTGTTTCTCCCTGATACTTCTGATGGTATTTACTAAATCCTCACTACCACTCGGCTGCCAAACTCTTGGGACACCCATGCTGGTCAGGACCTGGCCTGTTGGGATTTGAAGTCCAGACCAGGCCTGGGGGCTGGGATAGATGCAAGGGACTGGGACCTATGTTCCCAACTTAGCATTCCAGACTCTTTGGATATATGGGTGACAGAAAATTGAAATTATAATTATGACAAACACTTAGGCTCTTTTTGGAAAAAGGGCTTAGACTCAAATCTGGCTACGGAAAGGGAGAGCCAGGTGTCCACGTTTAGTGATCGGAGAAATGTAAATGAAACTCTGTTGGGATTCTCTCTCACCCTAGTCAGAGTATAAGTCTTTAGAAGGAAGTAACAAAAAGTGCTGGAGGAGGAGACAGAAGGGCGACCCTTGTACACTTCTGGGAATGTAAACTCATCCTGGCATTATGGAAATATAGACCTACGATATGATCCAGCTATACTATTTCTCCGTGTTTACTCAAAAGACTTAAAGTCTACATATCACAGGGAATCTTATGTCATTGTTCACAGTAGTTTTGGAACCAACCTGGGTATCCAACAAGAAGAGATGAATAGATATAGAAAACATCTGTACACTGAAATTTTTTTCAGTCATAAGAAAAATGAAATTATGTTCGTATGAAAATGAATACAACTGGTGATGATTGTATTAAGCACATTAAATTAGTCTCAGAAACACATATCTTATTTTCTCTAAATTGTATATCATAGATGTTAAAGTTTGTCAGTTTTTCATATTAACATTTTGTTGTGTCTACCTTGTGTATATGAACTGTTTTAGGGGAGAATTTATTCTCATTAATAATTTCATTTGCTTTCCCACAAACGTGGTATAAAGATTATTTTCAATACACTTCCACAGACAACAGTGAATTAAAAAAATTTTAAAAAGTGTGTTCTCCCCTTGTGTCTTTTTTCTTTTTCTTTTTTTTAATATTTATTTATTTATTTATTATGTATACAATATTTTGTCTACATGCATGCCTAAAGAGGGCACCAGGCCTCATTACAGATGGTTATGAGCCACCATGTGGTTGCTGGGAATTGAACTCAGGACCTTTGGAAGAGCAGTTAATGGTCTTAACCACTGAGCCTTCTCTCCAGCCCCCCCCCCTTTTTTTCCTTAATGCTGTATGCATTCCTGGTGCTACAGCAGGCCAGTTGTTAGCCACTGTATGGCGGCTGGAAACTGAATGAAGCCAGGCAGAGTCTCTGCAAGAACAGCAAATGCTCCTAATTGCTTAGCCATCTTTCCAGCCCATATACAAGATTTCTTAACGAATTTACTTACATTATTTATCCCTTTCTCTCTTGTTAAGAAATATTGAAGTATGATAAAGATTTATCTTTTATTTAGTATAATATGGTTTCAAGGGCCAGCATGATTGCTCAGTGAGTAAGGGCACTTGCCAATAAGCCTGAGCTGCATTCAATCCCCAGAACCTACAAGGTGGAAGGAGAGAACTGGCACCAGCAGGTTGTCCTCCAGACTCCACACATGTACTGTGTGACATGTATCCATCTCCCCCACTCCAAAAATGTTCTCCACACAAATATATTTCATAAAATTTCTTTAAAATTATTTAAAAAACTTTCTTAATGCTTAATCTTAAGTGCAATCACACCTTAATTTGAAGTGTTTTTTTCTTTATGTTATATATGAATCTTAAATTTGATGAAATTTTAGATTCAATGTTACTTTAATTATGTAATAAAAATTTATTTGTGTGAATACATTGATACTTGTTCTTTTATTCTACTTTTTGTTTTTCAAGACAGTGTTTTGCTGTAGCTCTTTTATTCTATTTCTAATTTATTTTTCTAGTATAGACTTGTTGGTTATTTCCATTCTTTTAGCTTTACTATGTTTTTGAAAGTTTGTTAGTGTTATTTTGGTATGGCTTAGCTGATTCTCTATCCCCTGTACTTCTTTGAACTGAAAGTTAAAACTTCTTTGAAGCCTTTTTCAAGCTCCTAAATCCCCTGGCTTCTTTTAAGAGATCTGTTTTTTGTCTTCCGCAACTTTACTATTTGTATGGGATTTCATTTTATTTATTCAGTTTTCTGCATCTGAATATTACAGTCTTCATAACTAGAAGGTTTTGTTTTGTGTATGTGTTTTTTTAAACCTACCATATTTTTAAATATCACCTAGGCCCCATTTTACCTTTCCTCTATATGGCAAACTTTTTAAATTTATAATAAACTTGCCAATTCTTAAGTTCAATTTTGTATTTCTGTGTCTTTGTCTTTGTACTGCATTGTTAATAATTTTAGCATATTCTATTTTAGGCTCATTAATCCTTTTAAATTGATATGAAATTATTCTTTCTGATTTCTACCAGATAGGTAAAAGTTGTGCTTTTTTCCACTTGTATACCTCTGTTCCCCAAATATTTTCAGTCAATAATTTTACTAAAAATCTTGGTATCCAGGTTTAAATGGGAAATCTCTGTTAACTCTGTGGTGCCTAAAATGATGTGGCTGTTGAAACCAAAGCAGTGAATTGATGCTGTTACTGTTGTTTCTTAAGAAACAATCTGAAGTAGCACAGAACATCTGGTTTTCTTAATTCCATGTGACATTCTTATAGTTTTATCTGTTTATAGGATATACAAAGGGTTGAGGTAACTACGAGGAAGTTTATAGCTAGAACCTCTAGAATGCCTTCAGATCTTTATTTGTTCTTCCTACCCCTCAAACGATCTCCAGTAAAGTCTTTTTCCTGCTTTGTATCACTTTGTATGGAATTAGTGATAGCATGATTGGATTTTTTTTTAAAAGTTGTATAACCAAATCTTGTAAGATAAAACTTCTGGCTCTGATAGTCTGAAACACGGTAAGTTTGGCAACTTACCCTGACACCCCAATTAAGGAGACAAAAGTTAGAGATTTATTTTCCATGGTTAAAAAGTTAGAAATTTATTCACAGTAGCCACTTTGGGAAGAGGAATAGATAAAGAGGTACACTAACCCCAAATAATCATCTGGGTAATGACATGAGCTCTAGGTTTAAAATAGAGAGAAAATGGGCTAAGAAATGTGCATAATTAAGCAATTTTTGTCAAGACAGGGATCCAACATTTATGGACCCCTTGCTCTGATCCTCCAAAATGGTTAGAAGTCTTCAGTGCTTGAGATGACAAGGTGGTTTGCAGGTGACTATTTCTACAGGATATAACTTTTTCCTAGTCAATAATTGCATTCATTTGTAGGTAGTCTGTCCTGCATGGTTTTGTTCTTCCTGAAATCCAAGGTAACTGCAGATGTAGGATAGTGACATCTCTGTCACTTAGCCTGGAAGGAGGTAGAATAGGTTAGTTAGGCAGAAGTCAGGTAGGAGTCAGAGTCAACAAGTAAGAAACAGATTCAGAATGAAGTTAGATATGTCATATTTTTATCCTGTTTTCACTTGTCTTTCTTCCCAAGTAAGGAGTCAGTGCTTTTTGGCATAAGCAGCTTTTTTGGCCTGTTTCATAGTTTGATATGAATTCATTTTTCAATTGCATCTCAGCGTAAAATATAATTGTTTCCAAAGATGATTATGGCATATAGAATACTTGATGTTGACTGACAGCCAAACTTGTTTCAACTGAAAATTGGGGATGAGCAACAGTTTAGTGGTACAGTAGTTGGATGGTATTTATGAGGCCACAGGTTCAACCCTCAGTATTACCAAAGAAAACAGAAAAGACAACGCAATAATAGAACCTTGTCTTAAACTTCGTTTAGTTTAGAACTTGTCTAATAAAAGTTTTAGAGACTTGAATTATTTAATTAGTTGCATCAGTATTCTCTTCTGTATTCTCACCCTTTGTGAAAGGGTATTTTTTCAAGCTATTGCTACTTATCACAGTATGCTCCTAGGATAAAGGTTTCATATTTTTCTCTCAGTCTGCAAATCACAGTAAAATGAAAGTCTTCAGATATTAAACTTGTTGGTACTCTCCTATGATCTATAACTTGTATTGTCTTAAAATTCTAATATATTCAATACTACCATGCCCATTTATGATCAGTTTTGCTTTTTTCAAGTTAGTGTTATTAGGTAGTAGTTCTCTTTTCTTTTTCAGCATGGGTCTAAGAGTTGGGGCCTTGTCCATTACTATCAAATATTAGCAAAGTGGCAATAGTGGTTTAGGGCCTTATTATGAAAGTATAGAAAGTGTTGTTGCAGTTATATTAATGGGTACAGTCTTGGAATGTCTTGTGCAGGTGATCACATATCTGCATTGATTCTAGGACCTCAATGACTACAATGACTACACCATGCTCAGAGAACACCTTTGTTATCAAAAAACATCCCCTAACATGGTAAATTAGTTGCTATCAGTACACTTTAGATTTGACAAATCATTGCCAGGCAGATATATTGTTGTATATATTAGGGTTCACTCTGTGTTGTACATTCCTTTGTCTTGGGAAAATGTGTAACTGCTTGACTCTACCATTATGGTAGCATGCAAAGTATTTTCACTGCTCTAAAAGATGTTAGCCTATTGATTGATTCCCCCTCACCCACAGCAACCAAAGTTGTTATTGTCTGGGCTAGAGTTTTTACTTCCTTTTTTTTTTTTTTTGAATGGTGAAAGGCACGTGAACCCCCGATAGCCAGCTTGTCTGTGCAAAATATCTTGCGTTTTTCAAGCCTAGAAATTCCTTAGAAGTAGAGTACTAGGTATTTGTGGGTAGAGGAGAAGAACTGCTGATATTTTCATTTTGAAGTCATTTTCATACAACTCTGACCTGTACTTAATCCCTTCAGCCCTCTTGACTTTGACTCAAAGGAAGGGATACATTTACACAAAGAAAAGGAGAAACTATAGCTTTTCTAGAAACTCTGTTGCTACTTCTTCCTCATCAGAAACTTAATTTTTTTAAATGGACATATATGTAGAATTTTAAATTGAGTTCCTTCGTATGAGAGAATGTGTTTTTCTGTGCAATCCAGTCATCTTGGAACTCGCTGTGTAGCTCAGGCTGGCCTCGAACTCACAGAGATCTGCCTTCCTCTGTCTCCCAAGTGCTGGGATTAAAGGTGTGCACCACTACTGCCAAACCGAAAACATGTAACATTTGTGATGCTGAGCATGTCATATTTTGCTTAATATAATGATTTCCAGTTCTGTCCATTTTCCTTCAAATGTCTTGACTTCATTTTTCTTTACAGCAGAATAAATTATCATTGTGTATATGAGCCACAATTTCTTTTTTTTTATCTATATCTATTTTGTTCATCTGTTGCTGGGTACCTAGGCTGGTTTCATCTTTTGGTTACTGTGAATAGCACAGGAGTAAACATAGATGTGCAAGTACCTCTGTGGCAGTGGTTCTTATCCTATGGGTCATGACCCCTCTGGGGATTGAACAACCCTCTCATAGGGGTTGCATATCAAATATCCTGAATATCATATATTTACATTGCTACATAGCAGTAGCAAAATCACAGTTATGAATTAACAACAAAAACAATTTTTTAATTGGCAGGTCACCACAACATGAGGAACTATATTAAAGGGTCATAGCATTAGGAAGGTTGAGAACCACTGCTCTATGGTATGTTGACTTAGAGTTCTTTGGATATTTATTCAGAAGTGATAGCTATTGTATGATAGTTTTATGTTTAGGTTTTTGAGAAACTTCCCTGCTGATTTCCTAGTAGCTACTGAAGTTACACTTTTACCAGCAGTGAATAAAAGTTCTTCTTTACCTACATCCTTACCAGCTTACCAGTGAGGTTCTGGCATGCTTCTCCTTAGACATGGTGTCTGTCTGACTCCGCCTTCTTTCTCCCTGCATTCAATTTAGTTTTCCCAGCTAGCTATATTCTGCCCTGCCATAGGCCAAAGCAGCTTCTTTATTAACCAGTGGTAATAAAACATATTCACAGATACAGAGAGGAATCCCACATTACCAAGATGTATTTTGGGGGTGGTGTATTCTGAACTTAGTTATTGCTATCAGCTATGATTTACAGCTAATCACCACACCAAATGTTTGAAGATTTTTTGTCACTGTTACTAAAAAAAATGAAACTTAGCTCTTAGTTAATAGACGGGGTAATGTCTCATATTGATACTGGGTCACACATGGGAACTAAGCACAGCTTTAAATGATGGTTGATTAGATTTAGTGAGTCTTTGGGTATCTGCTGTATTGGAGTATACAATGCTGTATTACAACAAGGACTACACACATTTAATTGGCATTCTTTTGTTTTTGTTTTTTTTTTTTCTTGAGATAAGTTTTTAGTGTGTATTACTGAAGATGTCTTAGAATATGCTGTGTAGACCAGGCTGGCCTTGACCTTGACAGTGATCCACTTGGCCTCTGCCTTCTAAGTGCTGTCATTATCAACATGTGCCATCATGTCTGCCTCACATTCCTGTCTTTATCATTTTTGTTTGAAGTTCAATTAATACACAAATAACAAAACTACAGAAAAATAGCTAAAAGTGAGTTTTGGAGGCTGACCTAGTTAATCCCTATATCTGCTGCTTAGTGATTATTGATCTCATTGAGCATTTGCTTTTCTTTGAGTCTTCTTTTTATTTTATAAGTGAAACTGTCTGCCTCATGAGGTTGTTGGTCTTATAAAATAGAAAATATTACCATTCTGAACAAAACTAAGTTCTTGTTAAGCAATGGTATCATGATACATTGTGCTAAGAACAAATTTAGAAGTTAGAGATACCTCCTCTAAGTTGATGTAGGTCAAGCAGCAAAGCTTCACAGAGAAAATGGAATTTAAATGAATTTTTATAGTATATATTTAAATGGATTTATAGTGTGGCAGGGATGGGAAGAAGTTTCCCAAAGAAAGAGAAAGATGTAGTATCAACAAAGTAAAGATATTGGGAGATTGTAAGATGAGTTCTGGAAGGAGAAAATCACTTCAATAAACTGTATGCATGCATGCATGCACATGCACACGTGTGCTGTTACTTGTTGGGATTCAATTATTGTTTCCATCTTCCAAGAAAGTAGTTGTCTTTCAGGTCTTGACCTTATAGATAATGCATTTCGTGACTCTTAACTGCTCCTGTGTTGGGAGTATCTATATTTTTCTTACTGTATCATATATTACATTTTTTTCTGAGAATTGGGGAAATACATTTTATTTTAGCTAGTTTTGTACAGCCTCTTCAGTATTCAGAGGATGGATTAGGAAATGATTTTGATTAAAAACAACTCTAGTGAAATTTAAAAAAATTAAATACCAATTTTCACAATGAATGTTGAGACCTTCTTAACTCTTCAATTTTGTGTATCCCTTAGTCATATATAATGTTCTCATTTAGAAAATTGGGGGTAATGAGGATATAATGAAAGTAAATTACCACGTTATTAGATTTTACAATGTAGTTAAATGTTTTTCAGTGTTTTTAGAAGGCATATCGACTTCAAAGGAAATGAATAATATAGTCCTAGAAAAATTTTTATTATTAAAAATTCATGTCCAAAAAATTATCTACCTGTTTACAATTGGGGCTTTAAACTTAAACCACACACTCTTTTTTTCTCAAGTTAGTGTTTTATAACTATTGTGGGCTGTGTGCTCTGGTTCCTTACACTTAGGGCAAGATGACTCTGAGAAATGTTCCACACTATTTGTCAGAGATTTCCGGCAAGATTGAGTCCCAGTTGCTAACAACCATAATCAGCTCCACAGTTCATCCTATATTGACCTCCTTTCTTTTCTTCCTAACATCTTCATTTTCTTTCAGGTGTTCAGCTAGGTTAACTCACCAAATAAACTACTAAGTAGTGAAGAAGTAATTTAATAAGTTTCAATATTTTGTGATTTATTTTTATTTTATGTGTTGGTGTATTGCCTTCATGTGTATCTGTGTACCTAGTATGTGCCTGTTTGTATCTTCTGGAACTATTGTAATTATAGATGGTTGTGAGCTGCCATGTGGGGCTGGGAATTGAACCCAGGTTTTTCTGGAAGAACATATGTTTTAAATAATTGAGTCATTTCTCTAGCGCATAGTTTAAGTTTTTATAAAAATAATTTATTTTAGCTTTATTTTATGTGCATTGGTGTATAGGTGTCAGATCCCCTGGAATTGAAGTTACAGACAGTTGTGTACTACTGTGTGGATGCTTGAATTGAACCCCGGTCCTCTGGAAGAGCAGCCAGTGCTCTTAACCACTGAGCTATCTCTCCAGCCCAGTTTAAATTTATTTATTTATTTATTTTTTGATTTGATTTGATTTTCGAGACAGGGTTTCTCTGTAGTTTTTGGTGCCTGTCCTGGAACTAGCTCTTGTAGACCAGGCTTGCCTCGAATTCACGGAGATCGCCTGCCTCTGCCTCCCGAGTGCTGGGATTAAAGGTGTGTGCCACCACCGCCCAGCCCAGTTTAAAAATTTAAAATCTTAGAAAGCAGAGAAATTTTGAGAAAAGGATGGTTTGAAAGCTTGACTTTTAGAAAAGATTTACTAAAACAGATTTGCATCATTTTTGGTATAGTATATATGTATGCTCAAACATATATGTATAAGACGAGTATGATTAAGTGTGGTGGTACATGTCATCTCGTACATGGGAAACAAAAGGAAGAATATTGCTTCTAATTCAAGGCTAGCCTGGGCTGTGTGTAATGAGTACCAGATCAGCCAGGCTCATAATAAGTCCTTATCTCTACAAAACTAAAGGAAACCAAAACAACAGCAAAAACCTAAAAGAATTAGCTATTTGGATATGAGAGGGAGATAAAATGGATAAGTGTAAGTATAGCTCCTGTTTTTTAAACTACAAAAAGAACTAGTGCTTAAACCCATAAATGTAATTCAGGAGGTGTTGTATCTAATTCTTTTATTAGTGGTAAAATTTGTTGTGGAGTTATATTATGAATCCTGTTGAATTTTAGTGCCGCCTCCCACCCCCCTGTGCTAATGACCATAAAATTAAAGAGTTTCAAGATTTGGGACAGGTGGCACAGAAAGCATACATATATGTCCAAATAGAAAAAAATGAGATAGTACAATCGAAGCATTTTCTTTTCTCTGAAGAATAGACGTTTATGTTTAATTTGCTGATTGAATGCTATTAGTTGATTTTTTCCCCCAGAACAAATTTGGTTAGCCAGAAACCAGAATATTTTTCTAAGTTGATTGGATTCTGTGCCATCTGCTTACTTATAATTGTCATTTTAGTGTTTAAAAAATATATTTACAATATATTGTTACATAGCATAAGAATTTTAAGAGCTTAAAACATTATGAATACCATGTTTTGCCCCAACAGTATGATATACATTTCATATAAATATTTGCCTTAAAAGTCTCTTATTCCTTTCTTTATAGAATGCTGCATTTTTATACGGTCTTGGTTTGGTCTACTTCCATTACAATGCATTTCAGTGGTAAGTTAACATGTCATACAGAAAATTGACTCCAGTTGTTTCCAATAAGTAGATGTTTTATTTATATTTTCTGGTTTGAGAGTGTGTGTTAAATAAAATGTTGCTGTTAATAAATCTTTTCTTCTGTTTTCAGTAATCTCCTGAGATAGATTGTTTCTTCAGAAGTATTGACCTACATTAGTTTATTTAGAATTGTTTGTGTTTTTAACTATTTGTGCTATAAGATCCTAGTCAAAGAGGGTTAGATAAAGGAAAAATTTTCAATTTCTCCATTACTCATTGTTGACTGGTCACCCCTAGGTTATTTGAACTGGAGAATGAATATGATTAAACTTAGATCTCAAGATCTTGGGAGAAATATCCATGATGGCTAGTATTTTTATTTTATTTTTTGATTTTCTTTGACTTCTTTGGAAAGTTAGTCATACACTGCCCCACACTGATTAGCATACTGCAACTTTTAGTAACTGAGTACCAGATTAAAACTTTGTTCTGTCTCTCTTATAAAATAATAAAGTTATGGTAGTAGCACCTAAGTTTGAATAGACTGTCAAATGTAGGATCCTGCTACTATGACCCTCTTTCTATCACTGCTTTTTTATCAGACAAGACAGAAGTGTGCTCTACTGGAAAGAATATAGAATTTGAGTAGAGAGATTCATACTCTAACTTCTGAAACAATCAAACTACTATATAATCATTTGCCTTTTAGAAAATTTTGAAGGTCACCCAAGAATTGCATGTTTTCTAAACTATAAAGCCCTGTGTGGATATTTTTAATTTAAAGTGTATCTGATTTTTGTTCTAGTCTCTTCTGTGTGCTAGTTTTTTAAGCTAAGTGGGTATGGTTGAAATCCTTAGGAAGGAGATTGCTTTCTTTGGCCAAAGATTACAACTCCATGTGTATACTTATATTATTGAAGTTTTACATGAATTGACAATGGAGGAAAACCATTTTTCTTAAAAAGGAAACTTTAGATGTGGATGACATTTATTACTTGGTATTACATAATTGTTTAGTTGGTGGCAGAAGCAAGGTTTATATACAGATTCTTCAAGCATAGATTTTTCTTTTTCCCTATTATTCTGTGTCTGTAAGTTTTAAGATTACTAGGTATGACTAACTGTTCAGTCCTGGCTGGCCTGGAACTCACAGTGAGCTCTTTTTGCCTCTGCCCTTCTGCCCCTCTGTCCCTTTGCCTTTGCCTCAGTTGAGAGGCAGGCATGTACCTCTGCATCTAGCCTTTCTTTTCTCTCTTCCACCTCCTCCTCCTTCTTTTCTTCTTCTTCTTCTTCTCACTTTGTAATGCAGGCTGTCTTGTAGTGGTTCTCTTGGGCACATTGGTAAATCTTTATGGCTCATTGGAAATAATGTAAGAAAAAAGCAAGGAAGCAGTTTAAATTTCAGTGCTTTGGCTACTTCCTGAATAATACACCTTAAACCTTTGTCCATAAATTCTCCCTGGTGATGTGTTTACTTGCTTGCTGGTCAACACCTTTCTCTCCCCCCAAGTTTACATCTCATGTTTCTACTTTAGCTTCTTTTGGTATTGCTTGAACAGTTGCAAACTTAGAAAAGCACACAATAGTGCTTGATGAGAGTTTCAGAGTACAGATTGATTTGATAGTAATTTATTTAGATCGAAATTGCTTTATGCTCTGTTACATATTTTATGATAAATATAGACTGCTATTAGGAACTTCTGGTTGAACACCAAATTCTTTGAAATTTGTTGAGAAGTGTTGTTAGAAAAGTTTTTTCTTTCCTTTAGTTGTCTGTACAAAGAGATGTCTCAGAATATTGTAATTTTTATACAGGTAGACTTTAAATAAGGTTTGTACTTGGTAATGATGCCTCTTGTCATTTGATGAGACAGAATATCTTACAATGTGTGGTCAGGATCACTCCCCAGGGTACTTAAGTGATGCCCCAAAAGAAGAACACGTGGTCTCCCTTTCTTCCTCCCGGGGGTCGCGTTTCTGTGGCTTCCCGGTTTCCCCCTCCGGGCCACCCGAGAGCGCAGATCTCCCATTAAACCTGGATATTTCTTAATTTGGCTTGATTGGGAATTTTTGTGTCGTCAGGGAGCTAACATTAGGAAATATTCCTAACAATACTTACTAATGTATTATTACTTTATTAACTATGTTTTTACTGTTAACCTGTTTCTTGACAGATTATGCTATTCATTTTTTTTGGTGGTTCTATTTCATTTAATTACATTCATTAACTTCTCTAGTTTTACTAACAGCCTCTTCTTAGGCAGAGGAGCCCATAGTTGTTACTAATACATTAGAGCAATTGTAAGATCCTCATTTGAATTCTGATTTTTCAGCTCTATTATTATTAATACTCAGAAATCTAGGAGCTTAAGGTGAGATGTCCAGATTGGAAAATAAAGACATGGAAATACATGATTATGTGCAATGGTTTCTTAAAGGAGTTCTTTTATTTGTACATGAAAGCGGTCAATTGCTAGGGTTACTTTGAAATAAAGATGCCTTCACAGGAAACCTATATCCTCAAGTGAGAGTATAAAAAGAAAAGCGAAATTTAGATGAACAGCAAAAGATGAGGAAAATTAACTCTTAAAAGTATATTTGAAGAAATAGAAACTTTTCCTTTCAGTACAGGTTTTAGCCATATCCTTAAATGCATATCTAAGATGTGTATATCTTTATCACCTATCTCTGGCATTTTCTGTTAGTATACTTTCCATTGATCAATATCAGTGTGGACTCACTGTGGCAAATGTAAGAGATACATAGTTTCGTGCTACGTGCATAGATTTTGAAATTTAGGTTTCCAAATGTAATTGACAACTATGATAGGTTATCAAAAGGGACTATTAGATAAGGTGGAGATGAGCTTTAAAGGACAGATGTTAACACATTACTCGTACAGCTTTTTAGGATTCATTTCTACAGCAGTCAGTACGGTATTCTCTTAAGGGAGAAGGAATTTCTGCTCTCCTGTATGGTCATTTCACTGAATGCAGTAAGGAAAAAGATGGGTGGTTTTAGTGACGATTTTAAAGCATTCTGATAAGATGAAAGAAATTAGAGAAAAATAAACCTAATGCAGTTTTGATACCATTGATCCCAAGGCTTGTTTGGCATTGAATCTGATCAAAACCTCTATTTATTGGTTATTTTTGAGCTATTATACAAACATGCTTTTAGTTTGAAATTTTATCATCAATAAATAGTTGATGTTAACATACAGTGAGTTTATTAAATAGTCTCTTTTGGGGGAAACAAAACTAGAACATTTAACTAAGGCAGTTCTGACAATATATAGTTTACTAGTGTCACAAAGATGACCAGAGAGAATTTGTAAGGCTTTTGATTAGTAAACTTCAGGGGAATTAGGGGCTAAATATTTAAATTTTGCAGTACAGGAGGGGAAAATGTGCCCTACTTATTGTAATGGTGATTGAAGATTTCTAAAGAGGGCTAGGAAGAGGAGGGAGATGATTCACTAGCAAATGTCAGCACATGCACCTGCAGTGTTCTCTTTCTAACTAAGCCTCACATTTCCTGCTTCTTCTAATTCAACCTCAAATGATCCTTGTAGCCCAGTTCTTCTCCAAGTTTTTTTTTTTTTTGTGCTGATCACACTTACATTAGCGTTCCCTAAAGAGACCAGAAGTTTGTTTTTCTTTGTTTTTTTTGTTTTGTTTTTTTTTGGCCACTGGACTTTGGTCAGGACATTTCCTGTTTGATCTGTTTTCTCTTTTCTTTTCCATCTTCGAATATCTTACCCGCCTGTCTCTGGTTAATTCATCAATTCTTTCTAATTTTCTCTTAAAAAGAGCCTGTAAATTTCTAAATGTATATGTATAGGAGTATATATATATATTGTATATGTATATTTTACTACTAACTTCTAGGTAAACTGTTCTTTAATTTGTATGAAAAATTATGTAATTTCTTCATTTCCCCTTTATTTTTGAGGAAATACTCTGAACATAGCATTATTGTCCCTAGACACTTCAAGTTTTGTTATTTCTCTTTAGAAATGTGCCAAAAACGTGCAAGGGACATTCTGTTAGAATTGTTTGCTATAGATCTAAATGATTGTGTCTCTCTTTCTCTCCCTCCCTCTCTCTTTTCTTTGTAGTATGATTTTTCTAGAAATCTGTTTAAAAAGTGACCATTCTTTTAAAGTATATTTAGCACATGTGTGTTTTTGTGGAATTAGTGCTATTGGGGATTTAGGTTTATATAATTTTTCTTTTTAAACTTATGATTAAATGAAACAATTCTTTAGCCCAAAAAAATCAATAGAAATAATGTGGTGATATAAAAACTTGCTGCTAGGCTATTAAAAAATTAGTAATAGTACTAGGCACAGTGATATGTTCCTTAAAAATTATTTTTTTCCAGTCGAATGTATGCTTTGCCTATTTGAAAACTGAATTTTTCTAGGCATTGTGTTGTCAAAGTATTTTGTACAGTTTTTTATGTAGCCATTTAAGATTAAATTGCTTTAAAATTCTGTCGGGATAAAATATTTAATAGTGATACCATCTAGTTTGTGTTACAAAGACCATATTCTGTCTCCATGTATTTTGGAGAGAGGAATATACAGTAAGATAATAACCAAAATTTGAATGTAATCTCTAGCTGCATTCTCTTTTTCCACCTTCGTTTTCCTGGGATGTGTAATCCCCAAGTGTCACACAAAGAAAAACTAGCAAAAGTTTAGGCAGAAAGTCAAACTTAGATATGTGAATAAATAAATGTATTGTCGGTTAGGTGAAGAGTCTTGATCAGTAAAGAGCCTGTAGAGTTCTTCCTTCCCAACAAATAGCTGTATTGGTTGTATTCAAGTGATGGTAACAGTTAACAGGTTAAGTTGATTTGTTCTTGTTGTTACTGATTATTTAGAGAAGAAGAAAAAAGTGAAGACCTGAAGGAACAAGCTTAGAAAAAGTGGAAACGGTGTGCCTTAGGTAGAAAACAGAATTTGTTTATTGATTGGGCCTAATTACTAGCTTTAACACTAAGCAAAAATTAGTTGATTTTTCATGGTGAGTCTTGATGATAATAGTGGATTCTGAAGGAAGCTAAAGAATGAAAATATTCTAGACCAGGACAACATAGTAAAAAGAAGTAGTGAAGACAAGAGTACTAGTATTTGCAAAACAGAAAATTTTGAGATGAGCTGGGGAAGAACAGCAACAGCCAACTGAGATTGGAGCTAACTGGCAACTGCCCACAGATGTTAAATGTAACACGAAGTTATCGCACACACACAAAATCAATTTCTCTCTCTCTCTCTCTCTCTCTCTCTCTCTCTCTCTCTCTCTCTCTCTCTCTCAACACACACACACGTATGAGGGTATCAGATTCAGATCTTGGAGTTATGGACAGTTGTGAGCTGCCATGTGGGGGCTGGAATTCGAACCTGAATACTCTGGGAAAGCAGTCAGTACTCTGAACCACTGAGACTTTTTTTTTCAGTCCCCTTGCCCCCCAGGCAAGATATCTTTAAGGATTTTTATAAATATTCTAGTGATGAGATGCGGAAGATTGTTTATAACATTATAGCATCAAGGAGAACTTGTTGATTAGGATATATATTGCTGTGTGTGCATTTGTGCATGTGTGTCTGTCTTGACACTTTAAAGAGTGAACATAGATTGAGCCTAATGTGTTTTTAGTGTTTCTGAATCTATACTGATTGCCTAATCAGAGATTATGTTAACATAAAACCATGTTTGTCCACATCCAAAAACAGTACATTTAGGGGAAGAACTAGAATTTTAGTTGAGATAGAACAGGAAATATTTTTGAAGATGGGTTTTTACTGATGTCATGCAATCTTATCTTTTTTTCCTCAAAAACTTTTTTTTTCTTTCCTAACTTCTTTTCTGCCTTTCCACTTTTCTTTCTTGTCTATGGCTTACATCTGCCTGTGGTTTTTATTGGTACATGTGCTTAGCAGTTTTTCTGACTCATCTCCTAAGGACATTGTGCAGCATTAATCATGATTTTTTATTTTTGAGACAGAGTCTCATGTATCCCAGGCTCACCTTAAGCTCACTGGCTAGGTAGCCAGGATGCTCTCTAATTTCTAATCCTCCTGCCTTCTCTTCTTCAGTGCTGCCAGCAACTCTGGTTTGTTTAGTGCTGAGTGAGGCTGGAACCTAGCAAGCACTCTTCTTATATCTTTATTTCTTGGTCATGGTTTTTGTTAGTACAAGTATACCTTAAATGGTCTAAATAATAAATATATATCATAACATGCTGTTGTGAAAAATACACATTAATATAGCTATCATCTGGGTGAAGAAGTAAAATATTACCACCACCCTAAAAGCTTTTGAACCCTTTCTGCACACTGTTTCTCAGGCATAATGTATGTATTCAAATTGGTATCATTTGTTGGTAAGTGGCCTGTTTTTGTGGAGAGCTAGATCTCAACCTAGGGCCTCATATGTAGCATGAGGGGTCTGCTTGTTGGTGTGTCTGTCCCGCCCAGCACCCCACAACTGGCATACCCCAAAGAAAATCATACAGAGGACTCTATAAGATTATAAAATTGATTGGCCCATTAGCTCAGTCTTCTTATTAACTAATTCTTACATCTTACGGTAACCCATAATTCTTGTCTTGTGTAAGCCATGTGGCTCAGTACCTTTTCCAGTGGGGCAGGTTACGTCTTGCTTCTCTGTCGTCTGGACAGGAATGTGTGGAATGGGCTTCCTAGCTTTCTCCTGTTCTCGTTGCCCTGCCTCTACTTCCTGTCTGGTTGACCCCGCCTATACTTCCTCCCTGGCCAATCAGCATTTTATTAAAATACATGATTGACAGAATACAGATAATTCTCCTGCACCATTCATACATTCTTCCACTGAGCTCTTGGTCTCTCTCTTTCTAACCTTCTTGATGCTTCTGCCCACAGGCATGCACTGTCTTCTCTTCTTGTGCTTGCACTGATTGACACATTTTAAATAAGATTTTAAATCCCTCCCCCAATTATTTTCTGTCAGCCCTTTGACTCCTCTTTTACACATTTCCCACCCACTTATTAAAATAATCTAACAGATAAATACCTATTTCTTCAGGAAAGAAGTCAAATACTGCCATAAGCAGGTGTAAAGGTTTGTTCCTCCTGACAAACTGTCTAGTAGAAGTCTTTAACATTGCAAATAAACATGTATATAAATAGTCACTCTTTTTTTTAAAGAAAAAAACTAGATAAGGTGTGATTCATTAGAATAAAGTTACTAAAGACATACGAAGTATTTTGTGATATATTTTTGTATAAATATATTTAGATTATTTTATTATTTTAGAAGACGCTAATATTCAAAATACCCAACTTAATGATTATAGGACTAGTGTTAGCTCTTAAAAAGCTTTACAAAGAATATATGATACTGGTAGAATAATACATCATTTAGTAGAAGTTTTAAATCACCAGAATTTAAATATTACCATAACTCAGTAGATTTTTTTTTATTTTATTTTACTGTTTTCTGCTATGAACATTTGTAACATTTTTTAAATTAGTTAATTTTTAAAAGAAAACTATCTCTTTTCATTTTATATACCATCCCAGTTCCCGCTCCCTCCCTCTCCCCCCACCACACCCCCTATCCACTCCTTAGAGGCTAAGGCTTCCCATGGGGAGTCACTAAAGTCTAGCACATTGCTTTGAGGCAGGACCAAGACCCTGCCCACTTTATCTAGGCTGAACAAGGTATCCCTTCAAAGGGAATAGGTTCCAAAAAGCCAGTACGAGCAGTAGGGATTGATCCTGGTCTCACAGTCAGTGGCCCCCCATTCTGCCCCAGTCATGCAACTTATCACCCACATTCAGAGTGGTCTAGTTTGGTCCCATGCTGGTTCCCCTACTATCAGTCCCATTAGCTCAGGTGAGCTATTTCAGTGAGTATCCCCATCATGGTCTTGACCCCTTTGCTCATATTATTGTTCCTCCTCTTCAGCTGAATTTTGGGAGCTTAGCCCAGTGCTCCGCTGTGGATCTCAACATCTGATTCCATTAATTGTTGGATGAAGGTTCTGTGATGACAATTAAGATAGTCATCTGACTATAGGGAAAGACCAGTTCAGGCACTCCCTCCACAATTGCTTTGAATGTTAGCTAGGGCCATCCTGGTAGGTTTTTGCTACCCCCCAAATGGCTCCCTCAATCAAGATATCTCTTTCCTTGTTTTCCTACCTCCTCCCCTTCTCCCATTTTATTCTCCCTTCTCCCCCCACCTCCATGGCTCCCAATTTTCTCAGGAGATCTTGCATTTGTGACATTTTCATTTTAGAGAAAGGGTCTCAGTAGCCTAGATTGATTCATTATCTTTCTCTCTACCTTCTGAGTATAAGATAAATAGCCATGAATCACCATGCTGGACTTATGAGGTGCTGAGGATCAAACTTAAGGCATCGTGCATATTAAGTATGAACTACATCCCCAATCCAATAGATTTGTAACTTTTTTAAAATTCAAAGCATTTTGAATACTCCTTTTGAGCAGGTGGCAATTAACATGATCAAGTTAGGCAATGACAAAATAGAAGTCTATTCAGTAAAAAGAATCTCTTTCCTGAATTTGTTCTGCTTCAAATCATACTTTTTTTAAAAAAAATTATACAATGATAATTTAAGTCTATTCAGTAAAAAGAATCTCTTACCTGAATTTGTTCTGCTTGAAATCATACTTTTTTAAAAAAAATATATATGCAATGAGAATTTGAGGAAAAGAAACTGATAGACTAAGGAAAGTTAGCTTAGAAACAGATGCACGTGAATGTCAGCATTTCCATGGAGCTGTTAAGTAAGAATGTTTTTTTTCTATAAATAATGTGGGAGTTGTTGGATATTAATACAGAAATGAAAACTTGACTCCTCACTAAAGCAATATAAAATGCAAATGGGTTGCATGCCAAAACATGGAAAGCAAGCTACAAAGTTTTAAAAAGGCTTATTTTATATAATAGACTAGAAATATGATTAATCCCTAAACTTTGCCCTCTCCTTTAAAATCAAACCTTTTTGTGTACTTTTCTCTACCTCTCCCAAAAAATTCCAGAAGCAGTGAAACTGTTTATTTCCACAGAATTTTATTAAACCATGAAATATTGTTTGTTTGAATATTTAAAAAAGTTTAACTTTCCCATTTTATATGAAATTAGACCGTGTACATTTAATTGTATAAAAGGGCTAGGTGCTCCTTTTTATTTTTAATAACACAATATTTTTATAATCCTGAGATTTAAAAATAGCTTTGCATAAAACGAGTTTTACTGTATTACCAAGTAGAAAAGCATGCGCATGTGAAAAGTTAAGATATCTTATGTCTATATTCTTTCAGGGCAATTAAAGCATTTCAGGAGGTGCTTTATGTTGATCCCAGCTTTTGTCGAGCCAAGGAAATTCATTTACGACTTGGGCTTATGTTCAAAGTGAACACAGACTATCATTCTAGTTTAAAGGTAGGTTGTTGGGGTTTTTTCAAGATACAATGTTGTGTTTCTCTGATTGTTGTTTTTGTTAAATATTAGAGCATTGAGAGATGTTAACTTATATTGGCATGTTCAAAGAAAATTTATTTAGATGAAGGAACTGTACATCAACTATGAAATAAAAGAAAAATTGGATTTCACAATACAATGTGTTTTGATACTGAGAGCTGCCTGGTAATTTATCATACCGTAATTAAACTTTCGTTTTAAGTTTTGTTAAAGTCTGTTAGGAAATGATCTTGGGGCATCTGCAATTCCCTGAAGAAGTGATTGTCCATTATAGAGGCCACAGACTGCTACTTAATGTTTTGTCTGTGACCTAGCCATCAACCATTTTTTTTACATGACTTTATATAAATTTGTCCACTTCAACCAGCAAGACATGTCTTGCATTTATATAATAAAAAGAGTATTTTCATGGCGTTTGGACTACTGGTTTATAAATATTGTTGGGGAAAAATAATATGCTTTTGGTTGAGCATCTTCCTACCAGTGAACATTCAATATTTCTTCCAATTTTCATTTTATATTGAGTTTCTTCTGCCTTTGACATCATTACTAGGACTTTCATGAAAATAACACTTACCTACATGACAAAAAATTTTAATTTGGAAAGATTACAAGTCCTAGGAACAAGCTTTCAGTTTTATGAACTTGATGACTGCCGAGTTTTGTTGCATATTGGTCATGATTCTAAAGGTTGTGGGAAGGGTAGAGAAGGGAGATAAAGAATGACTTTGCATTTGGTTGTAATTTGAACTCACTAGTAAGGAACTGCCAAGAGGTGTTTTGTTTTTAAACTATCTATAAGTGTTCCTAATTGTTCTAGATTTTTAAAGTAGAAAACTATAGCACAAATAATAAAAACCCAGAGACAGATATCAGGGTTCAAGCTGAAGATCAGAAAAACAAAGCTGCCAGCCACTGGCTTTTAACCTCTACCTCAGACCGAAATGGGCCATCCTGCCTCCACAAATCCTCAAACTGAGACTTGAGTGTGAGAACTGTCTCCTCCCATTTTATATTCCTCTCTAGTGCTGGGATTAAAGGCGTGTACCACCACCACCTGACTTCTATGGCTAACTAATGTGGGTGCTGAGATTAAAGGTGTGTGAAACCACTGCCTGGCATGTATGACTATCTAGTATGGCTTCTGGGATTAAAGGTGTGTGCCACTACTGCCTGGCCTGTAGGGCTTTGTGTTCTGATCTTCAGGCAAGCTTTATTATTAAAACACAAATACTATACCACTATAGAAAACTGTCCAAATACTGTTTTTCCTCCAACCTTTCTTGCTTTTATAAGGAAAAATGCGGATAAGAATTATGCAATCAAGAACATTAAGACAAATGTAATTTGTATTTGTAATTGTAAGACAAATGTAAGATTGTAAAAAATGTAGACCACAATAGTTGAAGGTAAGTGCAGTAGAGGAATAGGTCCCAGCATGACTAAGTAGTGTGGAGAGTATAATACCTGGAATTTACAGTTTTCCTCAGCTTAGTGGAATATTTTTTTAAAATAAACTATGGTAAATCATTGGGTTTGAAGTAGAAAATAAATTTAGAAATGTTATCTTATATACTTTAAAAGTTCCTTCTAGATAGTCAGTTTTCATTAGCTATCAAAGATTCCTAACTATGTTTTATTACACAAAATAAACATCCCTCTTAATTGCAGAAGGGTTGATAGCAGTTAACAAACTTTATTCTGGGTATGCATTGTGGGTAGTAATTAGATATGTTTCAAATTACAGAATGTAACTATACCTGAATCTTAGTACAATGATAACTTTAGTAATGTCTGAATAAAATTCTGTTTTCAAGAAAGAAACAATATTAAAAGTTCCTTTAAATCAGGAGGTGTGGTGTTTCAAATCTAACTAGAAGCATTCCTGCTTCTCAGCCAAAACATTCCTGTATAGTTTTTCAGTGCTAAGGTAAAATGCTAACAAATCTTGATCATGTTTGTCTTACCAAGAATGCTCCAAATAAGGGGAGCCTTCTTTTTGGGAGGGAGTTGTTATTTGTTTAAAATAATTGATAACATCCAGATATTTAATAAATTTCTACAAACAGGTGATTTTAAGAACTCTTGGTATTTTTCTTCTTCACAATATCAAGGTTTTGATTTGATTTTCTCTTTACATTGATACTTATTTTGTAAAGCCTTCTCTCTAAATTATGTATTCATTGTCTATTAAATGGAAATTTTTGAATCTCAGCACTTTTTGGTTCCAAGAGCATCTATTTTCGTTTATTATTGTAAATGTTTAGCTTTCAGTGCATGGAGGTAGAAATTAGGAAGAGGGGATGTTCACTTCTTCCTTGGACGACTTCCAGTTTTTTTTTTTAAAACAAATATTTTACCTCCATCTGGATAAGGAGAGAACCTCTGATGACTCTTCTACCACATCAGACTTTTTTATAGCACAGTATACTAGAATAGATGCCTTTTAGACTGCAGTGTTAGTAGAGAAAAGATCTCTTTCGTTGAGCCTGATGAATTATTTCCTTAGGACCCATATGGTAGTAAGAGTGAGCAGATTCCTGAAGGTTGTTTTCTGACCTCCACACATGTATGCACACGTAAATACAAATAAATTTAATTAAGTAGCTCATGTATGAAGTCAGGCCTTTGAAATTAGTTGAGTAAACTGACCTGAAGTTTCATCAGAGATGATTCCTTTTAGTTCTATTTTGACTTTTTTTTTTTTTTAGTGGATGAGGGATACTTTTATAGTCACATATAGTAGTTTTTGTGCCTAGTATAGTGCTGTCATTTATTAGTAATGTCAATAGGTAGTGATCATCATTCATTCAGGAGAATGATCCTATCTTCATGTTAATCTTTTCAGAAGTATTTCACGTTTCATCTCATTAGATGGAATAAAACATGGTCTTTTTTAATTGTTTATCAAAGGAGATGTCATTCTTAGAACAGTTATGCTCAGTTTTTGAGCAAGGTTCAAGTCCATAAATATACTATTTCTACATAATGGAGGGATGAAACAAATAAAAAGAATATTTTAGTAATGAGGGTACTGTGAATATTCCTTCCATTACAGATCAGATTTTTTTTTTAAAAAAAAACATGTTTGTGGAAGTATATGTATTTATGTGCAGGTGTGCATGCTTTGAACCCAGAAGAGGATGTCTTCTTTATTCTCTCATTAGGGTTTCTTCTTAAACCCTAGAACTAGCTCACAGTTTCTCAGCTAGGCTGGAAGCCATCAAGCTCCAGCAATTTTCCTTTCTCTGTCCCCTTCACAGCTGAACTTACAGACATTTAGAACACACCCTGTTTGTGACATGGGAGCTGACATCCAAACTCTTGTCTTCATGATTGACCAACAAACACTCTTAACTACTGAGCTATAGGTCTAGCTTCTGATCAGTTCTTCTCTACCTTATTTCCTTGACTTTTTCCTGAAGAGAGATGTTGCTTGTATTAATACTTTTAAAATGATATTTATATAAAAATAATTTATTTTCTTACTAGATTCCTTTTATCCATACATGAAATGGATCCAGAGCTTCCTTGTTTGTTTTAGTCAATGTTTCATAATATTTTTTATCAAAATACATCTCTAAAACAGATTCATTCTATTTTGGTACTATAGTAACAGCTCTCATAGCAAGCAAATTTGGTTTTGAAATTTGATTCTGCCACATACCTTGTAACTAATTTTGTAACTTTAATAAAATTACTAATTTCTGATTCTTTCTGTCTACTGAACCAGAATAATTATACCTACCTCACAAAGTTGTTATGAAGGTATACCTAAATTTATATTACATAATATAGAATATTATATAATTATGTTTATAATATATGTGTTATAAAGATGTACATGGGTAAATATTTATGTACATATACATATTCTGTGTCTTATAGCCTTTTTTTTCCAACTATAAAGGAATGTGAGATAGGATCGCCTTATTAGTCTGAGCTGATCTAGTCTTATCCCTACTGCTGGGATTCACAAGTGTGTGCTCTCATGTCCAGCTTCAGTTCTTTTTTTTTAAATAATGTTTATTGTTTATTTAATTTTATTTTATGTGCATTGGTGTGAAGGTGTCAGATGCCCTGCAACTGGGTCTTCAGACAGTTGTGAGCTGCCATGTGGGTGCTGGGAATTGAACCCACGTCCTCTGGAAGAGCAGTCAGTGCTCTTAACCACTGAGCCATCTCTCCAGCCCCCCAAACAAATGAATGAGAAATATTTCTCTGGTCTGAGCCACCATGTGGTTGCTGGGAACTGAACTCAGGACCTCTGGAAGAGCAATAAGTGCTCTTAACCTCTGAGCCATCTCTCCAGCCACCCAACTTCAGTTCTTTAGTTCTTTTTAGTACAGTTGGTTTTTGATTTGGGTGTGGTGTGTCTCCCTTCCCCATTGTTTTGTTTTGTTGTTTTGAGATAGGCTCTCGTGTAACTCAGTCCAACCTTGAACCTAGCAAAAGTTAGTCCTGAACTCTTTTTTTTTTAATTAAATTTTATTTATTTTATGTGTATGGGTATTTTGTCTGAATGTGTATCTGTTTACTACTTGCTTGCCTGGTGCCTGAGAAACTAAAATTATAGAAGTTTGTGAGTTGCTATATGGGTGCAGGAACTTGAACCTAAGACCTCTGAAAGAGTAGTTGGTGCTCTTAATCACTGAGCCATCTCTCCAGCCTCTAGCCTTGAATTCCTAATCTTTCTGACTATCTGCTAAGTCCTATGATGTGTATGATATGTGTGTACTACCATGCCTTCATTGATTGTGTGTATATTTTTGTTTTATTGTGTGTGTGTGTGTGTCTGTGTGTGTGTGTTTTTGTTTTTGTCAGTCTGCCTATTCACAGAAATATAAAGTTAATGACCTCATTTGTCAATCATGGGGTTATTTTTTTTCCATTAAATTGGCCAGTAAATAATCTCATGTGTTTAGTTTGTCCTGGGCACATTTTTCAATTTGTAAACTGGTTTACTATTACCTGAATGAAACTTCATTTTAGGGTGATAAGTCTATATGGCATTTTAAAAATTTCTTTCTTGAATCAGATATTACTTGTTTTTAAAAAAATTCAATAAATTTAGGGTGTTATTTTTTATTTCCTTTTAATGCTGTTAATGCTAATTGCTTATTTTTACATACTTTTCTAAAAGTATACTAATTGTGACAAATAGTTTTTAATATTGCCCCTAGTTTCAACACCCTGCTATACTATTAAAATTATTTCTTGGAGTTGAAGCTAATAAATGAAAATAAGATCCATGTTCTTCAGTCAGTTAATGCCAGTGCATCTGTTTAATGTATTGAGGGTAGTCGAGAACTTCTAATATTTGTATATTTAAATATTATTAAAGTATATCAAGTTAAGAACTTTTACGTTTTGGAGCTGGAAAGTTGGCTTAGTGCTTAGGAGCCCTTACCACCCTTCCAGAGGACCTGAATTCAGGTCTTATCACCTATGTTACCTGTAAGTCCATCTCCAGGAATTCAGTCAATATCCTCTTCTGTCCTAGTGGATACCTGGATACCTGTGCGCTCTCTCTCTCTCTCTCTCTCTCTCTCTCTCTCTCTCTCTCTCTCTCTCTCTCTCTCTCTCTCTCTCACACACACACACACACACACACACACACACACTTAAAAGAAAATAAATCTTGTTGCCCAAAAGAACATTCAGATTGATCATCTGTCTTATCTTTCTAATTTATCTTTCCTGTTCCTGTGGGTCAGAGAACAACTTATGGTAGCTGATTCTCTCCCTTCATCATATGGTTCTCAGTGATTTAAATCAAGTTCTCTATTGATCTTTTATCTACTGAACCATCTCACTGACTCCTGTTTACTTTTTTTGAGACAGGGTTTCTTTGTGTATCCCTGTCTGTCGTCCTGGAGCTCTGTAGACCAGGATGGTCTTGAACTCACAGAGAACTGCCTGCCTCTGCCACCTTCTCCCCATTCCCAGCCATTTCTTAAAAAGACTCTCTCAACCTTTTTTTCCTCTTTTTAAGCAGAAGTTATAGATTGTTGCTAATTTTTTTTGTAATTTGGTATTTGAAGATGATAAGTGATTGAAGGGGTTGGTTCATATGAAAGGGATGAGATGAGAATAAAAAGGACAGTTGAACATAAATGGGTTTAACTCAAATGATGCTCTTTTTTTAAGTGAAAATGTGGCTCTTTACTATGTATTGGTATTTCTAAATGGCTAGATATTTAAGTGAGGAGGTTATAAAATGTTAAAATGTGTACTTATAGTATAGACTCAAAACAATTAGGATAGAAGTTTAGTTGTTGTCTAAAATAAAAATGGATATTGAGTTGTTTTTGCTGAATGCCTTAGTACATCACTTTATTTATTCCTTTACCTTCTTATAGTCAACATTTAAGGAGAATAGCACTTCACATTGTTTTTACCTTACTTGAAACTATTCCATTTATTAATGTTGATGTAATCTTATATCCTACATAAAACATAGTAATCCTTTTTAAAATATGATCTTGATAAGTAGCTCACGTTAGCTTTGATCTTACTATGTAGAGACTAGGTTGACCTGGAACTTCAGTCCTCTTGTCTCAACGCCTGAGTGCTGGGAGTACAAGTATGAACTACTATACCTGGTTCAAAACTTGCAAATTTTATTCTCAGTTTAAAATGCTGATACAGTAGCTCCAAAAAAGATAAACTAAGAACAAGATATTTACTTCCTTCTTAGAAACCATCTTTGAATCTATGAAATGCTTCATTTTTTGTTATTATAGATACACAGTTTGTTTTCATGTAGTTAAGCTATTGTGAATTGAAGAAATATGTCCTAGGAATTTGAATATTAGATATTGATTTCATCCATACTATTAAATTTCAAAATATCTATGTTTCTTTATTGATACTTTGACCTTACATTTCAGTTGTCTGGAAATAGTGACAGTTACTATTAATTCCTTCTTAATACCTAATGTGTTCTCTTTCTTTCATGATCTTATGTCTTCTGACATTTTAAAGATCCTAGTCTTGGAATGAATGGAGAGAGAATATCTCACCCATAGGATTTATCTTTTTAAAAGGTGATTGTAAAGATCCTCATGTTCTCCAATAGTTCAGAAAGATTTGTTGAAAGCTTTAAAACTTAAGACTTAGTGTTGGATTTGGCCTATTGCAAGGTACTAAGAGAAGAAATTCTTCTCTAAAGGATTGACATAGTATTGATGTCATAGACACTGTCTGTACTTATTGTTTAAGTTGGTTGTAACAAATACAGTGAGGAAGGCCTGTTCTGTATTTTTAAACTTTTTCTTTGATGAACTTGATACTCGAGTGTGTCTATTATTGGTAGCAATACCACTAAGTCCAGGATGATTTACAAATAAAGTTGTGTTCATTACCACATATTAAGCCTTATGAGATGAATCTTAATACTTGTTTCTTTTGTGTGTTTAAGCATACATTAAAAGCCATTAGAGTAGTATTCCGGTAGAAATTTTAGTAATTTTTTTCTACTTATAGTTACATTGTGTATTTCTTCCTTCAGAAATACTATTGATTCTTCTATTTTAAGACTTTGCTTCGCTTTTTATGATCAGCAGGACTTTGGATTTTGATTGTGGAAATTGGAAGCCACTTCATTTCCTATGAATTAAACCTTCCTTAACTGTCACTGGCAGTGGGACTCTGTTTTCAATTGGCTAGAACACAGCTGTTCCTTTTGACACGATACTCTTCCTGGCTGCTGTCTATGTATTTTTTCTCACTTGTAAAGGAGATACCTTTTCTTTGTTCATTCCTTTTCCTACTACTTGTTAGCTTTGCCTGGTGATAGTTCAATTGATTTATGTAACCATTTAATAATAGTTGCATTTCTCTACTTCACTTTACTTGTCAAATTTTGTTCTTATATTTGACATTTACTTCTCTGAGTTTGATTATGTATTCTCAATATAGAAAGTAGTAAAATATCTGAAATACTTTAGTACCTATGAAATATATATTTGAAAAGGTCCTAACTGCTTATATATGTAGCAGTAAATATGCTCTATACAGGAGGACTAGGGTAATTGCAGGTTTCTTACATCACAAATTTCTTTCCTAGATGTTTTAAGTGTGTATTCATTTGAAATTAAAAAGTGACTATTAGTATTTACTCATAATGGCTTAAGTTTGTAGTTACATTTGGTGTTAAACTGCAATTTTATGTAAAAAATCAGTGGTGTGGGACAATTGTCTGTATTTGGTCAATTATATTTTAAATAAACGCTAATTGGCCAGTAGCTAGGCAGGAAGTAGATGTGGGACAACCAGACAGGAATTAGAGGCGGGTCAAAGAGAACAGGAGAATTCTGGGAAGAAGGAAAGCCCATTCCTCTGCAGTCCTGGCCCAGCCACAGAAGAAGCTAGAAGTGACTGCCTCGCTGAATAAAGTACCAAGCCACGTGGCTAGCAAAGACAAGAATAGTGGACTAATTAAGTTATAAGAGTTAATAAGAAGCCTGAGCTAATGGGCCAATAGGTTTATGATTAATGTAGACCTCTGTGTGATTTATTTGGGACTTAATGATTGCAGAAACTGGGCAGGACAGAAAACTCAGACAACAAATCAGTATATCTAATTTCACTTTAAGGAAGGTTATGTTCCAAAATAACATGTTGCTTTACAAATTATGTGCATATCAGCTTTATTTTGAGTAACTCAAGCTATTCACTCAGTGAACTTGAAAATGTGGTTGCCCTATTCCGGTCATTATCTATGACATATCCTGGGTCTAGTTGTTTATTATTATTATTAACATTAATATTATTATATTGAAATTATATGTTATTATATTTTTATAATATATTAACATATATCAATATTATTATATTTTACTTTTTAGTGTTTTGAGACAGGGTTTCTTTGTGTAGTCCTGGCTGTCCTGGAACTCACTCTGTAGACCAGGCTAGCCTCAGAGTCAAAGATCTGTCTGCCTCTGCCTCCCAAGTGCTAGGATTGGAGATATGCACTAACACTGCTTGGCTATTAAAATTTTTAATGAGTCACTTCTACATTGAAAAATATCAGTAACAATGAAGATTTGGGAGAATAAATGGAATGGTTACATGAGTAAAACCTGAGTAAGAGTAGAAGGACAAATGAGTTGTTAGAGATGAATGGATGGGGCCACAAATTCAGACTACAGAATTTAAGGAGATTGCTAACTACTGACTTGATGTGGGAAGAGATTTTTTGTTAATTATTTTGATTAGTTACTTATCTTGAAATTGTGATCAAACATCTGACAAAGTAGCAATTCAAGGGAAGAAAGGCTTAGTTTGGTTACAGTTGAGTTGATGCTGTCCATCATAGCATAGAAGATGGGGCAGAAACTTGAGGTGGCAGAGAGTAGACAGGATACAGAAACTACCTTTCACAGTTTTCGCAAATAGTGCCTCCTGCTCAGGGTCAAGTATTCAAACACATTTTATAATCAAACTACTACAATTAGTTTGTTGACCAAAATAAGTGATAAAGTGGTGCACACCTTTAATCTCAACATTGGGAGGCACAGACAGGTGAATCTCGGTGAGATCAAGGCCAACCTGGTCTACAGAGCAAGTTCCAGGACAACCAAAGGTACACAAAGACACCCTGTCTTGAACAGTCAAAAAGAAGAAAGGGAGGAAGGAAGAAAAAAATGAAAAACGTAAGAGTAAGTTTTGAAATTGGGGGGTGAATATTGATGAATTGGAGTTAACCAAGGGATATCAAATGGTATAGGCCAGAGCCAGGAAGAATAGCTAGAAATAAGATTTGAATATCAGTTGTTTAAGTATGTTTTGTCTTTCTTTTCTTTTCTTTTTCTCAGAGAAACTTTTAAGAGATCAGACTGGCATAATTTCAAAGAAGGACCCTTCCCCCTTCAGTGAATAGAGTCAGAATCTGGTAGCTAATAGTAAGTCATTAATGTGCAATAGTCTCTCCTAGGAGCAGTCACAACAGCAGCTTTGTATGTAAAAAGACTCCAATGAGCTAAGTTTGAGAAGACATTAGGTCAATTTGGTCAAGAATGTTTCATTGCCTTTCTACAACCAAATCCTTTAATCCTTCATTTCTCTAATTGATTTTAGATCTTTTTTTTTAATTTTAAATTATACTTTTAGAAGACTGTAATGATTAGAAGAAAAAACGTTTCCTTTGCTTTGAAGCAGTTTCTGGCACACCTTTTCTTCTCTTGGGTAATAGAAAAGCCCTATTTTTAAGGGTCCAACAAAAATAATGTAAGTTCTTTAACCTGAAGTATTTCTTTTCTTATTTTAATTGTCTTGTGGAGGGGGCAGTACAAGGCCTTGTTATGGTCTATTCTCTGTATTTCCTCAATAAGGTAAAATTGAAATAAAACAAAACATAGATTTTGTAGCACACTAATTTTAGTGAGCATTGTAATTAGTACTGTAGTCACAGGGAAGTTCCTGGTATAGAGTAAAAAATGATAAAACCTGTTATTATCATGTAACAAACTCCTCCCACCCACCCAGGTTTCTCTGTGTAGCCTTGGCTGTCCTGCAATTCTATCTGTAGACCAGGCTGGCCTCGAACTTACACAGATTTGCCTGCCTTCTAAGTGCCGGGATTAAAGATATATGTGCTACCTCTCCCAGCACTAACATGTAACTCTTAAAAGACTGTATCTGTCATCATTGAACACAGCTAACAGTTTTGGCTATGGACTCATATTCTTTATATGTTCTGAAATATTGGTTTCTAGGTACAAGCACATAATATAAAAACCCTCAGAACAGTGGCATTTAACACTGCTGGTGGTGTATTAGAACCATAGGTAGGTTATTTTCTGTCTTCAATAGTGGTACCTCTAACTCTTGTTTAATCAAAACCTTGGATTTAGCTCAGAAACCAAATATTGCTTTAAATTAATAATTTTCAATAAATTGGAAAAATTCATTCCTTTTTCATAGGACTATGTATAGACAGACTCTAAAGCTAGGAATGAAGCACTTTAAAGAGAAATTTTTATTCATTTTACATTATGTAGATATAGATTTTATCCTTTAATTAGAAATCAAGTACCATAGGCAATATGGAACAAATGACATGCTGAGTAAGTCAAAGCCTTTTAAAACCAAAGTTGATGTTGATTATAAAGATATTAAGGACTCAACAGTTAAGAACACTGCCTGCTTTTCCTTTGGTCTCAGGTTCAATTCTTAGCATCCACATGGTAGCTCACAACTGTCTATAGTTTCAGTCGTCATCAACCCCCCCCCCCCCCCCGGGATTTAATACCCTCTTCTGACCTCTGTAGGTACCAGGCATAGGCACTCATAAATGCCAACAGAATCTGCAGCACTTCAAACTGCATAAAATTGTGAGGAGAATTAAAGGCAAATCTTTTTGCTTAGAGACCATTTGTTGTTGTTGTTGATAACATTGAGCCTTTGTGTTTATATATAGCCTTTTTTTTTGCCTATAGAAGCCTCTTTTAATAATGGCTGTTCTATACAACCAAAGTCAGTTTTAGCACTGTAGTATTTTGGTTTGAGGTACAGCTGTTTCCCAGTAGTGTCTATGGTTCATATGTTAATAGGTATATGTGTGTATCATATATGTACATATATTATGTTCCAATATTGGATATAAAGCTATAAAATCATGTTATCCATACCCCTAAGCTCCTCGTATTCCTTTAGTACACTGAAAGATGTGTCAGTGCTTTCCTTTATGTGGGATGATTTTGTATGCCTTTAAAAATTTTTATCTGTATTTTTATTTCATGTATTTGAGTATTTTGTTTGTAAATATGTGTGTGTACTACATGTGTGCAGTGCCTGAGAAGGGCCAGAAGATTTCTTTGGATGCCCTGAAACTGGAATCACAGATACTTGTGAAGCACAATTGTGTAGGTACTGGCAACTGAATCTAGGCCTTCTTGAAGAGCTGCAAGTACTCTTTAACTGCTAAAACATTTCTCCAGCCCCTTATTAATAAATTTATTTATTAATAAATATAAACAGTAATTATTTTGTAGGATCTTCGATTTTCTAATGCATGGTTTGAATGTATATTTTCTTTTGCTCAATAATTTTCCTCCATTTTTTTCTCTTTGGAAATGTTTGTAGGTTTGAACCAATGCATTTGTAGGTTTGAACAAATGCATAGTGATTTGATTGCTGCTTTTAATACTTATAAGTATATAAATATGTGACTCGAAAGATTCATGCCAGGTTTCTATGCAGAATCTTGAATGCTGATAAATGATCTTTTTTTCAGCATTTCAGTGAAATCAATAAAACTTAGACCATCCTTTTCAAGGCTATTTCCTTTTAGTTCAGTTGTTGCCTTTGTTGACTCAGTTAGGAAAGGACTGTCTTCTGTCAAATATGAATTTCTGTTTATAGGCTAGATGAGACTTAGAAATATAGTACAGACTGAAAGTGTGATTGCTCTGCTTTTCTTTCTGTCTAGAGGAAAGCCTGTTTAACTCTCATGCTACTCGTGTATCTTAAAATAGGCCGTTTTCTATTGCTCTGGTGGCACACTAAAGGGATGTTAGAAGACTCAGTATCTGTTTAGTAGACCAAAGGAAAGGGCAAGCAATCTTTGAAGTAGCAGATGTTGAGGCTTTTTTTTTTTTAAAGTTCAGTCAAATGTGGCATATAATTTTTAACATTTGTTGACCGTTGTGTTCGTAGTGTGTTTATGTTCTTAGGGCATTGGAGGCTTTCGATAAATTTGTTAAGTAGATTAAGCATTAATATTTAGTGTTTCTAGCTCTATTTTAGTTTGGCTATTCAGTAGTTACTGTAAACCTTAAGGTTTAAGAAAGCTACAAATGGAGAGGCTAGCTTGATTTTGCATATATGTAACAGGTATTTGTGATTGCACATATAAAGCTACTGTTTTCTTATGAAATGCTACTTTTCTAGCTTTCCATATAATTGTGGGTAACTGACAGTTTATTCTTATTACATGAAGATTCAAATTCAAGTGCAGTATTTTTGCTTTCATATTAAAATACTAAAATACCATACTTAATTTGATGATAGTATTTCTTTTGATGAAAGTTAGATCTCTTAGGGCTTATATCTAAAAATTTCCACCTTCAATGTCAATTATTTTTAGGTGGTTCAAGTATAAATAGAAATAAATTTATTAAAGTTGATTTCTTAAAAAAATTGTACATTGATTGTTTATTACTTTCAAAAGTTTTGTAGCAGCCTGGAAAATTAGAATATATATGTATATATTTATGCAATTTCTTTCAGAATATTAAAGAGGTTTTATTATCTTGCTTATTTAACTGAAAATTTATACCAACTATATAATGCTTGCTTACTTTTAAAAACTTGTTTCTATGTTTAACTTAATGTTGCTAAACTAGGTATATCACTAAGTATTTTTGCATTTTAAAAAATTTGTGTTAAATGCTGATGTTAACATGTATTTTTATGTATGCTTGTAGTAAATTTAATATTGCCTGTAAAATTAAGCAAATTGTATATATATATATATATATACATTCTAAAAGGAAAATTGTATTTTAAAGATAAATGCAGGCTAAGTATAAGGTACTTAAGTATAATGACTCTTGAAGAATCAGTGAAGGCAGATAGTTTTATCTTTCATAGCTTTTATAATGAAATTTCTGCTTTCAAAAGTTTAAGTTTCACTTTGAGATAAAAAGTATTTGGACGCTACTATTGGACTTTGACTTAATATTCTTAAAAATGATGGTACAGAGCTGGACATGGAAGTCAGTAGATTGGGTGCTTGCCTGGCACTGAGGAGACCCTAGGTTTGATCCCAGAATTTTTCCAAAAAGTAAATTAATAAAAAGATTCATTATATTTAAATTATTTTATAACACTTCTATTTACTTGAATACATAAAATCTAAAGCTTTTTCATAAATAAGAAGATACATAGATTAATTTGATAAGGTTGAATCTTTAAATTCTCTACTCTCACCTGCTTTAAGACAATAACCAACAATAAATATATCTCAGTTTTGAGCAGTGAATGTCCAAAGTAATTCTCATTAACTTGTTAGTATATTCTATTTGTTGAACATAATTCCACATTTTTATTAGATCTGACATACCTGAAAAATATTTTAAGATCCATTCATACAACTAATTTTTTTTAATGCATTAACTTTCTTACTTTCCTCGTTTGCAGCATTTTCAGTTAGCTTTGGTTGACTGTAATCCCTGCACTTTGTCCAATGCAGAAAGTAAGTATTACATACCTTTTGATGCATATGTTTTGCTTAGTATTTTACAAATGATGATAATACTTAAAATTATACTAACAACTCTGTTCAGTGTATTTCTTCAAGAATTATTGAGTGTAACTATTGGTTGCTATGGCTACTTGTACATATAGAATTGTGACATTAAATATTTTCACCAGTCTGCCTGGATAGGTAGTAAAGTAGGCTGATGAAGGTTGATTTTTTTTAAAATAGCTTATTAATTATATTGTAAATGACTTAGATTGATTATAAACAGTATTTTTCATTCATGTAGTAGATATGCAAAGATTTATGTGGTGTTAAAATTACTGGAACTATTTTGACTTTATTATAGTTGATATTTTCTGGTTAATTAAAGAAGAATGCTGTTGTGATGTATGTTTTGATCCAGAGGTTTTATTTTTTGTATAGATTTCCTTCCAGGAGCTGATGGATTGATAAGTTTGTCAGTGTATGTTCTAATGTATCCATGTAGTACACTTTAACTACTAGATTATTAAAGAATATTTTTTAATTTGATCTAGATTTTTTAAAAAGTATTTTTGGAAAATAGAACTTTTTAAATAGAAGAGAAAATAACACTACTACATGAAAATTTCAGGTTATTCAGTGAACCCTATTTGTCAGGAAATAACTGTTTGCTATAAAATGTTTGGGGGTTCTCTTTTCCTTTATCTTGTCCCATTTCTTCTTCCTCTTTCATGTTCCTTTCTTGTTAAGGGAGAAGTGGAAAGAGAACAATTGTTCTATTAAACTAGAGGTGCAGAGAGAGCAAACAGTTGAGTTGAGGGATACAGATTCAGCACCCAAATCCTTTGTCATTCTGTCCTCCTACTTAGACAACAGTACAAAAATATAATAGTGACAAGTAGTTTCGGTGTTTTTAAATGCCTATGAAAATTTTGCAGAATTTTAATTTTTAAGTTGTTTTTATTTATTTTTTTTTCTTTTTTTTTCGATTTGTTTATTCAAGTATGCGAAAACACTCTTTCCACTTCCTCCCCTCCTCCCAATACCCTCCCGCTCCCCCCACTCCCTCTCCTCCTCCCTCACCATTCCCAAGAACAGTCAGGGTTTCCTGCCCCATGGGAAATCCAAGATCCTCCCCCCTCCCTCCAGGTCCAGGAAGGTGAGCATCCAAACAGGCCAGGATCCCAAAAAGCCAGTCCATGCAGACGAAACATGCCATTGTCAATGGCTTCTCAGTCTTCATTTGGACCTTGGGGGCTCAGTCAGCCCCCATGTCAGCCACATTCAGAGAATCCGGTTTGATCACATGCTCGTTCAGTCCCAGTCCAGCTGGCCTTGGTGAGCTCCCATCCGACCAGTCCCCTTGTATCAGCGGGTGAACACACCCCTCGCGGTCCCGACCTCCAGTGCTCCAATGTGGGTCTCCCTCTCTATCTCCATCCATCGTCGAATGAAGGCCCCCTCTTATTTTGCTTTCGTTGTTCACGATCTCCCTCCATTTCTCATTTGGACCTAGGGAGCCAAGTCCAGTGTTCCAATATGCGTCTCTGTCTCTATCTCCATCCATCGCCATATGAAGGTTCTGTGGTGACATGCAAAATATTCATCAGTATGGTTATGGGCCAAGGCCGGTTCAGGCACCCTCTCCTCTGCTGCCCAGAGTACCATCTGGGGACCTCTCCTTGGACCTGGGAACCCCTCCAGAATCAAGTCTCTTGCAAACCCTAAAATGACTCTCTTAGTTGAGATATAAACTTCCCTGCTCCCATAACCATTCTTCCCCCCTCCCCCCTCCCTGTAATCCCCACACTCCCAGTTTACTCTGGAGATCTTGTCTTTTTCTCCTTCCTATGTAGATTCTCTCTTAGAATCCTCTTTGTTGTCTAGGTTCTCTGGGATTGTGGACTGTAGGCTGGTTTTTCTTAGTTTTATGTCTAAAAACCACTTATGAGTGAGTACATATATTTGTCATTCTGGGTCTGGGTTACCTCATGCAATATGATGTTTTTTTAAACCCATCCATTTGCCCACAAATTTCAAGATGTCATTATTTTTAACTGCTATGTAGTACTCCATTGTGTAAATGTACCACATTTTCTTTATCCATTTTTCAGTTGAGGGGCGTCTAGGTTGTTTCCCGAGTTCTGGCTGTGATAAACAATGCTGCTGTGAACATGTCCTAAGAGTGCTAATGCTAAATATTGAGGCAGATTGTTTCCTCATTTTTTGAGAAATCTCCATATTACTGATTTCTAAAGCAGCTGTACGAGTTTGCACTCCCACCAGCAATGGAGGACTGTTCCCCTTACCATCCTCTCCAGCATAATCTGTTATCAGTGGTTTTGATCTTGGCATTCCTACAGGTGTAAGGCAGAATATCAGAGTTGTTTTGATTTGCATTTCTCTGATGAATAAGGATGTTGAACAATTCCTTAAGTGTCTTTCAGCCATTTGTGATTTCTCTGTTGAGAATCTATACCCAGAATTTGTAATATAGCCTGAATTAACAGCCTGGACAAGCTGCAGTTGTAGCAGTTGAGGATGAGCTCTGCCCATCCTCACTGCTTCCTCCCATAAAGAAGTTATAAATAAGTAAAGTGAGTTTTCAAAACCATTTCTGTTGGAGAAATGCTTCTAGTAGTATTTAAGAAGTATAAGTTGCAGTTTATAATTTGAAAAGGATTATTGTGGGTGATGTGAGACTTTTCATTATAAGATTGCTTTGGGATAAGACAGTTTCTTTATTCATTAACCAATGAAAGCAACAAATAAACAGAAGAACCTCCTACACCATTTCTTCTTTTCTGTTTAAACAAAAATCAAGGTGTTAGCATAAAATAATTACATAAAACAGTTATTAAGCAAGAATTTCAGTTAAAATATTTATATCTACTTGATCTTTTATCATAACTAAGGATAACTATAATAATAACTATCCATTCTTCAACTCCATCAAAGACTCCAGAAGGATATAATTTTACTTATGTAAGCAAGAAATGCATTGTAAGCAAATTCCAAAATTCTAGAATTGACAGAGACATCTCGTTTCATGGACAGTCATCCAAAGTTTTTCTGTAGCATTGGGGCATCTAGTATCCAGCCCATAGTATCCAGCAGACTTTTCCATGAAGCAGAAATTTCAAAGACAGTTCAGTCACTTTCTTCTGTATCCTACAGAGTGTCTCACAGACTCTTTCATGAAGCAGGGACCCCAAAGGATAATCTCACCTTTAGGCAAGTTCAGCAGTCACCTCTCTGCGGGTTCTTCATGTCCAGTTTATGCAACAGTCCAGGCAAGAGCCCATCTTTGTCTCGAAGTAGCTTGGTGCTGCCAGGAGCAGACGTGTCTCACCATCATGAAAAGTCCTAAGTTATTAAAACATTTTAAATATCATATTCTGAAGGTCTCTGAAAGATTTGAAGAATGCCTATCTTACAGCTGTAAAATCTAACTAACATGACTAACTACAAGCTTGACTATTAAAGATGACTCTCTTTTAACCTATATTTCTTAATTATACATTACATTTTTAAATGAGCTGCATAATCACAATACCTTAATCAAGAGCATAAATATGTATATAACAAAATTGACCTTAAATTAGTAACAATAAACCAAGATTCATACCAATGCAAATTATTCATATCTATATCATATCCCCCTTTAAATGTAAGCAAACATTTATAGACAATATTTGGGAATATGGGTGTAGATTTATCCATACTGCTTCCTGCTGTACGGGGTGCTGTTAATCAGGTCTTTCATGGTGTGTCCTGTGTGCTAGGTTAATCTCAGTCACCAGTTGGGTGAAGTAGTTTTTCGAGGGTGTTCATGGCAACCTTTCAGGAGGGCGTGGTCTATCATATCATAATGGTCTAGAAGGAATCCGCAGGGTCTCATCCTCTGTGAAAACAAAAGAAGAACCTCTTTTCCAAAGCATCATATCCTTAGACCCAAATTTGGAAGTCATGATACCTTTAAAATATATATGCTGGTTTAGCTTAGCAGACCACACAGTGAAATGTCTCTCTGTATTTAGCTCCTCCATAGTCAAAACATTGAAAGAAAATACATTATACAGAATCCAGATTCTCTGTGAATTTTCCATTTTTATGTGGCTTATTTTTCTTTATTTCTTTTAATCTATGACTATCTGTACTGTCTCTTAAAGACTTTACCCTTTTTCTACAGCATTAACTTTACTTTATGACTTTTTAATACTCTTTTATGTCTGAATCTGTCCTATTGCATTGTCTTTAATTCTCTACTGTCTTGAAGAGCTTTTAAAATGCTGAGCAGCTTGGTTGCAGCTGCTCTGGATGTTGGTTCCACCTCTCTCCAATTTTAAAATGGTGGACGTATCATTTCTGCTAGTTCTGGGGCCACCAGGCAGGAGCTGCGCTTAGCACTTTAACTCTGAGAATGAGTGTGTGGCACATAAACTCTTATTATCTGAGTTACATCAAATATGTCATGCAGAGCACTGCGCAGACTGGAAACATCTCTGTGTATGGTGGCAGAAATCCGCCATGCTCTCCTGCTTGTGCATGCTTAGTAGACCTGATCCTGCCACCTGCCCAGGTGCAGGCAGGGAACACTGAGCCATTGGCATGGTCTCAGAGTACTTTCTTCCCGATCCTGAGCGGGCCCACCAACATCTGGGCCCACAAATGCTCCATAGCCTACTGGTAGCAGGACCCAGGAAGCCTTATTTTAAAATGGCGTGGCTTTTTTCTTTTTTCTGCTATTACTGAGTCAGGAAATCTCTCTGCAGCAAGCCCCAGCAAACAGCAAAAAGCTGTGTTAAATGCTCTCTCTCTCCTTTTTAAGCCCTCTCGGGTTTTTAGGTGGATTTAGTCCATTACGTTGGAGCACCAACTTTACTGGCCTTAGTGCATGAAACCATATTGGTGTTGAAGCAATCCACAGGTGTCTTTCTTCTGTGGAAACAAAAGAAAAACCTTTCCAAAGCACCATATCCTTAGACCCAAATTCTGAAGTCAAGATACCTTTATAATATACATGCTGGTTTAGCTTAGCAGCCCATACAATGAAATGTCTCTCTGTACTTAGCTCCTTCATAGTCAAAAAATTCAAAGAAAACACAATAATATACAGATTCCAGAATCTCTGTGAATTTTTCATTTTTATGTGGCTTATTTTTCTTCATTTCTTTTAATCTATGACTATCTCTTTAAAGACTTTACCATTTTTTAAGCATTAACTTTATTTTATGACTCTCTATACTCTTTTTCTTCTTTCTCCCAAGCCTGTTTACAGTTATCCAACACTGTGACCCATTTAGAGGTCTTTTATGTCTGAATCTGTCCTATTGTGAATCTGTAATTCTTTACTGTCCAGGAGTGCTTTTTAAAATGCTAAGTGCTTCTTAAAAACTTAAGATGCGTCATTGCTCAGGTAACAGTAAGTGCCTGCTTGTTCTGCCCAGTCCAGCATGGCGGAGCTGCTCCTGCCTCTGAGCCTGGCACAGTGTCCTACTTCCAGGCACATGGAGAGTGAACATTGCCATCAAGCAAGCTATAGCACTTTACTCACAAACCCTATCCAAATGCTCTGTTTCCCTCAAGAGACAGAGGTCACGCTAGCAGTGTAGCCCAGAAAACCGGCATTTTAAAACTGCCACTTTTTTCTGCTGCGACTGGTGAGTCAGGAAAATCTCTCTGAGGCATGCTGCCAGCAAAGAGCAAAAAGCTCTCTCTCTTTTTTTTTCCTAGAATTCCTTTTTCAAGCCCTCTCAGGTTTTACGTGGATTTAGTTGACCACATTGGAGCGCCAATTGTTGGAGGGAGAGGCCGCTTGTTCGTCCCGGCCGCCCGGCTAGCTTATACCCGAAATAACCACACAGAAACTATATTAATTAAAACACTGCCTAACTTCTTATTGGCTAACTCTTACATCTCAGTTTAACTCATCTCTACTAATCTGTGTATTACCTCATGGCAGTGGCTTACCGGGTAAAATTCCTATCATCTGTCTCCGGCGGCGGATCCATGGTTTCTCTCTGACTCTGCTTTCTTCCCCCAGCATTCAGTTCTGTTTTCCCCGCCTACCTAAGTTCTGCCCTATCAAAAGGCCAAGGAAGTTTCTTTATTCATTAACCAATGAAAGCAACACATAAACAGAAGGACCTCCTACACCATGTCTTTCTCATATTAATTTTGTTAATTCTCACAATATTAGTTTCTGAATAAACTTAGTTTCCTGACCTTTTATGGCAATATTAGTTTAAAAAAAACACCTGTTGCAATTTGTTGAAGCATTTTCTTGGTTTTAAAGTCATGCTCTATTTCAAAGAGGACTTTAAAGTATTTAAATGTATGGTGTTTCCCATACTCTAAAGGGTAACACTACACTTAATTCAAGGGCTAATGAGATCCTTTTTTATAAGGCATAGGACAACTTAGAGAAAGTTTAGAGTAGTAGTAGATCACCAACTAGTTATTGATGTTTTGTTTTCATTTTCTAATGACCACCTTTTATTAGACAACAGTAAAAACATGTTAGTGGCCAGAAGTTTCAGTATTTTAGAACACTAGTGTAAAAGTGCATAGATTTTTTTCCCATCTCTTCTTCCTTTAATAGTCTTCCTCTCACATAATTAAATATATGAGTGGAATTCACTATAAGAGCTGTAATATAGCTGGTAGTGATCAGTAGACAAAAGCCCTTGAATACCTCCTGTTTAACTTTAAAGAATTTAAATTTATTACTTTGGTTTTTCATTTTCTAAAGATATTTTAATTTGCACTTATCTGATATTTATCTTATTACTTATCTGATGTTTATAATAGTACTTTTCATCCAGAATGTTATTTTAAAATTTATTATATTTTTTTTTGTTTCTTTACCTTGCTTGTGTGACATTATTCACCTGGTGTTAAGCTAGAAAGGACAAGCATCAAGAATCACCTACAGAAATGAATCAAAAGGCAGCCTTTCAGACTTTGTCTATAGTGTCAGAGTCATACTTTCAGAAATCTGAATTAATAAGAAGCTTCCCAGGAAAACTTGATGATAGCTTTGAGCTTTGTTTTTACAAATTTACATAAACTATGCACATATAATTTTGAGAGGGTATCGGAATACTTGAAATCCAGATACACACACACAAGAATAAAAGAAAAAAGTATGAATTTTTTCATTCTTGGTTTTGTTTTTGTACACCGGTGATAAAGTATCAGAAGGAGGTGGGTACAAGCCAAAATATTCTTTTATTTTCAGTGTTTGTTAATTCCAAGACTGTTTACTAGTTGCCCTCCCAGTGGTTTGACTTGCTTGTTTATTTCTTTGTTAATGATGAAATCTATACTCACTTGCTAAGTTTTTAACACTAATAGCTAACAAATTTTTTTTATAATGACCAACAATGGCTACATATAGTTTATTTTGTTTTTTTTTCTGTAGTTGTATAGTTTTTATTAAAAGCCAGTAAAAATTATGTTCCTGTTACTTAAATCTATGTACTGTCATCTATGCGTATTTTCTGTTTTGTTATTCTTGAATGATTTGCCCCAAACTTTGCTGTATTGTTACTGTTTTTTGTTTTCTATCATTCTTTGCAGTTCAGTTTCACATTGCCCACTTATATGAAACTCAGGTAAGTGTTTTAATTACCCAAGTTCAAAAAGAAATATACAGTATCACTTATATCATGCATTAGTGAAATTAAATTCAGATAATTTAATGAAATTCTGAGCATTATGTTACGCTTTTATACTCAAGTTTACTTATAGTTTTACTCCATCAATTGCTATACAAGAAGCTTGATATATCTGGAGATTTTACTTATGACTTGCCTATAAACTTGATTTGGTAGTTCAAATGGCTATATTTAATGTTTCTTTCTTGCTGAAGAGTGCTTTATTCTGTTATAGATGCTTATTATAATATGTTGTTTTTAAATGATTTTATTAGTCACTGTGTGTATGTGTGTGTGTATATGTATATAATCAGTTTTCTCTTTCCCCTTACTTAGATTGTGTGGATGAAACTCATGTCACCAGGCTTGTGAAGTGCTTTTACCTACACTGAGCCATATCACCATCCTTTAGTTGTTAATTCTGGTTTATAAAGTTTCTCAAATGATTGTGCTATGTAGCTGAGTTTGGAAACCACAGACAAATGATCTCAGAGTATCTGATTACATCCCACAGATATATAAATATGAGGATGTAGCAAGAACCATGTATCTCCTGGGGACATGCTTTATTGTATACTTGAGTTACTCTGTGAAAATAAGAAATTCTGTGTTTCAAACAGTATTTTGTTTCATCTCCAACTGTTAAAAGATTTATGTTTAAGACCAGGCAGTTGGTGGCTCATATCTTTAATCCCAGCACTCGAGAGGCCGAACTCTGTGAGTTTGAGGCCAGCCTAGTCTACAGAATAAGTTTCAGGACAGCCATAGCTTCACAGGGAAACCTTTTCTCAAAAAGCCAAACCAACCCCACCCCCCAAATGTGCTTTTTCTTTTTTTTAAATTACGTCTACCTAGTTTTTATTTAGTCGTTTTCTTTAATCTTTTATATGTTGGTTTTTTTTTTTGTCTTGCCCTCTGTGTGTGCGTGCGCGCATGTTGGTCTACCTGCCTGAGGGTCTACATGGTTTGTGTACACATGTGTGCCCTTGGATTTACAGGTAATTGTGATCCATCTAATGTGGATGCTGTGAATGAATCCCCAGACCTCTTAAAAAGCAATAAGCACTCAACCATCTCTCCAACTTTTTTTAATTTTAATTTTTATTGTTTTGAGAAATTGTATCACAGTGCAGTCTAGGTTAGCCTCCTTTGGCTGGGATTTAAGTTGTTTTGCTTTGTGAAGTCTTTATTCTTACTTGTGGTTTGTGGTCTTTTGCCCATGTTCAGTGAATTCACTTTAATGCAGTTATTGTTTTGTATGTGATATGAGGCAGAAGCCAACTTTTTGTGGTTTTTGTTAGGGTGAAGATATATTTTCAAGTGTGTCATTGTTTTGTATTTCTAGTTTTTGCATGTATAGTAACATTGAGATAGTTCACAATGTATAGTTTTTTAAGGTATAAATCTGATTATATTAGTTGAAATAGTTCCTTGTGTCTATTATCTTAACTTTAAACAGTCAATTGACTTAGCAAGGTTGTTGTGAGCAGTCTTCTAGTATTCTAACCATCTGCTCATTCTTCTCCAAAATGTACTGTCACTATACACAGCATGATGTATTTTGTTTTTCTGTCTTTATTCTTCAAGCTCCATTGTGGCCCAACCATTTCCATTATGATGTTCTAGATGGTCAATAAATACTTTTTGGCTGAATAAATTAGATTGAGTAGGCTGGTCCCTATTTTTCAGTAATTGCCTACTTTTGTAGACTAGACAAGATTAATGTCTTAGAAATTAATTTAGCTGAATTAATTAATAGAAGTTCAGGTAATAAGTGCTGATAGCCGGGCAGTGGTGGCTCACACCTTTAATCCCAGCACTCGGGTGATTGAGGCCAGCCTGGTCTACAAGAGCTAGTTCCAGGACAGGCTCCAAAGCTACAGAGAAACCCTTTCTCGAAAAATCAAAAAAAAAATGCTGACAATCTCAGTGTGCAGTTGTCTAAAATGCTTCCTCAATCTTGAAATAATATATTTATATAATATAGTTCCTTAGTTATTTCCAGTGCTATTTGATAATTAGAATGATTCTGTAGATAGAAAGATTGCATATTACCTTTTATATTAGTTAATTTGTAGATGTCAGATCATAGGGTAAGTGATTTGCTTGAGGTTCACATAACCAGTTTTGTATTTTTCCCTATACCTGTTGTTCTACCAAGTATAATTTAAAGGCAGTGCTTGCAAGTTTTTTTATTTTCAGCCTTTTCCTTTTGCTTTGAAGGAGTAGCTCTAAACTTTGACTGTTGTGATAATAGCTTTTGGTCATGGTGAAACTTTGAGGAGAAGACTGTGAGTAAATGGTTGCATTTAGAGATTTGCCTATGGAACTTGAAAATGCTGTAAGCATTGTTATACTGTAATTATGAGACTTGTAATATATTTCAAATTATAGATGTTATAAATATTTGTAAGATTTCATATACTGGAAAGTATATGTTTATAACAGATTTTAATTACATTTGTACCTGTGATTTTATTATAGCATTTTTTTGAGTGTGTTCTTCATTATTGTGTTGCTTAGAAACTTGTTGCTAAGCAGACAAATTTTACACTTAGAGAATACTCTGGCTTAATCAATGTTATTAAGTAAAATTGAGATGATTTTCATTATTAAATAAGTTGAGGTGATTTTGACTATTGGGAGTTGGCAAATATTTGAAAGGTCATACTTTAATGATGTTTTTATAGTGGGTGTTTATTACTAGCATTGGATACAATTTGAACTTGTCTAGTGTTAAAAAAAACCATTCAGTAATAGAATCAGCCATTTTTACTTCCAGCTAGTTTTTTAAAATGTGCCAAAGCATAGTAAATATTATATATGGCATAGTTCTTTAAAGGTTATACTGGTTTTACTTTTCTCTTTATTTCTTTTTCTGCTTTTTAGAGAAAGTATCATTCTGCAAAAGAAGCTTATGAGCAACTTTTGCAAACAGACAACCTTTCAGCACAAGTAAAAGCAACTGTCTTACAACAATTAGGTACGTAATTTATGTCTTTTGTTTTTTTCTGTTTTCAGGGTTGATAAAAATCTGAACCTTCTACCAAGCGTTTCCCATCTTACAGTCTAGCTATGTAGTATAATTCTTGGATATAGATTGTTCTTTTGTGGTCGGGGGAGGGTTGGGTTTTGCTTTTCGAGACAGAGTTTCTCTGTGTAGCCCTGGTCTTCTTGTAGACCAGGCTAACCTTGAACTCACAGAGATCCGCTGGGTGTGTGCCACCATCGCTACTACCACAACCTGGCTAAATGATCCTCTTAAATTCTGAAAATTCTCTCTATTATTTAGCTATTTATTGTGTGAAACGGTATGAGCACTTCCTTTGTGCCACCTTACATTCATGCTTAAAATGCTCTGTGAAATTAAGTGATTTACCTATGTTTATTCAGTGGTTGATGAACTTCCTTTCACAGCTTCATGATTATTAATCACTAAAATATTTTATCTAAAAATTACACAAACTCTAGCACAATGTGATTTTTATAAGGATGCAGTCCTATTTTAATGTTAAATGTGAGACTCTGTAACCATTTAAATCTTTGTGTTGCTGTCTTGAAGAAGAGAGCAAAGAAGCCATCCAGTACTTAATTTTCTTACCTAATTATTGAGTTATTTTATTTTTGTGTTTTGTGTTGAAGTCATCCTCTCAGTTTTGTTTGATTTGGGTTTGGGAAAATCATTTGCTTTATTTTTATTTTTTTAATATTTTTATTTTTTTGAGACAGGGTTTCTCTGTGTAGCTTTGGCTGTCGTGGAATCATTTGTTAATTTTTAACTAGTGTGTGTGTGTGTGTGTGTGTGTGCGCGCGCGTGCGTGCGTGCGCGCGGGCGCACACACATATTTGTAGTATTTTTGTATAATTTTGAATTCAGTTGAACAGATTTGTTGTGATTCACTGACTATGTGTAATGTACACATTGCCTGCTGTGTTAGTCACTTTTGTAGTACTGTGATAAAACACCATGACCAAGACAACTTGGAGAAAGAAGGATAAGAATCTATCCTGTCATGGTAGGGAAACATGAAAGCAGGCAGGTATGTTGGCAGGAACAACTGAAAGCACACATCTCCAACCATAAACAGGAATAGGAACCAGAAGGGATTGAGATTTGGGCGGCTGGGGGAGTGGGGAAAGCAGTTGCTCCCTCATATTAACTGAGAATGATGGCAGGGAGCTTTTGGAGACTCAAAGCCCCACCCCAGTGGCATACTTACTTCAGTGAAGCCACAGCTCCCAAATCCTCCCCAAACAATGTCATAAAGTGTGGACCAAGTGTTTCAAATGGCCAAGACTCTAGGAGTCATCTCATTCAAACCTTCACACCTTCATATAAGACCTTCGTTTTTACAGTTTAATTTTAGCTATTAGAATTTTAGTTTAATAAATTATAGTGTTTGATTGATGTGAATTTTTATTTTTAAATTTAACCATTTTGCTAATACAATGAAAATTTTGGATTTTTAAGTCAGAAAAAAGAAGTATGATGACTTTAAAATTATTTACCTATTAGTTAATGTGATCTATCTATCTATTGCTATATATTTTTTAAACTTAAGAAATAGATTTGAATATTGTGATTTTATTGTGTCTGAATCATAAATCACCTGACTTCTGACAGTGTTTTGTTAAATTTCAGAATATAAAAGTAAACTCATGATTTTGTATAATTGTATCCACTTTATAGCAACTTGCTTCCTGCTTCTGGACCAACTCCTTTTCGAGACCATTTTTCTAGATTCTGCTTTTTAAAAGTGTTTTAATTTAGTATAGGGGAAGGGACTTGCACTTACAGGCACACAGGTGCCATGGTAGACATGTGACTGTCAGAGGACACCTACACCTACCTTTAAGGAGACCGTTTTCTTTTTCTACCAAGGGTTAGATTTAAGTGCTCAAACTTGCTTCAAAAATGCTTTTGCCTGGTGGGTGATGTCACCCCCCATCCCCATCCCCATCTTGTTTTGCTAGTAATAGAAGGAGAGAGTTGGGAGGAGTGTTTTGTTTGTTTAACTTTGATAAAACATGGTAACTGAATTTCTTTAAGATAATCTTTGGTTAAATGCCAGAAAAAGAGGATCTTTGTTTCATGTGCTGTAGACTGTACCAAGAACAGAGCTAATTTTATACATTGAAGTGATTTACAATTGAAATGCGGCCTACTGCCAAACTTACCCAAATTTGTCTTACACATTTCAAAGATTTAAAATAAGTATTTCATGGTATACTTTTTGCTTGATTAACTACTTACCAAATTTTTTTGTTTCCAATTTTATGTATTTTTCATTTTATGCGTATGGTTGTTTTGCTTACATTTATGTCTGTGTAACAAGGGCATGTTTGCTGCCTTCCAAGGCCAGAAGACATCATCAGTCTGAGCTGAGCATATGTGCCAGTTATCCCAACATTTGGGAGGCAGAGGCAGACAGATCTCTGAGTTCAAGGCTAGGCTAGTCCAGGCCACCCAAGACTCAACACTCCCTCCAAAAAGAAAAAGAAAAAGAAAACAAACAAACCAGCAATCATCAGATTTCCCTGAAATTGAAGTTCTTTTAAAACAAACAACCAGTGTGTGCTCCTAACTGCTGAGTCATCTCCAGTCCCTTGATCATATTAATACAAAAGTTTAAAAAAAAAATACAAAAGTTTGTTAGGTATTTTGTCCTACTCCTAACATTTGAATAAAGGTTTTATATAGTTTTGTTTTTTAAAATTAAGCATTTTATAATTCTTTATAGTTTTTATTTTACATGAAATGTGAATTTATTTACCCAGGGAGATAGGATTGTACATGTATATTAATCTGAACTGTCATTAGTTATGCAGTTTTACATGTATTTCTTGGAAATAAATATTGGACCAAAAGATTATCTGGGAGATTCTTTATACTTAATTTTTTATATAGAATAGTTTGTATGATATTTCTATGTTCTTTGTATCAGTATGAAAAAATTACTTGTCATCAGTACAGTCTTGTTATTTATAATTTTGATTGATAATGTATACCTTTACAGTGGACATGTTTAATGGTAGATTATTGAAGTTATCTTGAATTTGTAATCTACTATGTGCTAAATAATAATTTTTAAACGCTTTAATTTCTTTTAAAAACTGTTTATCTCTTTGGCATTCCGTCCTATGACAAAGAATTTCTTATTGCAAGAATTATTAGTTCTAAAATATTAGAATTACTGATCTAATTATTAGATCAGTAATACATTGATGTAAAAGTTTATTTTTCCTAATTTTCTGCTTCGTATTTTTAAAAATATAACTACTATATAGTATATATTAATGTTTTAAAGGCTGGATGCATCACACTGTGGATCTCCTGGGAGATAAGGCCACCAAGGAAAGTTATGCTATTCAGTATCTCCAGAAGTCCTTGGAAGCAGATCCAAATTCTGGCCAGTCCTGGTATTTCCTTGGAAGGTGAGATTTAACCAGATAGTTATATTCTGCTGTTGATAGTTAAAGCTAAGAGATTTTAAATGTTGACATTCATTTATACCTTGAACAGTATATTTTCTCTTTTTAGTAAATTATAATAAAGGTTCCTGAAGGTAAATGATAAAGCTTTTAAATATATTAGTTTCATCTTAACATAATCCTGTTTTCTTAAGAGGACATTTCTTATATTAATTTTTTATTTAACTTGAAGTGTTGCTAGGTTTTTTAAAAAAGGTCATATCAGATACTACTTTTTTCAGTGCACTACTTTTGTGCATTTCATATTGAGTTCTAGCACTTGATTTGTAGTAGAACTTAGGTCCCACTTTCACTTGAAATCTTACATTCTTTGAGAAAGTAAGTACATTCTTCTTGTATTTGCTGGAAAGAGACATCAACTGTCAGAAATTTGTTCAGTGCTATATGAGATGCCCTCTCTCTTTATGCATTTGATAAATCCTAATTCATTTTACTTTTCATAATATAGTGTAAAGATCACTGTACTAGGTACCAAAAGACTCACATTTAAGCAGGGGCTCAGTTAATTTTTGTAAAATTGTAGATGGTACATATGCAACCCTCTTGAGGCTTCAGTTATTCTCCCCCTCTTCCTCTTTTTTTTAATTTACTTATTCATTTATTAAAAATTTCTACCTCCTCCCCGCCTCCCTCTTCCCTCCCCCTCCCCACCTCCCCCTCCCTATCTAGTCCTAAGAGCAGTCAGGTTTCCATGCCCAGTGGGAGGTCCAAGGTCTTCCCCCCTCAAGCCAGGTCTATAAAGGTGAGCATCCAAACAAACCAGGTTCCCACAAAGTCAGTCCATGCAGTAGAATCAAAACCCAGTGCCTTTATCCTTGACTTCTCAGTCAGCCTTCATTCCCAGCCACATTCAGAGTGTCCAGTTGATCACATGCTCCATCACTCCCAGTCCAGCTGGCCTAGGTGAGCTCCCATTAGAACCATCCCAGTGTCTCAGTGGGTGAACGTACCCCTCGTGGTCCTGACTTCCTTGCTCATGTTTTCCCTTCTTCTGCTTCTCATTTGGACCTTGGGAGCTAAGTCTAGGGCTCCAATGTGGGACTCTGTCTCTATCTTTATCCATCGCCAGATGAAGGTTCTATGGTGATATGCAAGATATTCATCAGTGTGGCTATGGGACAAGGCCAGTTCAGGCACCCTCTCCTCTGCTGCCCAAGGAACAATCTGGGGACCTCTCCTTGGACCTGGGAACTCCTCTAGAATCAAGTCTCTTGCAAACCCTAAAATGGCTCCCTTAATTAAGATATTTACTTCCCTGCTCCCATATCCACCCTTCCTCCCCTCCATCCCACCAATCCCATTCCCCCAAGCTTTCCCCAATCCTCCCCCTTTCCCCTCTCTCTACCCATCTCCCCTTACATCCATCCACCCCCCCCCCCCATGCACCCAACTTTTGCCTGGAAATCTTGTCTACTTCCAATATCCAGGAGGATAACTATATGATTTTCTTTAAGTTCACCTTCTTATTTAGCTTCTTTAGAGTACATACCATATTCCTCTTTTTGGGTCTGGGTTACCTCACTCAGTAAAGCGTTTTCTATTTCCATCCATTTGCATGCAAAATTCAAGATATCATTGGTTTTTTTCCGCTGAGTAAAACTCTAATGTGTATATGTTCCACACCTTCTTTAACCATTCTTCTATTGAGGGACACCTAGGTTGTTTCCAGGTTCTGGCTATTACAAAGAGTGCAGCTATGAACATAGTTGAACAAATGCTTTTGTAGTATGATAGGACATCTCTTGTGTATATTCCCAAGAGTAGAATTGCTGGGTCCTGAGGGAGGTTGACTCCCAGTTTCCTAAGAAACCGCCACACTGATTTCCACAGTGGCTGCACAAGTTTGCATTCCCACCAACAATGGATGAGTGTTCCCCTTACTCCACATCCTCTCCAGCATAGGCTGTCATTGGTGTTTTTGATTTTAGCTATTCTGATAGGTATAAGATGATATCTCAACGTTGATTTGATTTGAATTTCCCTGATCACTAAGGAGGTTGAGCATGATTTTAAGTGTCTTTTGGCCATTTGAATTTCTTCTGTTGAGAATTCTGTTCAGTTCAGTACCCCATTTTCAATTGAGTTAATTAAAGTTTTAGTGTCTATTTTCTCGAGTTCTTTATATATTTTAGAGATCAGACCTTTGTCTGTTGCTGGGTTGGTGAAGATCTTCTCCCAATCAGTAGGTTGCCTTTTTGTCTTAATGACAGTGTCCTTTGCTTTAAAGAAGCGTCTCAGTTTCAGCAGGTCCCAATTATTCATTGTTGCTCTTATTGTCTGTGTTACAGGGGTTCTACCTAGGAAGTGGTCTCCTGAGTCCATGTGTTGTAGACTACTTCCCACTTTCTCTTCTGTCAGGCTCAATGTGGTCAGATTAATATTGAGGTCTTTAATCCATTTGGACTTGAGTTTTGTATCAAAAAAACAAAGATAAGATAAGGATCTATTTTCATTCTTCTACAGGTTGACATCCAGTTGTTCCAGCACCATTTGTTAAAGATGCTTCCTTTCTTCCATTGTATAATTTTAGCTCCTTTGTCGAAAATCTGACGTTCATAGGTTTGTGGATTAATATCCGGGTGTTCGATTTAATTTAATTGGTCAACATCTCTGTTTTTGTGCCAATACCAAGCAGTTTCCATTACTGTAGCTCTGTAATAGAATTTGAAGTCAGGGATGGTAATGCCTCCAGAAGTTCCTTTATTGTATGATAATGTTTTTGCTATCTTGGGTTTTGTGTTTTTCCATATAATTTGATTATTGTTCTCTCCAGGTCCCTGAAGAATTTTGATGGGGATTGCATTGAATCTGTAGATTGCTTTTGGTAGAATTGCCATTTTTACTATGTTGATCCTCCCAATCCAAGAGCATGGGAGATCCTTCCATTTTCTGGTGTCCTCTTCAATTTCTTTCTTCAATGACTTAAAGTTCTTGTCAAATAGACCTTTCACTTCCTTGGTTAGAGTTACCCCAAGATACTTTATGCTACTTGTGGCTATTGTGAATGGCGATGTTTCTCTGATTTCCATCTCTGTTTCTTTATCCTTTGTGTATAGGAGGGCTACTGATTATTTGGAGTTGATCTTGTATCCTGTCACATTACTAAAGGTGTTGATCAGCTGTAGTAGTTCTTTGGTAGAGTTTTTGGGATCGCTTATGTACACCATCATATCATCTGCAAATAACGAAAGTTTGACTTATTCCTTTCCAATTCGAATCCCCTTAATCCCCTTATGTTGTCTTAGTGCTATTGCTAGAACTTCAAGCACTATATTGAAGAGGTATAGAGAGAGTCGAAAGCCTTGTTTTGTTCCTGATTTTAGTGGAATGGCTTTGAGTTTCTCTCCATTCAATTTGATGGTAGCTGTCGGCTTGCTGTAAATAGCTTTTATTATATTTAGGTATGATCCTTGTATCCCTAATCTCTCCAACACCTTATCATAAAGGGGTGTTGAGTTTTGTCAAATGCTTTTTCAGCATCTAATGAAATGATCATATGGTTTTTTTCCTTCAGTTTATTTATATGATGGATTACATTGATAGATTTTCTTATGATGAACCAGTCCTGCATCTCTGGGATGAAGCCCACTTGATCATAATGGATAATTTTTCTAATGTGTTCTTGGATTCGGTTTGTCAGTATTTTATTGAGAATTTTTTCGTCGATGTTCATGAGTGAGATTGGCCTGTAATTCTCTTTCTTGGTTGTGTCTTTGTGTGGTTTTGCTATCAGGGTAACTGTAGCTTCATGAAAAGAATTTGGCAATGACTCTTCTGTTTCTATATTGTGAAATACATTAAGGAGTATACGTATTAGCTCTTCTTGGAAGTTCTTGTAGAATTCTGCATTGAAACCATCTGGTCCTGGGCTTTGTTTGGTAGGGAGGTTTTTGATAACATCTTCTAATTCTTCGCGACTAACAGGTCTATTTAGATTGCTCACCTGGTCTTGGTTCAACTTTGGTATATGGTACTTATCTTAAATAATGTTCATTTCTTGTACATTTTCCAACGTTGTGTCATATAAATTTTCGTAGTAAGATCTAATGTTTCTCTGAATTTCCTCTGCATCTGTGGTTATGTCCCCCTTTTCATTTCTGATCTTATTAATTTGCATGTTCTCTCTCTGCTGTTTGATCAATTTGGATAGGGGCTTGTCGATCTTGTTGATTTTCTCCAAGAACCAGCTTTTTGATTCATTGATTCTTTGGATTGTTTTCTGTGTTTCTATTTTGTTGATTTCAGCCCTCAGTTTGATTTTTTTCCAGTCTTCTACTCCTCCTGGGTGAATCTGCTTCTTTTTTTTTTTCTAGAGCTTTCAGGTGTGCTGTTAAGTCTTCAATGTGTGCTTTCTCCGTTTTCTTTAATTGGGCACTTAGTGCTATGAACTTTCCTCTTAGCACTGCTTTCATAGTGTCCCATAGGTTTAAGTATGTTGTGTCTTTGTTTTCATTAAATTCAAGGAAGACTTTAATTTCTTTCTTTATTTCTTCCTTGACCCAGGGGTGATACAGTAGTTGACTGTTCAGCTTCCATGAGTTTGTTGGCTTCCTGGGGGTAGCATTGTTGTTGGATTTTAACTTTAATCCATGGTGATCTGACAAGACACAGGTGGTTACTAATATTTTTTTTGTATCTGTGGAAGTTTACTTTGTTGCTGAGTATGTGATCAGTTTTCGAGAAGGTTTCATGAGCTGCAGAAAAGAAGGTATATTCTTTCCTTTTTGGGTGGAATGTTCTATAGATATCTGTTAAGTCCATTTGATTCATTACCTCTAGTAATTCTCTTATTTCTCTGTTAGATTTCTGTCTGATTTACCTGTGCATTCGTGAGAGAGGTGTGTTGAAGTCTCCTAGTGTTTGTGTGTGTCTTTTGATGACTGCCTTGAGTTCTAGAAAGTGTTTCTTTTACATAATGGGGTGCTTTTATATTAGGGGCATAGATATTCAGGATTGAGACTTCCTCCTGATGAATTGTTCCTGTTATGAGTATGAAATGTCCATCTCCATCTCTTCTGATTGATTTTGGTTTGAAGTCAGTTTTGTTAGAAATTAGAATGGCCACACCCGCTTCTTTCTTTATTCCTTTTGCTTGGAAATCCTTTTCCCAACCCTTTACTCTGAGTAGATGTCTGTCTTTGTGGTTGAGGTGTGTTTCTTGTAAAGAGCAGAATGTTGGATCCTGTTTTCGTATCCAGTCTCTTAGTCTGTGCCTTTTTATAGGTTAGTTGAGTCCATTGATGTTAAGTGATATTAATGACCAGTGGTTGTTGACTCTGTTTATTCATTTTTTTTCATTTTTATTTTTTTGGCAGTGAGTTTGTGTGTTTCCCTTCTTTGAGTTGTGCTTGTGAAGGTTCACTAGATGTCCGAGTTATTTGTAGGCAGTGTTGGCAATGTTGGATTCCTTGGGCTGTGATTTTCCTTCTTTTACTTTCTGTAAGGCTGAATTTGTGGCTGCGTATTGTTTAAATTTACTTTTATCCTGGAATATTTTGTTTTCTCCATTGATAGTAAATGATAGCTTGGCTGGGTATAGTAGTTTGGGCTTCCATCCATGATCTCTTAGTTTCTGCAGGACCTCTATCTAAGACCTTCTGGCTTTCATGGTTTCCGTAGAGAAGTCCGGTGTAAGTCTGATAGGTTTACCTTTATAAGTTACTTGACCTTTTTCCTTTGCAGCTTTTAATATCCTTTCTTTAATCTGAATGCTTTGTGTTTTGATTATTATATGGCGAGGGGATTTTTTTTTTTTTGATTGAGTCTATTTGGTGTTCTGTATGCTTCTTGAACCTTCATAGGAATATCATTCTTTAGGTTGGGAAAGTTTTCTTCTATAATTTTGTTGAATGTATTTTCTGAGCCTTTGATCCGCAATTCTTATTCTTCTTCTACCCCTATTATTCTTAGGTTTGGTCTTTTTATTGTTTCCCTGATTTCTTGAATGTTTTGTGATGAGAATTTGTTGGATTTGCTGTTTTCTTTGATCAGAGCATTTATTTTCTTTATGGTGTGTTCATAATCTGAGATTTTTTTCTTATATCTATTGTATTTTATTGGTTATGCTTGATTCTGTAGTCTCTGTTCGTTTACCTATATTTTCCATATCCTCCCGGCCCTCAGTTTGTGTTTTCTTCATTGCCTCTATTTTAGTTTTCATATCTTGAACTGTTTTCATTACCTGTTTGATTGTTTTTTCTTGGTTTCCCAGGGTATCATTTATTGATTTACTCATTTCTTCAAACTTTTTGTTATACTTCTCCTCCATTTCTTTAAGGGAGTTATTCATCCCCTGTTTAAGGGACTCTATAGCTTTAATAATGACACTTTTTCCACTTCTTTTGGATTAGGGTCTTTAAGTCATTCTGTTGTAAGATCGCTTGGTTCTGGTGTTTTCATGCTGTTTTTTAGATTGTTGGAACAATTCTTGCCTTGACGCCTGCCCATCTCTTCCTTCAAATGCTCTCCAATGGATCTTCTGGTAAAGGGTCATGTTCCCTTGTTGGTCAGTGACCTTGCCCTCTGATGGATCTTCTGCTCCTGGATCAATGCCCCTTGCTGCCCAGGAATCTTGCTGACAAAAGGCCTACCTGCTTCAGGCAGGCTATTGAAACACAGGAACTCCCTCCTGCTGGGTTGCACTTACCACCCTGTCCCAGAGCCCAAACAGGCTGAGCTGGGGGATTTTATGGCCCCAAGGATGGGAGGAAGAAGGGAAGGGGTTCCTAGGTGAAAATTGGTATGGGATAGGAGAAGAGAGGCCATAGCAGGGTGGAGCAGCCCCTGCAGAATGACCAGGGACTTAGGGGGATTGGGCAATGTCTATGCTCCCGTTGCTGGGCTTCTGCTGCGGGTCAGGAGCACACTTACCCCTCTGATGGATCTTCTGCAACAGTCCCCCTCTTCCTCTTGATTATTACTTTGATATTTGATCATATTCATCCCTCCTCCAGTTCCTCTCAGATCAGATCCTTCCCCCTTTCCCAGTCATCCACTGACTCCTATCCTTTTATGGTCTTCACAAACACTCTACCTGCAATGATCTCTGATCTTGGGGAGGATAAGTTGTAATATAAATGCCCCATTTAGAAGTAGGCATTTTCAATCTCTTATTCTCTCTACTGTCACCCCTTGTAGATTTCTCTTAATCACTATCTATTGTAAGTAGAAGCTTCTCTAATAAAGTTTAAGAGATGCAGTAATCTGTGGGTGTAACAATAATTCATTAAGAGTCAGTTTAATACTATGCCCATTTAGCAGAGTAGTAGTAATAGCTTCTTTCCTATGACCTAGGCCTGTCTGGTCAAAGGTTCTTAACCTCAATAATGTTGCTGGGTATGATTATATGCATGTTGAGTGGGCCTTAAGTTCAGTCAGAAAGTTTTGGTTATTCCCAATATGTTTGTGCCATCATTGCACCTCATGGGCATGTCTGGCTATGTCAGTCATTCTTCCAGTTTTCAGGGTTCACAGCTGGGTGAGCTTGATAACTACTTTTCTCCAGTGATAGCATGCATAGCACCTTTCCAGCTTCCAGGTCAGTGCCAGATTGGTGTCGCCCATGTTTTATGATTCTAGTATGTGATGTCTTTCATAAAGGGATTGTATTAAATTACTGGTTCTCTGAGGACAAGAGAAACTGTAGCAGAGTGCTAACTGACACCTCATGGGTGGAGATTACGGATTCTGCTAACAAGTACAAGGTACTAGCCAGCCAACCCTTTACAACAAATAATTACTTGTCTGCAAAATAAATGATCTCTTACATACCTTCCTATGTCAAAGCTTCAGTTTTGTGATTGTACTTAAATTCTAGTTTTGTAAAATTGGTTTGTAATGAACCATATCTAAAATTGCTGTTTTAAAAGGCAGTAATTTTCAACTTCAGTGAACGGTAGTCTATATTTTTTTCTTTCTTCAGTCAGCTGATTGTATATTTTGTACCATTGAGATAATATTATTTTGCAAATGTACAGTAAACTTTCCTGACTTCTTAAACAAGGGGTAGTTATCATAGTCTAACTTGTTTTATGATTCATGATGATCATTTCAGAGAGTAATTATTTTTCATCTGTTATAATATTCTGGGTCTATTTTAAACTTTTTGATGCTTTCGTACAGCCACTACCATCTAATGTTTTGCTTTTGATATGAGATGTTTATAAATATATATTTTAAAGTTTTTCTGTCCTTGTCCCTATGCTTTTGTTCCATTTTTGACTTTATTACTGACCTCTTGTTACAAATTTTCTTTCCGTAGAACAGTTTGTTGGTACTATGTGTAATGTGCTTCTCTGTCTAGTCAGTAATTTTTTTGATACTGTCCAGTCTGTATTATAGTAATTCTTTAGGCCTGTTTTTACCAGGTGTCCTCTGTTCTTACAGATTTTCTTCCTATAGATAAATTTCAAAGGTAGATTTCTATAGAGCTATTTTAAATTTCAATGTTTTCACATAGATTTTCCATCCTAATAGCCTCATCTTTTTATTCATCATATTCTCCAATCAATTTCATTTCCTTTTGCAACAAAGATCATATTCTATTCTTTCCTTCTTTCTTTTTCTTCTCTTTTGAGAGAGAGAGAGTTCCTGGGCCTAGTGTAAACTAGGCAAGCTCTCTACTACTGCTAATGAGCTACACCTCTAGCTTCTCCCTTTCACTGTTTAATCAAATTTTGCAACTAAGTTGTGGTCACACTTCAGTGGATATGTAATAATCAATCATGGAGTCTGTTCCACTTTCCTTTTTATTTTCCCTCCCTTCTTTTGCTCTTTCTGCTTCCATTCCTTTCATCTCAGCTTTGACATGTTCCAAACCAGTGAATGTAATTATCTTCTTGCCTATACATAATTTTCCTTTCTTTCTATACTATACTTGCTTCCAGATTAATATTCTTGTAAAGTGCTTTTATCACAACCACTCCCATTGTTAGGGAAATAGATTTTGGGGTTTTCAGGGGGTTGTCTGAAAGTGTGTGTGTGTGTGTGTATGTGTGTTGTGTCCATGTAGTTCAAATCTATTTGAAATATCTCCTTTCATCCCCTGTATCTGTTTCAGTGGTTCATACCCTTTTCAAGGAGTAATTAAGAGGATAAAAATACTCTTTAAGCAAGTAAAGATTTTCAGATTTACTTTTTCTTTTGATTACTCTTAACCAGTGTTCTCCCAATAAGCAAATAACAAGACAAATACTAGTTTACTGGAAAACTATCTTTTTCTCTGATTTACTTGCTGGCAGTTAGGAATTTCTGCTCTAAATAGTATTTATCTATAAATATTCACGTTCTTTACTCTCACTTTGTCACTCTTTAACTTTCCAAATTTTACATGAATTAGAGTCTCTTCTTAAAATGTCTGTTAGCCATTTGGTGTGGCATTCTGATATTTATAGTGCCTTCAATCCTAAATTGAAAACTTTTTAGGGGTGGTGAAGCAGAACTTTAATTCCAACATTCAGAAGGCAGAGGCAAGTGAACCTCTTTGACTTCTAGTCTATTCAGTGCTACAAAACAAGACCCAGGGTGGGGTCAGAATAAAAGGAAAGTAATTAAATTGTTTGCTCCTTGAATGCAGGATCTAGGGTTTTTGTTTATTTTTTCTTATAACACCAAACATAATTTCTATTTTTATAGTTTCAATAATGTTTTGCATCCTTTAGGTACGTCCTCAGTAAGAAAATGACAGACATTGAAACCTCAATCTTATATTGCTGTCTTTGCTAGTCATGAAATACTATAGACTATATTTATACTGTTTATGATTCTTAGAGATTAACTATTACATTCACATTTTTATAAATTAAAGAACATTTGCCTTTTGTTATTTAAAAAATTGATTAGCTTTTACTAAAAACATGTGGTTTTGGTTTTTTGAACTCTGTATTCTGACTGAAAAACTAGAGGTCAAGATAAAAAAGCAGAGTGTGGAGGGGCTGTGCTTAATTTTCAGTTTTATAATACTGAAGTGATAAAGCCTATACTCATTTTAATAGACTGTATCAATTCTGTATACTTTAGCATGCTTAAGGAAACTATAATATAGTTTTGAATTTCTAGTGATTATGTATATTGCAGTTTCCTTCTACTTATATGCCCATGTACCTAGATATATTAGCATAACACATTTAAAAAATTGTTGTTTTGGTATATAATAACCCTTTTTAAACAAATGTAATTTGTTTTGGTATTGATGGAATATTCTTATATCCCACCCTTCTCATCCTCTCAGGTGCTATTCAAGTATTGGGAAAGTTCAGGATGCCTTTATATCTTACAGGCAGTCTATTGATAAATCAGAAGCAAGTGCAGATACATGGTGTTCAATAGGGTAAGACTGCATCATATAATGCACTTTGTAATAAAAATCATGCTATGAAACCAGTTATTCTTAGTTGACTTATTTTTTCTTAATTTCTCTTTTTAGTGTGCTCTATCAACAACAAAATCAGCCTATGGATGCTTTACAGGCCTATATTTGTGCTGTACAATTGGACCATGGCCATGCCGCAGCGTGGATGGATCTAGGCACTCTCTATGAATCCTGCAACCAGCCTCAGGATGCTATTAAATGCTATTTAAATGCAACTAGAAGCAAAAATTGTAGTAATACCTCTGCACTTGCAGCACGGATTAAATATTTACAGGTAAAAATTTTAAATACCAATTTTTTAAGCCATATATTTCCCCAGAACACTCAGGCAGGAATAGGGTGGCTGGAAATTTTGTCGAGTTGTCTTTGGATGTCTAAAATCTGTTTCCATATTTTGTAAACATACCATAGCTTTGTAATACTGTTTTACTTTCCATTTTAAGTGAGAGAAGCAATATTTTTTTAAAATGCTCTTTTGCACTTTGATGCATATTAATTTACATAAGTTTTTTTTCAGTGTACTGTCTACATTTTTAAGTTGTCATAGCATTTTAAAGAAAAGAACACAAACACTGTCGTTCACTCTTGCTTCAAATTTCATGAGGAGACAGCTAATGAGAACCCTGGAAACAGCATAGCTATATTTTGATTTTCACAAAGGTTTATATTCTGGAACCCTCTTTATACTTAGTACCTTTCTAAAGCCCCAAGTTTAGAATCGATTTTCTTTTAAAAACAATTAGCACTTAGGAAGATTTAGTGGACTTACTCAAGTAGGCTTGTGTTAAATTTGCTTTTTACATAATTTTTCCTAGGCTCAGTTGTGTAACCTTCCACAAGGTAGTCTACAGAATAAAACTAAATTACTTCCTAGTATTGAGGAGGCATGGAGCCTACCAATCCCCGCAGAGCTTACCTCCAGGCAGGGTGCCATGAACACAGCACAGCAGGTGAGAAGTTGGGTTATGTTCTGCAGGTGCCCAGCTTTAAGGGTTCTTTTCAATCTGTAGTAGTCAAGCTTATTTTAAGTAAGCATAGAAGGCTTTTATTAATGAATAATAGCCTTTTCATTTAAGTGCTAAGGGTATCTAGATCAAAATAAAATTCCCTCTGGTATGGGATGAAATTTGGGGGTACCAACTTAGAACCTTTGTGCATTTTCATGATTTTGCAAGATTTCTCAAAATAATGCTGCAATAGTTTATTTAATTTTTTTAAAGATTTTCAAAGGAAGGTACACATTCCTCCATTGATGATGATTCATTGATTTTTTTTTTGACCTTAAGTAATTGCAATCAGAGATGTCCACATAACTTTGAAAAGTATGCAGCTTATCAGTTTTATAATTTGAAGGAATGAAGTAAGAATATATAGCACCCATTTTTGTCTTCCTTCTGTGATTCTTAGGCATGTAAACCTCATCATCCAAATACTGAACCTGTATTAGGCCTCAGTCAAACACCAATTTCACAGCAGTCCTTGCCACTACACATGATTCCTCCTAGTCAAGTAGATGACCTGTCCAGTCCTGCCAAGAGGAAAAGAACATCTAGTCCAACAAAGGTATATGTCCTAGCAAAATAGAAAATCCCGGTCAAAAAGAAGGAGCTCCAACTGCCCTCTAATTGCGCAGTTTGAACATTTCCTGTCCTTTACTTTAAATCTGTGGACATCAGAATAGTAAAAGGTTTTAGTTTTCCCATCCCAAAGTCTTAGAATCATATTAAATAAAGTAGGGATAAATTTGCATTCATCAAATCATTTTATCCATTTCCCTGCCGTTAAGGTATCAGCACACTTTTCATCATCACTTTTGCCAACATTGAACTATGTTTAATAATGAACCTAGTGGATAGTGTGGTATATAGGCTAGTCATTTGGGCCATAGTTTAGGGGTGGGCTTTTTGGGGGGTGGCTTATTACAGAATCAACATTTTAAAAAATGTTATGACTGTCAAACTTAATGTGCATGCAAATTATTTTTAATGAATGTAATAATGTCTTTTTATATGTAAATATTCTAATCCATAATCTTTTGGCCTTCATTAGTTAATGTTAATCTATTGTCTTAACCAAATATTCTTTAATTTTTTTATCAATTTTCCTCAGAATTCTTCTGATAATTGGAGTGGTGGCCATGCTGCGCCCCATCCTCCTGTACAGCAACAAGCTCATTCATGGTGTTTGACACCACAGAAATTACAGGTGTGTAAAACGTGTTTTTAATAAAAGTTATGTGGCAGAAATAGTGAACTTTTAGAAATTCTTAAAGTTGAATGATTGGAAGCTTATTACATAACAAAAATGATTACACATTTACCAGAATAATGAAGATAATTCAATCTTGCTTCCCATTTGTTTCTAGTTTGTTTCTCTTTTGGAAACAGGCAAGTAACATAAAGTATGAATATAGATTATTTAGGGTAAAGTCTTCTTTCAGCTACTACTCTAACCCACTGACAACTTCTTTACCCCAGCATTACTTGTTTCTTAGTCTATTTTTGCAGAGGTGTGTTGTGTATTTACAAGTTATTTAACTTAAACCTGTGGTCCAAAAATATTAAGTGAAAATTTTCAGGAATAAATCCATGATAACTTTTAAATTATAGCATTCTAGTAGCATAGTGAAATCCTTATCTATACAGCCAGTGACATCAATTATCTCATTGTCCAATGTGTTCAGCCTGTTAATGCTAATTGGCCCCAGTCACTTAGTAGCCATCTCATTTATCAAAACAACTGTTTTAGTATCATGATTCTGGCATTAATAATAACCCTAAACCACAAAAATAATGATGCCAACATGCGTAGAATAACAAAGAGAAGACACACAAGCTTTCTCTATGCGAGCAGGTAAAAGTTCTTTATTTAATAAGAGAAAAATAGCCAAAATAATCCTATGCTTAGGTAGCTAAGGTCGGTGGTAAAGATTGCATTCTTACCTGAAGTTGTGAATGAAGAAACATTTATACTAATTTTACTGTCACACCTAATACTGCACAAGCTATCTTCACAGTGTGCAGTGGTGTTAGGACTGAAAAGGCATTAAATTGTAAGTTTAGCTTTTCTATGGTTTTTAGTAATCCACTAGGGGTCTTAAAAATGAACAGCTCCTATTTCTTTATATAGATACTACACTATTGCTTAGTTGAGCACTAGTTTTAGACATTCAGAATGTCTTCAAACTTTTCCTGTTCTAGTCAATGTTTTTTGGAGCATTTTATCTTATAAACTTGCAGTGTTTTCGTCACGAACACTAAAAGTTACTGTGTTAGTAAAATTTCATGTCCATCTCTTACAAAGATCACATTATAATAAACCATATTCAGATGAATGCTCAGTTCTACTTTGGTTTCTTGAACTTTTTTAAAAAAAACTTTTAAGATTGAATTAGGTTATTGTTGATCAGAAATCAGTGTCCAACCTGATAGTGGTTCTGAGTTTTTCTAATTAGTTCAGATAAAGGTTTCACAGATTTGTTAGCTTGCTTATTAGATATGTCTTTAATTATATTCTCCCTTTTTTTTCCCCCCTAGCACTTGGAACAGCTTCGTGCAAATAGAAATAATTTAAACCCAGCACAGAAACTAATGCTGGAACAGCTGGAAAGTCAGTTTGTCTTAATGCAGCAACACCAAGTGTGTATAGCATTTTCCCTCTAAAATTTGATAAAATTTTATGTACTTTTATTGACTACAGCATCATTTCAGAATTCACCCATACTTATGTCTACTTATATTTGGTAGAATTTTGTGGTCTGTGCTTCTTAAAATTCTAGGAAAAGGAGTTTTTAAGAAAAGAACATCTACTGATTTAATTTTAAGCTTTTTATATTATTTAATTCCATGGTATTTTATTTATGTTCTTTAGTACTAAAGAAATATACTAAAATATACTAAACCTAGTTTAGGTTTTATATGTCTTCCTTAGATTTTTGTTGTTGTTGTTGTTAATTTTTTTCATTTATTTTATAATTTGTGTTCTTTAGAGGATCTGTCATACTATAGATTCTTTGTCTTTATTATTATTGTTGTTGTTTACTTGAGATTGAACCCAGGGCCTTGTACATGTTAAAGGAGCCACCACTACGGCTAAGCCTCCTGTGTCCTTTGTCCCCTTCCCCCCAAAACATATAGATAAGGTCCAAGTTGCCTGAGTTGACCTTGAAGTTTGGATCCTTTTGCCTCCGCCTTTTAAATAGCTGGGCTTTTAGGCCTGCTCCACTAAACCCACCTTAGAATAAAAATCTGATGTTCCTTGTAAGAAGTATGAATTTCAGAATTTTCCATAGATTTCAGCTGCCCCCCCCTTTTTTTGTCATTACTAACAAGTTGTTTCCGTAACATGAAACATTTCTGCTTTTTCTAGGAAGCTTACATATAGTTTTTTGTTTTTGAAGTTGATGGTTTTTAACCTAGAGAAATGAACTGTTGAGATCAGATCAGAGCCTATGATTATTCCATCTTTACATTCTGAGTCTCTCCCCTCTGGACTATACAGACTGTATTTATTTGCTTTTCATTTGTTCCCTGCAGATGAGACAAACAGGAGTTGCACAGGTACGGCCTACTGGAATTCCTAATGGGCCAACAGTTGACTCATCACTGCCTACAAACTCAGTCTCTGGCCAACAGTCACAGCTTGCTCTGACCAGAATGCCTAGCGTCTCTCAGTCTGTAGTCCGTCCTACCTGTCCTGGGCAGTCTTTGGCCAATGGACCCTTTTCTGCAGGCCATGTTCCCTGTAGCACATCAAGAACACTGGGAAGTACAGACACTATTTTGATAGGCAATAATCACATAACAGGAAGTGGAAGTAATGGAAACGTGCCTTACCTGCAGCGAAACGTACCCACTCTACCTCATAACCGCACAAACCTGACCAGCAGCACAGAGGAGCCGTGGAAAAACCAACTATCTAACTCCACTCAGGTAATAGAAAGACTAATTGCTTTCATTGACTTCTCATATAATAATTTGTCTTTATTTGGTTTGTGCATGTTAAGTGTTTGAGGAACTATTTTTATATGAATTTATTTAGTTCTACACTGTTGTTGCTGTGTTTCAATTCATTTTATATGTATATATTTTCTTGGTAACATTTCCAGAGATGGAAATAATTGGAAAATTTACTAATGAAGAAGAAAATAAATTGCATAACCTCCCAATCCACTTCTAATTTATAGTTGCCTCATAAACAAAATGCCTATTTTTGTAGTAGTAGATAGTGATCAACATCTGGGTATAGAAAGAATGAGTATGAGAAGAGAATAAAATGACAAAATGGAGTATGAGAAAGAAAGTCTAATTTTAAGCTATCTTGATAAGCAAGAAGAATAATTGAGACTGGATAAGATTACAAAGGGTGGTAAGTGATTGAGAAAAGAATTCAAGATTGAACCATAATTTGTAATTTGCCAGACAGGAAAGTGGAGAACTGTCAAGACTAGAATAAAGGATTGAGCTGTAAGGTATTGGGCATTGAGGAGAATGTGAGCCATATCTTATATTTCAAGAAGGGATTGATTAAAATATGTATCATAAAGGACGTTAAATTCGTCTTAGTCAGTGAAGATGCATTGTGACCATGGCAATTTTTACAAAAGAAAGCATTTATTTGGGACTTGCTTACAGTTTCAGAGTCCATTATCCTTATGGTAGGGAGCATGGCAGCACACAGATAGACATGGTAGCTGAGAAGAGTTCTACATCTAGATCTGAAGGCAGCAAGGAGAGAGAGAGGTGCTGAGTCTGGCTTGTGTTCTTGAAACCTCAAAGCTCACCCTCAGTGGCACACTTTCTCCAACAAGGCCACACCTACCCCAGCAAGGCTTCACTTCCTAATCCTTTTACTCTTTTAAATTTTGTCATACCTTGGTGACTAATTTTGAATTTATGAGCCTATGGAGGCCATTCTTATTCAAACCACCACATACCAGTAAGGTATGTCATTTGAGGTGACATTCCTGGAGTTGGGAAATTAATAAATACAACCAAAATCCATACCATAACCTGTGTTATGATTTCCCTCTGCTTCTTCTTTCTAGTAGCCTGGTGCTAAGGGTGATGTTTATTTGTTGCAGTTTTAAAGAATAGAATAAAAATAAGCAAATACTCTGTTATACCAGATGAGTTACAAAATCTGACTCTATGCAGAGATGATTTGGAAACTTTTGAATAGGAGTAATTTCAGTGGATTGTTGTAGATCAAACCTAATTATGTGAAAAGGTTAAAGGGCAGATAGAACTGGAGGTGGCAGATATGAATAGTTCCCACAGGACATTTACAATCATGTAGGTTATGCACATAAGGGAGGGGGTAGCTAAAGGAGAAATAGAATTCAGATTTTGGTTTTGTTCATATTTTAAATTAAAATGCAAAACAGCAGTGAAAGCTAATGGGAAACATCGGTAGAGAGATTGACAAAATAGAGGAAAGAATTGTTAGATGAGAGGGTATGTTTGGGAATTTGGTATCTTTAAACATTAAAAGATTGTTAAGGATAACGTGAGACTTCTTTTAAAATGCTTAAAGTATAATTGGCAGTTACATAAATTGGAGCATTTGTTATGAAGTATAGTTCTCTTATTTTTCTTCTCTACATCTCAGGCTTGCTCAATTGCTGAAATTTTCAAAAATACTCAATCTTATTTTAGAAATCTGATAAACATTAAAATAAAACAGGAAATTCTGATTGTGGTGACTCATGCCTCTCTAATCCTAACCTGAAATCCAGGAAGCTGGTGTAGGAGGAACTCAAGTTCAGGATATCCTTGCCTATGATATAGCCGTCCTCTGTCCCGGGAAACATATACTTGACCTGATCCCAATTATTTTGCAGTTCAAAAGACTTCTGTATGTCACTGAATGGCAGGGTGTCCCAATCTCTCATGCTTAGTGCCTGTAGGAACCTTACAGTATAGTTGTAATGAAGAAAACTGTAAAAATGTTGAATTAATTCCAGGTCAAAAGTTTCCCTCTTGGATTTGCTTTATAATACTGCAGCTGGAGAACTTTTGCCTCTGTTGTTAGTATGATAGATTCTAATTAGGCAAGCTTTTAAAAATTCATTATATAAACATTTTCTGAATTTGTAACTTAAAATGCCTTGATGTACAGAGAGATGATTAAATATTTTTTGTCACATTTGCATTTTATAATAGTGTATTTATTGAGAAGCCTCTCACAAATATTAAATGGAATTTTGATTCACCTAAGACTTTCTTGGATAGTTTAGTTATTGAAATACTTGTAACTTTTTTAATGAGAGTTTTCCCATATAACTTAAAGATTTCAACCTTTTTGTTTGGTTTGCTTTTTTGTTAGATATCATGTATTCAGCTTAGGCTGGCCTCCAGCTATCTAGGGATGACTGAACACTTGTTCGTCCTGTGTCTCCCTCCTGTGTACTGAGAACTAAAAATGTTGACTTCCACACTCAGCTCTGTAACTTTAGTTACTTACTTGATAATCTAATTGTTACTTTAGTTACTTACTTGATAATCTAATTATACTCTTCCATATACTGAACTATATTCAACTTGTAATGTTTACTGGGTTTTGTTTTGTGTTTTGGTAAAGTTCTTTAATACAAACATCACATTTTCATTTTTTTAAACTGATTTCAGGGTTATGGTTGCTTATTTTTACTAGGGATTAAATTTATTGTTTAATGTATCAATAGTCAGCTAATTTTTATTCCTTGATGGCTTGTTATTGCCAGGTTAAATGTCACCTGTCAAAAAAGCTCTCAACTCTGCTATTAAAGTCATTCTCAACTCACAATATAGTTCTAATTTCTTTGTTTAGTTACTAGGGATGTAAGATGAAATATGTACTTATAATTGAATGAGTCCCACACATACTGTTTTATCTGAAATTATAACAATTTTGAAACTATGAAATTATTGGTTCCCAATTCCAGTGTTAATCGTGTGGCTGAAAAATTAGCATTTCCATTTAATTCTTTTGTCAGGAAAATAAAGTGAAAATTGTGATACTGGGGGCAATTTTCAGGTAAAAATTAGACATGTTAATCTCATTTATCTTATAAGATAAAAATTCCACTAGATGTATTAAGTGATCTTCTTCTGTATTTAATACTTTTATTAACTCTAGTATACTACCCTGGCAGATATTTTCCAAAGGGTTTAACAAAGTTGATGAAAATTGCAGCTTATCTCTAATTGGCTTAGACATGATTTTTTTTTTTTAAAAAAAAAAAGAATATATAGGTTGACTGAGCAAAAAAACTTTAATAGTGTCTTTTAACTATTTTAGTAGCTTTGTTCTAGAGGATAGGTGCTTTAACATTAGTTGCATTAGAGAGGACTATATTTACAGTAACTTTAAAGCCAAAATAAATTTACTTTCTATAGAATTAATCTCTTAATAGATAGATCACAGACCCATTAGTTGGTTTGTCATATTTCTAGTTTAATTATTAATGATATTATGTCTGTCTATGTTTGATCTTAGGAATGAAAGTACATGTTTTAAAACTTAAGTTAGCATTCCTAGTGCTTTCTGTAAACTAATGTATGCCATACTAATTAGGGAAATTCTTTTCGCTAACTCTAAGTACTTTTTTGATAACTTTAGGAACTGTGTCAAATTATACAGATAATTTTTCTTAGTGACTTTTACCTATAATACTTAGAATTCTGTGTATGCTCTGAGTTTAACATAAGATTTAAACCGTCTATTTTTCTTTTTAGGGGCTTCACAAAGGTCAGAGTTCACATTTGGCAGGTCCTAATGATGAACGACCTCTCTCTTCCACTGGGCCTTCCCAGCATCTCCAGGCAGCTGGCTCTGGTATTCAGAATCAGAATGGAAATCCCACCCTGCCTAGCAATTCAGTAACACAGGGGGCTGCTCTCAATCACCTCTCCTCTCACACTGCTACCTCAGGTGGACAACAAGGCATTACTTTAACCAAAGAGAGCAAGCCTTCAGGAAACACATTGACCGTGCCTGAAACAAGCAGGCATACTGGAGAGACACCTAATAGCACTGCCAGTGTTGAGGGACTTCCTAATCATGTCCATCAGGTGGTGGCAGATGCTGTTTGCAGTCCTAGCCATGGACATTCTAAGTCACCAGGTTTACTAAGTTCAGACAATCCTCAGCTCTCTGCCTTGTTGATGGGAAAAGCTAATAACAATGTGGGTCCTGGAACCTGTGACAAAGTCAATAACATCCACCCTACTATCCATACAAAGACTGATAATTCTGTTGCCTCTTCACCATCTTCAGCCATTTCCACAGCAACACCTTCTCCTAAATCCACCGAGCAGACAACCACAAACAGTGTTACCAGCCTTAACAGCCCTCACAGTGGGCTGCACACAATTAATGGAGAAGGAATGGAAGAATCTCAGAGCCCCATTAAAACAGATCTGCTTCTAGTTAGCCACAAACCTAGTCCTCAGATCATACCATCAATGTCTGTGTCCATATATCCCAGCTCAGCAGAAGTTCTGAAAGCTTGCAGGTTAGTGTGGGAAAGTTAATCACAGGGTGAAAATGTTTGACAATTTACCTGATCAAGATCTGGGAAATAAAAGATAGTGTTGTAATCAGTCATCCAAAGTAAAAGTTTGGAAGGTTGGTAATGTTTGAATGAAACTTTTGTAACTTAATCTGAGAGGGTGTGTCTGAATGTGTCAGTAATGTGTGCTATTACTGCCCTCTGCTGGTTACTACAGTTGCTGGCTTCAGTGTTATTGTCTGCTCTGGGGATGGAAACAAGACTCAAATGACATTTGACTAAAAAACAAGGCCTTGAAGAGCCTATTGTTTATTTTAGTTTTGAACAGAGTCCATTAAATGTTAGACTAGGGATAGACTTGAGCAATCAAGGTTAGTTTCTGGTTTACACTTCATATGACTTTAGAAGTTTTAAAGGAAATAGGAAGAAGTAAGGGACAATAGAGATATAGGACAGCCTGCTAGCCATTCATGAAAGGAAAAACATATTCATGTTAGTTTTGGAAGGCTAAACCTTCAAACTTAGGGGAAAATTAGTCTCCTAAAAGGGGAAAACATCATCATCATCAAAGGATCAGTCTGATTGGCTAGCACCATCTTTCTGTAGTATTTGGAGACAGAGATTCTTAATGGTCTTTTCATTGTGCATGGCACGTTTAAGTTTTCTTCTTGACTTGTATTTGTCATCCCCTGTGTATAAATAAATCTTGAATGTTAACACTGTTTGGAATAATCACAAGCAGGAATTCTGCATACTTTTCTAATACATTAAATTTTAAGTTGAGGCAGCGATGTAGGTTTTTAAAGGGTCTTCATTTGGTTGCGAGTTTAAGCAAACAACAGAAAATACGCATTCTGTAAATAGAAAATATAAGCATTGAGTCTGTTGACATTGACCACTTAATATAACAATTTTATTTTAAAATTTGAAACTATTCCCATTTAACTGCCAGTACTAGTGTGTCTTGTTTATTATCTAAAAGTGTCATCTTTTCTGCTGTTTAGATTGTTTTATTATACTGTATCCTGGATCTACCATTAAGTGTTTATCACTAGTGAATTGTTTTTATAAAATTGAATTTTATTTTATAGAATTTGTTGCTTATGGGTAACTTAAGGGGAAGAATTAGTTTAAAGTAAATTTGCTACTTATTGGTAACTTATTGGGAAGAATTTAGTTTAAAATAAATTTTAATTAATCTTAATTTATCACTTTAATTGTGACACTGGAACTTTAATATACTAAAGTTTTTTAAAATATTTGAGTTGAAGTGTTTAAATGTCTTCTGGCCTGTGTTTTATTATGCATTGATTGTCATTTTCTGTCAATTTTTTAACTATCAGGTAGTTACTTTTGCACTGATAAGTTTAAGCAGAAACTATGTCTATTTCTTATTATTTTCTTTGTTTAGGCCACTTTGCTGGTATTATTTTCCTGAGTGGCCTACAACATGACAACTACTCTCACTAATCTTAAATGTTTTTAATGGGGAGGCAGGGGTAGGGGAGACATGAGCAGGCTCTCTCTAGCCTTGAACTCTCTCTGAAGACCAGGATGCCTTGCCTCTGCCATCTAAGTGCTGGAATTAAAGGTGTGCTTCACCACACTTGACCAGTCCTAACTTAATGCGATTTTTTGGTTGTTGTTATTTTTTTAACACATTAGATCTCTAAATTTAAAAAAAATAAAATAAATCATGTAGTAGGGTTCCTGAACATCTAAAATTTGTTTTGGTGGTTTGTATGTGTGTGTGTGTGTGTGTGTGTGTGTGTGTGTGTGTGCTTTTTTTTTTTTTTTTTTAGAAATTTTGAATTTAGAGGTATTAGTCTTTTTGTCTACAAGTTACTATCATTCACTTCAACATTGGACCCCTCTAAGTGTCCAGTTCAGTAGCCATAGCTGATTCTGGAGACACAGTACCTTGATTCCATTCCAGTATGCTTACCTTCTGTCTGCCTCTCTCTTGACTGATCTGCTCTCTGCCCTCCTTTTCTAGTTCTCTTTCTACTCTGCTAAAGCAGGGGCTTGTCCACTCTCTCGAGACACTCAGGACATTTTTTTTAACTACAGTAACAAAATAAAAATAGGGAGAAACCGAGATGTCATTTAAAGGGGCGATTCTGGAACTATGTTATGGCCCACAAGTTATGAGCAATGTGAAAGAGCAGTTTTTGTTAATAAAATTTTATGCTCTGAGGTACCTAGTTGATTGTATTTTTTTTAGTGTGTTAAGGATGATGCTCTTTTATCTTATTTTTTGTTGCTGATGGAGTCATTAGGACATTCACTTGAGTATATTCTAATAGTTTTGTATTAAACTTAATTTATAAAAAACAATTTTGCCTCATTATAGATACGTTGTGTTGTAAGTAGCTAGATACACAAAAACACTGGGCTATTTCAACCAATCTTGGCATGAATTTGTTAAATGATGAGCTAGGAATTCACATCTTTAAGTTGAAGATCAATCTTCTGAAACTTAAGGAAAAGAAATCTTGTTTACAAGTAAGGGGGTGTTTGATAGTAGCCTGTACTGGCTGGCATAAGGCTCCCAGAAAGTCACACAGGCATGGCATTAAGAGACCTGGGATCTATGGTTTAGGAGCTTTTTAGAGAAGATTGGAAGAATATTTGGTTTACTCACAGAACACTTTACCATAATTTCTCTACTAAGTATGGTTGTTCCAAAATGGGAGAAAACTATTTAAAATGATGTGTTTTTTGAATCTTCTCTGTCGCCATCTTATTTCATAACTTTGCTTTCCATTTTTCTGTCCACTTTGGATTATTAAGATGAAATTTCATTATATCTGGCTTAAGGTATTCTAAAGCAGTGTTCAGAAGATGACGTGAATACCTGGTATCTAAGTATCTATTAAGATTGTTTAGTGTAGTTAAGTAGGAAATGTTTATAGTCTCTTATGACTGTATGCATCTGTTTTAGAGAAATTTCTGTCTGTTTCAGACTTCCTTTTAATAGGCAGATAATTTTTGAAGCACAGTAAGAAACTATTAATATGACCTATTGGGACTTTTTCTTGGTTGCGCTAATGTATTAACCTTGAATGGGAAAGATTCTGATGATAGAAAGGCAATTACAACTTATTCTTGTATTTAGATAAAGAAATCACAAACAAAATAAGGAATGTTTTCTATGCTCCACATGTGCCTTTATTTTACTTCAGTGCAAGATATAGTAATCAAATTAAGTATTTGCAGAAATAATTTTTCTTGTTGTTCCCACTGGATCCAAAATTCATGGATTTATAAAAATGCCTATTCATTTCATTAGAAGTTAGTTCAGAAATTTTTTGCCCTCTATGTAAATGTAAAGCTGATTTTTTTCCTCTTTTCTGTTATTTTTAAAGGAATCTAGGTAAAAATGGCCTGTCTAACAGTAGCATTTTGTTGGATAAATGTCCGCCTCCAAGACCGCCATCTTCACCATACCCTCCCTTGCCAAAGGACAAGTTGAATCCACCTACTCCTAGTATTTATGTGAGTCTGAATTGACTGACTAGATTTCAGCCAAACCAATGTTTACTTCTAATTGTCTCTTGTAAAAATCTTTTAGGTCATCATGGATACTCTTTAGTAAATATTACAAATTATTAACAGCAGTGTGAATATTAAGCAACAACATAAAAGATGTATTGAAAAAGATTTTATGCTATTTCGTAAATACCTGCTCAGCTATTAACTATGATTATATTAGAAAATTTGGTTTCTTGCTTTGTTTTGTTTGTTGTTGTTTTGCAGTGCTAGAAACTAAACCCAGGGCTTTGCATATTCTGGTCAAGTACTCTATAATGTTGCTACTATGTACCCATCTTTCCTCTCTGACTATAGGCTGGACTAGAATAAGTGGGAAACACTTTCTCTGCCTTAATTTTGAGCAGTATTAAGCCAAAGCTACTTGGAATTAGTTAGCTTATTTTTTTTTATAAACTGGGTTTTAAGTCTACTAATTGTTGGACCTTGGCATTCATTCTGTTTCATATATATGCTAAAAAAAATACCTTCAAATTAAACAAAGCAAAAAAAGTAGACATTTTAAGAATGTCATTGGAGCTGGAAAGATGGCTCAGCAATTAAGAGCACTTGTTAATCTTCCAGAAGGCCCAGGTTCCGTCACCTATACCCACATGATGTTTCAACCATCCTTAACTCACAGGAGATCTGATACCCTCTTCTGACCTCCATGGTACCAGTCATTCACGTGGTATCTATATACACAGGCAAAATACTCATATACATGAAATAAAAATTGATTTTTAAAACCAGCATGCCTAGATTTAAAAAATATGTGATAATAGGTAGATATGTGTCACCAAAAATCTTTGTAAACTATTTATCATATTTAAAACTATCACATTTTTCATAGATCCTTTCTCTCGCTCTCTCTCCTTTTGTTTGCTTGTTGTTTTTTGGTGTTTTTGTTTGTTTTTCAAGACAGGTTTTCACTTTAACAGCCCTGGCTCCCTGGCAGCCCCAGAACTAGCTCTGTAGACCAGGCTGGCCTAGAACTCACAGAGATGTGCCTGCCTCTGCCTCCTGAGTGCTAAAATTAAAGGTGTGAGCCACCACTTCCAGCTATAAAAGCAATTCTTAATTGTGTTTTTCACAAATAAGTCCTGCTGCTACTGTATTGTCTTCCTACTACCTTCCCATGTGAAAGAAAAAAAATTAAATACACAAAGTTATAGTGATATAGTTTAAATGGCCATACATCTGTGAAAATGATTCTTGAATATGTTTGAGAAATTTTGATTTCTTCCTCTTGACTTTTTAAGCATATGACAAAATTCACCATCTCTGCCCTAACTGAGTTAAGTAGTGTTATAAACACACTCATGTTGTTTTTATAACCTCTCTTGAGAATTTATTTTCTGGCCAAAATGTCTAACCATGGAACATCTCTTTTCCCCATTTCCTTAAGTCCTGGCTGTCACAATTCTGTTTTCATGCATTTCACTACTGTATATAATGGAACCACAATTTTTTCTATGACTAACTTAATTTATCATGCCCTCAAGGTTAATCCACATGACAGGATAATTGATCAATTAACTTGGGTAGTGGTGCTAGTGTTAGTGTGTTGACATACTAATGCAACTATTGTACCACCAAACTCTGTCTCCTCTCTGTAATTGTTTCATTTATTGCCTGGTTTCCTCCTGCTAGCGATGAATCCTAGGCTTTTTAAGTAGTCTACCATTGAGCTTCATATTCTATCCTTTAGCAAGCTTCCAATCTTGCCTGATAATTTATTTACCTAAGTAACGTTACATCAAGAATGTATGGAATCATACAGAATCTCTTTAAGATTCATTTTTATTTTTAATTATGTGAATGGAAGATTAAGTGAGTGTAGGTGATTACATGTAAGTGTAGGTGTTCCCAGGAGCTGGAGTTACAGGTGAGCCATAGGTCTGGGAATCAAGGTCAGGTCATTCTTCTGCAAGAGCAATAAGTGCTCATAATGACTGAGCCATCTCTCCAAGCAAAAACGATTTTATTTTTGGTCAAAGGGGCTCACTCTATCATTCTAACTGATCTCGAACTTAGAGATAGACCTACTTCTGACTCCTGGGTACGGGGATTGAAGATGACTGCCATCACTCTCAGCTTCTGTATAGGATCTTTTAACTCTTACGTTTTTGTTTTTCAGTAGAGGCAGTATTGAAGATTAAACTTAGAACCCCTGGATGTCAGAAACACTATCATGAACCTACAGCCCTACTCATACTTTGTGATTTCTTGCTCTCAGGGATGCTGGATTGAAGGTCTTAATGGAGGCTGAACCATTCTTCCTACCTACCCACTCTTGCTCCTTGTTTTTCTTCCTTTTTAAGGTCCAATTATACTTAAAGCACTTTGGTTTTGAAATTTAAATGTAATTTCTGTTGCATACATGTAGTACACAAAAATATATGTGGTTAGTTACTATCTAGTCATAATTAAAACCAAATGCAAAAGTACTAGAAAATAGAAAAGAAATATAAACGCATGAATAGATTGATAGGCAATGAATCTGAGACATAATATTTAAGTTAAAAGCTGTATTTTCCTGAGATGTAACCACAGATTTTAATTTTACAGTTGGAAAATAAACGTGATGCTTTCTTTCCTCCATTACATCAATTTTGTACAAATCCAAACAACCCTGTTACAGTAATACGTGGCCTTGCTGGAGCTCTTAAATTAGGTACGCTTAAGGAAAAATGTTTTCTATGCATGCTGTCTTTTAACCTTTGAAAACATCAGTAGAGAGTATCGTTACCACCCACCATTCACATATACACATTTTTATTCTAATGTGGATGGAGGATTATGATTAATTTTACTTGAGGGTCATGATTTAAATGCATAATGATGATGATGTTTGTTGCTGGTACTTTAGGAGTATTTTTTTAATTTAACTTTTACTTTTATCTAGCTTTATAATAGTGACTTATATTTACTACTAGGAAAATTTTGAATATAAAATGTAAGTGAAATTTAGTGTACTCTTCACATATTGTACTATAGCCCCATTGGTATTTGCTAGTGCCTACACAGATTAAGTACATGAAAAGTTTGACCATTGGACTCTTGACTCTTTCTTTGTTGGAACACCATGAGCATTGGGAATACCTAGACCTTCAGAGTGTATAGATGACCTAGTCAGATTTTAGGGGAACTTGATATATTACTATAAAATGCTTTCTCTTTTAAAAAACGGTGAGGGGCAGGAGAGCGTGTTGGATGCATTTTTGTTTTGCTTTTGTTGACTTTTTTTATTTATTTATGGCTTACTTGTAATAAAGACCTGGGACTTTTCTCTACTAAAACTTTGGTGGAAGCTAACAATGAACATATGGTAGAAGTGAGAACACAGTTGTTACAACCAGCTGATGAAAACTGGGACCCTACTGGAACCAAGAAAATCTGGCATTGTGAAAGTAATAGATCTCATACTACCATTGCTAAATATGCTCAGTACCAAGCGTCCTCATTCCAAGAATCATTGAGAGTAAGTGTTTGCTTCCTGGAGATTATTTTTAGAGATTTTAAAATTATTTCATTTTGAAGTTTTGAAAGTAGGATGTCATCAGATTATATTATGTTACATAAAACATAATAATAAGCGCTACCCAGTTTACTTTAAACAAACCTGTGAGTTGATTCAGTAAGTATTGTTCAGAGAGGGAATTACTGTCTAGTAAGGTATTTCTCAGGTTATCTGGAACATTTATAGTTAAAGCGGGGAAAGCTGCTATTGACAATTTGAGTTGAATATTTCTTCGTTTGTGGGGGCTATTGTGTGTGTTATAAGATATTTAGCAACATCTGTGTCTGTCTTTTCAAAAACACTTAGCGCTATGTCAAATATTTCCTGGAAGACAAAGTTCCTTATTGAGAATCACTGACTTGAAGGCTAGACCTGTTTTTAATTTGCTTTATGTTTGAAGTATTTCTCATCTTGTGCACTTGCATTTATTCTTTTCTTCTGCCAGATCAGGTAGACAACTCTTTCAGGAAGTACTTGTGTTCTTCCTTCCAGTCTTAGCTCATATAAGAATACTGAAGAAGAGGTATAAACTGAGAGGAATCATTTCAACATATATAGAAATTTTAAAATCTGAAATTTAAAACTAATCAAAATTATTATTAAAAGTCCCATATAGTTGTTATATCTTTGAAACATTACTAAAATTATGTATCATAATGAGAGCTTTGTGAGTTCTCCCACAAATTAGAAATAAAACATCCACAGAAGTGAGTTTGAAATATTACTCTAATACTGCCTTGTGCTGAGTTGTTTGTTCATATCTTTTGCAGAGGAAATTTAATTTAGTTTACTAGATTTGCTTATCTCTTTAAAAATATTTAAAATGTTTCTCTGAGTTTACATTTTCAGTCCAGACAACCTTTTTACATGAAATTATGTATTTGGGTTACTGTCTTAAGTAGAGTTTCTTTTTGCTGAATTGAAACACCATGACTGAAGCAACTTGGGTAGGAAAGGGTTTATTTGACTTACTACATCATCAAAGGAAGTCAGGGCAGGAACCTGGAGGCAAGAGCTGGTGCAGAGGCCATGAAGTGATGCTGCTTAATGACTTGCTTCTCCCTGACTTGCTCACCCTGCTTTCTTATAGAACCCAGGACCACCAGCTTAGGATGGCACAACTCAAAATGAACTAGGCCCTCCCCCATCAGTCACTAATTAAGAAAATGCCCCACAACCATAAGGAATCTTACAGAAACATTTTCTCAGTTGAGGTTCCCTCCTTTTAGATAACTCTACCTTCTTTCAAGTTGACATACAGTAGCCACTTCCACTGTCCCTTTTTATAAACTAAATCTGTCCTGCAAATTGCATTGAGTTACAGTGAATTACACTGGTTTTCTCTCCTTGCAAATAGAGCTAGTGTGAAAATCTGTCATTTAGTAGCATGGGGAAAGATTCACCAGATATGTGGAATACTAAGCTAAAATGCCTTGTACTAATTTTTAGGAAGAAAATGAGAAAAGAAGTCAGCATAAAGACCATTCTGATAATGAATCTACGTCATCAGATAAGTAAGTCATTTTTCATTTCTACTTAATATTTCTGTTTAAAAGATACACTTGAAATTTTGCTTCTTTCTTTTTAAGTTCAGGGAAAAGGAGAAAAGGACCCTTTAAAACCATTAAGTTTGGGACCAACATTGACCTGTCTGATGACAAAAAGTAAGTCCTTGTGATAGTTCTGTGAACTGATGCAAAGACGTGTCCTTGCTCTGATTCAGAATTGTTTACAATCTCTTCTGTTTTATTCCTTATCATTTTTTTATAAATTGATGTAAGATAAACTAAATAATTTTACTAGATTTTACAGTTAAATTATTTTTTTAATTTAAGACTGTTATATCCTTCTTTTTCTACTGATACCCTAACTTTATGGTAGGTAATTTTTCATTATGTTCTAGGTCTATAATTTTAATGCTATTTTTCATTGGGAAGTTAATTTAGATATTCCATTATTTCTTATTTGAAAGTAAAATGTTTATAGTTTTTTTTTCTCATTGGAACATAAAAGCAGGGCATTACTTTTTTTTTTTTCTTTTTCTTTGTAGGTGGAAGCTGCAGTTACATGAGCTGACGAAACTTCCTGCTTTTGTGCGTGTAGTATCAGCAGGAAATCTTCTAAGCCATGTTGGTCATACTATACTGGGCATGAACACAGTTCAACTATATATGAAAGTTCCAGGAAGCAGAACGCCAGGTAAACTTAACTAATATATGATAAAAGATGATGCATATGAAGAGAATCAGAATCTTTTCATTTAAAATGAATAGAACTAAAAATGATTATTCTTATAAGATTTGATGCTTTTAACAGGACTTAGGTCAAGATTTTTTTTTCCCTTTGATATCTCTCAAATCTGGTATTAATATTTTGTTTTTAGAAGTTCATTAGAGCACCCTGTGGTCCAACAACTGTTGTTTCTGCAATACTTCTAAAAATGGCGTGTGTACAGTGTTTTGTAACAGTTTTTAAAATCACAATCATAATAGAATGTCCTTACTTTATATCATGGCCTAGTCATGTATGTGACAACAGCTTCACTTGAAAAATACATTTCCCTTTCTGTTTAGTTTTAAAAAGAAACTGATTACAATCCTCTGGTTAGGTTGAAAATGATAGTTTCAAAAGCATTTAATATGGAGCAGTTACTTGACTCATCCTGTGGACTTTTGCCACTCTGTGTACTTTTGCAAGTAATATTCTTTCTTTGAATTGTTTTCTTCATGTCAAGTGGTTTAATTTTTAGCTTTTATGTTTCCATCTGTCACTAATGTATTTTCCTCTTCGGGGCCCATGGATTGACATGAAACTGCAGAGTAATATTTTGAAATATTTAACAATCACTATAATCCTAGCATCAATGAATTAGTACAGTTACTGATAAGAAATAAAGTACTTATAGGTTGCATGTCTCTGTCATGTATTTTCAGTCTTTTACTTGAAGTAAACCTAGCTTAAAATCCAAACTGTTTTTTCTCTTTGTCACCTTAATGAATCATAGCTTAAGAATCATTTCAAAATAAACCATGTTGCTTTTGACTAATAGAAATCATTGGTTGCTATCTCTGACTGTCCAAATTAATCTCTTTTGTAGACTATGTAATCCTTCTTTGGAGATGTGTGATCTAAGAATGAGTATTATTAAGCCAACAAACAACACCAATTGTTTTCCAGGGGAATCTATGTACAGCCAGTATTAAAACCATTGACTGCATTTTTATTCTCGTGTCATTTCATAGTTTGATAAAGGACAAAAAATTCTGGCATCAATGGCAAGAGAACCATATTCTACTTTCTGTTCCATCGTTAGACAGCCATATAAATATTGGGCAAGCTATTTGAACTCACTGATTTTCTTCTGTCTTTAGTATCAGATTCATTCTGTTTTAAAAACTATCCGATTTGAAATATTTTCTGCAAATAATATGCCATAGTTGAAAAGAATTTTTTATTATAAATCTTAGGAAAGAATAAGTATGGAGAATATTTGTTGCTTGTGCCTATACAGTTCTGAATATTTTTTAATGTTTTGTTACATTTATTGTCTATGTCCACATATGCTTGCACAAGTCTGCATATATGTGCCATGGCATACATGTGGAAGTCAGAAATAACTTGCCAGAGTCAGTTTCTGTCCTTTTACCATGTGGATCTAGAGGACTGAGCTCTGGTTGTCCTGCTTGATTAATAACAAACATTTTTATGTGCTGAGCAATGTCACTGGCCCTGGACTCCCATGCTCCACTTGTACATTTTTATTTGCTGGGGGGGGGGTCAGAAGGCTCTGAGGAATGCTAAGTACCAGCACTAGAAAACATTTTTTTATCTTCTTTAAATCATTTTAATATTAATCTAAATATAGATTCCATGCATAAAAGAAAATGTGATACGTGTCTTCCTTAAACCTGCTCATGTCACATAGCATAATAATCTCCAATTCCATCTATTTTCCTGTGAGTGTGGTAATTTCATTCTTACAGCTGAGTAAAATTCATGTTCTGTAGGTGTAGTATGGTTTCTTTAATTCCTTTATCTAGGCTGGTTCCATGTATAAATAGTGCAGCAGTCAGTGTGAACATTACAGCGTGAAGATCCAGAAGTTGTGCTTGTAGTTTTTGAGGAATCTCTATACTGATTTCTATAGTAGCCATACTGGTTTACATTGCCATCAGAAGTGTATAATATATACACTATATATTATGTGTATAATATATACACTATATCCTCACCAGCACTTTTTATCTCTTGATTTCTTCATACTCATTCTGTCTAGGTTGAGAGACAGCAATTTCAAAGCAGTTTTAATTTTGCGTTTTCCTGATGTCTAAGGATGCCTAACAGTTTTTTAAGAATTTATTTGCCATTTATATTTTTTTCTTTTAAAATACTACTTCATTGGCCCATTTTATTGGATGAGGAGGAAGAAGAATTTAATATTTTTGATTCTTTATATTACATAGTAATCCCCTGTCTGAGGTCATTGGTAACAACTTTTTTTCTACTCTCTCAAAGAAATTACCTGAAGAATTCCTTGAAGGTAGTGGTGTCCAATATAATGTAAAATATAATGCAAATTATATATAAGTTAAAAAGCCATTTTGATACATTAAAGCCCGGAGAGTAAATGAAGTTAATTTTTCCCTATTACACCCAAAATATAAACATATGATCAATACAAAATTACAAAGATGTTTCACATTTTTTTCTACCATGTATTTGAAATCTAGTGTATACTCTGCAATTGCTACCACTTCCAACTCACATTTTAAAAAGTTTTTTTGTATTAGAGTGCATGGTCTTATAAGAAATGTGTATAGTTTAATCAGTACAATATAAGAAATAACATTTTTTTGTGTCTTGTATTAAAGTTGTTCTGGAGTTACATAAGTACAAGTGTTTTACAATCAGACTGCATATTTTAAACTACAGGGTTGTGTTTAGGTTTTACTCTTAAAGAATTTTGTGTAGTCAATTAAAGTTTATTTAGTAGCTCTGACTGTAAATAGAGCCCATTTTTATTTAGGATCCATACTGTGGGACATTTCCAAATATATACTTAAAGTAGCTACTAAGTACTTATTGCTTGCCTTGAGATGACGTAGAACAAGAAGTCCTTGCCTCAGTTCCTTGGTGACTCCTTCGTTAAGTGAAAATAAAACAAAATAATAACTCTTTGAGAACAAAGTTTGCTTTCCTCCATCTAGAACAAACAGGGACCTAGGTACTACACCAAAAATACAAATTTTGTGTTTTAAATTCATCAGTTAGCGAGCAATGCAGGGAAGGCAAGATATAAAATATTATACTATAAATGTCTACTAATGTTAAGTTACCTTCCTTTTGGTTTTTATTTCATGACAGTCAACCTATGATTATCTCCGTGTGTTCTAATAAAGTTGATCTTTATGTATGGAGAAAGAGGGAGGATCTCCTCTATTTTGATATTTTCTGCTGCCACCAGTCCAAGTCCTCTGCAAGAGCACAATGGACTCTTAACCACTGAGGCATATATCTGACCTAAGTAGCTATGTTTTTAAAGCCAGGCTTTGTTCACAATGAAAAAGAAAAAAAGTAATGACATTTACAACTAATGTATATTGTTTATTAGACATCATTCTAATCATTTCATTCATCTTCAAAATAATAATTTTATAGAAATTGTTAATATTTATTCTTATTTCTAGGGAAGGTGAGCTAAAAATGTTTTACAGCTTGCTTTGGTTAATGTTATAACTGATTCAGGCAACCTATTAGAACCTAAACTCTACTTAGTTAGGAGTAGTTGACCTAACTCAGACATAAAGCCAGACTTAACACTATAAAGAACTGAATCTTTAACATTGTCTATTTAACATTTTAAAGGTTTCATGTCTAAAGACCCATTTTCTATAGAATTAATAGTATGTTGATTTATTTTTCTTTTTGCCTTTTAGGTCATCAAGAAAATAATAACTTCTGTTCAGTTAATATAAATATTGGCCCAGGTGACTGTGAATGGTTTGTTGTTCCTGAAGGTTACTGGGGTGTTTTGAATGACTTCTGTGAAAAGTAGGTTTTCAAACTGAATTTTGAAATTCAGTTTTGAAATAATTTAAGCATAATTATTATAAAACAGTATTGTAAAGGACAACTTACCAAACTCAATAGCCTAATGTAGATAAATACACTCAGCTTTTAGTTACCATTTAGTGGAAAATTTTGTGTTAAATTGATTCCAAACCTATTACATTATGAGAAAACTTTTAAAGGTATCATGAAACCACTCTATGAAATATAGTAGTAGGCATGTGTTTAGAGGTTAGAAATTTTGAGTTATTAGTTTCATTTTTAAAAATGATATATTCAAATACTTATTTATAAGGCATTTGTTCTTAGAAAAATTTTCATAAATGTTTTCAGAAAGTAAAGGAAACTCTAAGTGGATATGCTTATTAGGAATAACTCAAGCTTGAACATATTACTCTTTGCCATGTCATGATATAAATTGTTTTTAAAACTGGCATCTTTTTCTAAAAAAGCTTTTTATAAAACTTAACTGCTTCAGGTTTTGTTTCAAGAATATGTATAGTAAATCTTTGCTTTTCTTTAAGATACTAGAAATAGCCATTCTTTATGTGTTTTGTTTTATGTTAAGAAGTGCTTTGAATGCTTTTTAATTGATTTAAATTTAGTATCTCTAGATAGAAGTGTTACTCAATTATGTAAGCTTCTGATATTTTCATTTAGTAATTCTTATGAAATAAAAATTAAAAACAAATTATTAATGTGCTATTTTGCCCCTATTTCAGTTAAATGTGGAGGGAAGGGCTACTGAAAGTGTGTATTATGAAATTTGAAAACTAATTATAGACATATTCCTTATGTTAACATGTAATTTCTAATTTTGCTTTATTAATCTTTGCTGTAAATACTTGGTTAATTATGACATGTATCATATTTGGAAATTTTTTTAAATCCCTAAATTTTTTTTTAAATTTAGAGGGATAATCACCATATATTGACTTCACTAACACATTTCATTCTGTTCAAGAAAATTAGATATAGAATTTTACAGATTCAAATGTATTGTTGAAGTAACTTGCTCTACTTAATACCATGTCTTGTTGATTAATTGGGGTTGCTTGCCTGATTTTAGTTAGAATGTTTTCTCCGGTTTTATGATGGCACCACAAGACTAAAATAGGGTTAAGATTTGTTTTAATAACTTTGCTTTATAGGGAACTGTAGTTGTTCAACCTTATTACAGATTCCTTGTTTAAGAGAAAAAAACATGAAAACACACAATTCAGGATGTATAGCAGTCAGAGAAAAACTTAGAACTTGAAGAAGTCTGTTTTCTCCTTTACCTTTCAGGAATGACAAATCTTTACAGTAACAAGAGCATTATCCCATAGCTTATCCCCCTTTTTCTCTTTTCAAAACAAAACCCCTGAATCTAATCTCCTTTGTTTAGCTTTTTTCCTGACCTTTATCCATTAACAGCTTGAAACATACATGCTAAACAAAGACAAATATTCATAATCCATTTTTTGAGAATGTAGGTGTATTTTCTGGGCTACTTCCTGCTGACTGGAGGCACTGATAATCTTATGGGAACCCAAAGAAAAAGTTATTTTTTTATTTTTATTATTTTAGGCAAAAGGGGGAGCTATAGTAATATTTTATTTATGCTTTATAAATAAAGCTTGCCTGGAGACTTAGTGGTAAAACAAAGCCACTAAAAGCTAGACAGTGGTGTCATACACCTTTAATCCCATGATTTGGGAAACAGAGGCAGATGGATCTCTCTGAGTTCAAGGCCTCCCTGGACTACACAGATCAATACAGAAAAAGATCCAGATGATGGTGTCTCATTCCTTTAATCCCAGCACTAGAGAGAAATGTATGCCAGGATGAAACAGGAACTTGTTCTCTTTCAGTCTGAGGATTTCTAGAGGTAAGAGCTCTCTAGTGGCTTGACTGCTTGCTTTGCTTTTCTGATCCTCAGGTTGAACACACATATTTGTCTCTTGGTTTTTATTATTCATGCTTAATTAGCTGATCTTCTAAACCATATGGAAATTGTCAAATTTTACCCTTTTTCTCCTTATGAGTCAAAGCAGCAGTACCCTTTCTCAAATTGAGTGGAGTTTCTGGTACTTAAATATATTGGTCTTATTTATATAAATAGATTCATCTCCATTTTTTGTCTTTTAGTGATTTCCAGGTACTGTAAGAAAAAGAGAAGGGTTCCGTGACTAAAAGTGGAGTGGGACTTAATAAAATGATATTAGAAGTTAAAAATATGTGCTACTTCAAAGTAGCTACAGATTTTCACTTGAATCTTGAAGAAATAAATTCAAGCTAGTAATGCTATCTTTATATAAGTCTTCCTGTACTTTACTAAATTTAATTTTACTCTTTACATGCATATAGCAGCTTTTATTACTCTATCAGTTAAATTTTATTGAAATTAATTAGCATTAAGAAACTTTTGACATTCTTTTATAATTTATTAGAGCCCTTGATCCATTTGCTCTGTTTTTCTTATTTCAGAAATAACTTAAATTTCTTAATGGGTTCTTGGTGGCCCAACCTTGAAGATCTTTATGAAGCAAATGTTCCAGTGTATAGGTTTATTCAGCGACCTGGAGATCTGGTTTGGATAAATGCAGGCACTGTTCATTGGGTTCAAGCTATTGGCTGGTGCAACAACATTGCTTGGAATGTTGGTCCACTTACAGGTATTTTAAAAGAATATGCTTGAAAAAAAGACTTGACCTTTTTAAAAAAAACTAATAAATGTATTTAGAAGAAAATTACTCCTTTTTATTATAAATTTTTATTATAAAAGTTAAATGCTAGTTAACTATTGAATCTAAAACCATAAATCCTTAGCAAACAAAAGGTCTATATAGTTAGATACATGGAAGATATATTTGTAATAATTTTTTGAGTCCTTGATTTTGCTTTATAAAGGAACCTCTTAAGGGAGAAAAAAACTAAGTAAAAATACATTCTTATAGATTTTTCTTTTTTCTCCTGTATTGCTTTGTGAAATACAATTTGAATTATGCCTGTCTTAATCCTTAGAGATTAAGAATGTGGCCTTTGGAGCCAGAAAGACCTGGATTTAGACTAGGACTTGGCTTTTGTAAGTTTGGGCAAGTTACTTGATTTCTCCAGTCCTTGATTTCTTCATCTAATGATGAAAATAAAATTAATAAGGAAATGCTAAGAATTAAATAAGATAATAGATTAGAAAATTATCACAAAACATAAAAATTATTTTTATAAGCCGGGCAGTGGTAGCACAAGCCTTTAATCCCAGCACTTCCAAGGTAGAAATAGGGGATCTCTGAGTTCAAGGCCAGCCTGGTCTGTGGAGTGAGTTTCAGGACAGCCAGAGTTATACAGAGAAACCCTTGTCTCGGGGGTGGGGGAAGAATTAATGTTTTCTTGTAGTGCTTTGAGATTTTCATGAGGTGATAATGGTTATCCTCACATCTTTTGATAGTTTAGTTTTTTTTCCCACCCCCCCCCCCCCAGCCTGCCAGTATAAGTTGGCAGTGGAACGGTACGAATGGAACAAATTGCAAAGTGTGAAGTCAATAGTACCCATGGTTCATCTTTCCTGGAATATGGCACGAAATATCAAGGTTTCAGATCCAAAGCTTTTTGAAATGATTAAGTAAGTGCTTTCTAATATTGCTGTACTGAACTCTTGCGGGGGGGGGGGGGTGTTCACTGTCAAATACTTTTTCCCCCTTAGAATTATGTTCACATTTAAAACAAGGTGATCCAGAAGTCTAGCAAAATGTGAGAATCTGCTTGTTTACAAATACAGTTCCCTTCCAAATAGCTTGCTATGGTTTAAAAAGGAATAAAGTTATAAATTGTCCTACAGCAGAAGATTCACTTTATAATGCTTCCCCGCTCTTCTCAATGTTAAATGTTTGCTTTTAGTCACTGAAGGGAAAAAAAAATCACAGAATAATTGTTATAGAGAAGGTAATATAGGGAGTTGACTGAAATGTCAGTTTTCCAGAGTTTTCATTTAATTATCTTATAATTGTTCTCCATATTTTAGCTGTTTGCACTTTGAATACTAGTAAATCATTGTCAGGTTCTACTTAGAAGTAATATTTTTGAACAGTTTTTGTTTTGTTTTTCTTTTAAATAGTGTAAATTCCACTACCAAAAGATAGGAAATTCTGGTCAAAAAAATATGAGAAGTGAGGGCTGGGGTGATGGTTAAGTCGGAAAATTTCCCATTGTGTAACCATGAAGTTCTGCGTTCAGATCCTTAGAAGCCAAGTCAAAAGCCTGGGTATGGCAGCTGCTGTCTTAGCACTTGCTGGCAGAGACTGCCAGAACCCTGAAGTTCTTTGGTCAGCCAGCCGAGCTGAATTGATGAATTCCATATTCATTGAGAGACCCAGTCCCAAAGTACAGGTGAAGAACCTTTTGAGAAAGACACCTGACATGAACATGCATGTGCATCAACATCTACAAAGATATATACATAAATATTCATATACAAAAGATACATAGAAAATGATGGATTTAATTGAGTCCTTTAAAACCTAAATCCAAATTTTATATGTAGCCAAGGTAACATGTCTGTGAACTTTCATACAGCACTTTTTTATTATTTGTACTATTTTACCTCATTCTAAGACCAGGTAAAATATATATGAAGAGAAATAGGAATAAAATCAAAGTATAACATGTGCTTATAATGCTTTTATATATTGAATACTAGGCACCATATTTACCGTATGATCATGGCTGGGAGTTGTCTTTAACCTGCTATGTCTCAGAACAGCTAGTTTGCTTACAATAGCAAATTCATTGCTTGTTGATTGGGGTTTTTTGTTTGTTTGTTTGGGGGGGTGTTTTTTTAAATTTTTTTAAATGTAATTTATTTATTAAAAATTTCAACCTCCTTCCCACCTCCATTTTTCCTCCCCCTCCCCACCTCCCTTTTTCCTCCCCCTCCCCACCTTCTCCCTCTCCAGTCCTAAGAGCAGTCAGGGTTTCCTGCCCCCTGGGAAGTCCAGGGTCCTCCCCACTCCATCCAGGTCTATGAAGGTGAGCATCCAGACAAACCAGGCTTCCACAAAGCCAGTACATGCAGTAGAATCAAAACCCAGTGCCTTTGTCCTTGGCTTCTCAGTCAGCCTTCATTGAAAGCCACATTCAGAGAGTCCGGTTTGATCACATGCTCCATCAGTCGCAGTCCAGCTGGCCTTGGTGAACTCCCATTAGATCAGTCCCACCGTCTCAGTGGGTGGATGCACCCCTCACTGTTCTGAATTCCTTGCTCGTGGTCTCCCTCCTTTTGCTTCTCATTTGGACCTTGGGAGCTCAGTCCAGTGCTCCAATGTGGGTCTCTGTCTCTGTCTCTGTCTCCATCCATTGCCAGATGAAGGTTCTATGGTGATATGTAAGATATTCATCAGTGTGGCAATGGGACAAGGCCAGTTCAGGCACCCTCTCCTCTGCTGCCCAAGGAACAAGCTGGGGACATCCCCTTGGACCTGGGAACCATTCTAGAATCAAGTCTCTTGCCAACCCTAAAATGGCTCCCTTAATTAAGATATTTACTTCCCTGCTCCCATATCTTCCATCCCACCCATCCCATTTCCCTAAGCTCTCCCCAATCCTCCCCTTCTCCCTTCTCTCTACCCATCTCCCCTTACAGCCCCCCTCCCCCCGTGCACCCAAGTTTTGCCTGACAATCTTGTCTACTTCCAGTATCCAGGAGGATAACTAAATGATTTTCTTTGGGTTCACCATCTTAATTAGCTTCTCTAGGATCACGAATTACAGACACAATGTCCTTTATTTATGGCTAGAATCCACTTATGAGTGAGTACATACCATATTCATCTTTTTTGGTCTGGGTTATCTCACTCAGTAAAGCGTTTTCTATTTCCATCCATTTGCATGCAAAATTCAAGATGCCATTTTTTTTTTTTTTTTACTGCTGAGTAAAGCTCTAAAGTGTATATGTTTCACATCTTCTTTAACCATTCTTTGGTTGAGGGGCACCTAGGTTGTTTCCAGGATCTGGCTATTACAAATAATGCTGCTATGAACATAGTTGAACAAATGCTTTTGTAGTATGATTGGGCATCTCTTAGGTATATTCCCAAGAGTGGAATTGCTGGGCCCTGAGGTAGGTTGACTCTCAGTTTTCTTAGAAACTGGCACACTGATTTTCAAAGTGGCTGCACAAGTTTGCATTCCCACCAACAATGGATGAGTGTTCCCCTTACTCCACATCCTCTCCAGCATAAGTTATCATTGGTGTTTTTTATTTTAGCTATTCTGACAGGTGTAAGATGGTATCTCAAAGTTGATTTGATTTGAATTTCCCTGATCACTAAGGAGGTTGAGCATGATTTTAAGTGTCTTTTGGCCATTTGAATTTCTTCTGTTGAGAATTCTCTGTTCAGTTCAGTACCCCATTTTCTAATTGACTTAATAAGAATTTTAGTGTCTATTTTCTCGAGTTCTTTATATATTTTGGAGATCAGACCTTTGTCTGTTGCGGGGTTGGTGAAGATCTTCTCCCAATCAGTAGGTTGCCTTTTTGTCTTAATGACAGTGTCCTTTGCTTTACAGAAGCTTCTCAGTTTCAGTAGGTCCCATTTATTCATTGTTTCTCTTATTGTCTGTGCTACTGGGGTCCTACTTAGGAAGTGGCCTCCTGTGCCTATATCTTTTTTTTTAGTAATTTTATTAAATTATAAAAGTTTCCATTTCTCCCCCTCCTCCCACCACCCTCCCACTCCCCCCACTCCCTCTCCTCCTTATTGTCTGTGCTACTGGGGTTCTACCTAGGAAGTGGTCTCCTGTGCCCATGTGTTGTAGACTACTTCCCACTTTCTCTTCTGTCAGGTTCAATGTGGTCAGATTAATATTGAGGTCTTTAATCCATTTGGACTTGAGTTTTGTACATGGTGATAGATAAGGATCTATTTTCATTCTTCTACAGGTTGACATCCAGTTGTTCCAGCACCATTTGTTAAAGATGCTTTCTTTCCTCCATTGTATAATTTTAGCTCCTTTGTCGAAAATCAGGTGTTCATAGGTTTGTGGATTAATTTCTGGGTTTTCGATTCAATTCCATTGGTCAACATCTCTGTTTTTGTGCCAATACCAAGCAGTTTTCATTACTGTAGCTCTGTAATAGAGTTTGAAGTCAGGGATCGTAATGCCTCCAGAAGTACTTTTATTGTATAGGTATGTTTTGGCTATCCTGGGTTTTTTGGTTTTCCATATAAAGTTGATCATTGTTCTCTCAAGGTCCCTGAAGAATTTTGATGGGATTTTGGTGGGGATTGCATTGAATCTATAGATTGCTTTGGTAGAATTGCCATTTTTACTGTGTTGATATTCCCAATCCAAGAGCATGGGAGATCCTTCCATTTTCTGGTATCCTCCTCAATTTCTTTCTTCAAAGCCTTAATTTCTTGTCAAATAGATCTTTCACTTCCTTGGTTAGAGTTACCCCAAGATGCTTTATGCTATTTGTGGCTATCGTGAAAGGCGATGTTTCTCTGATTTCCCTCTCTGCTTCTTTGTTCTTTGTGTATAGGAGGACAACTGATTTTTTGGAGTTGATCTTGTATCCTGCCACATTACTACAGCTGTAGGAGTTCTTTGGTAGAGTTTTTGGGGTCGCTTATGTACACTATCATATCATCTGCAAATAATGAGAGTTTAACTTCTTTTCCAATTCGAATCCTCTTGACTTGTTTATGCTGTCTTATTGCTATTGCTAGAACTCCAAGCACTATATTGAAGAGGTATGGAGAGAGTGGACAGCCTTGTCTTGTTACTGATTTTAGTGGGATGGCTTTGAGTTTCTCTCCATTTAATTTGATGTTAGTTGTCGGCTTGCTGTATATTGCTTTTATTATATTTAGGAATGAACCTTTTATCCCTAATCTCTCCAAGACCTTTATCATAAAGAGGTGTTGAATTTTGTCAAATGCTTTTTCAGCATTTAATGAAATGATCATATGGTTTTTTTCCTTCAGTTTATTTATATGATGGATTACATTGATAGATTTTCGTATGTTGAACCAGCCCTGTCTCTCTGGGATGAAGCCTACTTGATCATAATGGATAATTTCTTGAATGTGTTCTTCAATTCTGTTTGCCAGTATTTTATTGAGAATTTTTCCATCAATGTTCATGAGTGAGATTGGTGTGTAATTCTCTTTCTTGGCTAAGTCTTTGTGGGGTTTTGGTATCAGGGTGACTGTAGCTTCATAAAAGGAGTTAAGCAATGATTCTTCTGTTTCTATTTTGTGAAACACATTAAGGAGTATAGGTATATACTCTTCTTGGAAGTTCTGGTAGAATTCTGCATTGAAACCATCTGGTCCAGGGCTTTTTTTTTGGTAGGGAGGTTTCTGATGACAGCTTCTATTTTCTCGGGACTTATAGGTCTATTTAAACTGCTCACCTGGTCTTGACTTAATTTTGGTATGTGGTATTTATTTTAAAAAGTGTCCATTTCTTTCACATTTTCCAATTTTGTGGCATACAGGCTTTTGTAGTAAGATCTAATGGTTCTCTGAATTTCCTCAGTGTCTGTGGTTATGTCCCCCTTTTCATTTCTGATCTTGTTAATTTGTGTGTTCTCTCTCTGGCGTTTGATTAGTTTGGATAGGGGCTTGACAGTCTTGTTGATTTTCTCCGGGAACCAGCTTTTTGCTTCGTTGATTCTTTGGATTGATTTCTATCTTTCTGTTTTGTTGAATTCAGCCCTCAGTTTGATTATTTCCAGTCTTCTACTCCTCCTGGGTGAATCTGCTTTTTTTTTTTTTCTAGAGCTTTCAAGTGTGCTGTTAAGTCTCTAATATGTGCTTTCTCCGTTTTCTTTAGTGGGCACTTAGTGCTATGAACTTTCCTCTTAGCACTGCTTTCATAGTGTCCTATAGGTTTGGGTATGTTGTGTTTTTAGTTTCATTGAATTCAAGGAAGACTTTAATTTCTTTCTTTATTTCTTCCTTGACCCAGAGATGAATCAGTAGTTGACTGTTCAGTTTCCATGAGTTTGTATGCTTTCTGAGGGTAGAGTTGTTGTTGAATTCTAACTTTATTCCATGGTGATCCAATAGTACACAGTTGATTACTATAATTTCTTTATATCTGTGGATGTTTGCTTTGTTACCAATTATGTGATCGATTTTTGAGAAGGTTCCATGAGATTCTGAGAAGAAGGCATATTTTCTGTTTTGGTGGAATGTTCTATAGATGTCTATTAGGTCCATTTGGTTCATTGCATCTGTTCTCTTATTTCTTTGTTAAGTTTTTGTCTGGTTGACCTGTCCATTGGTGTGAGAGGAGTGTTGAAATTACCCACTATTAGAGTATGGGGTTTGATGTATGCTCTGAATTCTAGTAATGTTTCTTTTACATATGTGGGGGCTTTTATATTAGGGGCCTAGGTATTCAGGATTACGACTTTCTCCTGATGAATTGTTGCTGATATGAGTATAAAGTGTCCTTCTCCATCTCTTCTGATTGATTTCAGTTTGTAATCAATTTTGTTAGATATTAGTATAGCCACACCTGCTTGTTTCTTTGGTCCATTTGATTGGAAAACCTTTTCCCAACCCTTTACTCTGAGGTAGTGTCTGTCTTTGAGTTTGAGGTGTGTTTCTTGTAGGCAGCAGAATGTTGTATCCTGATTTCGTATCCATTCTCTTAACCTGTGCCCTTTTATAGGTGGATTGAGTTCATTGATATTAAGCTATATTAATGACCAGTGGTTGTTAACTCTGGTTATTTTTCCTGGAGGTAGTGTTTGTGTGTTTCTCTTTGAGTTGTACTGGTGGAGGGTTGTCAGATGATTGTGTTATTATGGGTGTTGTTGGCTTCCTTGGTTTGTGATTTTACTTCTAGTATTTTCTCTAAGGCTCTTTTTGTGGCTATGTATTGTTTAAATCTGTTTTTGTCCTGGAATATCTTGTTTTCACCATCGATGGTGATGCAAGCTTTGCTGGTTATATTAGTCTGGGCTTGCATTCATGGTCTCTTAGTTTCTGCAGCACATCTATGCAAGACCTTCTGGCTTTCATGGTTTCCATTGAGAAGTCAGGTGTAATTCTGATACGTTTCCCTTTATATGTTACTTGACCTATTTCCCTTGCAGCTCTTAATATTCTTTCTTTATTCTGTTTGTTTTATGTTTTGACTATTATATGGCGAGGGGATGCTTTTTTTTGATCCAGTCTATTTGGTGTTCTGTATGCTTCTTGTACCTTCACAGGAATATCCTTCTTTAGGTTGGGAAAGTTTTCTTCAATAATTTTGGTGATTATATTTTCTGGGCCTTTGAGCTGTAAATCTTCTCCTTCTTCTACCCCTATTATTCTTAGGTTTGGTCTTTTCACAGTGTCCCAGATTTCCTAGATGTTTTGTGTTAAGAATTTGTTGGATTTATTTTGTTGTTTAATCAGTTAGTTTATTTCCTCTATAGTATCTTCAGTGTCTGAGATTCTTTCTTCTATCTCTTGTATTCTGTTGGTAATACTTGTCTCTGTAGTTCCTGTTGGTTTACCCAAATTTTCCATATCCTGCCCTTCCTCTGGTTGTGTTTTCTTCATTGCCTCCATTTCATTTTTCATGACTTGAAATGTTTCCCTTACCTGTTTGATTGCTTTTTCTAGGTAATCTTTGAGAGATTTATTCATTTCATCTACTTTTTTTGTTTGTCGTCTCCATTTCTTTTCGACAGTTTTTCACGTCCTGTTTAAGTTCCTCTATCATTTTCATAAAGTTCCCTTTAAAGTCGATTTCTTCTGGAGTAGGGTTTTCAATTCTTGTTGCGTGATCCCTGGATTATGGTGGTGTCATGTTGCCTTTCAGGTTGCTGGAGCAATTCTTTTTTTTTTTTTTAAGATTTATTTATTTATTATGTATACAGTGTTCTGTCTGTCTGTATGCTTGAGGGCCAGAAGAGGGCACCAGATCTCATTCCAGATAGCTGTGAGCCACCATGTGGTTGCTGGGAATTGAACTCAGGACCTCTGGAAGGACAATCAATGCTCTTAACCTCTGAGCCATCTCTCCAGCCCTTTTTTTTTTTTTGAAAGTAATTTTATTTAATTATAAAAGTTTCCATTTACGCCCCTCTTCCCAACACCCTCCCACTCCCCCTACTCCCTCTCCTCCTCCCTCTTCGTCCCTAAGGGCAGTCAGGGTTTCCTGCCCTGTGGGAAGTTCAAGTTCCTCCCCCCTCCCTCCAGGTCCAGGAAGGTGAGTATCCAAACAGACTGGATCCCCAAAATCCAGTATATGCAGAGGAAACAAGTCCCGGTGTCATTGTCAATGGCTTTTCAGAAAGACTCCAGGCCAGCCACATTCAGAGAATCTGGTTGGATCACTTCCTCGTTCAGTTGCAGTCCAACTGACCTTGGTAAACTCTCATTTGATCAGTCCCCTTGTATCAGTGGGTGATAGCATCCCTCGCAGTCCTGATTTCCTTTTTCATGTTCTTCCTCCTTCTGCTCCTCATTTGAACCTTGGGGGGCTCAGTTCGGTGCTCTAATGTGGGTCTCCGTCTGTATCGCCATCCATTGCCAGATGAAGGATCTATGGTGATAAGCAAAATATTCATCAGTATGGTTATGGGCCAAGGCCGGTTCAGGCACCCTCTCCTCTGTCCAGAGAACAATCTGGGGATCTCTCCTTGGACCTGGGATCCCATATATAATCAAGTCTCCTGTAAACCCTAAAATGACTTCCTTAGTTGAAATATATTCTTCCCTGATCCTATATTCATCCTTCCTTGTTGGAGGAATTCTTGCATTGTCGCCTGCCCATCTCTTCCTTCAAATCCAGCCAGGAGAGTTTTGGTGTTTTGGTCCAGTCTTTGCTGTGATCATCTCTGTGTGGATCTCCTCAGTGTAGGAACAGGAACTGTTCCCTGGTCTGAAAGGTTGTCCTCAGCACAGAGACAGGACTCTTGGAGGTTGAAGGACCCTGCAGACAAATGGGCGAACTTGGGGGGGAGTGGGGGAGAGTCGTGCAGAGCCAAGAAGTCCCTGCTGCAGGAGCTGGAGGTGTAGTGCAACCCCCTCAGGCGTGATGGGTGCACACTCACCCCTCTGGGTGGGTAGCCTCAGTGCAGGAGCAGGAACTGTTCCTGAGCCAAGGACCTTGCAGACAATAGGGCAGGCTTGGGGTGGGCAGGGATGTGTGGAACAGAGAAGCCCCTGCAGCAGGAGCTAAAGGGTCCCAGTGCTCCTTTCCTGGATGTTCCGCCCCGTCCCAGGATGGCACCCACTCACTGATTTGAAGGGTTGTCCTCAGCATTGGGACAGGACTCTTGGAGGTCAAGGATCCCGCTGACAAAAGGGCGAACTTGGGGAGGAGGGCAGAGTTTTGTGGAACCAGGAAGCCTCTGCAGCAGGAGCTGGAGGTATCCTGTGCACTCCCCTCCGGCAGGCGGGTGGGTGCTCATTCACCCCTCTGGGTGGGTAGCCTCAGTGCAGGAGCAGGAACTGTTCTTGCCTTTACTTCTTTAAATAGGTCAACCTCCCTCATGATTTTATTTTTCCTTTCACATTTTCAAGTTCAAGTTTGGTCTTGATGGGCCTTGTAGGTCCATAAAGTGTTTTATCTGAATATGCCATTTAACAGATCTCTTGTTTCTACAGCCTAGTTATTTTACTGAAATCCACTCATACTCTGTTTCAGTCTTCCAAATAAATGACTCAAAAGAATATTATCTTGATTACTTGACTCATTTCATAAAGCAGTGAACAACCAAGCACCTCATGAAATTTTTATTGGGAAGTCCATAAATAATATTCTGCTGATTTCATTGAACGATTGAAATGAGCAATACCTTTTTTTGCTCATACCCCATATACTGCAAATTAACTTAGTTTCTCCTTGCTTAGATCAGGCTTAGGTAAACCTTCATGGGTTTTAACTTCTGTTGTAGTTGCAGAGTATAGAGTCTGACTGGCTTTAGGAAGCACAGAACTTGAGTTCTTATGACTTAAATTTTTTAATTAAGCAGTCAAGTGAGTGAGTGGTTCTGTTGACTTAGATGTATCAATCTGAAATATACATTTGTACCTCTTGGGTAGCTGAACAGTAATTACTTGTCAGGGGATAGCTGCCATGGGTTTCTGAACTCTTACTGATTTTTTTGAAATACAATAGTATCCTCACAAAAAAATAAATTAAAGGAATCTTCAAAGTTAAAGCTCCTGATTTCATCTTTTACTTCATTCAACTATGACAGTTTTCCAAGGAGTAGAGGTATAAACCAGGACTTGTATAGCTTCCAAGGCAGTCCTTCACTTTTAAAGGATAAGAATTTATATGTAACACGTTGCTCCCTACCCTAAACTTATGTATTCCTTGCTCTCCAACTTCCAGTTTTAAAATTTGTAACCTCCTTACCACATATATTTGGCAGTTCCCACAGACTTATATATACTTTCTGCTTGAACTACATGATAAAGTAATTTGTAGGCATCATTATATCACCATCATATACTTCATTCTCATAAGAATATAGAAAAGCTACATATGCATGGGACCATTTACCATATCTAAAAAATATGAAATTCACTAGTGTAATTTAATACGTGCACTGTCCACATATAGATCACCCCCTAAAATTGTTTTTAGTTTCAATACTAAATGAAATGAGATATTTGCACTGGTTCCTAGTTGCCTAACCACAGGAATCATTTGATTCTCTACTTAAAATTTTGTTTTTACCCAGTCAGAGCTCTGCTAAGAGAACTGTGGGGAGAATCTCTTTCCTAAGAACCCAGTGAAGCTTATGACCAGGCAAGCTAGAAACACCACAGACTAGATGAGATTGTTTTTCAAGACTAGAAAATTGGGTGGGGGGGGGGTTAAACCTTTTTCTTTATTTATATTTCAGTTTGTGATTAGTACTGAGTTTTTAAGATATAAATTGAGATGACTTTTAAGTGTTAACTTCTCTGATTCCTATTTTACAAATGATATGTTCTACAATTGTTCAGTCATAACTGAACAGAATATTAGTCCATAGTTCGCATATATTACACTGTGATAATCCTGTTGGCCTTCTAATGTTACTGGGTTATTTTTGTGGGACTTTGTTTTTTCCTTTTTTGTCACATGATTAGCACATTTTTTTATGCTTGTTTCTTGCCCAGAAAGTAAAATTTTTTAAACTGCTAGTTTTATCATTGACTCAGTGAGACCTTGATTTTCAGCCATGTGCTTAATTTAAATGAAATTTTTAGATGACATAGTCATACTCAGATACAGACTGTTGTCAAAGGGTAAACAATCCTGACCTGATGGGTAGGTACTATGAGAGCTTTGAAAATGTTAGCTTGCTTTTTGTTGCTGATTAAGTTAAGAGAGACCTGTCTTGGCCAGCCACCTCTAGGTATACTTAAAATTTCTTAATAGCAGATTGTATTCTGAAAAGAATTGTAAATGCAATGTCAGATTAATCCTTGTTTCTTCTGTAACTTAGAAAACTTAGTAAAGATGCCCCTAAGATTTCAGAATAATTCTGTATGTTCTTAGCGTCTATATACTATTATGAATAGGTTTATTCCTTATTACTCTCTTGCTGCTAAAACCTCACCTGAAAATTAAAATTTTATAAGAAAAATTGTTTGAAATTATTGTGTTGAAAAATTGTTCTTTCAACAGCCCCCCAACACACATTACCTCATTGCCTTCCTTCTTTGCACAAGATGCCTTTCCCCATCTTCCTGCTCAAATCTAAACTGGTATATTCTAATTCAGAAATTTCATCTGCATAGTAGAAAATCTCCCTTCATTTGAAAAGTCTCTCTTCCTCTTTTTAGTGTCCATGATAACCTGAATATCTTGGTTTAGTCTGCCAGTTTATGAATATAGTGTTTTTATTTTCATTCTTTTATGACGTCTCTCAAATTTCACTTCTTTTCAAATCAGTTTTGACTGGGCTAGAATCTACTGTGTACAAATGTACTGTGCTCTCAGTCTCTTTCTATGGTGGCCTTTTTTTTTTTTTTAATGTATATAAGATGAGTCTCCCTGGGCAGACTAATCTCCCTGAGTCAGCCTAATTGAAACTTATCCTTCTGCCACTGTCTTCTAAGTGCTAATAAGATGTAGACACCACTCTGTCCAGCTACCTCCTTTCTTTTGTGTAGTTTTTCATCCAAACAGTTAAAAAGCAGGTCTTGAGTCTTAAAGAATTGTCTTTCTCTAGCTGCTAAAATATTTTTTTACCCTGTTCCTAAAATATACTTACACAAAAAATAGCATATTTTATCTTAGACAATTTTGTTATCTTTTTTTGTTATTTACTCTTTACTCTTTAATTCTTAGTAAAATGAAATCTTAATTGCTATCAGGTAATGAGAATGTTGATGCTATGACTTCTAGATTCATTATCCTTGAATCTCTTGATTTGCAGTTAAATCACATCTTTTTTTAAAAAAAAAACCTGTTCATTCCTTGTCTCTCTAAATTCTCTTTCTACTGCTGAAGACAGAATTTTAATGTTAAAAAACAATAAAAGGAAAAAGTGTAGTTATACATTTTCAGAAAACTAAGGTTTCTAAGATTATTATAACAGAAAATAAAAATTATGGAGTAATTGCAGAAGGCTATTCCTGGCATCCCCTAACTGTAGCTAGATTACCAAAGTACTTAATAATATTGAAAATGAAGGCGCATTTATGAGTAAAGACTGAAACAATAATCTGCAGATCCAAGGCTCTGTTTTTCAGGGCGCGTGGTACAGGGGAGATTAGAGGGAGTGAGAATAGGGCATGGAAATACCCCCCAAAAGAAGAAATACTAAAGTGTAAGATGGAGACACTTGAGGCTTCCTGCTTTTCAAACCCCTAATTCAACTAGTCTAGTGACTTGTCTTTCTTTCATACAAATTTAGTTGTACTGAGGCCCCAAGTTTCATCTGTTTGCAATACAAAGATAATTGTATTTGTGATACTAAGACAGTTGGCATAAGGCAAGGGAATTACCAGATATATTTCCCCGCCTGATTATTTTTTATTCTTTTTTTATATTATTTTTGATTGCCTTTATTAGGAGCATAGTTGAATTTACAAATCTTCCTTATATATCTGCAGTTTGGGTATTTTTTTTTCTTAAAGAAGGAAAATGCTATTTTGAAGCTTTGCGTAAAAAAAAAAAAAACCCTCGAGTAAGAGCTGTGCCTTAGTCTTTAGTGAGTGAACTATGGGACATAGAAGAGGGAAGACAGTAGCAGGAGGTAATAATTTTTAGCTGATACTTTGGTACCCTAATATAAACACATATGCGTGCCTACTTTGACAACTGCTTTTAGGTTTGACATTTAGCCACAGTCTAAATCGTAAGTTTTTAAATAAGTTGTTAAGCATTAAAACATTCAAGAAACCAAAAACAGTGAATTTCTTGGAATATGATCCTTAAAGAAAGCCTGCAACCCTAAAGTTAACAGTATTATGTGTTTTGTAAGTTTATAGCTAAATAAATAACCTTTTCTAGTCATATCCCCCAGTAATTAATATTTATGAGTCCTGGAAATACCAATACTTTACCTGTTAACTTATGATGAAAGTAAGATGAAGGTAAATATACTATTAATTATATCTTGAATTTTAATTTTTTTGACAGTCAAGTATTTATTGAACACCTACTGTATATGGCAGCAAGACAGTGAGTAGAAAAAAACTTGCTTTCAGGATGATACTTAAAGGTTGATGAACCTTTTCTCTATGGTACTTTCAAATTGCTTTAGAAATTAGCTTGGTTCAACCTCTGTGTTCAAAGGGAAAATCTGATTGTTAAGATTTACAGGAGAGTAAGAATATAACAGTTTCAAGTAGTGATAGCAAACTTGAAAAAATAGTAAAAATTGTGAGAACTAGAAGAGGTACAAATTACAAGAAAAGTTCCATTGTGTTACTGTAACTGGATTCTACTGTTACCTTAAGTTAAAATGAAGAAATTCATTTCTGTTTTTCTTCTACCATAGTTAAACCAATTTTGTACCTTGTAGTTAATGAATTTATAAATTATTCTCTATTCATGGACTCTTAAATTATGCAAACGCTACACAGATGATTGTGTTAATGAGTATTTAGGTGGTATGAATAGAGATGATGTGTCATCCTGCCTGCCTAGAATCATAGCTGTTCATATCTGGAGTTCAGGCCCCTTACTTTATGGATGTAATGCTTGGAGAGGTTAATTAGTTCGCCCAGCTAAGTACCAAAGTTAAGAACTTATTTTAAGAAAGACTCAGTTTTTATATATTAAGGCCTTTATGTTGTGATGTTTGAATACCAATTAATCTCAACTATAAGTGGCAGAATATTGTCATCCTTAGAGCTGCTATACATTTGCCCTATTTTTTTTCATCTGATATCTGAAAAATTAACATGCAATGGGCATGGAAGGCAGAGATCAGTTGCCTTAAACTTGAGGCCGCTCAAATGCATAGGCTATCTTCAGCTATCAGATAGATCTCAAAAATATCTGGCAAGGGGAAGCAGAGGATGGACAACAAAAGAAAAATAGGCATTAGGACCAAGGCTCTTCGCATTATTTCTAATTGGTATATCTCTTAGGTGAAAAATACACAATGTTTAGCTACTAGTAATGAGTTATTTTCCATTATGTTAGGTATTGTCTTCTGAGAACTCTGAAGCAATGTCAGACATTGAGGGAAGCTCTAATTGCTGCAGGAAAAGAGATCATATGGCATGGACGGACAAAAGAAGAACCAGCTCATTATTGTAGCATTTGTGAGGTAAGTTATAGTTCTTGCCCACAATTGTTTATGAAAGTTACTTTAGTTTTTAATCAAGTAATACATTTTACTGTGATTAGCATTGTGTTCAATTTTTATATTTTCTTATCAAATATTAATGTTTAATGGTGTAATATCATGTATTAGTATTAGTTAACTTTAAAAGTACCTACTGTAGAGTCATTTGGAAAGTTACGAGATTTTAGATTGGGAGCTTAGTAGAACAATGCAGAGAGAGAAATAATTGATGTAGTTTTCTTTTTCCGGTATTGGCAATAAGAGCTCACAGAAACAAACAAGAAATCCATAGTTTTTAGTCCTCTTTTGAAGAATGAATATGATTTCAACAGGCTCTACAAACTCTAGTGAAAATACGGATTGGCTGTAATGGGTACCGTGAGTGGGGAAATAGAATGGCTTTAGAAAAGGGTAGGTAGACTACTGTGGTTGCAATACTGACAATACAGATTCTTCTCATAAATCTAGGTGACATGCAGTTTTCAGTGCATTTTTGAATGCTGTCAGATAATGTGATATTATTCCAGAGTCAATGAATCCACCAGAAACTTTTGAGAATCAACAAAGTTAGATGTCTGTTTCAGAGAAAGAAATGGTTGGAGAGGACAGAGAAAATGGAACACATTGCAGTAATCTTGTAAGAGAAGATCCCTTTGCCACATATACTATACTAGACTAGAATGGCAACGGGTTGTTAAAATAGAACAAAACATTAAAATAAACAGTGGTTCTCAACTTTCCTAATGCTTCAATAAGTTCCTTATATTGTCGTGACCCCCCCAATCATAAAGTTATTTTTTTGCTAATTCATAATTTTGCTACTGTTATGAATTGTAAGTATTTTTGGAGCTAGAAGCTTGCCAAAGGGGTTATGTCCCATAGATTGAGAACTGATCAAGAAGATGAAATCCACAAGGTAGCTTATTAAAAGGTAGAAATGAGGGACAAGTTAAAGAATGCATACAAATTCTTCAGCTCCACTCCTTAGGTTCATGTTGTTGTCCGTTAATGATAGTGGGAAATATGACAAACTAGGGATTTTGAGTTAGCTCATTCTCATTAATAGTTTTCTGTTCTTGAAGAAATTTAAGGATAAGTCACAAATGGCGATACTGATGATCTATTCTAAACCTTGAAAATTGGTGATTTTGGTGTTGGCTTTAATTTTAAATGATTAAATTCATTAGATATTTTAATGGTATATAACCTGATCAAAGTTAATGAGGAAATAGATGTGTTTTATACCTCATGAAAATGAACACATGAACTTCTCAATATGTGAGAATGATTCCTACACCACAGTGTTACTCTAAGACAGATTATATATTATTTCTGATGTGTTTCTAAAACTTATGAGTACTAGTTTTACCATAAGGTTTTTAACACAATATTTACTTACTGTTACTTGCCAGTTTCATCATCTGTAAAATAATCAGATTATAATCCTTCATACTACAGGTGTGTTTTGAGGATTGAGTAAGTACTAGGCACTGTGACATGCTCTGGCAATGCAAATATGAATACAGTCTTTGTATTTAAAGAGTTCAGTCTATGGAAAAAGGCACACATTCATATGTGGTCCCCTGTGATGAATTTTGTCATGGAGACGTAGAAGGAAAATAGTGATCAAACTGGCCTTTATTAAATTTTTAAATTAAGTTTTAACAGATTTTATACATTCCTTTCAGTCCCTCCCCCAAATACGACTGCTGTTATGTCTTGGGATTTGGTACAGTGTAAACATTTTCAGTCTCCTCTTAACCCGCTCCTCCATGTTTTAGACTGTCTATAGTTCTGTTAAAGTAGAAGTCCATGATTACATAGAAACATACTATAAACATCACCATCTCTGTTGACCGCAGTTTTTATTTGTGTAAAACAGGTGGAGGTTTTTGATCTGCTTTTTGTCACTAATGAGAGTAATTCTCGAAAGACTTACATAGTGCATTGCCAAGATTGTGCACGAAAAACAAGTGGAAATCTGGAAAATTTTGTGGTGCTAGAACAGTACAAAATGGAGGACCTGATGCAAGTCTATGACCAATTTACATTAGTAAGTGAAATCAACATGTGAATACATTAGCTGGGTTGGGAGGCAGTAGTGTATGTTCTGCCATCTGATAAATGGGAGGTAATGAATGAAATATGTAGATTTTCCTTTGGTTCAAGATAATGCATGAGGGTATATATATATATTGGTCCCACCACCATCTCTTCTAAGTATTCCTGTAAAATTGATGTGTATCATATCATTTCTTCTTGGTTGATAGAATGCTTGCTTACATAGTTAGTGCCCACAAAAAGAATCAGAGCGTATGCTTTGAAATATACTTCTCCTTTTTGGGCTGATTGAAATTGTTTGGAATTGTGTTCTAGCAGATGCTTTAATTCTGTGGGAGTATTTGAATAGCGCTTGCTTCCTGGCGTGTGGTATAACCTTATGAAATTCAACTATATTCACAAAAAAATCACAAAGTTTTTCATTGCAAGCTTATGGGAAGCATTTCACTCAAAGCAGATCTGACTAGACTTATAGATGTAATTTATGAATTTTTCTTTTCTTCCAATACTTTCCACATATGTAATCAAAAACTAACTGGTGAAGTTCCTGATATTTTCATTTGGATGGTCTTCAAGATTGCTTCAGGAAAAAAATAAAATCATTTGAAATTTACCGGGAAAAAAAAAATGTATTACCTATGTAAGATAGATCCCAGAAGGCTGTCACTAGTAAAATTGTAGTTAATTTGTTTAAATTGTTTTGTGAAGCCCTGTCAAAGAAAGCAATATGTAAAAAGTGGTAAACTAATTTTCTAAAAGCTTTTGGAGTCACAGTGAAATAAGGATGGTCTTAGATTCTTAGAAAAAGTGTCCCGGTGGGAAAGATCACAAGGGATGTTGTTCTGTTACACTATGTAGCAAGGCTGTCGAACAGAAAATAACGTCTTTTAATCTCATAAACCAACTGTATATTTGTAGCTGTAAACAAAGAAGCACAACTAATGATGAGTATACCAAAATAATCTACCTTGCTTTTATTTCCAGGCTCCTCCATTACCATCCGCCTCATCTTGATATTGTTCCATGGACATTAAACATAAGACCTTTTCTGCTATTCAGGAAGTAACCCAGTTCTGCACCATTAGTTTTTTTTAGCTATCTCGTAAGGCTGCTGGCTGAAAACTGTGTCTATGCAACCTTCCAAGTGTGGAGTGTCAACCAACTGGACAGGGGAGAGTACTGCGCCTACGCCGGGACTCTCAAAAAAAAAAAAAAAACTGAACAGCTGAACTTCAGAAAGAAATAAATAGTAATTCCCATGTTTTGTATATATCTGACAAAACTGGCAACATCATACAGACTACTGACTTGAAGACAACCTCTTTTATATTTCTCTATTTCTGGGCTGATGAGTTTGTTTTCACTTATCTTTTCCCTTTCAGAATTTTCCTCGGGGGGGGGGGGGGGGGGAATACTACTAGCCTAGCTGGTCATTTCTTTGTAAGGTAGTTAGCAGTTTTAAGTCTTTCTTTGATCCACTTTTTTTTTCTTTTTAATGTGGAAAGTTAAGTAAGAAACTTTTTTTACTACTTTTATGTTTCTCTGTCTTGTTTTGAAACCATGATGGTTATACTTTTGGTTCCTAAATAAAACATTAAAAAAAAATTAACAGCCAAGTCACAAAGATAATGGATTGCACATAGACTAAGAAATAAACTTCAGTTTTGTGATTTTTGTTTCTAATCTTGATGTAAATTTACACTATTTATAAATACATATTTATTGCTTGAAAATATTTGTGAATGGAATGCTGTTATTTTTTCCAGATTTACCTGCCATTGAAATTTTAAGGAGTTCTGTAATTTCAAGCACTACTCCAATTACATTTTCTATGTGTAAATAAAACTGCTTAGCATTGTACAGAAACTTTTATTAAAATTGTTTAATGTTTAAGGAGTTTTCTATTGTTTGAGTTTTAAAAAGAATTTATGTACAGTGCCCAATTTTTGTTCACTTTTCAAATCTGATTATATATATTTTATATATACTTTTGTCTGTATATATAATATATATAGAAATCTAGATATATATGTATAAAGATTTAGAACTTAAATTTTTCTTGTTTTAAGTTTCACATCTATGGTAGATTTTTGAGGTGTCTACTGTAAAGTTGCTTACAAAAAGTATGATTATTTTTACAGAAATATATATGGTATGTATCTTCAAGACCTAAAATGTCAGACTGGTTTATTGCTAAATTGCAACTACTGCAGTTACAGACAAATAAAAAAAAAATCTGCCAAAATGTAGTATAATACAAAACAAATAGTGATTGAACTTAAAACTTTAGAGGGAGTTTTAATACAGGCTTGCCAAATCCTTACATTACTCAGCATTTTATATGAGTAAACATTCCAGGATGAAGTGCCCTGTTTTAAAATGCAAATAAATTACAAGGCTTATTTTTTTAATGATAGACAATTTTGAAATCTTACGTCTTCCTGTATGCATGACAGTGCGGTGGATGACTACAAATTCCTTATCATCAGTAAAATATATTAGGCTATATAACATTCCAAAATTACTATGAGTTAATTAATGCTAGTATTTCATTTTATAATAATAATGGTGCCTTGCATTTGCACCTCAGTTTTCTGAAGTACTTGGAACACATTTTCATTTTATAGTATAATTTTAAAGAATTCTCCACAAAATTAGAGAAGAAACATAAAAAATCCTTTAAGTAAAGGTTGGGTAGGATGGTTGGTTCGTTGGTCGGTTGGTTTATATAATTTAACAGTCCTATCTGTTAAAATGTTATACTGAATGCATTATCTTTTCAGACAGTTTTTGGAATGTATCTTCTTAGCAATTTAAGGACTAAAAGCTTAGAGATGTTTTAATCACTTGGTTACTAACATGATAAACTGATTGTTTATTGGCATTCATTTCTTAAATCTTCAGGAAGGAATAATTCCTAAACCATTTATCAGAGTACTGATCAGTATGTTTAACCACAAATAGTTTAAATGGTTGCCTTGTGAAAATCATCTATCTGGAAAGTACTCCAGAGTGAAATAAACTAAATGTTTTGTGAAGAAAAAAATTGTAAGCTAACCTTAAACACTAAAACATCCAACTGTTCTTACTCAGTTCTCATTTTTCTTACCGACATATTTTCTGTGTGATTTTGTTAAGATTAATTTATTGTCAAGATGAGTATGTTGTCTTGCATTTATGTAGGAGAGATTTTATGTAACCCACATTTAAATAAATATATCAAGATTAATACTTGCTAGGAACTTAGTCTTTGAATAAGTAGAAAAGATTGAATGTAGAAAACAAATCAGTATTCTCAAATAGATGAGTGAAGTTCTTTGTAAGCAGCTTTGCGTCAATTAATGCTTTGCATTTTTCAGGTTTTTAGAAGCTAGGATAGGTTGGGGGTTTTTTAATTGCTTTTATAGGTAAATCCATTAAGTCACATTATACTGATGGCTTCATAATGAAACAAATTTGCATCACTGCACATACACTGTTCAGAAAAAGAAACTTACCACATAATGCATTACAAAACAGATGTTGATTCAAAGTGGCAATAAAATTTTCTTATTGGCACTAATTAAAAAGTAATTAATTTTAATGAACATCAATATAACAATTCAGTTTACTTAACCTGTTATTTAAGTTAAATCAATAAAAAAATTCTAGGTTTTACATTTTGTAATAAGTCACTTTTTCAAAGTAACAAATTGATAATTAGTAACTTTCAGAGTTCTAGTGACTGAGGATCAAATATTATTAGCGTAATTCAAACGAGGTATCTGCCTCTGAATATGAAATAACTAGTTTTTTTATTGTGTGTCTGGTGGGGTAGTAATACACATGTTCCACACCATAAAGTTATGTGGATTTTCATTTGTTCCACATATTTGTCATGCATAAGTATAATACGTGATTCCTGCTTTCTAGCCTCTAGGAAGGGAGGTTCATAGGCGTATGTCCTGGAAAACAGAAGATACCAAGTAGCAGGAGTGACACTGGGGCATGCATTTCAGCATCATTACACCTAACAGGGCAAGAAGATTTGGGAATTCCAAGTATTGTGGCTGAGGTTGAAGGAATGCCAAAAGACAGTTTGAAAAGATGTTAAGGACCTAATATTGGAAAGCTGTACCTGCCATGTGCGATATTTGTATTTCGGCTTTTATTTAATGTGATACCACCTATTGGATTTAAGCCAAAGAACATTGAGTTTACAGTGATCTTACCGCATCTTTATTGGTTTTGTTTCTTCTGAAATGAGAGCTCACAATGTTTCTTATGTTTACCTTGAACTCATGAGCCTCCTGAGCACAGAGATCACAAGTTTACACTACCATGTAAACTTATTTTTTAAAAAACTTATGGTTTTATTGCCCTTTGTAGCCATTTCTTAACTGCATTGTAACTAGGATATTTCTAAAGCTCAGAACTAAAAGGAAGAGATTATATGGGCTTGAACTTTGAATTTTAAAGACTAAGTCTATATGACTGAGTAAATCTTTCCAGGTGAGTGAGGGTACCTATAGCCAGAATAGGAAATAGTGTGAGAACCTCTGGAGGCAGACGATTTAACTGTTAAAGTAGCAATTGGTTGGTTGGGTCTGAAATTAAGGTGTGGCCTGGACCACAAGTATAGCTGAGTATCCTTTGAGGTGTTGGTAAAGAACTACAACATAATAGAGGAACTGTTAAATGAGAAAACGGTGCCAAATCCAATAAAAGTACCAGCACATAGAAAAGCAAGTTTCAAAGGGACAAAAAGCTTAAGCTAACTAGAGTTAGGCCAGAACTTTTTGAAAAAGTAACCATACCATGCAGCAAAGATAAGGATTAACCAGGGTTGTCAGTTAATTGTTGATATTTACCAGAGCTACTTCAGTGAAGTAACAACCTGATGGCCAGGAAAGGTATTACTTTTGAGAGACATAAATGAGATTTGGTTTTTCCAGGACCTCCAGGTAACAAATTGTGTTATTACTCCTTGGTGGTTGTCAGATTGGCAGATCCCCAACCAATCTCAGAACATATATAGGGCTGGTGTTGTGAGGAAAGGCTCTTGCACAAAGCCTGCAACCTGAGTTTGATCCCCAAAACTCAAAATGGTGAAAAGAGAACAGATGCCCTCAAATTCTCTGGTGTTTGTGTGTGTGTGTGTGTGTGCGTGTGCGCGCATATATTGAACAGTAAAATGAGAATGACATTGTTGTGACTTCAGTATTTCTACTATGGACTGTGTTTGCATAGTACTTCCATCCATTTAGCCTTTTCTTAAGTACTATTTTAACCTCATCTTTACATTTAAGTAAATTAAGTTAAATGGAGATCATGTAATTTGCATCAAATATTGTGGATATTTGGTGGGGAAGCCAAAATACCATTTTGCAGTCCCATTCCAGATTGTACTTCTTACTACAAAACTAGGGACTCAATGCTTAGTCCACCGTTGTGTTTGCAGTAAGGACCTTTCCTATTGGAATTTTTCTTTGCCAAGATCAAGATGTCTTTAAACTTGATAGCCTATAATTAAATTGACCATATCTGTTATAGTCCAGAGCAGGATTCACATGAGATTGAAAGACCACTATTAATAATTGGACTGAACAACAGCAATATCTTTGTGTGAGATCAAAGATAGGTTAAATGGGCTGGAGGGATGGGTCATTGCATAACAGTGTGTATTGCTCTTCATGAGGACCCAGGTTCAGTTCTCAGCACCCACATCAGGCTGCTCACAATTGCCTGTAACTCTAGGTCCAGGAAATCTGATATCCTCTTCTGGACTCCACAATCACATGCATCCACATATGATCCCACATGGGTACACACAACTTAAAAATGAAAATAGCATTTAAAGGTATGTTTAATATGAAGAAGTACTCCAAAATATACTTGCCTTCAAAAATACATGGGTGCAATATATTTTGAAAGAAGAGAGAGTGAATGCACTGATTTGAAGGCTTAAATATTTATAGTTAAAGGTTAATTATGGTGCTTTACAGTTTGAGGTATATATAATACATTTGACAGAATGAAAATATCTTTAGAGAATTTGATATTAAGAATTTCATTATCTTTCATTAAAAGTATTCATTGGATTGAACATTTAATATGCTTATACACAAATCTGTTGGACAAATGGAAATCAGGTCTGGAGAAGGTTCATGTGTTGTTACAGAGAATGCAAGTGCAGTTCTAGTGCCCATGTACACAAATGTTTTAAATAAACAAATGGAGGTCAGGATTAAAATCTATAAACTCTAGTTGCCAAGGTTTTCAGGATGATGCTACTTAGAACATTGTGGGAGGGGAGAGGACAAGTTCAAATTCATAAATAATACTGATGTGAAAGACTGTATCCAAGATTTGAGGGTACAAGTGCTGTATACAAATTCCAAGTGTGTGTGTGTGTGATACACTGAAACCTCAATCACTTTCTGCCTTGAGACAGGGTCTCCCATTGAACTGCAGGGTTGTTGTTTTGGCTAGATTGACTGGCCATCAAGCTCTCGTGATTTACCTGTCTCTGTCTCATAAAATGCTCTAGTTACAGACACATATATAGCCATGCTTATCTTTATGTGAATACAAAGGGTTCAAATGCAGATTCTCATGTTAGTACTGCCATTCCCCATCCATTAAAACATTTCCCAGCCCCCTTGAATGTTTTTTCCAGTATTTTATGGTATGCATGCAGGTAATAGAATAGTTACTATAGTGAAACATATTAACATCTATCTTTGTACATTGATTTAAAAGTAGCTAAAAAAGCCTCTGTCCCTATTATGGTCCCAGTTTTTTAACTTTAGTCCATATTATTCATTAGAACTTTGAATTAGTTTATCATGCATATCTGCTATTTTGTATCCTTTAACCTTCCCCACCTCCAACTTTTAGTCACTACTGTGTGTATTAAAATATTGATCAGCCCACATACTAAATCAGATTGGGTTCAGAGTGCATGAATTAGAGTTATCCTAGACTTAGCTCCATTTAATTCCACAGAAAATGCCAGTCAACTGCAAGAAAGTTTCATGAATCAGAGCCCATTAAGGTGCTGTGTGTAAACCCAGGAAGACGAGGAAACCTAATTTTAGGCTTTTCTGACACCTACTTTTTTTTGTCATCACTGAATCATAAGTTTATTGAAAATTCATGACATTTGTCCATAAAAATTGACTGTTCATCTGTGTGTCATATTTCCTTGTATCATTTAGCTTAGCTGACATTTAACAGATAATGTATACCTGGCATTTTGTCTTATCAAGAAGGACATTATGTCAGATTCTGACTTTATAGAGTTACTAATTAGCTATTTAAGATAGCATAGAGCTAGGGAAGTATCTCAGTGTACTGTAGGTGCTTGCTGCATGAGTAAAAGAATCTAAGTTCAGATCCCTCATCACCTACATAAAAGCCCAACCGAGTGGCATGTATCTACCTCCAGTGATCAGTGAAGTCCAGGTTCAGTGAGACACCTTTGAAAAAAATACTGTGGAGAGCAATAATTGAAGACAATGGATATTGACCTTGGCACAACATACACATTTTGACATCAACCATACACACATTTAAATATATGCATATTTAACAAATATGGTGATCACTGGATGTTTATTTTACCATAATTTTAACTTTCTGAGTGTCCTGTGGGGTTATCTTTGTCACCACACAAATATTCTTTTCTCAACAACATTTTATTTTAGTTTTGAGCCCATTGATTTCTGATCCTCCTGCTTTTACCTTTCAAATACTAAGATTACAGTATTTATATTATCACACCTAGCTAATATTTCAACTCATATTTGCCTTTCTGTTACATGAAAAGTTTTATTCTATTGCTTTCTGATTTATCCTACAATAAACGTCAAAAGTTCCAATATGTGCTTCTTGGATAAGACTGCAGGTTAGAGGTTTCTTCTTTTACTTAATGAATAAGAAGTTTCGAGGTAACAAAAGAGAGACTGCATTCCAAGGAGAGGAAGACATTGGGAATCAAGAAAGAGGCTGCAGGGTCGATTAAAAAGCCTAGAAAAAGAGAGTATAAAGAAAACTAGGCAACAACATTAATTCCTCATATGGTTCTGGCACAGGAGGAGGAAGTTACAGTCACAAATAAGATAAGCCAAATAACCTTCACAAAAACAGGCTGGTTGGCAGCCACAGGATAAACCCCAGTTCTCATAAAAACATAAACATAATGGGCAGATTTAATGTGATGTGACTGCTGTTTGGCAGGCCAATATGGGAAAAGAAAGTCATCGTAAGCTCATCATGATGGCACATGCCTTAAGTCACAGCACTCAGGAGGCAGAGTCTGGTGTTGAAGGCCAACCTGTTTCACAACCCCAGGCCAGCCAGGGTTGCATAGATAGATCCTGTCTAAAAACAAAAACAAGGGGGCGGGGGAGTAAGAAAAGAAAAGCCGTTCTAGTACTCTCATATTTCGAAGTGCTGTAGCCCGGCATCACCTTGAGAGGGGACTTATTTGAGCTATTTGAGACTGCGCTACTCTGGGGACCTAAAAACAAGGGACATTCACTAGTCAGAGAGACAAAGGGCAACATGCTAGTGTCTGGGTAGGAGGACACAAGAGGCAGTTGAAGAGAGGATGAGTGTTGAACCAGTAGGGAGTTCATATTGGGAAAGCACAATGGTTGCCCTGCCTTCTGTGGTGAGAAGTCCTATTGCTTGTGGATCATGGTGGAAACAAAACTCCAAACCTGCTGCTTATGGCTTCCACAGCCACAGAGCTGCATTCTCCCTATATTCCATCTGTTGCCAGGTGAATCTGTGATCTCTGACTCTAGGTTTGACCAATTGCTCACATTTCCTTACTACTGGATGGGATCTGAAAAGTGTGGAAGAAGGCAGATACAGTGACAAGTTTTCCCAGGTATTGCCCTCAAATTCAGAATTCAGTGCTCTGTTTGCCTATTCAGTTTCTCATACACTCTGCCAGGTGATAAAACATCAGCATGGATGTTTGACATCCCTGAGCAGAGTTGGGGAGTGCTGGAGAATGGGAACCTGCCTCTCCTATAGGCTGCAAATCCCATCAGAGGCAAAGTAACTCTTAGTACACAAAGAAGGGATGCTTCTAACGTTAATATGGCCTAATGCTGACAGCATACACTTGATTGTCCATCCTTCAGCTAAAATATAGCACTACCCTACATGGTGGAAACAGACAGGAACTACAATAGATTCTGTTTACAACCCTCTACACCCCCACACACAACACATACATGCACCACCACGACCATCGTAAATTACAGTATTACATATCCCCCCAAAAAGCTTCTTCAATTCTTTCATTTTTTTCTTCAAGATTTTTCTTTTTACTATATTTTTAGAATTATTTTTACTAAAAAAAATCTTGGTTTTATTTTTGTTCCTCTTTCTACGTTTACCTAATTTTATTTACATTTTGCTTTATAATCAAATACTAATTTTTTTCTCTTCTCCATTTTCTTTACTTAACCTTGCTTTTTTTCCTGTCACTGCCCCTATTTTTAAAAAATAATTTATTTTCATGTGAAGTGTGTGTGCGTGTGGCAGTTCATGTGCACCATATGTTTGCAACAGCCTGTGGAAGCCAGAAGAAGACTTCAGAACCCCTGGAACTGCAGTTGAACATGGCTGTGAGCTGCCACGTGGGTGTTAGGGCAACCAAACTTAGGTCCTCCTCAAAAGCAGTACATGCTTTTAACTGTTGAGTCATCTCTCCATTTCCAACTTCCCCCTCATTTAACTTTTTATTATAAGTTAATAAAATTTTAAGTTTATACTTAACTCTAAAATTATGCCAATTTTCTGTTGTTATTGGTTGTGATGGTTGTTGTCTTTGTTTCTTATGTAATTTGGTGGTATTACAAGCCCCCAGACCTTAGCAAACTGACTACATGATGGAAGGCCATAAGACTCAGAACATAAGACATCAGGCCATAAGACTCAGAACATAGACAGTAACACCTACCAAAATGAAAATTAAGACTTAATCTATCAAAGTCTGGGAGAGTCCCTCAATGTAGTAACCTTGCTTTTTGGCTTCCGTAGTTCTGCTTCTGACTGTTCTTGTTAACTGTAGTATGTCAACCCAAAACATGGTTTAGTGGTTTAAGTTCTCCCCCACTAAAGGCTGGAACTACACTGGAATCTTAAATACCTCGTGTTGGCACTGGCCAGCAAATAAAGACTTTCTATTGGCTTAAACCCATGTCCGAGTATTTTCTGGTGGATACCCCAAAACAGTGGTGATGCTATTAGAGCATTTTTCTCCTTCCTGAGTAGTGCTTTGTGTGAGCTCTCAAGAGAAACCATCTCACCAAAAAGATCCACTTTTAAAATCAGATATTGATCCAATATATATGCAAATTATAACATAGCAACACAACAAATAGCAAAAAAGCAGGGCCACAGGATTCCTCAAAAAGTTCATAACTCTACACTGTCTAAATCCAAAGATACTGAACTGCTTAAAATGACAGACCCCCCGAAAAAAATCAAAAAAGTGTACTTTTAAAATCTAATCAGTGACCTCCAAGAGGATTCAAACAGATGAAAGAAGTAGAAAAAAATCTTGAAAAATAAAAAGCTCAACAAACCAAATAGAAATGTCAGTGTTGAGCAATTGTTCTTAACCTTCCTAATACAACAACCCTTTAAAAACAGTTCCTTGTGTTGTGACGGCCCCACCAACCATAAAAGTTATTTTTGTTGCTACTTCATAACTGTAATTTTGCTACTGTTATGAATCATAAATATCTGATATGCAGAGTGGTCTTAGGTGACCCATGTGAGAGGGTTGTTGGATCCTTAAGGGGTCATGACCCACAAGTTGAGAAATGATGATATAAAACATCACTAATAGAGTACGCCATATAGAAGAAGAAATATCAGTGTTTGAAGACAAGATTTATCAATGATTGCATTTGGGTAGCATTGGGGCTGGTGACTATAGGTATAGAAAAGCTTTCCAATGAAATTGTGCAAGAAAATTTCTAACATATAGGAAAGAAATGAACATCCAAGTACAAGAGGCATCTAGAATCCCAAATAGACACCCTGTGTTATTTTTTAAATGACAGAATAGAACAAAGAATACTGTATATGTAAGTTTCTGTCCCACACAGTTCCACAGTCTTTTAGTCCCAAAGAAACACACAGAGTCTTATGTTAATTATAAACTGTTTGGTCTTTTAGTGAAGGCTGATTATTAACTAGCTCTTACAACTTAAATTAACCCATAATTCTTATCTATGTTTAGCCACGTGACCTTTTAGCAGTGGAGCATTCTCAAAGTGCTTCCTCTGCATCTGGCTTGTGACTGTGTCTCTGTCTTTCCTCTTCCCATAATTCTTTTAGTCTGGTTTTCCTGCCTATACTTCCTGCCTGGCTACTGGCCAATCAGCATTTTTATTGAACCAATACACTGTGCAAGAGCATTATCCCACAGTGGGTCCTCTTTATTTCTTGTCAAAACAAGACTCTGAATCTAGTCTCCTTTTTTTCACTTTCTTCCTGACTATCATCCATAACAACTTTTAACCAACACACTAAACAAAGACAAACATCCATAATTCATTTTGGGGGGAATGTGGGCATAGTTTTCTAGGCAATTGCCTGCTGATTGGAGGCATTGTTAATCTTTTGGGGATCCAAAGAAAATTTAGGATTATGGTTAAGTCCTGACTGGAGTAGTCTGTGAGGCTGGATCATCTCAGTCAGAAACCTTGAGGCTTCCTTCAGAACTCATAGGAAACTGCAGCAGAGATGCTCTGAAATGTTTAATCATCTGAGTCATCCATTCCCATTGGAGATTTTTCAAGGGGTCTTTATCGATCAAACCTTATTTTTCTTAACCCAGAATGAATCCACACCTTATCATTTCCTGTGGAATCAAGACCAAAGCCTCTTCTCCAAAGTAACATACCTTTTGATTAAATTTTGAAGTCAAGGCATTTTCAAAATATGTAGGTTGGATTAATCTGGCAGCATTTAAAATCAAATGTCTTTTAACAGCTGTTGCTCCTTCATGAGCAGTCAAACAATTCAAAGGCAACACAATAACATACAGTATCCAGACTCTCTGTTTATTTTTCATCCTTACATGGCTTATTTTTTCTTACTCTAGTTCTTTTATTCTTTTTTTTTAATTTTTAGTATTTTGAGACAGAGTTTCTCTGTGTACCTTTGGTTGTCCTGGGATTCACTCTCTAGATCAGGCTCTCTGAGAAAGACATGGTCGGTACAGAGAAAACCAAGAAAAACTCCCAAACACTCAGAGAGCCACTGTAAGGATTGGACCAAGATACAAAGACACTGACAGTCTCATTTGAATGAAGATATGGGTAGGCACCAATGGAAGAATTCCTCCAGCAACCTAAAAAGCAACATGGTAACACCAGAATCCAGTGGTCACACAACAGAAAGATTTGAACATCCTAATCCAGAAGAAGTAGAAGAAAATGACTTTAAATGTAGTTTTATGAAAATAATGAAGACCTTTAAAGAGGAAATGAAAAACTCCCTTAAAGAAATGGAAGAAAAGGCAAACAAAAATTGGAAAAAATTAATAAATCCCTCAAAGAAACCCAAGAAAATCAAGAAAAAGCAATCAAACAGGTGAAGCAAACAGTTCAAGACTTGAAGACTGAAATAGAGGTAATAAAGAAAACACAAACCAAGGGGATTCTGAATATGAAAATCTGTGTAAATGAACAGGAACTATAGAGACAAATATAACCAACAGAATACAAGAGAAAGAAGAAAGAATCTCAGGCGCTGAAGATATTATGGAGGAAATAAAGTCATTGGTCAAAGAAAACATCAAACCCAACAAATTCTTAACACAAAACATTCAGGAAATCTGGGACACCATGAAAAGATCAAATATAAGACTAATAGGGGTAGAAGAGAAAGAACAACTCTATCTCAAAGGCATAGAAAATACATTCAACAAAATCATAGAAAAATTTTCCAACCCAAGAAGAATATCCGTATAGAGGTGCAAGAAGATTATAGAACACCAAATAGAGTGGATCAAAAACAATCTCCTCACCACATAATAATCAAAACACAAAACATACAGAATAAAGAAAGAATACTAAGAGCTGCAAAGGAAAAAGGTCAAGTAACATATAAAGGGAAACCTATCAGAATTACACCCAACTTCTCATAGAAACCATGAAAGCCACAAGGTCCTGGATAGATGTGCTGCAGACACTAAGAGACAATGGATGCAAACCCAGACTAGTATACCCAGCAAAGCTTTCTTTTGCCATCAATGGAGAAAACAAGATATTTCATGGAAAAAAAACAGATTTAAAAAATATGTATCCACAAACACAGACCTACGGAAAGTACTAAAAGGAAAACCCCAACCCAAGGAAGCTAGCTAACTGCACCCACAAAAAGACAGGCATCTGAAATCCCTCCATCAGCATAGCCCCCAAAAATGAAGCACACAAATACTACTGCTGAAAAATAACAGGAATTAACAACCACTAGTCATTAATATCACTTAATATTAATGGATACAATTCAACTATAAAAAACACAGGTTAAGAGAATGGATATGCAAAGGGGATCCAGCCTTCTGCTGTATACGAGAAACACACCTCAATGTCAAAGACAGACACTACCTTGGATTAAAGGGTTAGGAAAGTGTTTTCCAATCAAATAGAACTAAGAAACAAGCAGGTGTAGCTATTCTAATATCTACCAAAATTGATTTCAAACTAAAAGCAATCAGAATAGGGGCTGGAGAGATGGCTCAGTGGTTAAGAGCATTGCCTGCTCTTCCAAAGGTCCTGAGTTCAATTCCTAGCAACCACATAGTGGCTCACAACCATCTGTAATGAGGTCTGGTGCCCTCTTCTGGCCTGCAGACAGAATATTGTATACATAATAAATAAATAGATAGATAGATAGATAGATAGGTAGATAAGTAATAAAAAATCCGTCAGAAGAAATGGAGAAGGACACTTTACACTCATAACAGGAACAATTCATAAAGATGTTGCCTCAATCCTGAACACCTACACCCCTAATACAAGAGCATCCACATATGTAAAAGAAACATTATTAAAACTTAAATCACATATCAAACCCCACACACTAATAGTAGGAGACTTTACCACTCCTCTCTCACCAATGGACAGGTCAATCAGACAGAAAACTAACAGAGAAATAAGAGAACTTAGAGATGCCATGAACCAAATGCACTTAACAGACATCTGTAGAACATTCCACCCAAACAAAAAAGAACATACCTTCTTCTCAGCACCTCATGGAACTTTCTCTAAAATTGATCACATACATCCACAGATACAAAAAACCATCCACAGATACAAAAAAAAATTGGAGTAACTACCTGTGTCTTATTGGATCACCATGGATTAAAGTTAGAATTTAATAACAATGCTACTCTCAGAAAGGCTGCAAACTCATGGAAATTGAACAGTGAACTAATGAACCACCCCTGGGTCAAGGGAAAAATAAAGAAAGAAATTAAAGACTTCCTTGAATTCAACGATAATGAAGGCACAACATATCCAAACCTATGGGAAACTATGAAAGCAGTGCAAGGAGGAAACTTTGCAGCACTAAGTGTCCACATAAAGAAAACTGAGAAAGTTCACATTAGTGACTTAACAGCACACTTGAAAGCTCTAGAAAAAAAAAGAAGCAGACTCACCCAGGAGGAGTAGAAGACTGGAAATAATCAAACTGAGGGCTGAAATCAGCAAAATAAAAACACAGAAAACAATATAAAAATAAATGAAACAAAGAGCTGATTATTTAAGAAAATCAGCAGAATTGACAAACCCTTATCCAAACTAATCAAAAGACAGAGAAAGAACATCCAAATTAACAAAATCAGAAATGAAAAGGGGGACATAACAACAGACACTGAGAAAATTCAAAGAATCATTAGGTCTTACTACAAAAGCCTATACTCCACAAAATAGGAAACTTTAAAAGAAATGGGCAATTTTTTAGGTAGATACCACATACCAAAATTAAATCAAGACCAGGTGAGCAATTTAAAAAGATCCATAAGTCATGAGGAAATAGAAGCTGTCATCAAAAACCTCCTAGCCCCCCACCAAAATGCCCAGAGCCAGATGGTTTTAGTGTAGAATTCTACCAGAACTTTCAAGATGAGCTAATACCTATACTCCTCCTCCTCCTCCTCCTATGTATTCCACATAATAGAAACAGAAGAGTCATTGCCAAACTCCTTTTATGAAGCTAGAGTTAACCTGATACCCAAACCACACAAAGACTCAACCAAGAAAGAGAATTACAGACTAATCTCACTCATGAACATGGATGCAAAAATACTTGATAAAATACTGACAAACCGAATTCAGGAACACATCAAAAAAAAATCATCCACCATGACCAAGTTGACTTCATCTCAGAGATGCAGGGCTGGTTCAACATATGAAAATCTATCAATGTAATCCATCATATAAATAAACTGAATGAAAAAACCATATGATCATTTCATTAGATGTTGAAAAAACATTTGACAAAATTCAACATCCCTTTATGATAAAGGTCTTGGAGAGATCAAGAATACAAGGAACATATCTAAATATAATAAAAACAATATACAGCAAGTCGACGGCCAACATTAAATTCAATGGAGAGAAACTCAAAGCCATTCCACTAAAATCAGGAACAAGACAAGGCTGTCCACTTTCTCCATATCTCTTCAACATATTTCTTGAAGTTATAACAGTAGCAGTAAAACAACAAAAGGAGATCAAGGGGATTCAAATGGAATTGAAGAAGTCAAACTTTCATTATTCGCAGATGATATGATAGTATATATAGGTGACTCCAAAAACTCTACTAGAGAACTCCTACAGCTGATAAATCACCTTCAGTAATGTGGCAGGATACAAGATCAACTCAAAAAAAATCAGCTGCCCTCCTATACACATATGATAAAGAAGCTTAGAGGGAAATCAGAGAAACAACATCTTTCACAATAGCCACAAATAACATAAAATATCTTGGGGTAACACTAACCAAAGAAGTGAAAGACCTATTTGACAAGAACTTTAAGTCTTTGAAGAAAGAAATTGAAGAAGATGTTAGAAAATGAAAATATCTTTCATGCTCTTGGATAGGTAGGATCAACATAGTAAAAATGCCAATCCTACTAAAAGCAACCTATAGATTCAATGCAATCCCCGTCAAAATCCCAACACTATTCTTCACAGACCTTGAAAGAACAATAATCAGCTTCATATGGAAAAACAAAAGAACCAGGATAGCTTAAACAATCCTGTACAATAAGGGAATTTCTGGAGGCATCACCATCCCTGACATCAAGCTCTAATAGATATATAGTAATGTAATCAGCTTGGTATTGGCATAAAAACAGAGACATTGACCAATGGATCAAATTGAAGACATGGATATTAATCCATAAATCTATGAACACCTGAATTTTGACAATGAAGCTAAAAGTATACAATGGAAAAATGAAAGCATCTTCAACAAATGTGCTGGCATAACTGGATGTCAACATGTAGAAGAATGAAAATAGATCCATATCTATTGCCATGCACAAAACTCTAGTTCAAATGAATTGAAGACCTTAATATAAATCCGACCATACTGATCCTGACAGAAGAGAAAGTGGGAAGTAGTCTTCAATGCATGGGCACAGGAGACAACTTCCTAAATATAACCCCAGTAGCATGACACTGAGAGCAACAATAAATAAATAGAACCTCCTGAAACTGAGAAGCTTCTGTAAAGCAAAGGACACAGTCAATAAGACAAAAAGGCAGCCTACTGAATGGGAGAAGATCTTCACCAACCCCACAGCTGTGATTCATGAATGCAGCAATCCTGTTATGTTGAAAAGACAGTTTCTCTCTGGTCCACCTGGAATTTTCTGCTCTTCCAATCTTTCTATCCTCTCTTCTGGCATGGTTCCTGACCCTGAGTGATAGGAATAATGTAGGATGTTTTATTTGTGGCTACAAACTCCACTAACACTTATTTTCTGTACTTTTATTAATGCTGAGTTTCTGCATTGACCACTATCTACTATATAAAGAAACCTCTCTGATGAGTTCTGAAAGCTGCACTTTCCCATAGGCATAGATACGAATTTAGAGGGTCATTTAATGGCATTCTGATTGAGCAGAATATTAGTAGTATATTCACTACTGGGACCTTGAGTGCTGCTGTCATGGGTTCTTGGTCAGATTTATAATATAATACTGGGCATGCATTTCCTCCTGGGAAATGGGCCTTAAAACCAATCAGAAAACAATTCATCTGGTTTTTGTTTCAGTGTTTTAATTAATACAGTTTCTGTGTGATTATTTTGGGTGTAAGCTAACTGGACAGCAAGGACAAACAAAGGGTCCCTGCTCTCCATGATACTGAATGATGCCCAATGTGGACATGTAGACAACTGCATCCACTTAAAGCCTGAAAGAGCTCAGGAAGTAATTCTAGACAGAAAATAAAAGAATAGAGTAAAGCATGGCTTCTTAGTAGCAGCAATTTCTCGGGTCTGCTCTGATTGCTAGAGGCAAGCAAACACTCATCTAAGAGAGGCTTCCTGATTCAGCATTAGTTATAAAACTTTGCAGCTCTATTAAGAGGTCCTGCCGCAAATCATTTAAATGGTATTGATGAAAAGCTGACCACATGCTTTTTGGTTTTCATCTGTAGCAGGAAGAAAGCCTCTTTGTTTTAAAATACCTTTCTGGGACTTCCTGTCAGGGAAAACTCTGACTCTTTCAGGCAGGCAGTCCAACTACAGAGCATTTGAGTGTGGTTTGTGAGCATACTGCTGTAGCTTGCTTGCTGGCAGGGACCTTGAAATGCCATAGAGTTGTGGCAATAAACACAGCTCCAGCCAGACCTCAGCCATGACTCTGGAATCTCATAAACCTAAGGAATGGGGTGGATCCAGTCATCAAAGTCACAGTTTTAATCCTCTCCATATTGCTTAGCAACTTAAAGACTCATGTGGGAGGGGATGGAGAGATGGCTCAGAGGTTAAGAACATTGCCTGCTCTTCCAAAGGTCCTGAGTTCAAGTCCCAGCAACCATATGGTGGCTCACAGTCATCTGTAATGAGGTCTAGTGCGAATCTGGCCTGCAGACATACACACAGACAGAATATTGTACACATAATAAATAAATAAATAGATAGATAGATAGATAGATAGATAGATCACATGGTCAGAAAAAGAGAGATATATACTAAAGAAAAATTAAAAAGATGAAGAAAACCTAAATGGTTTCCACTGTGTTAAAAAAATATATGCAGGCTAAAGGTTAAAGTCCTTAGAATAAAAAAGAGAGCAGTTGGGTGTGGTGGTACACACCTTTAATCCCAATGCCTGGGAGGCAGAGGCAGACAGACCTCTGTGTCAGTGACAGACACCTTTAATACCAGCACTTGGGAGGCAGAGACAGGTGGATCTTTGTGAGTTCAAGGACAGCCTAGTCTACAGAGTGAGTACCAGGACAATGATACACAGAAACCCTGTCTCAAAAAGCCAAAAATTAAAAATAAAAGAAATAGAGTTTAAAATAAAGCTGTATAAAGATGGCAAACACACAGAGAATCTTAATACTGTATGTTATTATGTTCCCTATGAATTGTTTGAATGCTGAGGAGCAACAGCTGCTAAAAGGTATTTGTTTATAAATGCTACTGAATTAATCGAAGGTAGGTATTTTTAATATACCTTGACTTCAAAATTGAAGTCAAAAGGTATGTTACTTTGGAGAAGAGATTTTGCTTTTGTTTCCACAGGACATGGAGACTGTGGATTCATTCTGAGTTAAGAAAAATCAGATTTGATCAAGGAAGACCACCTGAGAAATCTCTGGTGGAAACAGATAGCCTGGATTCTGAGTTTTACATCCAGAACATATTCAGGACTGCTGCCTGAAATGATCAAGTGATGGGGAACCTCAGCCAATCACATCTGGCTAGAGTGTGGCCACCTGGAGGTCAGATAGAAAAACAGGAGGGAAAGGTGTGCGCACTCTCTCTACGCTGTGCTCACTGGACCATTTCAGATTTCGGACCTCTCACTCTGTTAGCGTGAGTTTTCCCCCTTTTCAATTATTAAAAATATAACTGTTGTTCTTGAGTTGGTCTGGTTATTCATTGCACCAACCAGATACTCAAACGCTTACACTTGGCACCCAGCCATGTGGAGCTTCTAGAGCCCTTTAAGGCTCTGGCCAGTTGGGGCTGCACCGTATTTATTTGGGAATAGATACCCACATCTTTGTGTGCTCCCCACTCCGCGCTTCCTGCTGGCTGGCGCGCTTGCATCCAGCCCAGCTCCCTGCTGCCCATGCCGCCACCACCACTCCTGCTGCCACCACTCCTGCCACTGCTCCCACAGCTGCCACCACTGCCAGAAAAAGGCCATTCCTTTACATTTTTCTGGCTCTGCAGTCATCGGAGTGGGAGATCTTTCTAGTGTGGCTAAGAAATTCACACAGCACATGATCTGTGAGTTTAACTTCTTGATTTGAGAATACTTTTCAGATTTTTTTTCGTTTTCATTCAGCCATCTAATATCAAGCACGAGGATTCAGGTGCACCCCGCCACCTACTGGCAGGCAACGGTTATTGCACCTACTCCTGCTGATTGGACCACAGGTAAGATTTAAGAAGGGCAAAATGTCAGATAATCTAACCATTCAAGGTTTGCATAGTCTTTTCACTTACACCATGGGTGAGGTTTTACAAGATGCTTATGATATCCCTCTTACATGGCTATTTCTAGGATTCACTTTTTTTTCTTGTATTCTGTAGTTTTTTCATAATATGATTTGACAATAAGAAAATGATGCAGTCTTTACAGACTGAATCCAGGATTCTTAGAAAAGAAGTTGAAAATCTAAGGAAGGGCATGGCCATTGACTGACAATTTTTAGTTGACTGAGGTAAATTTCAAAAACAATTCAGACTGATACCAACCTCTTCAAGAAAGAGATTGGAGTTCTCAAGGAGAAGACTATATCTTTATTTAATATGACTCGGTCAACTGAGCTAATTTTGGAAAAGGTACAGTCTAATAATAATTCATTTAAGGAGAGATTCAGTGCTCTGGAGAAGGAAATGACTGATTTGGAACATAAAATCCAGTTCATGAGAGTGGGTGCTGAAACATTATTTGAGAGGATTCAAACTGCCAAATGTATTAATTGGATTTTGTCAAAGGGGTATGACAGATTGACTGATAGAATGCCCCTCCAAGAAGGTAATATACATGCCATGAGGATTATGTCCAAGGATGAGATATTATCTCTAATGGACAGATTTCATACCTTAGAATCCTCAATGAGGGTATTAGAACAGAATCCTGGACAGGAGATTCAGACCTTGCAGAAGACAATGGTAAACAGATTTGAAAAGACTTAGGAAATTATCGACTTTGATAACCAGGAGCAAAAAGTAGGAAGGCAAGATTTAACTTTGTCAGTACATAAAACTCTGTGGGATAGCTTCCCCAGAGTTCTACCTGCCTTGCCAGTAATAGCATCAGAAAAGGTAGCTGGCTCCAAATACCCTAAGGTTGTCAAGGAATATACATGGGAGTCAGTACATATGAGTGATTTAAAATAAATTAAACAAGGAATTGTGAATTATGGACTACACTCGTCCTTTGTTAGAGTGATGGTCAAAATCGGTGCTTTCAGTAACAAAGCCATATTCACGACTGGGCTCAGTTAACCTCAGCTGTCCTAGAAAGTGGCCCACAATTGCATTGGAGATGCCTTCTCAAAGAGGAGGCTAGAATTTTAGAGCAACAGGAAAGAGCAAAAGGAACTGAGATTTCCCTAGATCAAATTCTAGGTGATAGACTTTACTCTGATCCTCAGGACCAAGCTCTTTATGATGACCACACCCTATCTGTGTGTGCCACAGCAGCTTTAAAGGCTTAGGACAGGGTTCAGGACCCAGGACAGAGAGTGGAATCGAATCTCAGGGTTAAACAGGATCAGAGAGAACCCTTTAGTGACTTTTTGCAAAGACTAACTAGGGCCATACAAATGGGGATAACTGACCCAGAAGCCAGACGTATAATAATTCAATCTTTAGATTATGAGAATGCCAACATAGAGTGCAAAAGGATCCTAGGGCCTTTAAAGATCAGATTAGCATCCTTGGAGGAATGGGTCTTATATACAATGTATGTCAAGACATTTGACTATCGCACTGAAGCGTTGGTAGGAGAAGCAATTTTCAATTGTAAGAGAAGACATGAAGATACCAAATGTTTTAATTGTGGTAAAATGGGACATATGAGAAGGGATTGTAGGCAATGGATTTCCAGTAATGATATCTCCTTGGGAATAACAGGAACAGAAGGACTCAGCCTTCAGGTTTATGTAGGAGATGTGGAAAAGGCAGACACTGGAAAAATGAATGTGAATCAACAAGAGATAGACAAGGCAACCCAATACCATCGGGAAATGCCATGGGGGGCCGCTCACAGGCCCCCATGATGAATGTGGTCCAGTCATTCCCAGTTACTGTGGAGAAAGTGTCTCATCAGGAAAATTAGAAGGTCCCATGTCTGCTGTCAAAAGCAGTAATGGTCTGAATGATGAGATAAATGTGGAGAATGAGTAAAGAAATCTGATGGGACAGAGGAAACGTATATTCTGGCAGTCTTCTATAAATGAACAAAGATCAAAGCTAAGAGTGTATATAAATGGCATTTTTTATTGAAGGCTTATTGGACATGGGTGCAGATTTAAGTATCATTACTCTAGAATCTTGGCATCCAAATTGGCCTCTTCAGGAGGTAGATGTTCAGTTCATGGGAATCGGAGCCCTATCTTGGGTAAGACAAAGCACAAGATGGGTTGAATGCATAGGGGCAGAAGGGCAAATAGGAATACTAAGGCCATATATAGCCAATATTGCAGTGAATTTATGGGGTCGTGACCTATTGTAGCAATGGAATACCCAGATTTATATTCCTACTGCTTCTAAAGCTTATATTTCTAAGGAAAATATTAGAAGATATTACAGATGACGAAAACTGGCCATTTGGGCTGTACAGAAATACAAAGCAATTGATGACCCTTCAGATGTACCAACAGCCCTGCCTCTAAAATGGTTGACTGAAAAGCCAATATGGATCAAGCAATGGCCTTTAGCTGAGGAAAAGTTGCAGGCTTTAGAACAGCTGGTACAAGAGCAAGTAGATGCTCGAAATATAGAAGAATCTACCAGCCCTTAGAATTCTCCTGTATTTGTTGTTAAGAAAAAAATCTGGAAAATGGAGAATGGTGACAGATCTTAGAGCAATCAACAAGGTTATTCAATCTATAAGCCTTCTGCAATCTGAAATTCCTCTGCCCTCCCTGTTACCAAAGGGATGGCCTCTTATAGTTATTGATTTAAAGGATTGTTTCTTCACTATACCTTTACAAGAAAAAGAGAAAAGTTTGCTTTCACAGTGCCTACTTATAATAATTCTCAGCCTACTAGGAGGTACCAGTGGACTGTCCTCCCACAGGGAATGCTCAATAGCCCCACCTTGTGTCAATATTTTGTAAATCAACCACTGGAAGTGATATGTAAGCAATTTCCTAAGTCTATAATTTACCATGACATGGATGATATTCTGCTATCTGACTCAAACATAGATACCTTAGAAAGCCTGTTTGAAGACATAAAGATAGTTTTACCTAAATGGGGATTACAGATTGCTCTTGAAAAATACAGAGATGATATTCTGTCAATTATCTAGGTTATAAAATAGGTTTACAAAAAATTAAGACACAAAAGGGATAAATTAGGAGAGATTGGTTATGGACTCTTAATGACTTTCAAAGATTGTTAGGAGACATCTCCAGCCTACGACCAGCTATTGGGATAACACCTGATGTAATAATTAATTTAAACAAAACCTTAGATGATGATAAAGACTTGAACAGTCCCAGAGAATTAACAGCTGAAGCAGAAAAGGAACTGACAATGTTTGAAGAAAAATTACAAGAGGCACATGTGGATAGGGTGAATCCAAAGCTTAGTTGTATTCTCATCATATTGCATTTCAGAATTTCTCCTACAGGAATCTTAATGCAAAGAGATGATATTATCTAAGAATGGATCTTTTTACCACATAAACCAAGTAAAAAATTAAAAACTTATATGGAAAAACTCTCTGAATTAATAATAAAAGATAAATTGAGACTTCATCAACTAGCAGGCATAGATCCAGCAGAAATTATAGTGCCTTTCACTACTAATGAGATAAAAAAGTTATGGGAAGACAATGAACCATGGCAAAGAGCTTGTGCTAATTTTTTGGGAGAAATTAATAGCAACTATTACAAAAGCAATAGGCTTAACTTTATAAAGAGAACTTCTTGGATTATTTCTCAAATCATATGTGATGCTCTGATAACTGGAGCCCGTACATTTTATACTGATGCCAACAAATCAGGGAAGGCAGGCTACAAATCAGAAGAATAGAGTAAGGTGGAACAAAGCCCTTATAATTCTGTCCAAAAGACAGAATTATATGCCATTCTTATGGTGCTAAGGGATTTTAAAGAACCTCTTAATATAGTTAAGACTTGCAATATGCAGAAAGAGTTATCTTACATATTGAAACCGCTGAATTTATGCCAGATGATACAGAACTGATTTCATTGTTTATCCAGGTATAAGACATGATCAGGAATAGGCTTTGCCCTATGTACATAGCGCATATCTGATCCCATACAGGTCTGCCAGGTCCTCTAGCACAAGGTAATGCAGAAATTGATCAATTATTAATTGAAAGTGTGTTGCAGGCCTCTGAATTCCATAAAAAGCATCGCATCAATAGCAAAGGCTTGAAGAAAGAGTTTTCTATAACACGGCAACAAGCTAAGGAGATTATAAAGAAATGCCCTACTTGCTCTTTCTATAACCAAATACCACTACCTGCAGGGACTAATCCAAAGGGAACTCAAAGGAGTGAAATCTGGCAGATGGATTTTGGAATTTGGTAAATTAAAATATGTACACCACACCATTGACACTTATTCAGGTTTTCAATGGGCAACTGTTTTAAGCTCAGAAAAATCTGATTCAGTAATCACTTATTTATTAGAAGTCATGGCCATCATGGGTATTCATGCACAAATAATGACGGATAATGGTCCAGCTTATGTCTCTAGGAAAATGAAATGTTTTTTTTTGTTTATTATAATATTAAGCATGCTACAGGTATACCATACAATCCTACAGGTCAAGCAGTCATAGAAAGATCAAATCGAACTATAAAGGATTTGTTAAACCAACAGAAAGGGGTGGAAAATACCCCCAGAGATAGATTACATAATGCTTTATTAACCTTGAATTTTCTGAAGGCTAATGAGAAAGGGATGACTGCCACATAAAGACATTGGATAATGGAAAAGTCTGCTGAATTAAATCAACCAGTTTATTTCAAGGATGTGCTGACCTTGCAATGGAAGTCAGGAGATGTGCTGCATTGGGGTAGGAGTTTTGCTCTTGTTTCCACAGGAGAAGAAAAATTGTTGGATACCATCAAATTTAATAAAGATTCGGTTTGAAGAGGAGGAGCCTCTTGGAAAGGAGAGATGACAATTAATCCACAATGATGATAATCAAACAGGTGGTAAGAAAAACATATAGGATTTGGGCAGGGTTCTGTTTTTATCTCCACAAGAAAACATTCATCTTCAAAAAATTCCAGAGACCCTGGATGTTTCAAATCTGACAGATGGAAACAATTTACAACTCAATAAGGTGCAACAAGAAAATTGAATAGGTTCTGTAAATGAAATTATGCTAAACATATTTGTAGATATCTATGAAAGTATTTATATTTACAAATACATAAAGCTGGTTTTGGAGTTGGACTCTGGCTCAGTCCCTCTCCAATTCCAAGCTTGTTGTTAAGAGAAAACCCAGAGTTTCTGTCTCATGCCATGATATGGGACAGAAGGAAAAAATAATTTATAAACTTTCTTTGCCTTTCCTCATATCTGTTTTTGTCTTTATCATACCTTTCATTGAATGTAAATGTCTGTATATGTCTATATAGATAATGCTTAAATTTTCCACAATGAACAATGAATTTTCCTGCAGTAATCTTTGAAGTTTCCAGGAAGAAGATGGGGCTCTACAACATCAACTCCACCTGGTTAATATGACATCATGATACTGATAGTCCTACTCAAGACCTGTTTTGGGTACCAGCTGCACAAGATGATTCCGACTTGGCTAGCTGAAATGGTGTACATCTTTTACAACATTCTGGCCAGACCTTCAAAAAGTACTCAAAGACTATTCGCAATTTTATCAGACCAAATATTAATCTTAGAATTTAACCATTGTTTACTTTCACAGGATCCCCTAGGAAGAATGTCGCTTCCATGACAGCTGGAAGCAATTTTAGAGGATGACATCCCCTCTCCCAGCAAAGTTTGCCTTCAGGTTTAGGACATCATTTAGGGGTTGGTTATAACTGGTGTATGGTTGAGGGATTGGGGAGGAATTTTATAGGCTCAGGGGTGTTCTTGAAAAAAAAAGAGGGATAGCTGGTGATGGGATAATAGATTGGTAATGTGAGTTATTGTTTTTAGACAATTATATTGGTATCAATTCTTGTATATTGATATAAAGTTAAATTATATTGAATATTGTATGCATGTATGCTTCTACCTCTGTTTGAAACATTGTTTATGTATTGACATATATATTTACCATATTGCAGTGTACATTACCACCTCTGATTAAGATACTTATACACTGTTTACATTTGAAGGTCATTGTTCTTATTTATTGCACAGTTGTTTATTGACTTAGTCTTTAAGTTAGATAGGTATTGATCAATAGTCAACTATGTCATATTTATATTTAGGCTAATCAAGTTCTTTAGATACATAGAGATTATATTTAGTATAGATAGTATAATCTTCAACCTCTTCAAAGAGCTGTAGAAAATGCCCTTTAATCTAACCTAGATGGTAGTGAGACACAATCACTCCTGGTAACACTGATGTGCTCCCGAGAGAATGTTGAGCACCAAAGACACTCCACCTGGAGCCTTTCTTCTTGGCAGATCTGGCCTTTGGGCAAAGAAAAGCCCATACCTCAGCCACTGACAGAGATACAGAGTATCTGTAAATGGATAAAACAGGACTGTCATATCCTGGCAAGATGGGGTAAGATAGTTCTGAAAAGTTTCTTGCCTTTGAAAATGGTATATGAGTTACATTAGGCCTTAGTCAAAGTTGGTTGCTTTAACGTTGCAAATGAGACTTTGGGTGATTGCCCAGGTAGTCAGTTGTCTCTGTCATTTGTTGCACATTTTGGAAGTTTCTTGATTGTGCTTCTTGTTTACTCAGGTAATATTACTTCCCTTCTCAGATCTTTGATGGAGTTGAAGATTAGATAATTGTAGTTATCCTCCTCATGATTTAGCTAAACTTAATTTCAATACATTATTTAGACTCCTTGAAATAGAATGCTTGGTAAAACTTTTGTTATGCATTTCTTGCTTAATATTGTTTATTGCTTATAATTTTATATTTGGTATCTGTTCCTATTGTATATAGTTGTATTGGGTTTGATTTGATCTTGTTTAGACAAAAGGGGGAGATGATGGGGAAGCTCAGCCAATCACATCTGGCTAGGGTGTGGCCGCCTGGAGGCCAAGTAGAAAAACAGGAGAGAAAGGTGCATGCACTCTCTCCATGCTGTGCTCGCTGGACCATTTTGGATTTCGGACCTTTCACTCTGTTAGCATGAATTTTCCCCTTTTTCAATTATTAAAAATATAACCATTGACTTTTTCGGGGCTTAAATTCCTCCAACTCAACCTGGGTGGGCGTCTTGGCTGGGACAGGTGGTGAGTGCAAACGGAAGGGGGCCCCTTTGTGGTAAAAGCCTGCCTGCAGCAAGGTAAGACTGCAGGCAGGGAGACTTCTGACCAGCGAGTGGCTCTGAACTTGTAGCAGAAGATACAATGAAGGGGTAAGTGTGTTCCTGACCACCACACAAGTCCGGTAAGGGAACACACAATCTTCCCGCCATCCTTATCTCCCTGGCTACTCCAAAGGGGCAGCTTCCCCAAGCTAAACCCTTCTCCTTCTATGCCATCCCAGCTTTCTGCCTGGAACCCCTACCCTTCCTCTCTCCCTTTTTCAGGGTTTAAATTCCTCCAACTCAGCCTGGGTGGTTGCCGTGGCTGGGACGGGCAGTGAGTGCAAATGGGAGGGAGTTCCTTTGTTTTAATAGCCTGCCTGCAGCAAGGTAGGACTGCAGGCAAAGTGATTCCTGGATAGCAAGGGGCACTAATCCGGTAGCAGAAGACCCAGCGGAGGGAAGAGCCATTGGAGAGCATCTGAAGGAAGAGATGGGCAGCGGCCAAGGCAAGAATTCCTCCAACAATCTGAAAAACAACATGAAAATACCAGATCCCAGTGATCTTACTACAGAAGGACTTGAACACCCTATTCCGGAAGAGGTGGAAAACAGTGTCATTAGGAAAGCAATAGAGTCTCTTAAACAGGGTATGAATAACTCACTTAAAGAATTAGAAGAGAAATATAACAAAAAGATGGAAGAAATGAGTAAAGAAATGGAAGAGAAATATAACAAAAAGTTTGAAGAAATGAGTAAATTCATAAATGATACCCTGGGAAAACAAGGAAAAGCAATCAAACAGGTAATAAAATCAGTTCAAGAATTGAAAACTGAAATGGAGGCAGTGAAGAAAACACAAACCAAGGGCCAGCTGGATATGGAAAATCTAGGTAAACAAACAGAGACTTCAGGAACAAGCATAACCAATAGAATACAAGAGATAGAAGAACGAATCTCAGAGTCTGAAGATACCATAGAGAAAATAAATGCTCTGATCAAAGAAAACAGCAAATCCAACAAATTCTCATCACAAAACATTCAGGAAATATGGGACATAATAAAAAAAACCAAATCTAAGAATAATAGGAGTAGAAGAAGGAGAAGAATTGCATATCTAAGGTTCAGAAAATATATTCAACAAAATTATAGAAGAAAACTTTCCCATCCTAAAGAACAATATTCCTATGAAGGTTCAAGAAGCATACAGAACACCGAATAGACTGGATCAGAAAAAAACATCCCCTCGCCATATAATAATCAAAACACAAAGCATTCAGATTAAAGAAAGGATATTAAGAGCTGCAAAGGAAAAAGGTCAAGTAACTTATAAAGGTAAACCTATCAGACTTACACAAGACTTCTCTATGGAAACCATGAAAGCCAGAAGGTCCTGGATAGAGGTACTGCAGAAACTAAGAGACCATGGATGTAAGCCCAGAATACTATACCAAGCCAAGCTATTGTTCACTATCAACGGAGAAAACAAAATATTCCAGGATAAAAACAAATTTAAACAATACGTAGCTACTAATCCAGGATTACAGAGAATATTAGAAGGAAAATCACAACCCAAGGAATCCAACATTGCCAACACTGCCTACAATAACTCAGACATCTAGAGACCCTTCACAAGCACAACTCAAAGAAGGAAAACACATACACTCTACTACCCAAAAAAAAATGACTGGAGTCAACAACCACTGATCATTAATATCACTTAATATCAATGGACTCAATTCACCTATAAAGAGCCACAGACTTAGAGATTGGATACGAAAACAGGATCCAACATTCTGCTGTTTACAAGAAACACACCTCAACCACAAAGACAGACATCTACTCAGAGTAAAGGGTTGGGAAAAGGTTTTCCAAGCAAATGGACCTAAGAAACAAGTGGGTGTGGCCATTCTAATATCTAACAAAATCGACTTCAAACTAAAATCAATCAGAAGAGATGAAGATGGACATTTCATACTCATAACAGGAACAATTCATCAGGAAGAAGTCTCAATCCTGAATATCTATGCCCCTAATATAAAGGAAACCACATATGTAAAAGAAACTCTTCTAGAACTCAAGGCAGTCATCAAACCACACACACTAATAGTAGGAGACTTCAACACTCCTCTCTCATCAATGGACAGGTCAATCAGACAGAAACCAAATAGAGAAATAAGAGATGTATTGGAGGTATTGAATCAAATGGACTAAACAGACATCTATAGAACACTCCACCCAAATAGGAAAGAATATACCTTCTTCTCTGCAGCTCATGGAACCTTCTCAAAAATTGACCACATACTCGGTAACAAAGCAAACTTCCACAGATACAAAAAAATATTAGTAACCACCTGTGTCTTGTCAGATTACCATGGATTAAAATTAGAATTGAACAACAATGCTACCCCCTGGAAGCCAACAAACTCATGGAAGTTGAACAGTCAACTACTAAATCACCCCTGGGTCAAGGGAGAAATAAAGAAAAAAATTAAAGTCTTCCTTGAATTTAATGAAAATAAAGACACAACATACTCAAACCTATGGGACACTATGAAAGCAGTGCTAAGAGGAAAGTTCATAGCACTAAGTGCCCAATTAAAGAAAATGGAGAAAGCACACATTGGAGACTTAACAGCACACTTGAAAGCTCTAGAAAAAAAGAAGCAGATTCACCCAGGAGGTCTAGAAGACTGGAAATAATCAAACTGAGGGCTGAAATCAACAAAATAGAAACACAGAAAACAATCCAAAGAATCAATGAAACAAAAAGCTGGTTCTTGGAGAAAATCAACAAGATTGACAAACCCCTATCCAAACTAATCAAACGGCAGAGAGAGAACATGCAAATTAATAGGATCAGAAATGAAAAGGGGGACATAACCACAGACACAGAGGAAATTCAGAGAATCATTAGATCTTACTATGAAAGTTTATATGCCACAAAGTTGGAAAATATAAAAGAAATGGACATTTTTTTAGATAAGTACCATATACCAAAGTTGAACCAAGAACAAGTGAACAACCTAAATAGACCTATCAGTCGCGAAGAATTAGAAGCTGTTATCAAAAATCTCCCTACCAAAAAAAGCCCAGGACCAGATGGTTTCAATGGAGAATTCTACCAGAACTTCCAGGAAGAGCTAATACCTATACTCCTTAATGTATTCCACAATATAGAAACAGAAGATTCATTGCCAAACTCCTTTTATGAAGCTACAGTTACCCTAATACCAAAACCACACAAAGACACAACCAAGAAAGAGAATTACAGGCCAATCTCACTCATGAACATCGACGCGAAAATTCTCAAAAAAGTACTGGCAAACCGAATCCAGAACACATTAGAAAAATTATCCATTATGATCAAGTAGGCTTCATCCCAGAGATGCAGGGCTGGTTCAACATACGCAAATCTATCAATGTAATCCATCATATAAATAAACTGAAAGAAAAAAACCATATGATCATTTCATTGGATGCCGAAAAAGCATTTGAAAAAATTCAACACCCATTTATGATAAAGGTGTTGGAGAGACTGGGGATACAAGGATCATACCTAAATATAATAAAAGCAATATACAGCAAGCCGACAGCTAACATCAAATTGAATGGAGAGAAACTCAAAGCCTTTCCACTAAAATCAGGAACACGACAAGGCTGTCCACTCTCTCCATAACTCTTCAATATAGTGCTTGAAGTTCTAGCAATAGCAATAAGACAACATAAGGAGATCAAGGGGATTCGAATTGGAAAAGATGAAGTTAAACTTTCGTTATTTGCTGACGATAAGATAGTGTACATAAGTGACCCCAAAAACTCTACCAAAGAACTCCTACAGCTGATAAACATCTTTGGTAACGTGGCAGGTTACAAGATCAACTCCAAAAAATCAGTTGCCCTCCTATACACAAAGGATAAAAGGCAGAGAGGGAAATCAAAGAAACATCACCTTTCACAATAGCCACAAATAGCATAAAATATCTTGGGGTTACTCTAACCAAGGAAGTGAAAGACCTATTTAACAAGAAGTTTAAGTCTTTGAAGAAAAAAATTGAGGAGGATACCAGAAAATGGAAAGACCTCCCCTGCTCTTGGATTGGGAGAGTCAACATAGTAAAAATGGCAATTCTACCAAAAGCAGTCTATAGATTCAATGCAATCCCCATCAAAATCCCATCAAACTTTTTCACAGACCTTGAGAGAACAATAATCAAGTTTATATGGGAAAACAAAAAGCCCAGGATAGCCAAAATAATCTTATACAATAAAGGAACTTCTGGAGGCATTACCATCCCTGACTTCAAACTCTATTACAGAGCTACAGTATTGAAAACAGCTTGGTATTGGCATTAACAACAGAGAAGTCGACCAATGGAATCGAATAGAAGACCCAGATACTAACCCACAAACCTATGAAGACCTAATTTTCGACAAGGGAGCTAAAGGTATACAATGGAAGAAGGAAAGCATCTTTAACAAATGGTGCTGGCATAACTGGATGTCAACCTGTAGAAGAATGAAAGTAGATCAATATCTATCACCATGCACAAAACTCAAGTCCAAATGGATTAAAGACATCAACATTAATCTGTCCACTTTGAACCTGATAGAAGAGAAAGTGAGAAGTAGTCTACAAGATATAGGCACAGGAGTCCACTTCCTAAATAGGACCCCAGTAGCACAGACAATAAGAGAAACAATGAATAAATGGGACCTCGTGAAACTGAGAAGCTTCTGTAAAGCAAAGGACACTGTCAGTAAGACAAAAAGGCTGCCTTCTGACTGGGAGATCTTCACCAACTCCCCATCAGACAAAGGTCTGATCTCCAAAATATACAAAGAACTCAAGAAACTAGACACTAAAACTCTAATTAACCCAATTAAAAAATGGGGTACTGATCTCAACAGAGAATTCACAACAGATGAACTTTGAATGGCCAGAAGACATTTAAGGTCATGCTCAAACTCCTTAGCGATCAGGGAAATGCAAATCAAAACCACTTTGAGATACCATCTTACACCTGTCAGAATAGCTAAAGTCAAAAACACCAACGATAGCCTATGATGGAGAGGATGTGGAGTGAGGGGAACACTCATCCATTGTTGGTGGGAATGCAAACTTGTGCAGCCACTGTGAAAATCAGTGTGGAGGTTTCTCAGGAAACTGGGAGTGAACCTCCCTCAGGACCCAGCAATTCCACTCTTGGGAATATACCCAAGAAATGCCCTATCATACTACAAAAGTATTTGTTCAACTATGTTCATAGCTGCACTATTTGTAATAGCCAGAACATGGAGACAACCTTGGTGCCCCTCAATACAAGAATGGTTAAAGAAGGTGTGGAACATATATACATTAGAGTTTTACTCAGCGGTAAAAAAAAAAACAAAACAATGACATCTTGAATTTTGCATGCAAATGGATGGAAATAGAAAACGCTTTACTGAGTGAGGTAACCCAGACCCAAAAACAGGAATATGGTATGTACTCACTCATAAGTGGATTCTAGCCATTGTTAAAGGTCTTTGAGTCTATTATTTGTGATCCTAGAGAAGCTAAATAAGAAGGTGAACTTGAAGAAAATCATATAGTTATCCTCCTGAATAGTGGAACTAGGCAAGATTGCCAGGCAACCTGGGGTGCATGGGTGGTGGGGGGTGGAAGTAAGGGAAGATGGTCAGGGAGAGGGGAGAGGGGGAGGATTGGGGATGGCTTGGGGAATGGGAGGGGGGAGGGAGGAAGGATGGTTGTGGGAGCGGGGAGGTTTATATCTCAGCTAAGGGAGTCATTTTAGGGTTTGCAAGAGACTTGATTCTGGAGGGGTTCCCAGTAAAAATTAAATGAAAAAATAAAAAAAAAAAAATAAAAAAGTAATAATAATAAAAAGAAAATGCTTTACTGAGTCAGGTAAGCCAGACTCAAAAAGAGGAATATGGTATATATTCACTCATAAGTGGATTCTAGCCATAATTAAAGGTCTTTGAGCCCATTATTCGTGATCCTAGAGAAGCTGGATAAGAGGGTGAACCTGAAGAAAATTCATGTAGTTTTCCTCCTGGAGATTGGAAATAGACAAGAGTTCCAGGTAACCTCGGGTGGATGGGGGGGGAGGTGGGAGGGTTGTTGGAAGGGGAGAGGGTTCGAGAGAAGGGAGCAGGGGAGGAATGGGGAATGATCGGGGGACTGGGAGGGGGGAGGGAGGAAGGATAGATATGGGATCAGGGAAGAATATATCTCAACTAAGGGAGTCAGTTTAGGGTTTACTAGAGACTTGATTATAAATGGGATCCCAGGTCCAAGGAGAGATCCCCAGATTGTTCTCTGGACAGAGGAGAGGGTGCCTGAACTGGCCTTGGCCCAAAACCATACTGATGAATATTTTGCTTATCACCATAGAACCTTCATCTGGCGATGGATGGAGATAGAGACAGAGACCCACATTGGAACACTGGACTTAACTCCCTAGGTCCAAACGAGAAGCAGAAGGAAAGAGAATGTGAGCAAGGAAGGCAAGATCAGAGGGAACCTTCATCTGACGATGGATGGCGATACAGAGGGAGACCCACATTGGAGCACCGGACTGAGTCCCCCAAGGTCCAAATGAGGAGCAGAAGGAGAAAGAACATGAAAAAGGAAATCAGGACCACGAGGGGTGCGATCACCCACTGATACAAGGGGACTGATCTAATGAGAGTTCACCAAGGCCAGTTGACTGGGATTGAGCGAGCACGTGATCCAGCCAGATTCTCTGAATGAGGCTGAACTCTCTGAATATGGCTGGCCTGGAGTCTTTCTGAAAAGCCATTGACAATGTCACTGGGACTTGTTTCCTCTGCTTATACTGGATTTCTGGGATCCAGTCTGTTTGGATGCTCACCTTCCTGAACCTGGAGGGAGGGGGGAGGAGCTTGAACTTCCCACAGGGCAGGAGACCCTGACTGCTCTTGGGGATGGAGAGGGAGGAGGGGAGAGAGTGGGGGGAGTGGGAGGGTGTTGGGAGGAGGGGCGCAAATGGAGACTTTTGTATTTTAATAAGCTTTGAGAAAAAAAAAATAACCGTTGTTCTTGAGCTGGTCTGGTTATTCATCACACCAACCAGATACGCAAATGCTTACAATCAAGACTCACAGGACTCCAGTCAGGACTTGATCATAATTCTAAATTTTCCTTAGATCCCCATAAGATTATCAGTGCCCCCAACCAGTAGGAAGTAGCCTGGAAAACTATGCCCACATTCCCAACAAATGAACTATGGATGTTCTTGTGTACTTAAGAAAAAAAAAGATGGGGAAATGGTGTGGGACAATTCTTTATTCTGTCGATTATGTTTTAAATAAATGCTGATTGGCCAGTAGCCAGACAGGAAATATAGATGGGACAACCAGACAGCAAGTAGAGGTGGAGCAAGGAGAACAGAAGAATTCTGGGAAGGAGGAAGGATGTGACCTGCCGCACTGAAAAAGGTACTGAGCCATGTGGCTAACATATACTAGAATAATGGGTTAATATAAGTTATTAGAGTTAATAAGAAGAATGAGCTAATGGGCCAATCAGTTTATTATTAATATAGACTCTCTGTGTGATTTTCTTTGGGGCCTTACCAGCTGTGGAACCTGGAACTGAAACCCCAACAAGCAGGCCACCATGTTATACTAGATATTCTTAGGTTGCTTCAAAAATGGAGTTGAATTACTTGGAAGTACTTTGAGTCTTTCAGGTCTTATTTCGAAACTTTAAATAAGATTAGGACAGATAATTATGAACAACCCCACTCAGGTACTGGGAACCAAATTTAGATTCTCTGAAAGAGCAATAAATCATAACCAATTATCTATCTCTCTAGCCTTAACCTTTGCTTGCTCTTTCTTCCTTCCTTCCTTCCTTTCCTCCTTCCTTCCTTCCTTCCTTCCTTCCTTCCTTTCTTTCTTTCTTTCTTTCTTTCTTTCTTTCTATCTATCTATCTTTCTTTCTTCCTACCTTTAAAGTTAACTGAGGTTCTTTCGAGGTGACTTTCAGAGACTTGGACAAATTCCCTTGAGTCCTTTAGTTTTCCTCTACCAATTGTGCCAGCTGCTGGGATAAACCAGGATCTCATTTCTCTTGAAAACACTGAGGAAATTTCCCTCTATGCTGATCCTTCTCTCTGTAGAATGTATACACAGGTTAGAATCTAACCTCTGGGTTCCCAGAGGTCTCACTGATTAAAAGGACAAGTGACTTACCAGAGCTATAGCATACTTGTAGAGGTATCCAATCATCCCTTGATACCTAGCTGACCTGGCCCTTTTAGCCTCCAAGTATGACTATTGACAACCCAGGATCTCCATTCCATCAGTATTGAAGAACAAACACTGGTTTTTTTAAACAAAAAAATTTTTTAAACAAATTTACTGGTGGTTTAAATTTTACCTGCTGTATAACAGATAAATCTTGACAAAGACAGATTTTTCTAATTAGAAGCCAGGCAAGCTCAGGAGAAACTATAAACAATTATTTGACAAAACATAAAATATTTGCTCTTTAAACAAGTTTTTGCAAACCCATATTATTTAAATTATAACTTTCATAAATCTTCTTATGACAGACTTAAATATTTTTTTCTAATCTCACTTTACTTCCATTTTAGAATAATCCTTTATATTTAGGATAAAATCCATAAAATTCCTTTCTTATCTAAAAGTATTTTATTTCTTCTTAATATTTTTAAAAACAAAATTGTACTTTATATCTGCAAATTTTTAATTAAAATTTTTAACTTTTTGAGAATTTTGTACATGAATACTATATTTATTTGATTTTTAGCCCTTCTCTCCTATCCAAGTTCTCCTGTGTCCTCTACTCCCCCTAAAATTTATAACATCTTTAATTATTTTTGCTATATATATAGGTATATATATGTATATATATTCACATATACACATACAAACATACACAAACACACAAAACCTACCGAGTCTATTTAATGTTGGTTATATGTTCATGTGTTTAGGGCTGATCACTTAGTATAAGGTAGCCTATCAGAGAGCTTATCTCTGATTCAGAGAAAACTGAATCTTTTTCTGTAGTGGTTTGAATGAAAATGGGCTCCCATAGGGCATTTGAATACTTGGTCCTCAATTGATGGTACTTTTAGTGGGGGAGGTTTTTGAGGTGTAACCTTACTGGAGGAAGTATGTAAGCAGGAGAAGGCTTTGAGATTAAAATACCTTGCATCATTTCCAGCTCATTCTCTCTGTTTCATACATGTGATTTACGATATTAGTTCTCAGTTTCCTGCTCCTGTCACCATGCCTGCTGCCTGCTCCCATGCTGTCCCTTTCTCAGCTAAAAGTAATATAGATTCTAATGCTCTGAAACTATAAGCCAAACAAACTCTTTCTTCTGTAAGTTACCTTGGCCATGGTGTTTTATCACAGCAACTGAAAAGTAACTAATACACCCTCTCTCAGCAGTCATTGATTGTCTTGTAGCTCTACATGTAGGGGTGGGACCTTGTGAACTTTCCCCTACCCACACTGACATGTCAACTGGCATTGTCATTATATAGATCTTGTTTATGCAACTGTATTATTGAGATTTCATGGGCACAGCTTTTCTGTTATGGCTAGAAGACACTAACTAGCAGTAGACTTACTGGTCTTCTGATTTTTACGATCTTTCTGTCCCTTCTTCTTTAATTTTCCTGTGTCTTTAGTGTAGATGTATTGGTTGGAGCTGATTACTTCATGGTCATTTATTTTCTGCATTTTGATTAGTTATGGGTCTCTGTAATAGTCTCCATCTGTTGCAGAAAAGAAGCTTTTTTGATGAAGGGTGACAGCAACATTTACCTGTGGGTATAACAATATGCATTTAGAATATAGTTATATTGGTTTAGGAAGGTAACAGTAGTAGGTTATCATCTAGAGTATACAACCTCTCCAGCCATAGGTATAGGTAGTTGGTTAGGTTTACAGTACCAGGAACAAATTCCCTCCTATTTGAGCATATGTTAAGTATAATTAGGCAGCTGTTGGTTACCCTCAAGATAATATGCCACTATGGCACCATTGGGGTTGTCAAGCTGACCACTGTTGTGACTCACAGGTTTTATAGCAGGTTAGAACAACTGGTTACTTTTCTCACTTTGCAGCTTGCAAAGCACCTTCCAATACTGTAAAAGTTAGTCCTCAGAATGAAGGCTTCCAGATCAGTTCAGTTGGATTCCTCTGGGTCCTGTGTTCAATGTGTATAATATCTCAGCAATGAACTCTTGCCTTCAAGTTATGGAAGGCAACCAAAGGAAATAAAAATAGCCTATATGCCTTTGGGAGTCTCTTGGACTCTTCTGACCAAAATAAAAAGGGATGTTTCCCATACCTGGTTTACCACAGGTTCTGTGGGGAGCATTATCACCCCCAAATGACATGAATCCACTTAAACTGTGCGTGTGTGTTTTAAGTAAACTTATAAAATAATATGCTTCTCTATGGATTTTCAGCTACCCATAGTACTGTTTACCTCTCCTGTCTTTCTCTCCCTCTGTCATATTTATCATTGTCTCCTTTATTACTTCACAGTTCCTTTTTGTCTATTTTTTTCTTTACAAAATTTAGGAAAAACTTTATTCTTAATAAAACAACTTTATGTTTTAATGAAACACAGGAAGTTGTATCAAAAACACAGGCAATGTGTGTTAAGTTCTCAAGATGTTTTAAAGCAACAAATTCAAAATTGTTTTGTTAAAAATCATTTACTTTTCATTTGTGGTGATGAGACATCCAAAGTAAAATAAGGCTCTGGCATTTCTGTTCTTGTTTTGTGTCTCTTTCCTTTTTGTGGTACTTGAGTATTAATTACTCAAGAAAGCTAAAAGAACCAAAATGAGTCATTATCCAAGTTCTTGGATTCAGGAACAATCGAACTTCTGTGACCATCTCTGAGATGAGGATGATTATCCAGGAAGACAAAGTTGTACTTCAGAACAGGATCAGTCATTTTCTAAGAACAAACATTGACTTCCATGGGCCATAATGCAGAACTAGAACTAAGAAAATTGTCAAATACACCACATCTTGTATAGTATGAGGAACGGGCTGCATCCCACCACCTGGCTAGCTTAACCCCTGAAATAACCACACAGAAACTGTATTAATTAAAACACTGCCTGGCCCATTAACTCTAGCCTCTTATTGGCTAACTCTCACATCTTGATTTAACCCATTTCTAATAATCTGTGTAGCATCACGAGGTCATGGCTTACCGGGAAAGATTCTAGCCTACATCTAGCCTACATCTGGTCTCAGGCCAGAACTTCATGGTGTCTGCCACACTTTCCGTCTTCTCAGCATTCTGTTCTGTCTACTCCACCCACTTAAGGGCTACCCTATCAAAAGGCCAAGGCAGTCTCTTTATTCAACCAGTGAAAGCAACACACAAACAGAAGAACCTCCTACACCATTCCCCTTTTTCTGTTTAAACAAAAAAGAAAGGTACTTTAACATAGTAAAATTATATATAACAAAACATTTATTAAGCAAGAATTACAGTTACAATATTTATATCTATTTTATCTTTTATCGTAACTAAGGAAAACTATAACTATCTATTTATTCTTCAACTCCATCAAAGACTCCAGAAGGATATAATATTACCTAAGTAAATGAGAAGTAAGCAACTTACAAAACTCTAGAAATGACAGAGACATCTTACTGCCTGTACAGTCACCCAAAGTTCTCATGTACCGTTGGGGCATTCATCATCAGCCTTCAGGTTCATAGTATCCAGCAGACTTTTACATGAAGCAGGAAATTTCAAAGACAGTTCAGTCACTTTCTTCTGTATCCTGCAGAATGTCTTGCAGACTTTTTCATGAAACAGAAAACCTGAAGGATCATCTCACCTTTAGGCAAGTTCAGCAGTCCTCTCTCTGCGGGTTCTTTGTGTCCAGTTTATGCAACAGTCCAGGAAAGAGCAGTTTCTTGCCCAAATGTCTAACCAACTCCACAAGGAGTCTCTTCAATGCCCATCTTCCTCTTGAAGTAGATTGATGCTGCCAGAAGCAGACATGTCTTATTGTCATGAAAAGTTCTAAGTTATTAAAACATTAAATGCCATATTCTGTAGTCTTTGAAAGATATGAAGAATGCCTATCTGAAATATATCTAGACACATCTAGAAAAGCTAATTAACATGACTATGAACTTGACTATTATAGATGACTATCCATTAACAACCTATATTTCCTAATTATACATTACATATTTAAATGAACTACACAATCACAATACCTTAATCAAGAGCAGAAATGTACATATAACAAGAGTGACCTTAAATTTATATCAACAAAGCAAAGTCCATACCAATGCAAATTATTCATATCTATATCATATCTCCCTTTAAATGTAAAAGAATATTTATAAACAATATTTGGGAATATGGGCATATTTACTTCTTTCCAAACTCCTTTCTGCTGCATGGGGGCTTTTTAAATCAGGTCTTTCATGGTGTATCTTGTATGTTAGGTTTATCTTATTCCTCAGTTGAGCAAAGAAAGTTTTTGAGGGTGTTCACAGCAACCTTTCAGGAAGGCATGCTTTATCATACCATGTTGGCCTGGAGGCAATCCAGAGGTTCTCATCTTCTATGAAAACAAAAGAAGAACCTCTTTTCCAAACCATCATATCCTTAGACCCAAATTTTGAAGTCACGATATCTTTATAATATACATGCTGGCTTAGATTGGCAACCCATATAATGAGATGTCTCTCTGTACTTAGCTCCTTCACAGTCAAAAATTTAAAGAAAACACAATAATACAAAGAATCCAGACTTTCTGTGAATTTTCCATCTTTATGTGGTTTATTTTTACTCTATCACTTTACTTTGTCTCTTTAAAGACTTTACCCTTTTTTTTAAGCATTAACTTTATATTATGATTCTGTATACTCTTTATCTTTTATCTTTCAAGCCTCCATACATTTATTCAATATTGTGACCTATTTAGAAGTCTTTTCTGTCTGAATCTGTCCTATTGCATTGTCTATAATTCTCTACTGTCTTGAAGAGCTTTTAAAATGGTAAGCAGCTTGACTGCAGCTACTCTGGATGTTGGCTCAGCCTTTTTCCAATTTCAAAATGGTGGATGTACCATTTCTGCTAGCTCTGGGGCCACCAGGTAGGAGCCACACTCAGCACTTTAACTCTGAGAATGAGCATGCAGCACATAAACTCTTTTTATCTGAGTTATAGCCAAATCTGCCATGCAGAGCACTGCACAGCCTGGAAACATCTCTCTGTGTGTTGGCAAAAATCTGCCATGCTCTCCTGCTTGTGCATGCCTTGTAAACCTGATCCCGCCACCTGCTCAAGCAGGGAACGCTGAGTCACAGGCATGGTCTCAGCCAGTTTTCTCCCACCCATAATGGGCACAGAAACACCCGGGTCATACAAATGTCATTGAAATGCTTTATAGCCAGAGTTAGCACTGGCAGCACAGCCCAGGAAGCTGCGTTTCAAAATGGCGTGGCTTTTTTTATACAGCTGCTGAGTCAGGAAATTCTCTCTGTAGCATGCTACCAGTAAACAGCAAAAAGCTGTATTAAATTCTCTCTCTCTCCTTTTTAAGTCCTCTCAGGTTTTTAAGTGGATTTAGTCCATCATGTTGGGGCACCAATCTGTAGTATGAGGAGCAGGCTGCATCCTGCCGTCTGGCTAGCTTATATCCCGAAATAACCACACAGAAATTGTATTAATTAAAACATTGTCTGGCCCATTAGCTCTAGCCTCTTATTGGCTAACTCTCACATCTTGATCTAATTTCTAATTCTTATTTCTAATAATCTGTGTAGCACCATGAGGTCATGGCTTACCAGGAAAGATTCTAACCTATGTCTATCTCAGGCCAGAGCTTCATGTCATCTGCCACATGTCCCTTCTTTTCAGAATTTTGTTCTGTCTACTCTGCCCACTTGAGGGCTGCCCTACCAAAAGGTCAAGGCAGTCTCTTTATTCAACCAATGAAAGCAACACACAAACAGAAGAACCTCCTACACCACTTTGTCCAGACATGTTTGTTATTATGTACATAATATTTTGTGTTTTGTCTTAATTACTTATTTAACTTTAAACTTCATGTCTTTACCCCAAACACAGACAGACTTGAGATTCCTGGGTCTGTTTATTGGTTCCCGCAATGTCACCACATAGATCAAATTTCTTCTCTCTGTCACCATCTCTTTGAATGTGTATTGGAACTTATGGTCAACCTCATGGGCTGTTGGGTCTGTAGCTTTTTCCTTTAAACCCTAGTTATATTATGAACTAAATGGTTTTGGGGCTAATTGAACAGCTTTAATGTACATGTGTGTTGTAAACCAATTTGGTATCATGTAAGCAATTTTGAAATATATACACTTGTAAACAATGTATGCATATAAATTCATACTGAAGATTTTAAAAATATTATATTTCATTTCCTGTGTATATGTGTTTTGTCTGCATGTATCTGTGTATACCAAGTAGGTGTAGGAGGTTCTTCTGTACATGTGTTGCTTTTATTGGCTAATGAATAAAGAAACTGCTTGGGCCTGATAGGGCAGAACTTAGGTAGGTGGAATAGACAGAACTGAATGCTGGGAAGAAGGGCAGAATGAGAGACATCATGGATCTCCTGCCTGAGATGGACACTGGTTAGAATCTTGCTGGTATGCTACAGTCATGTGGCGATACACAAATTAATAGAAATGGGTTAAATTAAGATGTAAGAATTAGTCAATAAGAAACTAGAGCTAATGGGCCAAGCAGTGGTTTAATGAATACAGTTTCTTTGTGGTTATTTCGGGAGCTAAGCTAGTCGGGCAGCCAGGATAAACAAGGGGCCCCACTCCTTGTAACACCATGTGAGTTCCTGGTGTCTGTGGAGGTCAGAAAATGGCATCAGATCCTATGGAACTAGAGTTACAGACAATTGTGAACCACCATATAGGTACTTGGAAATGAACCCAGGTTCTATGGAAGGGTAGCTATGGGTCTTAAGTATAAACAGAATTTTCTTTGTGCTGCCAGCTCACAAAAATTGACACAGAGACTTATGAATTATAAAGGCTTGACCTCAACTTAGACTTGTTTCTAACTAGCTCTTATTACTTAGATTAACCCATATTTTTAAATCTGTATGCTTTTATGTAGCTTGGTTACCTTTACTCTGTACTGCTCATCCTGCTTCTTTTGATTCTGGCTGGTGATTATGCCTTTCTTCATCTCTGAGTCCTTTCTGTCCCCAGAAGTTCCACTGAGTCTCTTTTTGCCTAGCTAATGGCCATTTAGTTCTTTATTAAACCAATCACAGTGACACATCTTCACACAGCATAAAGGAATATTCTGCAATATTTTCCCCTTTTTGTCATAATGAAAAGGAAAGGTTTTTGCTGTAACATAGTAAAACTATAAACAACAAGAACAATTATCAGGTAGGAATTGCATTCACAATGCCCAGTCCATTTTTCTCAGGCAAATTCAGAGAAACTACTCCATTATCTATTTTTTTCTTGATAAGCCCAAAGCTTTATATCTAATTTACTTTCTATCACAACAAAGAAAAACTGTAACAATACCTGTCTAGTCTTCAACTCTCATTATAGATCTGAAAAGGATATAATATAACTTGAGTAAACGGGGGTGCAGAGCAAATAACTTCCAAAACTAAGAAATGACAGAGACATTTGGTTGCCTGGATCATCACCCCAAGGTTCCTCTGAAACACTGAAGCATCTATCTTCAGCCTAGAGGCATGGTATAAGTTAAAGACTTTTCTGTGAAGCAGGAATTTTGAAAGACTCTTCTACCTTGTCTTGCCAAAGTTCACCAGTTACTTTCTTTTGTCCAGTTTGGATAGCATACTGTCAGCAGTCAAGGCAAGTGCAGCTTCTTGCCCAAATGGCTAGCTTTTGTTACAAAGAAAGCAAACTTCATATGGAGGTTCTTTGATACCCACCAACCTTCTGTGAAGTAGATTGGTGATGCTAGGAGCAGGCATATCTCACTGTCATAAAAAGCCTTATGTTATTAAAACATTTAAATGCTATATTTATGGGTATTAAAATGTTTGAAGATCACTTAGCTATATCTCTGTGCCACCTTGAAAATATATCTAATATGACTATAAGTTTGATTATTATAGACAACAAACTACATTTCTTTATTATCCTAAATAACTTTCAAGGACTAAAACTTTACATTTTTAAATGAGCTCTGTAGGTACAATACCTTAAGCAAGAGTAGAAGCATATATACAGTGTAACAAAATCAATCTTGAATTTGTGTCAATATACAAAAATTCATACTAATATAAAACATTTGAGACTAGTAATTTTTTAAAGTAGACTCAATAATCCACCTTTTTATTCCATTATTTATACACTATACCCCCCTTCCTTCAGAAAGAGATCCCTGAATCTAATCTCCTTTATTTAGCTTTTTTCCTAACCATGAGCAATAGCAAGCAACTTGTAATCAAGCCCCCCAAATGATGACAAGCATCCATAATCCATTGGATGACCAAAACCCACTCACTCCAACTTAGGAATATGGATGTCATGTTCTCTATACTGATTCCTATTGTCTGGGGGTGACAGCGTCTTTGAGGGATCTTGAGAAAATTGGGATAATGGTTCATTCTTGGGAAAACTAGGTATAATATTTGTTGTTTAGTCTCTGTGAAATGGGAAAGCACAAGGAGTATCTTGGTTAGAATAGTCTGTGAGGTTGGATCATCTCAGCCAGCAGCCTTAAAACTGTTCTGGATACAGAACGCTGAGGAAACTACAACACAGGCATCTGAGAGGCTGGATCACCTGGGCCACCCATTTTCACTGGTGTCTGATCCCCTTGTTCTGAAAACATCTAAACCTTCAAAGGTAACATACACATCTGCATTAACACAAATATAAATTGTTCACTGTACACAAGTCAGCCAAAGATAAATATTTGTTTTATCTTTAAGCAGGTAAAATATATGTCACCTGTATAAAGTTTGCTTTGTTTTGTTTTGGATTCATTTGCCCAAGACTTGCCATGTAGATGGCCTTTTTTTTATTTTATGACTCTTTTACATCATGTATCTTGATCCCATTCATTGCCCTGTCCCTTCACATCTTCCCTCCATCCCCTCCTACTCCCTCTCACAAATAAAACAAAATTTAAGATAAGAAGGAAAAAATTTTAAAAGGAAAACATTTGTTAAAAATCTCATCATGGAAGTTGCAGTGTGACACAGTGAGTTAGATAGTAAACTCCTTTGTGCATACATCTTTACTTGCAAGTATTCAATGCAGAGTCATTGGGTCCTGTTCAAGGCCTGTTTTTTACTACACTACTGGTGCTGGGCCCTTACTAGGAATCTTCTTGGATAATCTCTTGTTGCCTTGTGTTGTGGAGATTCTGCAGCTTTGGGTCTGTGGGCCAGATTTCTTTACATGCTCTAGCAGATCAGGTGGGGTGGATGTTGGGAAGGGCTAAGTTATAACTCTGGTTCTGGGTTGTAGGGTTGGTCTGCTAGTCAATTCTCCCCTATCCTGATCACCAGAGTGAGCTCTTCAGGATTACCCTGGCTAATTCACCTCTTAGAACAATGAGCAAGGGTTGGGACAAGTTCTGCTTTCAGGGTTGGCTCTCCCACACCTATACCATTAGACCCACCTCATTTTTGTTGCCCATGTGAGGTACAGGGGCCATTCTTTGGAGTCCTGCAGCTGCTTTTATGACCCCAGGGCCAGCTCTTACACCTGTTTCAGGTATTGATGGGCAGGAGGTGGGGGAGGGCATCTCTCCTCCACCCATGCTATCACATGACTGGTGAGTAACAGGAACAGCTCTCCTTTGCTCATAAAATCAGGACTGGATCACCCTCACCCAAGACCATCAGTTGGTTCTTCTGTGCTGCCTAGGTGAAGTGTAGGGCCCGTTTCCTGAGTGCAGCAACTAGTAAGGGGAGGGTCAGCTCTCCTGCTCTTGTGACCTCAGGGACAGTTCTCACATGTGTCTCAGGCATTGATAGGTGTGTGTGTGGGGGGTAGCTCTCCCCTACCCATGCCACCACAGGACAGATGGGTGAAGGAGATAGTTCTCTTTTGCTCACTACTTTGGGGCTGGCTCACCCATACCTGCATTAATAGGATTTAAAGGATTAATAGGATTGGCTCTCTTTTACTGACCTGGTGAGGTACAGGGCCTGCTCTCCTGAGTGTTACAGCTGATAGGGGTCAGGGATAGCTCTTCTGCTATTATGACCACTGGACCAGCTCTCCCACCTGTCCCAGGCATTGATGAGCAGGGGGAAGGGCATCATTTCCCCAACCATGCTGCCCCAAGAAAGATGAGAAATGGGGACAGCTCTCCCATTCTCATAACTTTTGGGCTGCCCCCCCCAACTTTCACTAGCAGGGTTGGCTATATTGTGCTGCCATGGCAAGGTGTAGGGCCTGCTCTCTTGAGTGTTGCAGCTGGTGGAAGTCAGGGATGACTCTCCCACTCTATGACCACAGGCCATCTCTCCCACCTGTCTCAGGCATTGATGGGTGGGTGTGGGGGGTATCATTCCCCTGCCCATGTCAGCATAAGACAGATGAGAAATGGAGATAGCTCTCCCATGCTCACAACTTCAGAGCTGGCTCAGCCACACCTGTGCTAACAGGGTTGGTACTATTGTGCTGCCCTGGAGAGGTGCATGGCCTGTTCTCCCAAATGCTGCAGCTGATGGGGGTAGGGACAGCTCTCCCACTCTTGTGACTTCAGGAATATCTCTCCCACCTGTTTCGGGTCTTGATGGATGGGGGTCAGGGAGAAGGGCAACTGTCATCTCAAGACAGATGAGTAATCTGGGCAGCTTTCTCTTGCTCATTTCTTTAGGGCTGGCTCTCACACACATCTGCCAAGAGGGTTGGATTTATTGTGTTGCCCAAGCTCTTGTGATGGTGAGGCCGGTTTGTCACCTGCCCCAGGTGGTGATGAGTGGGGCAGAGGGCATCATTGACATGATACCACGGGACGTATGAGAAATGAGGACTACTATCCCATGCTCATAATTTTGGGATTGGTTTACTCACACTTCTGCTAACAGGGTTGGCTCTCTTGTGCTGCTCTGAGGAAGTGAAGGGTCTGCTCTTCTGAGTGTTGTAGCTGGTGGGGGTAGGGACAGGTCTCCCACTCTTGTTACCTCAGGGTCAACCTTCCCACCTGCCTTAGGTATTGATGGTCAGGGGTGGGGAAAGGGCAACTCTCGAGTCTGTGCTGTCATGTGGCAGAAGAGGAGTGGGGCTAGATCTCTCACGCTCACATCCTCAGGGTTGACTCACCTGTGCTCTCATCAATAGGGTCATCTCTGCTGTGCTGCCCAGACAAAGTGCAGGGCTTGATTTCCCAAGTGTTGAAGCTGATCAAAGGGACAACTCCCTCACAAATCATCTCAGCCTGCTCCCTTCTTCTCTTGTCTCTTTAGATATGCTTCTATCCACAGGACCTAAACCATTCTGCCTCTGTCTCTCCCATACTGGACCATACCTCTTCTCATTCTAATAGTGTCCATATGACTGATGCTGCAAGGTACTAGGTGGGCCAGTGTTTTCTCTTCAGAGTCCAGGATGTCCAGCTCTAAGCCTTCATGCGAGTCTCATTATTGCACTCAGTTAACTATGATGTTGGGCTGAGCCATGTTTCTTCCTCATAAAGAGATCATTGATAGTGCCCAACTACCTGGTGCCATAGGCACTGGATTGGCTCCTGGTTAGTGCATTTGGGTGAGTTCTGTCCATCCTGGTCACATGGCATAGAGTGGGGGGTTTTGCTGGTGGCAGGGTTGCAGATGTTCACCCATCCCAGCCACATGATGTGGGATATGGGTTTTGCTGGAGTCCGGCAGTGGGGCAGAGATCTTAACTTACTGTCTTGTCATCTTTTATAGGTTTATTTCTTTATATATCTAGTCAAGATTTTAAGAAGGTCCCTTCCCATCAAACCTAATTCTCTTTAAACTTGAATGAAGCTACAACCTTTTGTTGCTTGTGGAAATAAATGCATAGCTTCTTCCCCAAAGCAATACATTTTCTGACTTCCATTCTAAAGTATCTGGGTTAGTTTAATTCATTAGTCCCTTCCATAATTCAATGTCTTTCATCAGCTGTCATTCTCTGTTCATTAGCATCCAAAATATTCAAAATTAACAAAGCACAATATAAGGTACAAAGTCCCTGTGTTATATTTTCTATCCTTATGTAGATGATTTAAATATTACTTTAGTCTTTAAGACTTTACTTTATATATCTCCACCCAAGGTCACTAGACTTTATGGTGAGGGGAGAAGTTCACCCATGAGCCTGCCCACCACTTCTAGGTCTGACATACTTCAAAAGGACAAACATAGCTCCACCCCAGGTCACTAGTCAGGCACCATTATAATTCTTGGAAGCAGTGTTCTGTCCATGATGGATTGAGTGAATAATGAGGCCCACTTGTGGCACTGGGCAGATGAGCACTATTATGGTGGGAGAGAAAGAGAGTCAGAATGGTTCATATCCTGTGGACAGAGGCATGTCTGAGGAGATGAAAGCAGTGAGAAAAGGACTGATATGGGTGGCCTTATTGCTACCCAGGGCCATGGTGATGTCTGGGCCTGGGCTACAGTCAGGGATCATGTCTGGGTTCATGACCCTAATGCAACTGCAGTTTGTTTTGATGTTTGTGACTCCTGATACTACTGAAGGTCGAAAGGAAAGAACTGCACAGAGTTGGCCCTGCCTCCTTACTGGCTCCAACACTAGGGAGAACTGGTCCCGCCTCTCACCCACTGAAGCACTCAGAAGAGAGGGTCCTACACTGACCTGAGCAGCACATTAGAGCTGACCCTGTTCACAAAGGCAAGGGTGAGCTGCCTCTGAGGGTGGGAAAATGGGAGACCATATCTTACCCACCATGTGGTGAGGGAAAGATGCTTACCCTCACCCCTTGTCACTGGCAGCAGGTGAGGGATCTGATCCTGTGGTGATATCTTGCTTGTACTCTAACAGTAAAGCTTGCCTAAAGATCAGAGGGTGGAGCTAGCCACTAGTTAACCATAGAGGTCTGGAGGTCCATACAGACAGACAGGAAATGATATGGTTGAGCAGAAAGAGGAGTGTAAAGTGGGGGGAGATAGGAGCCCAGTCCCTTTTCGGTCTGAGGATTTTGTAGAGGTAAGAGGTGGATGAGACTTGCTCCTTTGTCTCTGATCTTTCAGCATTTACCCCGATATCTGGCTCTAAGTTTTTATTATTAAGACCAATTAGAACTTGTGCTACATGACCCACCCTCTCACCAGCTGCAGCACTTGGGAGAACAGGCCTCTGCCTCTTCTGGGCAGCACAGTAGAGTTGACCCTGTAGACAGGGACACAGGTGAGCCATTGTTGAGAGTATGAGAGGGGCATAGCTGGTGCCACCTCCCTTGGCCATAGAGTGGTGGTGGAGATGAGGGAAAGCTGCTTCCCCTTGCCCTCTACCACCTACAGCTGACAAGGAAGCTGACCCTTTTTACCAGCTGAAGCACTTGGGAAAACATGCCCTGTGCCTTGCCTGGGCAGCACAGAGTAGCTGACCCTGCTGATGAGGACACAGGTGAGTTGGTCCAGAATATGAGCATGGGAGACCTGGTCCTGCCCCTTATCTACCATATGTTATCATGGTGGGAGAGAGATGCCCTCCCTCCCCATCAAAACTTGAGTCAGGTGGGAGAGCTATTCCTGAGGTCATAAGATCAGAGTTGCTCCTGTTTGCCACCAGCTGCAACACCAGGGAGAGCAGGCTGTGTACCTCATGTGGGCAGCACAACAGAGTCAATTCTGTTGACTGGGGTGTAGGTGAGTCAACCCCAAAGTTTTGAGCTTATCATGGTAGTCCCCATTACTCATCTGTCATGGGGCATCATGGGCAGGGGAGAGATGCTCGACAACCCCTATTAATGCCTGAAGCAGGTGGGAGAGCTGTCCCTGAGGCCATAAGAGGAGAAAAACTGCCCCTGCTCACCACTAACTGTAACATTTGGGAGAGCAGGTCCTATTCCTCAAATGGACAACACAATAGACCAGACCAAACCCTATTGGTGGAGATGTGGTGAGCCAGCCCTGAAGTTGTGAACATGGGAGAACTGTCCCCATTATTCATCTGTCATGGTGGTATGGGTGGGGGAGAAATGTCCTTCCCCAGCCCACCAATTCCTGAGGCAAGTGGGATGAGCTCTGGCTCATAAAAGTGAGAGAACTGACCCTGTCCCTCATCAACCAGAGCACTCAAGAGAGTGGCCCCTATACCATGCAACACAGTAGAACTGACCCCGAACATGTGTAGGTATGGGAGAATCGCCTCTGAGAACATGAAAACAGAACTGACTTCACCCCTTGCTCATTGCTGCAAGAGTTGAATTAGTCAGAGTGATGCAGAAGAGCTCATTCTAGTTGTGAGGACGAGGGAGAACTGGGGTGTCTGACCAACCCTACAACTACCTAGGCCCAGAACCTGGGGTATGTGTTGTTCCACCCCAATATCTACCCCATCTATGATCTGCTGGAGCATGTGAAGGGACTTGTCCTGCAGACCCAAAGCTGCAGGATCTTCATGACACTGGACAACAACAGGATAACCAAGAGGAGTCTCAGTGAGGGCCCAACATTACTAGTGCAGCTCTTTGCAATGAGCACTTGCAAGTAAAGATAGATGGATAAGAGGGTTTAGTTTACTATGTGACTCACTGTGTCATACTTCAGCTTCCATGATGAGATTGATATTTCCTTCTCTTTTTCTTCTTTTTGCTTTTTCCTCTTTTTTTCTCTTGAATTCTATTTTATTTGGGGGAGGGAGGTTGCAAGGGCAGAGGTCAGATACAAAGGGACAGGGAAATGAATAGGATAGGGATGCATGATGTGAAAGACAAAGAATAAATAAGAAAAAAGTTAAAGCGACTTATTTTTAAACTATTTTTCCTATGACTGTCTATGCCCATTTTCTTTCCTTTAGCTTCTGTAGGACCCAACCATAGCAAGCTCAATAGGGGCCTGAGTCTCAGTAGTTTACCCTGGTTCCAAGAAAGACCACAAACTGAGACTACCCAGGTGCCATCCAAAGGAATTGCCAACCATTGTAGATAGGATCACCTGCCAGCACACACCCATCGGTTTTCACCAGGACACATCTAGACAAATGTCAGCCAATCAGGAGTAATAAAACTTAGAAATTTTTTACTTCCACCTTTGCTACTATAAAAACCCAACCCTAACTGAGCTCAGGACTCTCCGACCACTCCAATACGTTGGACACACGAAGTCTGAGTTTGCAAACTTGTGTAAGAATAAAGGCTCTTTGCTTTTACATACAGGACTCCGTCTCCTGGTTGGTTTTGGGGGGATTCTATAGTCTGGGCATAACACTTCTAAGTACCTTTTTAGAGATTTTTTTTTCTTCTGGATCTGTCTTTGCTGAGTACCTGCAGCATTTTCTGACTTCATGAGACAAATCTTAAGTTGCCATATCAGGCGCCATGTGGCTCAGCTCACATGAAACTGGTGACTGTCTCCAAGCTGCAGGCAGTAGTCAGTAGCTGAGCCTGTTTGCTGCTGAGCACCAACCCACCTAAAAGACTGCAGAATTAGAAGGCCACATCTGAATCTTTGTCCAGAACTTTACTTAGCTTTCTTGGGCCCTATGTTTGAATATTTGAGCCCCCACATTGGATACCATATGTAAACAGATTTTTCTTTGGGCTGCCAGTTCACACACACACACACACAAACAACACAGAGACTTAATATTAATTATAAAAGCTTGACCTTACCTTAGGCTTGTTCCTAACTAGTTCTTATAACTTAAATTAACCCCTATTTTTAAATCTATGTTCTTCCATTGGGGCTTCTCACCTCATCTCCATACTGCCCATTCTGCTTTTTCTGTGTCTGGTTGATGACTCCACCTTCCTTTCTTTCTGAGTCTTCTCTGTCCCTAGAAGTCTCACCTAGTCTCCTCCTGCCTAGCTAATGGCCAGTCAGCTCTTTTTTAAACCAACCACTGTGACACATCTTCACAGGGTGTAAAGGAACAGTTTGCAACACTTAACCACTGAGTCATCTCTCCCATCCAATACTGAAAATTAATTTTTCTCAGTTTTAAATTAAACTATTTTTCAGAACTTTTATTTAAGTAGCATTAAACAATCTTAAATTCAAAACCTGTATTCTCAAAGATATGACTCAATACAAATAAAGTAGAAAGCTTTTTTATTTAACCACACAGAACTTAACCTAATAATTAATAAGGATCAAAGTAGACTGAAAAGATATCCACAGTTTGGTCCTTAAGTAACTATGATGATTTTTTTTGATCACATTTTATGTAAATTGCCAATTTGATATAATGAAGAATCACCGAAGTAGGAATTCACACTCTAGATTAAGTTGGCCTGTGGGCATATTTGTGGGGATTTTCTTATGTTAATTGGGGTGAGAAGAAGAGCCTACTCTGGGTGGCACCATTACCTGGCCAGTGAATTCTAAACTATTTAAGACTGAAGAAAATGAGCCAAATTCTAGAACACATGCTTCAATTCATGGTTCTTTGCTATTTACTATAGCTAAACAATGTGATTAGTTGCTCCAAATTTCTACTGCCTTGACTTCCCCACAATGATGTAATTATGAGTCAAATAAACCCATTCTCTTTTAAGTCACTTTTGTCATGATATTTTATTACAGTGTGGTGGATTGAATAAGAAGTGTCCTCCATTGTCCCAGGCATTTGAATATTGATTCCCAGCTGGTGGCATTGTTTGGGAGTGTGTTGTTTAGGAAGTGCACACTTGCCTTTTCAGTTTGTCACTGGAGGCAGGCTTTGAGAGTTTAAATACCCAAGTCACTTCCAGTTCATTCTTTCTGCTTGTAGCTCTAAATATGAGCTCTCAACGTGCTTTTCCAGGTGCTATGTCTGTCCCCACCATCATAGATATCATAAACTCTCTAGAAATGTAAGATCAATAAGTTCTTTCTTTCATAAGTTTCCTTAGTCATGGTGTTTTATGACAGCAACAGAAAAGTAACTAGTGCAAGCAGCAACAGGAAACAAAAACAAGAGAGTGATTTTTTAAATTTTTTTCAATTTTAAGTTGGATGAAAAAAAACTTTGAAAAAATTACGTTTTGAAAGGTGCACAAGTAAACAGACAGAAGTTTTACATCTTAATGTCATAAAATCAAAGATGCCAAAAACATACTCTAGAGAAAAGAAAACATTTTCAATAAATGATGTTGTGAAAACTGGATTGTCCACACGTAGAAGAATGAAATGAGACCTATACCCATCACCTTGCACAAAAAAAGAACCTAATTCCAAGTGAATCAAAGACCCAAATGTGAAACCTGAAACACTGAAACTGTAAGAAGAAAACATAGAAACCTTGATATAGGTGTGGAAAAGTACTTCCTGAATAGGAATTAAGCCCCACAATGACAAGCGGGGCCTCATACAAATAAAAATCATCTGCACAGCTAAAGAAACAAACAGATGAAGAGGAATCCCACAATATAGCAGAGAATCTTTGTCAGTTATACATCTGACAGGGGATTAATATCTACAATATATGAAGAACATAAAAAACAAAGGAAAAAAACCCTTATTCAAAAACTCAGCTTGAGAACTGAACCGACAGCTCTTAAAAGAAGAAAAAAATATGGCTAAAAAATGTCTCAAAAAATGTTCATTGTCCCCAGCAATTAGAGAAATCGATTTCATTTTACCCCAGTTAGAATGGCAAAGTTCAACAAAATAGTCAACAACAATTGCTGCAGGGGCAGGATATATGGAAAAGGGAACCTCAATCAACTGTTGTTGAGATAGCAAACTAGTTTGGACATTGTAAAAATCAGTATGGAGACACTTGCTCAGAGGTGCCCATTGCTGTTCTAGTAGCAATAGTTAGGAAATAGAAACAACTGAAATGTCATAAACTGATGAATGGATAGTGAAAATTTGGAATATATACACAATGGAATACCATTCATATTCGAAGAAAAATGATATTTCCAGGTAAATGGATGCAGCTAGAAAATTTCATATTGAAAAGGTAACACAGGCCAAGAAAGGCAAACAATACCTATGTTGTTCTCTTATTTGTGACTATTAGCTCCATCTTTAGATTCAAGCACATAACCTGGATTAACTAAAGATACTAAAAAAGTACAAGAGGACCATGATGTGGGGGCTACATCATGAGGAACAGGATCCCTAGAGGCGGAAATAGTTGCTTTGAAGAGGAAAATCAGAAAGTGGGTGTGAGAGAACTACCTGAAGAGGTGATAAAGAGAACAACACAGAGGGAGTGGGAAGAACAAGGAGTGAAGGATGTTGAAAACTTCATAAAGAATTATATAATTTTTACTTAAAATTACATGTATATGGGGCAGGGAACCTATAGGAGAGCCTATTCTCGCCACTTTTCTAAACCAGTTTAATTTTTTAACAAAATTCTAAATTTTTATCATTATATTCATAGATAAATGTAGCTCTCATCCCTCACCAAAGAAGCTTATTTGTGCTGCCTATGGAGATTATTACAAAAAGTCCCAACTGTCAAAATGCAGGGAATAAGTGACCATAGTGTGCTCACTTAGTTAATACATTGGGAACACAACACTCAAGGCTCAGGGAATGTTCAGGAAAGGGAGACAGAAAGATTGTATGAGTCAGAGAACTAGGATATTTGCTTCAAAATAGTCTCTTTTAAAAGGGGGCTGAGTGGGGAATAAAGGATGGATCTTGGAGGACTTGGGTTTGAGGATGAATATGATCAAAATACAGTGTAGAAATTCTCAAAGTGTTAATAAAAATATTATATTTAAAAAAGAAATGGAAAATATACAGTGACATTAATAATAATGAGAATTCAACATGTGCTGCAAGAGTAACACAGCTCATGTATGAGAGAGGAGCTATCTATTTGATAAAGGCACATACATTTGTTAAAATATCCAAGAAAACTAAAAAGAATCAAATGTGAAATTTCTAAACTATAAAGGGAAATCAAAACAAAATATACAGTTTTTTTTTAATCCTGGTGGCAGCAAAAAAAAAAAAAATGAGGGAGAGAAAAACAAAACATGAAAAGCAAACATAAATATAAGAAATAAAATGAGAGTACAAACTACACTAAATATTTCATCATACCTTTCTAGTTAAAGAAAAAGTAATTCTTGGGTTCAGAGAGCTACCTCAGTGGTTAAAAGACTGGTTATTCTTCAGAGGACTATGGATTCAAGTACCAGCACCCACATATTGGATCATAACTACTTGTAACTTCAGTTCCAGACAATCTGACACCTTCTTCTGTCCTGTGTGGGCACCAGACATACACATGGTGCATGGGCATACATGAAGGAAAAACAGCAACATGCAGAAAGTACAATTTAAACAATTTTAAAGGCAATGGTCTTTGGAGTAGATTTTAAAATATTTTTTCTTAAGAATTTTATACCTGCATAAATACATTCTAATAAGTTCCTTCTCTCACCCCAACACATCCCTCTTGCAATTTCATTTCCTTTTTTAAAAATAGCCCACACAGTCCATAGTGCTGTCCATCTCCACACAGATATATAAAATTGAGCTAAACATGCAATTGTTGACTTCCTAAATACACTGGTCACTAATGAAATAGAAAAAGGGATACAAGGGAAAATATTAATGTAAAGAAAACTGTGATGTTAGGAGTAAAACATATACGAGAGAGGAGCCGTCTGTGTAGGTCTGTGTGAGAGTTTATGTGTGTGCATACAGTACCTGAGGAGGTCAGAAAAGGATGGCAGACCATCTGAAGCTGAAGTTACAGGCAGTTTTAAGGTACTGACATGTGTGCTGGAGTCTGACAATATGAATTCTTAACCACTAAGTCATCGCTCCATCACCTCATTTGCACTCTGAACTGAATGACAATTTAAAACAAAAAGCCAAAGTCATTTATATAAGAAAGCCTGTAGCCTAATATTCCAGATCTTCCCTCTTTTGTTATTGTTGCTGTTTGTTTGTTTTGATATGACTTTGTTAGTTTTTTATTGAGCTTCTTTGAAAAAAGACATTATTCTACCAGATAAGAGGGAAAGAGTTGATCCCAGAGATGTTCATATCAGGGACCAGCAAAGGACACCTGGGCTCTACTGATGAGAAAGAGCTCTAACCCATGAGGTCTCCTTGAAGGTTGAGTAGACAAAATGAACACCTTTCTCCATTCCAGAGACCCTTAACATTTCTCCTCTCCTGAATTCATAACATAGTGTAGTCTCCAGACATCACTGAGGTTGATCATAACACACTTTACTGGTCTCAGTAAAACATGGTTAATTTGGGCAAAGGATGGAAACTTAAACTATAACTTCAGCTGAATTTCTGTTTTAGAGAAATTGAGGGAAATGGTCTAATAGAGGCCATCATGGTTGTGTACAAGGATAGGGGACTGTAACATGATGGGCTGGCTTGTTGGGGTATCTGTCCCGCCCAGTACCCCAACAAGCCAGCAAGTCCCAAGGAAAATCACACGGAGTCTACATTAGGTTATAAACTGATTGGCCCATTAGGTCAGGCTTCTTGTTAACTCTTATAACTTATGTTACCACATTATCTTTATCTACATTAGCCACATTGGCTCCATACCTTTCTCAGCTGGGCAAGTTACATGCTGCCTCTTCGGTGGTCTGCGCAGGAGTGCTGAGGGAGCTCTGCTTCCAGAATACTCCCAGTCTCTTTGCTCCACCCCTACTTCCTGTCTGGCTTTCCCGCCTATACTGCCTGCCTGGCCAATCAGCGTTTTATTAAAATGATTGACAGAATACAGACAATTCTCCCGTATCAGGGGACTATGAAAAGAACAAACAAAAAAAAAAAAAAAAAGGGAAACTTCTGATAGTTCAGATGATCTCTATTTCCTAGAGGTACCCTAGTCCCTGATTTTCAAACAGAAAAACAAAGGACAACAAGACTCAGGTAAAGTATCTTCTCCCACTTCACAGAGCTCTCCCTAACCTCCATAGTCTCCCACTTACTCCCAAATCACCAAAAGAAAAAGGAGCCCAAAAGCCTATGTGCCATCCTCACCTATGCTTATTGCAATCTCCTTATATAAAAGGCCTGGATATTTAAGAACAGAGTCCATGTCACTTTCTTTCTCAGTCTTTTCAATCATTGACCTTCCAAACCTTAACTCTATGGCCTTACATGGAAACACCTTTGCATAGACTACTTCCTGTATCTCTAGGGGGAAAATAGAGGTTCTGAAAGGAATCTTAAAAGCATTCCAATATACTAATTGATCTAAATTCTAATAACCAGCTCTCTAGTGCACAGGTTCTCCCAGACTACAAACCTGTTTACTGAAATTACTATACTCAGCAGGTATCTATAGGTGTAAAGTGATAGTCTCATTGCAGAACTAAAAAATGCATGAAATGTATTGTTTACATGGGCATAGTCATGCTGAGGACTCCAAGGCCTCATACACAAGAGACATTGGCAAAGCTGGTTCTCCATGTGTCTTAGTGTCTTAGTTTATTGCTGTGAAGAGACATCATGACCATGGCAACTCTTACAAAGAACATGTTTAATTGAGGTTGTGGCTTATAGTTTCAGAGGTTCAGTTCATGATCATCATGACAGGAAGCCTGGTGATGTTCAGGTAGATGTGGTGCTGCCTACATCTTGACCAGAAGGCAGCAGGAAGTAACTCCAGGCACTGGGCAGTATCCTGAATATAGGAGACCTCAAAGCTTGCCCCCACTCCACATAGTGACACACTTCCTCCGACAAGGCCATACCTATTCCAACAAAGCCACAGCTCCTAATAGTGCCACTCCCTATAATCTTATATGGGCCATTTACATTCACACTACCACATCATGGAAGTCTGGTTCAAAAAGTGTAGGCAAGTTCTCAGTATTCTGAGTACAAGTGTTTACAAAAGACTAGTAACTAGTAACTGCAGTTTCTTTCTCCCTGAAGCTTATAGCTTGACATTGTTCACCTATAGAGAACTCTATACCGAACTTAGGTAAGCCCTCCCACTGTACTGTACCTAACAAGTATGATAAAGTTCATGTTGAAATAAGTTAGAAAATTCCCCTCTGATCCCAGTTTTACTGTACATGTATCTGTGTGTTTGTCTTTTCTTTATTCCTTGAAGCTTTTAGTCAGGGTTCCAGAACCTGAGATGTATGGCAATTAAGAAACTCGTTAACACTAACAAGATCAGAAAAATTATTCAAGGAAGGGAGGAAAATACGGAACTATTTCTCAACAGGCTAATCAAGGCCTTTAGGAACCTTACCAATATGGACACTTCGCACCTGAAGGATGAGCTCCTCTGGGACATTTTATTAGGCAGTTAGACTCTGACCAGGACTATCATCTTCACCAGGTTAGACCAGGAGAATTGATACTACTGAAAACCTATAAAGACACAAATGCTTTATATTAATAAAGACTTAAATTCTTATAAATATGTAAATTAAAATTATTTTATTAACTAATTGCTATGGATTTATTTTAAAATATTTTTTATTATTGTGGCATGATGTGTGTATGGAGGGTGCACATGGAGGTCAGAGAACAACTCTGTGGAGTTAGTTCTTTCCTTCCAACCTTTTACATGGGTTCTGGAGATCAAACTCAGGTCACCAAGTTCCTCTACCTGCTGAGCCATCTTTGTAATGATCTGTCCTGTCTCTTTAAGAGGCAGGCCACATCCACTCCCTCCCCTGTGTTCCTTCCTGCTTGCAGCCTGAGCCTCTCTTCCTTTTCTATCTCCCTCTCAGAGAGGCATCTTCTGTCTCCCCCCTCTCCTCTCTTCTCTCTCTCTGCCTCTCTATCTGCTCTTCTCCCCTTCTCCCTTCCCCCTCCATAACCCACTAAATAAATATCCAACCTCACTCTACATGGTGTCCCTATTCATGTCTCTGTCTCTTGCCTGCCGCCATGTGTCTCCCTACCCTGGACCAGCTTCCGCTCAGGGACCTGCAGCTGTCCCTACCTGGGATTGGCTGCTCTCTGGACCCTCTGTCACCACATGGCCCATTGCCTGCTGCTACTAGGATCCTGCAGCATTTTTGTTACTCCATTACAATCTTATTGGTATTGGATTTTTTTCAGGGACATTAACCCCCCCAAAATCAATTCTAGGATAATAAAATCACAATTAACTTTGTGTCATATGACAATGCATTAAAAAATTGCACATTTTTTCCTTCCTCTTCACTTTCCTCCCTGTCACCTGTATCATGTACCTCCCCCACTTGCACTCATTCAAACTTTATGGCTTCTTTTTCTTTAGCTCCTGTTTTGTACACACACACACACACACACACACACCACACACACACACACACACACACACACACACACACACATATTATGGCCTGCTCAGGCCATATAATGCAACTTATTTGTCTATGTTTTCAGGACTGATCACTTGGTTTGCTCTGCCCTGGGGAAGACTATTTCTCCCATTCTTGACATTCCTTAGCTGCCTGTAGTTCTTTGTCTGGAGTTGAGGCTTCTTGAGCTTTCCTCCTTCCAAATTAGCATACCTGTTGGTATTCTACTTATTTAATATATGTTTGAGTAGGCATTCTGGTGAGACACTTCATATTAACTTCATGGGCATAACTTCTGACTTTTGTAGGAACAACAAACTTTCTGTTCCTCTTTCAACTTCCTTTCCCACAATGATCCCCAAGCCTAGTTGCAAGAATTGTGTTGTAGATGTCAGTAGGGTCTGAGCTCCACAACTCTACATTTTGATTGGTTGCTGTGTTGCAAAGAGAAATTTTCTTGACGAGTGGTAAGTGTGAAAGACTAAGTATACAAGTTGTGGTGGCATGAAACTGTTTCAGATTTCTTTTCTTCTTGCCCTGCTACTGTTGTAGTAAGATTTCAAAAGTTCAGAGTTTTAACATTAATCAGTGGTGTTCTGGTAAGTTGGTAACCTAACCCTGGGAAAGCACTGCTACTGTCATCATTGTCACAAGCTCAAAATTTTACATTGCCTTTGTTTGTCTTCGAAGCATAGACTTAAAAGTGCTTCTCATTATGATGAAAAATATCTCTGTCGTTGATGTTTTTAGTCAAGAATCATTTGGGATGCCTAAGTTTTATATAATTCAAAGGCATGAGTCTACTGCTTTTTCTACATTTCTAGATTTCAGTAAAAACAATGATAATGTTAATATATCTAAAATTTTTATATTTCTAAAACTTTTATCTCTTTTTAAAAACTTAAAAAAATTCATGTAAGCTTTAGGGAGTCATGAGATTTGGATCCACTTGTTACAGATCAAATGGACTCCAGATAAGTACTCCTGCCAATCAATTGCCTAAGTTTCCCCACTGGCCTATTCCTGAGGATGGTATCTCTCTCTCTCTCTCTCTCTCCCTTGGTCTTGGGAACCCCACCTCCAACCAACTACATGGACGGGGCTGGAAATTTTAAGTTTACATCCAAGATACAATTTTTTCAATAAACTCCTTTACTTTCCTTTCTTTCCCTAGTTTCCATCTTTACAGCAGAATTCCAAACAACTGTAGACTGAACACTGCTCCAAAACTGCTGGCCTCTGGTGTCCCTTCAGAATCTGCATCCTAGACTGCTCCAAAGCTGCCTGTATTTCCCTAGTCCCAGGTAGTTCCACAGAACCTGGGCAAAGAGCAAGCCAGATGTCCCTCAGCCTGTACTCCTCTCTCCCTTCCCAGCTTTGATTAACATTCTAGCTTTGCTGGGCCCCAACAATGATACTCCAAATTCATCAGAAGTAGTTTCAAAAGAAATTACATTGCCCCTTTTCATCAACAAAAGGCTGGAATGTCAGATCCCATAGGAACCTAAGAAAAGTATCACTCAGTACCTGTGGCTACTCCTAGCACTATTTACCCTCTGTATGCTGTGAATACCATTTGGTTAATAAAGAAGCTGTTTTGGTCCTATTGCAATGTAGAATAGGGCAAAACAAGAATTCCAAGCAGATTGACATAGAGAGAGTAGGCAGAGTCAACGAGATGCCATGTAGCCGCTACAGGAGACAGACACCGGAGTCTTTTGATGGTGTCCCAGATTTTCTGAATGTTTTGTGTTAAGAATTTGTTGGATGTAATGTTTTCTTTGACCAATGAGTCTATTTCTTCTATAGTATCTTCAGTGCCTGAGATTCTTTCTTCTATCTCTTGTATTCTGTTAGTTTTACTTGTCTCTGTAGTTCCTGTTCATTTGCCAAGATTTTCCATATCCAGCTATCCCTTGGTTTGTGTTTTCTTTATTACCTCCATTTCGGTCTTCAAGTCTTGAACTGTTTCCTTCATCTGTTTGATTGCTTTTTCTTGGTTTTCTTGGGCATCTTTGAGGGATTTATTAATTTCTTCTCACTTTTTGTTTGTCTTCTCTTCCATTTCTTTAACAGAGTTTCACTTCCTCTTTAAAGGTCTTCATCATTTTCATAAAGTTATGTTTAAAGTTATTTTCTTCGACTTCTTCTGGGTTAGGATGATCAAGTCTTCCTGTTGTGTTTCCACTGGATTCTGGTGTTACCATGTTGCTTTTTAGGATGTTGGAGGAATTCTTGCATTGACGTCTACCCATCTCTTCCTTCAAATGATGCCAGCATCGTCTTGGCATCTTGGTCTGATCTTTGCTGTGACTGTCTGAGTACTTGGGAGTTTTTCTTGGTCTGCCCTCTCTTAAGTCCCCTCAGTATTTGAGCAAGCTCTGTTGCAGGGTTCCAGGCAAAAAGGTGGGCAAGGGGATAGGGTGGGTTTGGGGAAATCCCAGCAGCAGGAACACTCCCCATTGACTGGCCACAAAAGCCTAGAGAGTTGGGGAGGGGCCCCTGGGTTCCATCCCACTGGGAAGGTCCCAGAGAGTGGGGCATCTGGTTGTCTGTCCCTGTGGCCACTGACTCACCTCTCTGGTCCCCTCAGCTCTCCATAAAATTATTTTTAAGGTTGTTTTCTTCTGCTTCATCTGTGTTGGGCTGTTCAGGTTTTGCTGTTGTAGAGCCACTAGTTTCTGGAGTTTCCATATTTCTTTTTATGTTATTGGGTGTAGTTTTACACTGTTGTCTACCCATCTCTTCCTCCAGTGGGGTGCTTCAGGAGGTCCCTCTTTCTCCAGTTGTTGTAGTTGAGGGTTGTGGCTTCGTTGATCACTTCTCTAGGTTCAGACAGGCAGAGCCTCTAGTGATCACTCTTCTAGATGTAGGGGACCCTAGGGCTCAAGTGGTTGCTCCTCTAGGTGCAGGTGTGTCTGAGTTTCCATAGGTCATTGATATGGCTGTGTATCACATACAGAGAATGGCACTGGAGACTGGCTGGTTGCTCTTTCCCAGAGGAACTTCTGACTACAGTTTCTGAAAGCTGCTGCTGCTGCTCACACTTACTCCCAAGTGGTGCTGCTGGCTGCTCTCAGAATACAGGTTTTTAACTTATTGTTGCTATTCTAAACTTCTTTGGTGTCTGTTTTAGTGTTTTCCCATTCATTTTTGATTCTGTTAATTTGTATCCTCTCTTTCTTTTGGTTAGTTGGGTCAGGGGTCTGCCAACTTTGTTTATCTACTCAAAGAACTAGCTCTAAGACTTGTTGATTCTTGAATTATTTTGTTTTTATTTCATTGAGTTTTGCTTTTATTTTTATTATTTCTTGACTTTGTGCACTTACTAGAAATTTATTTACTGTCAATTTTATGATTTATTGCATTGTGATCAGAGATGATACAAGAAGCTATTTTGATTTTTTTTTTAATTTGGAAATTTTTCTTTGTGTCCCAGTATGTGACCCATTTTAGAGAAGTTTTTGTGTGCCTCTGAATAGAACATGTATTCTTTGGTATTTGGGTAAAATATTTTGTTAATATCTATTAATTTCATTTGATGTATAATGTAATTTAAATTTGATGCTTCTCTGTTTATTTTTTGTCTAGATAACCTGTCTCCTGGTGAAAGAGGGTCATTGAAATCACCTCCTATTAATGTATTAATGTTTATCTTGTGTCTTTAATTCAATTAGTATATTTTTAAAATGAAATATGGTGTACAAGAGTTCTGTGCATATGTTTAGGATAGAAATACCCTCTTGGTTAACTGTTGCCTTGATTAGAATGAAGTGTCTCTCCTTAATTCTTCTGATTTGCTTTAGTTTGAAGTCTATTTTGTCAGATCTTTGGGTAGTGATTTATTACCTGGTCCCATTTGATTGGCACATTTTTTCTATCCCTTTACTCTAAGACAATGCCTATTTTTAAAATTTAGTTGTGTTTATTGTAGACAACAAATGGACAAATTTTGTTTCTTGCTCCATCCATCCAGTGTGTGCCTTTTGATTGGAGAATTGAGGCTATTGGCATTTGAAGTTATTATTGAAATTTTTATGTTACCTGTGGTCATTGTGATGCTTATTTTGGTGGTGTTGTTTGTGCTCTTAGTGATACTTTGTATTTTAGTAATTATGGCTTCATAGATCTTTCCATAGTCTCTCTGCTAGTTTTATTCCTTTCTTTCATCCAAAATATTACTTCCTGTAATTTTTTTAGGTTAGTTTGTTGGATTTAAAATTTTTAGGGCTTTTTACATTATGGAAAGTTTTTTTTCTCCTTCAAATAAGGCATATAGTTTTGCAGGATCTATTAGTCTAGGTTCACCATTATGGTCTTTTAGCTTCAGGCTCTTCTGACTTTCAAAGTTTCATTGAGAAATCAGCTATTATTTTGATACATTTTCCCTTATATGTGCTTTGTGCTTTCATTCTTGTAATTTTCAGTAAAGCGCCTTTGCTCTGTATTTTAGTTATGATATGCCTGGATCTTTTTTCTCTCTTTTAAAAGTTTGTTTATGTATTTTATATATTTAGGTGCTTGTCTGCATGTAAATGTGCACATCAGAAGAGGGCATTAAATTCTATTATAGATGGCTGTAAGCCACCATGTGGTTTCTGAGAATTGACTCAGGACCTCTGGAAGAGCAGAGCAGTCAGTGCTCTTAACCATTGTCTCATCTCTATAGCCCCCCTGGGAAATTTCTTTTCTTTTTTGATCTTCTCTATTTGGGTTTCTGTGTGCTTCTTATATCTATATGGGCATGTCTTTTTTCAGTTTTGGAAAGTTTTCTTATAAGATCTTGTTGAAGATCTGATCTAAGCCATTGACTTGGGATTCTTCTTTGTTATCTATGTCTATAATTTGAAGTTTTGTTCTTTTCATGGCATTCTTTGTGTTCCTTTCAATGTTTTAATTTTTTCCTATCTTTTGCTTATTTGTCTAGATCCTTTGCTTTATGTTTCAGTCCTGATATTTTATTTTCTGCCTAATTCATTCTCCTTGTATAGCCTTCCTTTGTGTTTTCTAGTTGAATTGTGAGATTTTTCAATTCTATCTTCATTTTGTATGTTTAATTCTCTTTATTAAATTCCATTTTCAAAGTCTTAGACTGTCTTCCTTATTTTCATCAGCCTTATTTTCCTATAGTCTTGGTTATTACTTGCTGTGGTCTATAGCATTGTGCAATGAGATTCTGCTGACAATTTAGAAGGCCAACCCACCAGAAATGTGCATTCTGATGGAGACAAGTTCAGACCCAAGCATTGGGAATATTGCCTTTTGAATAGTGGCTGTTCTTGCTGGAGATCCCTTGTGAAGCCATAGTGTTCTTGCTCTATAGTGGGACTTGTCCCAAAACCCCAGCACAATTAATGGATACAATTTTCCCCATGTACTGGTATTTTGGAAGACTTTTCCCACACACCACGAGGCACTCATGAGAAAGTAAGTCACACAGTCAAAAACTTTTATTCCCATAGTCAAATATTTGCTCATTTCCTGGCATAAACTTAGAAACCAACTCTTCACACTTACCTTTAATGGCGGAACATTTGACCAGAAGAAGAGTCTTGCAAATAGATCACATTTGGGACCTTCACAGATAGGCCCAAGAATGAAATTATGGCATATCTGGATTTGTTGATTCATAACCCTCACAGATAAGGAGAACCAGTTGACCTGGATTCACCTTCAGTCAATATGGGGAAGTGCAAACCCCTGTTAAGCCTACTCTAAGTTTAGCAGGCTATTAATACTCTGTATCTACTTTCACCTCAGTTTATTGACATAATATCTTAGTCTAGGAAATTAACTCTTCGTGTCTTAACCCTGAGAGATAACAGAAAAAGTTTATTGATCATTTGACCAGCTCCAGAAAAAGATAATTATTTTTACACAGGTGCCATGGGAACAAACACTGGCTGGAAGTGTCAAGCTCTGGATTTTATAATATATTACTATAGATCTCCCTTTGTTCTAACTGTTTAAGGTAAAAGATGCAATTCTTAGGTCTGAGAGACCCCCTTTGGTCAACTAACACTTGGCGAGAATGCTACCGTGGACTGGGCATCACAAGTCTCCTTCTGCAGTTTACACCAGTTGCCATGGCTACCCTGACACTGTTCCCAGAGCTACAGCTCTGGTGAGCTGAGAGAGAACCAGGAGAGAGACTGTGCTGCTGCATTTTCCCACTTTTTTACATTTATTGATTACAAACTTCTAGCTTAATTAGTCACACTTTAGGAACATAGTAAAGCACACAAGCTCTTCTTTTCCCTTCTTAGAATTTAAAGCTCCTTAATTGACCTTTCTACCTCTGAGAGTTGCCAGGGCATTTCACAAGCCCTGACTCCCTTGAGGCATAAAGTAAGTTGGCAGTTATTGCTTTGTGCAGCTCTTATCTGTTTTATGGCCCTGAAAAATTCAAGCCTTGTAACCTTGCTATTGTCAGAGAATTTTGCTGATTGTGTATGTATATAAATTGGAAACTTTTCAGAACAGCAGAAGAATAAAGAAACTGATTTGGAAAAACACACATGAGAGAGTTCATTCACCCTCAGAAAAAGTTCTTTTCACTTGTTGTTGTGTCCATTCTGAACCCTGAAGAGAGTCTTAGGGTTGGATACTAAAGGTTATCATTAATTACTCATGCATTTATTCTCCTTAATTTTATCAAGTTGTTTCTTTGTGTCCTCTTTAAACTCTTTGAATTCTGTGATGATGCGTGTGATTGTTCTTTTGGAATTCTGGGTCCCAGTAGGTTTTGAAGGGTAGATCTTGCCTAGATCTCTCATATTATTTGTAGTTTTTTGATAAGAGATGGATGGGCATGTGGAATTATTTTATTAGTTCTGTGTCTGATATGAGCAGAATTGGTTAGGGCAAAAGAGAGAATGTGTGGATGATTTGGACCTTGAGGTGGGCTTAGGTGAAATGAAGTTATGAAGTTATAGATTGGTGTGTAGGATGTTTGTTCTGGTTGAAGCCTGAAGTGTGGAGGTAGATATAACTGGGTGGAGAGGTTAAACTTACTGTTTGAGGGACCTATCGCTTGGGAGCAGCATGGTAGGTCCTGGTAGAAGCTTTGAGGTTGGTTTTGGCATGGGCAGGAATGGTTGGGTTAGGTTGGGACACTGGATGTGAGACCCAGGCTAGATCTGTCAGGTTGGGAAAAGTCCATTAGGGGGAAGGTCAGGCAGATTTAGTGGTCCCCTAGCCTCAAGAAGAATGTGATTTATCTAGCTGTGTGGGAAAGTTCTGATCAACATATTTTAAAGCTTTAATTTATGTTATTTGAGTGTTTTGCCTGAATCACACTCATATAGTGTCTGCAGAAGCCAAGAGGGTATGAGATTCCATGGAACTGGAGTTACAGAAAGTTGTGAGTCACCATGTGAGTGCTGGGAATCAAATCTAGTTCTTATGGAAGAACAACTTGTGCTATTAATTACAGAGTCATATCTTCAACACTCTTGATTAATATTTTTGTGTAAAACTATATGCAATAAGAAGAATTATCAGTTAATAATTACATTCACAATGTTCAGTTCATTTGCATTTGGCAAATTTAGAGAAAATACTCCATTTTCTATTCTATCTTGGTGAGTCCACAGTTTTGCACCTAATTCATTTTTTATCCTAACTTATATTACCCACCCAAACCATTGTATTTTAGATCTCAAAACATTTTCTTAGGTAAACAATCTAAGCTTTTATCTCTGTCAGTCTTATGTACTGTGTCTTTTTTGTGAGCTTCCTTTCTGAATTTGGCAATTCTGTATTTGGAAATTGAATTTGGAAAACTGTAACAATAATTATCTCATCTTCAACCCCATCAGAGGCCCAAAAATGATATAATATTGCCCAAGTAAATAAGAAGTGTAGCGCAAACAACTTCCAAAACTATGGAAATGTTAGAAACATCCGGCTGCCTGGATAGTCACCCAAGGTTTCTCTATGATGTTGGGGCATCCATCTCCAGCCTGCATGCCTGACATATCTGACAGAGTTTTGAGTGTAGCAGGAATTCTGAAAAGCTGCCCCACCTCATCATCAACACTCTTTCTTTTGTCTCCTGTTTGCTCAACTTGAACAGCACACTGTCAGCTGTCAAGGCAAGGGGCATTTTCTTGCCAAGCGGCTAACTTTTGCCACAGAAAATAACTCCATATGGATGTTCTTTAATGCTCATTAGCCTTTCTGAAGCAGATTGGTCTACCAGAAGCAGATGTGTCTCATTGTTATGAAAAACTTTATGTTACTAAAACATCATAAATGACATATTTTGTAGGTTTCTGAAGTATTTGAAGATCACTTGTCTATCTAAAATATATCTGTTTGACCTTTAAAAGATGCATAGCATGACTACAAATTTAATTACTATAGGTGACTAATTACTAACCTGCATTTCTTTGTTATCCTAAGTAGTTTGTAATAATAGCTTTCAAGGACTAAAAATTTACATTGCATTGTTAAGTGAGCTTCACAGGTATAATACCTTAAACAAAAATAGAAATATACGCACAGCTCTCTTCCCCTCTTCCCCCTGGGACCACAAGATCTCCCCAGAGCTGCTCCCTTGCACAATGGGCCTGGGCTGTGGGCTCAGCCCGGCAGGGGCAATTCCTGTGCTTTGATAGCCTGCCCGAGGACAGGCAGGCCCTGTGTCAGCTCAGCCACATTCCTGGCCAGCAAGAGATAGTGAACTTCTAGCAGACATCCATTGGAGGAGGGGTGAGTTTGCTCCTGGCCTGAGGGCTTCAGCTAGGAGGAATTCAGACTTTCCCCACCCCCCTCGACTTTCTGGTCACCCTGCAGTGGTGGCTCCACTCTGCGGAGCTCTCCTGAATCCCATCCCAGCCTTCATCCAGGTACACCTTCCTCTCTTCCCCCCTTCCCCCTGGGGCCACAAGATCTCCCCAGAACAGCTCCCTTGCGCACGCTGGGCCTGTGCTGTGAGTGCAACCCAGCAGGAGGGAGTGCCTGTGTTTCAATAGACTACCTGAGGAAAGGTAGACCTTCTGTCAGTGAAGTCCCTGCCCAACAAGGGAACCTGACCTGGTACCAGAAGATCCAATATAGAGCATTTGAAGGAAGAGATGGGCAGACACCAAGGCAAGAACTCCTCCAACAATCTAAAACACGACATGAAATCACCAGATCCCAACGACCCTACAATAGAAGGACTTGAACCTCTTAATTCAGAAGAAGTGGAAAAAAGTGCCATTATGAAAGCAATAGAGTCCCTTAAACAGGATATGAATAACTCCCTTAAAGAACTGGATGAGAAGTACAACAAAAAGATTGAAGAAATGAGTAAAGAAATGGATGAGAAGTATAACAAAAAGTTCGAAGAAATGAGTAAATCCGTGAATGATACACTGGGAAACCAAGAAAAAACAATCAAATAGGTAATGGAAACAGTTCAAGAATTGAAAACTGAAATGGAGGCAATGAAGAAAACACAAAACGAGGGCCGGCTGGATATGGAAAATCTAGGTAAACGAACAGAGACTACAGAATCAAGCATAACCAATAGGATACAAGAGATGGAAGAACGAATCTCAGAGTCTGAAGATACCATAGAGAAAATAAATGCTCTGATCAAAGAAAACAGCAAATCCAACAAATTCTCATCACAAAACATTCAAGAAATCTGGGACACAATAAAAAAAACCCAAATCTAAGAATAATAGGGATTGAAGAAGGAGAAGAACTGCAGATCAAAGGCCCAGAAAATATATTCAACAAAATTATAGAAGAAAACTTTCCCAACCTAAAGAATGATATTCCTATGAAGGCTCAAGAAGCATACAGAACACCGAATAGACTTGATCAAAAAAAAAACCCATCCCCTCGCCATATAATAATCAAAACACAAAGCATACAGATAAAAGAAAGAATATTGATAGCTGCAAAGGAAAAAGATCAAGTAACTTATAAAGGTAAACCTATCAGACTTACACAAGACTTCTCTATGGAAACCATGAAAGCCAGAAGGTCCTGGATAGAGGTACTGCAGAAACTAAGAGACCATGGATGCAAGTCCAGATTACTATACCCAGCCAAGCTATCATTCACTATCAATGGAGAAAACAAAATATTCCAGGACAAGAACAAATTTAAAGAATTCGTAGCCACAAACCCAGCCTTACAGAAAGTAATAGAAGGAAAATCGCAACCCAAGGAATCCAACATTGCCAACACTGCCTACAATAACTCAGACATCTAGAGACCCTTCACAAGCACAACTCAAAGAACGGACACATACAAACTTTATTAAACAAGCAAACAAAAAATAATAATAACCGGAGTCAACAACCACTGGTCATTAATATCACTCAATATTAATGGACTCAATTCACCTATAAAAAGGCACAGACTAAGAGATTGGATACGAAAACAGGATCCAACATTCTGCTGTTTATAAGAAACACACCTCAACCACAAAGACAGACATCTACTCAGAGGAAAGAGTTGGGAAAAGGTTTTTCAAGCAAATGAACTTAAGAAACAAGCAGGTGTGGCCATTCTAATTTCCAACAAAATTGACTTCAAACTAAAATCAATCAGAAGAGATGGAGACGGACATTTTATACTTATAACAGGAACAATTCATCAGGAGGAAGTCTCAATCCTAAATATCTATGCCCCTAATATAAAGCCTCCTACTTATGTAAAAGAAACACTTCTAGAACTCAAGGCAGTCATCAATCCACAGACACTAATAGTAGGAGACTTCAACACTCCTCTCTCACCAATGGACAGGTCAATCAGACAGAAACCTAGCAGAGAAATAAGAGAATTATTGGAGGTATTGAATCAAATGGACTTAACAGACATCTATAGAACATTCCACCCAAATAGGAAAGAATATACCTTCTTCTCTGCAGCTCATGGAACCGTCTCGAAAATTGACCACATACTCGGTAACAAAGCAAACTTCCACAGATACAAAAAAATGTTAGTAACCACCTGTGTCTTGACAGAACACCATGGATTAAAGTTAGAATTCAACAACAGTGCTACCCCAGGAAGCCAACAAACTCATGGAAGTTGAACAGTCAACTACTGAATCACCCCTGGGTCAAGGAAGAAATAAAGAAAGAAATTAAAGTCTTCCTTGAGTTTAATGAAAATAAAGACACAACATACTCAAACCTATGGGACACTATGAAAGCAGTGCTAAGAGGAAAGTTCATAGCACTAAGTGCCCAATTAAAGAAAACGGAGAAAGCACACATTGGAGACTTAACAGCACACTTGAAAGCACTAGAAAAAAAAGAAGCTGATTCACCCTGGAGGTCTAGAAGACTGGAAATAATCAAACTGAGGGCTGAAATCAACAAAATAGAAACACAGAAAACAATCCAAAGAATCAATGAAACAAAAAGCTGGTTCTTGGAGAAAATCAACAAGATTGACAAACCCCTATCCAAACTAATCAAATGGCAGAGAGAGAACATGCAAATTAATAAGATCAGAAATGAAAAGGGGGACATAACCACAGACACAGAGGAAATTCAGAGAATCATTAGATCTTACTATGAAAGTTTATATGCCACAAAGTTGGAAAATGTAAAAGAAATGGACATTTTTTAAGATAAGTACCATATACCAAAGTTGAACCAAGACCAGGTGAACAATCTAAATAGACCTTTTAGTCGCAAAGAATTAGAAGCTGTTATCAAAAATCTCCCTACCAAAAAAAGTCCAGGACCAGATGGTTTCAATGCAGAATTCTACCAGAACTTCCAGGAAGAGCTAATACCTATACTCCTTAATGTATTTCACAATATAGAAACAGAAGAATTATTGAACAACTCTTTTTATGAAGCTACAGTTACCCTGATACCAAAACCACACAAAGACACAACCAAGAAAGAGAATTACAGACCAATCTCACTCATGAAAATTGACGCAAAAATACTCAATAATATATTGGCAAACCGAATCCAAGAATACATTAGAAAAATTATCCATTATGATCAAGTGGGCTTCTTCCCAGAGATGCAGGGCTGGTTCAACATACACAAATCTATCAATGTAATCCATCATATAAATAAACTGAAAGAAAAAAAACCATATGATCATTTCATTGGATGCTGAAAAAACATTTGACAAAATTCAACACCCCTTTATGATAAGGGTGTTGGAGAGATTGGGTATACGAGGATCATACCTAAATATAATAAAAGCAATATATAGCAAGGCGACGCTAACATCAAATTGAACGGAGAGAAACTCAAAGCCATTCCACTAAAATCAGGAACGCGACAAGGCTGTCCACTCTCTCCATACCTCTTCAATATAGTGCTTGAAGTTCTAGCAATAGCAATAAGACAACATAAGGGGATCAAGGGGATTCGAATTGGAAAGGATGAAATTAAACTTTCGTTATTTGCAGACAACATGATAGTGTACATAAGCGACCCCAAAAACTCTACCAAAGAACTCCTACAGTTGATAAACATCTTTAGTAATGTGGCAGGATACAAGATCAACTCCAAAAAATCAATTGCCCTCCTATACACAAAGGATAAAGAAGCAGAGAGGGAAATCAGAGAAACATCACCTTTCACGATAGCCACAAATAGCATAAAATATCTTGGGGTTACTCTAACCAAGGAAGTGAAAGACCTATTTGACAAGAACTTTAAGTCCTTGAAGAAAGAAATTGAGGAGGATACCAGAAAATGGAAAGACCTCCCCTGCTCTTGGATTGGGAGAATCAACATAGTAAAAATGGCAATTCTACCAAAAGCAATCTATAATTTCAATGCAATCCCCATCAAAATCCCATCAAACTTCTTCACAGACCTTGAGAGAACAATAATCAAGTTTATATGGCAAAACAAAAAACCCAGGATAGCCAAAACAATCTTATACAATAAAGGAATTTCTGGAGGCATTACCATCCCTGACTTCAAACTCTATTACAGAGCAACAGTATTGAAAACAGCTTGGTATTGGCATAAGAACAGAGAAGTCAACCTATGGAATCAAATAGAAGACCCGGGTATTAACCCACAAACTTATGAACACCTGATTTTTGACAAGGGAGCTAAAGGTATACAATGGAAGAAGGAAAGCATCTTTAACAAATGGTGCTGGCATAACTGGATGTCAACCTGTAGAAAAATGAAAATAGATCCATATCTATCACCATGCTCAAAACTCAGGTCCAAATGGATTAAAGACATCAACATTAATCTGTCCACTTTGAACCTGATAGAAGAGAAAGTGGGAAGTAGTCTACAGAATATAGGCACACTTCCTAAGCAGAACCCCAGGAGCGCAGACAATAAGAGAAACAATGAATAAATGGGACCTACTGAAACTGAGAAGCTTCTGTAAAGCAAAGGACACTGTCAGTAAGACAAAAAGGCTACCTTCCGACTGGGAGAAGATCTTCACAAACCCCTCATCAGACAAAGGTCTGATCTCCAAAATATACAAAGAACTCAAGAAACTAGACACTAAAACTCTAATTAACCCAATTAAAAAAATGGGGTACTGAACTGAACAGAGAATTCTCAACAGAAGAAATTCAAATGACCAAAAGACACTTAAAATCATGCTCAACCTCCTTAGCGATCAGGGAAATGCAAATCAAAACAACTTTGAGATATCATCTTACACCTGTCAGAATAGCCAAACTCAAAAACACCAATGATAGCCTATGCTGGAGAGGATGTGGAATGAGGGGAACACTCATCCATTGTTGGTGGGAATGCAAACTTGTGCAGCCACTGTGGAAATCAGTGTGGCGGTTTCTCAGGAAACTGGGAGTCAACCTCCCTCAGGACCCAGCAATTCCACTCTTGGGAATATACCCAAGAGATGCCCTAACATACTATAAAAGTATTTGTTCAACTACGTTCATAGCTGCACTCTTTGTAATAGCCAGAACATGGAAACAACCTAGGTGCCCCTCAATAGAAGAATGGTTAAAAAAGGTGTGGAACATATACACATTAGAGTTTTACTCAGCGGTAAAAAACAATGACAGCTTGAATTTTGCGTGCAAATGGATGGAAATAGAAAACGCTTTACTGAGTGAGGTAAGCCAGACCCAAAAAGAGGAATATGGTATGTATTCACTCATAAGTGAATTCTAACCATAATTAAAGGTCTTTGAGCCTATTATTCGTGATCCTAGAGAAGCTAAATAAGAAGGTGAACCTGATGAAAATTATTTAGCTATCCTCCTGGAGATAGGAAATAGACAAGAGTCCCAGGTAACCTCGGGTGCATGGGGTGGTGGTGGGAGGGCTGTTGGAAGGGGAGAGGGTTAGAGAGAAGGGAGTAGGAAAGAAATGGGGAAAGCTCGGTGGACTGGGATGTGGGGGAGGGAGGAAGGATGAATATGGGATCAGGGAAGAATATATTTCAACCAAGGGAGTCATTTTAGGGTTTACAGGAGACTTGATTATAAATGGAATCCCAGGTCCAAGGAGAGATCCCCAGATTGTTCTCTGGACAGAGGAGAGGGTGCCTGAACCGGCCTTGGCCCATAACCATACTGATGAATATTTTGCTTATCACCATAGAACCTTCATCTGGCGATGGATGGAGATAGAGACAGAGACCCACATTGAAACACTGGACTTAACTCCCTAGGTCCAAAGGAGAAGCAGAAGGAAAGAGAACGTGAGCAAAGAAGGCAAGACCAGAGGAAACCTTCATCCGATGATGGATGGCGATACAGACGGAGACCCACATTGGAGCACTGTACTGAGCCCCCCAAGGTTCAAATGAGGAGCAGAAGGAGGAAGAAAATGAAAAAGGAAATCAGAACTGCGAGGGATGCGATCACCCACTGATACAAGGGGACTGATCTAATGAGAGTTCACCAAGGCCAGTTGGACTGGAACTGAAGGAGGCCTTGATCCAACCAAATTCTCTGAATGAGGCTGGATTCTCTGAATGTGGCTGGCCCGGAGTCTTTCTGAAAAGCCATTGACAATGACACTGGGACTTGTTTCCTCTGCATATACTGGATTTTGGGGATCCATTCTGTTTGGATACTCACCTTCCTGGACCTGGAGGGAGGGGGGAGGAACTTGAACTTCCCACAGGGCAGGAAACCCTGACTGCTCTTAGGGATGGAGAGGGAGGAGGAGAGGGAGTTTGGGGAGTGGGAGGGTTTTGGGAGGAGGGGCAGAAATGGAAACTTTTATAATTTAATAAAATTACTTTCTCATCAAAAAAAGAAATGTACACACAATATGTTCTAAAAAAACCTTAAATAGATTTCAATATACAAAATCCATACAAATATTTAAGACTAGCAGTTGATTTTTTTAGTTTAATAGATCCAATAATCTACCCTTTTATCCTACATCCCCCTTTCTTTCTTTTTTATAATAAGATCCCGGCATCTAATCTCCTTTGCTTTGTTTTCTCCCTGACAACTTGCTGTCAACTCTCCTAAACAATGATAAATATCTGTAATCTGCTGAACAACCAAAAAAAAAATCCACTCCCACATCTTGGGTATTCATTGTGTTTCATAGACTGTTTTTTTGTTGTCTGGGCATGACAACATCTTTAGGGGACCCTAAGAAAATTGAGAGTCAAGTTCTGGAGAGCTAACTGTTATGCAGTCTCTGTGTGATGGGAAAAGTGTAGGGTTTATTTGAATTTCTAACTGGAGTAGCTTATGAAACTGCACCAACTCAGCTAGCCACCTTGAAATTGTTCTGAGCTATTTGTAGTCCAAAGCTGATCTTTGGGTGGTGTTTGTCAGCTTAATGGCATTACCACAATTCAGGTGGAATCTTCATTGTGGGGTCCCATTATCCTTTTGGAGACTCCAAAGGCCATTGTTAGGAATGAGTGTGGGTCACAGCAGAAATCTTAAAACATTTTAAGTAAATGTCATATGCAGCAGCTCTCCAAAAAGCTGAGACTGTCAGTAAAGTTTGCTTTGAATCATAGGGCAGAGCTAGCTACTAGCTGACCAAAGTTAGCCATAAGGGTTTTGGAGGACCAATGACAGACAGAGAGACACAGGAAGTAGTAGGACTGAGCTTAGAGAGAGTTTCACCCCTTTTGGATCAAGGAATGAGAGAGAGAGAGAGAGAGAGAGAGAGAGAGAGAGAGAGAGAGAGAGAGAGAGAGGTCACTGGTCACTCCTCCGCCGCTTCTCTGATCATTTAGTTTCTTAACCTGATATCTGACTCCCGAGTTTTTATTGATAAAGAATAACTAGATAAACACTTCAGTGTTTTGTTTGATTGTGCTGATTGTCCATCATGTCAAGAAAGTCTCAGTAGCAGAAGCTTGAAGCCATTGGTCAAATTGCATTCACAGTTAGGAAGCAGGTGGTGATGCATGCTTGTTCTCAGCTTATTTTTCCCACTTTTATATAATCCAGAATCCATCAGTAATGGGGCCACCCAGAATAGGTGGATCTTCCTACCTCAGCCTACTCAAGATAATTCTCCATAGGCATGCCCAAAGGCGTACCTTCCATGGGATTCTATATCTCATCAATTTGACAATTGAGATTAACAATCATAACATAAAAGACACCCTAACACTCAAGTGCATGCCTTTTATTTTTAGTTTTCTTTTTCTATTTTTCTTTTTTTTTAAATTGAAGGTCCCTTACTGGTCCTGCTTTCATGAGTGGCTGAGAAGAAGGGGAAGGGGAGGGAACCAGCTGGCAAGGGAGGGTCACTTCCACATTTCATTTACACACAGAACTAAACAGACAAGCACAGAGTCATTATTGTGGTTAGAAGTTGGAAGCATGGGATGGGGGGATGAGGAATAGGGGTGTAGTTAAAAATATAAGTCAGGATCCTCCCAAACTGGGTGCCTGGGAAGGGACTTGGTCTGCTTCAACCCAAGAGGAATCAGAAGACCAAAAGCAGTTTGGGAAGGCCAGAACCGTCAGGGTGGAGGGAGAAGGATGGTCCAGGGGGTGGGGGACATTTGGCAACTGGGGTGAAGGGATTACCATCCCCCTGCTGGCATTCCCCCCAGTCCTTCAGGTCTGGCAGGAAAGAGGCAGCCTGCAACACCCATGAGCAGGTCTGGGGCTGCTAGATGCTCCAGGCAGGGGGCTGGAGGCAGCTCACAAAGGCTTGCCCTCCAGGGAGTGACGGCACTGCCACCTAGTTTCTCTGCCAGGGTGCAGCGGTCCTTGACCACCTTGTAGCAGTTTGCTTGTAATTCATGCTTGATTACTGTCAGCTTCTTCTTGATGGCATCCTTGGAGCTGGCATAGATCATTTTGCTCTTAAGGGGTGCACTCTCAGGGGCCCAGAAGATGAACACCAGGTCCTCCTTCTTGGTCTCGTAGGTGACATAGTAGAGAGCGTAGCAGCAGTCCTTGTCTGGCAGCATCTTGACAAAGGTGATATAGGCATCGTCCACAGTCTGCCCCACATCTCCTACCAGGATCTCCTTGCACTCCTCCAGGATGATGTTCTTCTTGTCCTCACTCAGGCAGACTAGCACTGCCTTATTGCGTTTCTTCACTTCTTCTGGTATCGAAGACTTGCGCACTTTCATGTCATTGAACACCTTGATGACACCATCAGAGACAGCCACACCAGAGGCCATGTTTCCAAAAGCAAAAGGGAGACTGGGAGAGCTACAGAAGAACTGAATCACCGCAGCTGCTACCGGGATCCGACTGACTATTTTCAGTTTTCTAATTACAGATGGCTTTCATGAGGTTCTGTTTGGATGGTGCTCCCATTCTTGCTCATTACATTTTAAAAATGCAAATGTAGAACTAAAAATGTATCTTTTACTTGTTTTTCGTTATAATAAATAACATTAGTTGTAAAAATTAGGGGGCAGCCAGGAAATTAATAAATAAAGTATCTTTTCAAAGTTAGATTAAGTGGAGAGAATCCAGGATCCAGAAACGGATTGTGCCCAGAGTTTACGCTAGGCACTCAGGGAATTCCTAGAGAGCTGCCAGTCATCAATCTACATTGAAATCCTGAAGAAGTAGGGTTTAATATCAGTGAAGGAATATCTAAATGACAGGATAGATAAATTTGCCAGACAGAGTGAAAGCAAGGAGGCAAAAAGCAAAAGCTTCCTTCTTTCATGTCCTTTTATGTGGGCTGCTACCAGAACATGTTGTCCAGATGTAGGGTAGGTCTTCCCATCTCAAATGATCCAATCAAGAAAATTTTCTTCAAACTGTCCAGGGTTTTAGTTGATTATAAATGTAGACAAGTTGACAACCAATAATGACCATCATGCCTCAAAACTTTTAGAAGCATTGGGCAATTTACTTGACTGAGGAAAAGTTAAGCAGTTTTTTTGACTCTAAATCTATCAGCTCTGGGGGGATCACCCACACTACTGCGTTGTCCTATTGCTATTTTATTTCATTTTTGTATTGAGAAAGTGCATGTAGCTCAGGCTAGCCTTCCATCCACTTTATAGCCAAGAGTAACTTTGAACTTCTGACCCAACTGAGTGCTAGGGTTACAGGTGCATGCCAAATAAATAGTGACTTTAGGCACAGATTTTACTGCCTTATTGTTGCTCAGGAAAAGGGATTGCTTAGTAGTATAAAAGTATATATATATGTCAACGACTTGCACAAAAACATGTGTTGCCACTTTAGTTATATACCTCCAAATGGCAACAAGCCAAATGCCCCTCAATGGATGGATACATCTCATATGATCTCTAGGCAACAGAATTCTATTCAGCATTAAAACGAAATGAGCCAAAGATAAACAGTGTAGACAAATCTCAAAAAATGTACTGAGTCAAAGAGCTAGAGCCCTCAAAGGACATACCACATGACATCATTTATTTACATGATGCTCAAGAACAGGTAATACTGATACCTGGTTGTGGTGCCTCCTGTTTGTAATCTCAGCATTTGGAAGAGTGAAGCACGAGCATGGCAAGTTGGAGGCCAGTCTGCACTACATATTGAGATCTTGTCTCAAAAACAAACAGAAAAAACAAAAAATAACAACAATAAACAGGCAATGTAATCTGTGATGAGATAATCCAAAATTATGGTTGCTTTTGTTGTGAGACATGGTGTCCACTGGAAATTGTACACAGAATTGTTCTTTTGTGTGTGAATAAAGCCCCCCCCCCAGGCCTTGGGAGTGGCTAGGATTACAGGCCTGTGCTATCAGCTCCGCCTGATATTTCCTGAAAAGAAAAATAAGTGCTTTACATGTTGTTGATACTCAGTCTCTCTCTCTCTCTTTCTCTTTCTCTCTCTCATGCAGAGACTTCATCAGGCTGAATATACACTGAAGATGTATGGTTTAAAAAATGCTCTTATACTGCAGCTAAAGAAGAAGAAGAAAGAAGTAGAAGAAGAAGAAGAAGAAGAAGAAGAAGAAGAAGAAGAAGAAGAAGAAGAAGAAGAAGAAGAAGAAGAAGAAGAAGAAGAAGAAGACCAGAGAACAGGAGCAGAAAGTGGAAACGAAGTCATCAATATACCCAAGAAAGAACAAAGGGATGCTAGTAGGATTTCCTGTGCAAACAGTGTGTGTTAAACTGAGGGGAGGCAGGCAGCTGCTGTGTGGCACCCTGGGAAGAGAATCAGTGTTCTGGCCCAGAGTCCCTGCCTGGTTGCTCCCTGCTGGTGCTTACTGTAGAGCTGACCCAAGCTGGGGAGGGAGCCATGGCTTGCTCTTGAGAAAGGGATTGTCTCTCCTAGCACACAGACTCCTCATTCTCCAAAACCAGTTATTAAAATCTTTCTGCAAAGACAGATGATTCTGTAAAAACGGCACGAGCTTTTGTAAGCCCCATTTCAGCTTCTTAATCTCCTGGCAGCTGCTTCAGGAGCAGTGCAGAGCCAGCTGAAACAATTTCCATAGCACAACAGAGTGGGCACTAATTCCGCAGACTGGCTGCCTAGCAGTAAAGAAAAATGGCAACCTAAAAAAGTAGTTAGAGGCCAAAGTGTACTTTTGTGAAGGTAGTGCCTCCAAAAGACGCAGTCGAGTTCCATGTTGGGTGCAGAACTTGCCTCTTCTGACTTTCTGAAGCACAGAGTAGGAAAGAAATGACTGGGAGTGCAGGGCCATGCTCTCTTTGCCCTCTTCCTACTTCCACCTTCCTAATTCCCACTAACCCTATTGCCTTACTCCTGGTCTACCTTGAGCTTCCCCTCTGTTCCTTCTTCCCTCCCCCTCCCTTCTCTATTCCCAGTCTCCTTCCTGCAGTGCTGGGGGTTCTAACTGGATGAGATTTGGGCTAGGAAGTGCTCTGCCCTGGAGCTGCACCTGGCCCTCAGAGCTGTATTTCCATAGCTCTTTGGTCCCTTTCTCTTTCTCTCAGCCCAGAGTTGTCCTTTGATTCCTCTGCTCCTAATAGTAAAAGGGCAAGTGGAGGTTTTCCTTCCCTTTCCTTCCTTCTTTCTCATTGCACGTGTCGTCTGGGTGGGCAATTAATGTTTTATATAACAAAAACCAAATAGTAAGCACATACAAAACCAGATAATTAGGAATAATTATTATCATGTCTGTTCCCTGATAATATATAAAAGGCGCTGCAAGCCATGCCTCTCCACAGCAGACACTGTTAACCAGAAACATAGGAGGATCGTACCCCAGATTTAGAACTGAATCAAAAGGAGTGAGAAATAGGAAAGCAGTTTGCCCAACGTTTTCTTAAACTTTGCATTTTCATTATCTATCTATCTATCTATCTATCTATCTATCTATCTATCTATTGATTTAGTTTTCTGTATCTGTGTGTGGATATGTGCACATGCAGGCAGGTGCTATCTGAGGTCAAAAGAGGACACTAGATCCCCCAGAACTGGAGTTACAGGTGGCTGTGAGCATGGGTACCAGGAATAAATTTCTGGCCTCTAAAAGAGCAGCAACTGATCTTTGACGCTGAGCCTTCTCCCCCATTCCCCCATGTGCGTTTTAATCCCTGAGATTTGAAAATAAATGAAAATTGCTTCACCTTTTGGTTTCATTTCGTTTTCAGGCAAGGTCTTGTCCTGTGTCCCAAACTGATTTTAAAGATGTAATCTTGCCTCAACCTCAACCTGGAATTAAAGAAACAGGCTACAACAACTATACTTCAGATACTTTATTATATATTTATCACCATGAAGGCATGTAAAATTTATGGAAATAATTCAAAGTTAGTGGTTATCTTGGCACCTCGGACAGTCATGGCTACTCTCAGGATATATCATGCTATCGATAAAGGAGACAATCCCATATTTTAAAAATATCTGCAATTTTATCTGAATTACTTATATTGTTTAACTTAGTCCATATTAATATTTTTCAAAATTTCTACAACGAATACATCAATATTATTGGAAATTAAAAAGTATGTATGTATGTATGTTTTTTGAGACAGGGGTCTCTCTACATAGCCCTGGCTGTCCTAGAGTTCACTGGGAACTCTCTTTCTGTAGATCAGGCTGGCTTTTAACTCAAAGATCTACCAGCCTCTGCCTCCCAAGTGCTAGGATCAAACGCATTAACCATCATACTCAACTATTTATTTTTGTTTTATGTGTATGAATGCTTTGCCTGCATGTGTGTCTGTGTACCACATGCATACAGTGCCCAAGGAGGCCGGGAGAGGGTGTTGGATCTCATGGAACTGGAGTTGCATACAGATGGTTGTGAACTGCCATGGAAGAGCAGCCAGTGCTCTTAACCACTTTGTAGTCCTGGAAACATTTTGAGTTCCAAATCAACACTTGTTAAAGACAGAAAAGTGAAAAAATAATTGGAGATTCTGAATCCAACTACTGGCAATACTTTATCTTTATTTCTAGTCTTTGCATGTAAATTTCTATTTAAAAACAAAGACTCCAACTCAAGGCACAAAAATTTTAAATACTGAATAGATATGGAGTATTTTGTGACCTGCTAGTTTCACTTAGCATTGGGTCTTAAGCGTTTTCTTGTGATATAATCTCTCTCTAAGCAATATTTTAGTTTAGCTGCATATATAATTGTGTGGCTGCAACCCAAATTTTTGAGCCGTTTCCCTACTCATTTGAGCTGAAACAACTCTGCTATTTAAAATAATATGTGATATCAACCAAAACAGAGTATGTATGAAAATGCCATATGAAACCTGTTGCTTTGTATGGTAATTAAAATGTAATGATAAGATTATCATTTTAATGCGTGCATATTCTATTTCTTTTAGTTTCAGTTAAAATGCTTGTGTTGCATTTCTAAAAACAGTATATGTTCTGGAATTATGAAGTACTGGAGAGTTGGTTATGAAAACCAGCTGTCCCCTCGTCTCCCCCCTCTTTGCCTTGTCACACAGACAATAATGGCTTTTAGCTAGTTCTTTTGCCTACTTAGTGTATTTCTTTAAATAACAGGTTTGAATAGAAACTTTTTGATTTTTCTCTGCTATAGGCATTTTATTTTTGAAATTCTAGTATGGAAAAATGAAGGTTCATTTCACCTTATTATCTTCTCCTTGACCTATTCCTCTCATAAAGATCTTTCCTATATCTCCGATAAAGTTTATACCATTACTTGAGTTGAATAAATATTTTTGTGCGTGAAGTTTTATGGCTATATAAATACCATTTGAAGTTCTGATGTGGGAGTCCCTTCTGTGTTCTGTAATTACCATTAATGAATAAAGAAACTGTCTTGGCCTGTTGATAGGGCAGAACTTAGGTAGGCAGGGAAGATGGAACCGAATGCTCAGAGGAAGAAGGGTGAAGTAAGGAGATGCCATAGCTCCTCCACTTGAGACAGACGCTGGTTAGAATCTTTGCGGGTAAGCCACTGCCACATGGTGATATACAGATTAGTAGAAATGGGTTAAGTTAATATTAGAGTTATCCAATAAGAAGCTAGAGCTAATGGGCCAAGCAGTGATTCAATTAATTCAGTCTCTGAGTGATTATTTTGGTTCTGGGTGGCCAAGATGAACAAATGGTGCCTTTCTTTGCAACAAAGTTCAGCCATGAGATATAGAATATCCATTTTTAAATTTTTATATAACTCTTTGCTCAGAAGTTAACTTATGTTGTTAATGCCTTCACTTGCATTTTAAAATGGTATTTATTTTTAATTTAAATATAAATTCTTCACCAGAATAAGTTTTCTCTAATAACAAGCATATTCACTGGGTTTGTGTTTCCTGTCTAAAGGAGTAGCTTTTGTATTAGCTTGATTTGGCCCTCTGGGTGTGTCTATGACTTATGTAGAGCAGACTCAAGGAATTATCTTACTAGTGTTCTGGGATCCTTGCCCATCTCCATGCCAGCTCTCTGGTTTCCTACAACTCTTACATCCTTTATCATGACCTATCGTGCTCTTGTAGCAAAACACATCCTCTGATGGCTTCCTAAGACAGGGAATCTACAAAGAAAACTTCAGACCTTGAATATCTGGAAATATTTTGGATAGTTAAAACATATATTTTCAAGGTTGGAAACAATTTTCCTTCCGAATATTGAAGTCATCATCTTCTCATGTCTAATGTTCCTTGACAATCCAATCACCACCTCTGGGAAAAATGTAAGCATTCAAATAAATGGAAACAAATTATAACCCATTGAATATGAATCTACTAGTTCATACATATGCACTATGTTCATACATGTGCACTATACAGATGCACAAATAAAATAGTAAGCAGAGGGAAAGATAAAGTTCTTTTCATACTAGGGTTGCAACTAATCAATGTAAAAGAATACATCTTAAAATAATAGAATTTAAAAAGTCACTTTTTGGCAACCATTATGGTGACAGCTGATTCAGAGAAGTATTATCAATGGATACTGAAGTTAGCAGGTAGAAGTTCTAGGAATAGAGGATTTTTTGATATTTGCCAAGTATTACTTCTTCAGTTGCAATAGTTGTTTGCAAGTACATACCACCAAACCAGCATCAGCTGCAATAGGATAAGCTGACCTCATATGGTATCTGATAAGAAACAGTTGAGAAATTGCAGTGTCATTTCTGAGACATTCTTACTCCAAATGAAAAAAAAAAACCAAACTGAATCAAAGAAACCCAATTGGATTACATTCTACAAAACAGTCTTTCCACTTCAAAGGAATCAAAGTGATGAAATACACATGCCTAGGTGGAATAATCATTTCAAGTTAAATGAGACCAGAGTCATACAACAGCTATGTGCAATGTGTGGTCCAGGATTAGGTTCTGGGACAGGAAGAAAACGTATTTGTATGAAGGACAGTTTGAGGAAAAGTAACAAAATTGTAAGAAGTGCTGTAGTTGGCTAACAGTTTTTCAGTGATACTGTTCTAGTCTGGGTCCTCAAATTATGATTATAGAAGTCTTTGCTTTTAGAATATGGACTCAAGTATATAAGTACACATGTGTGGTCTTTCCAAAATAGCTCAGAAAACAGTAGGAATATAAAAGGTGGAGTGTGAGGCATGAGAGCCATCCAGGGAGAGAGATGGGTAAAGAGGGAAGGGTGGTGCGATAAAGCATGCACGGGGAAGAAAGCAAATGATGAACAATGCAGATACAGGGCACACAGGAGGCATTTGGACTTTTTATCACCTTTTCTGAAGGCTTGAGGTCATTACAAAATAATGTTGGGACTCAAAACCAGAAGGAAAACAAAAGGAGCAGGGAACTGAAAAAGATGACTGAGTGCTCTGGAAAGCACATTGGGTTTGTAGGATGTGACCTGGTGGGGACATGATGAGGGGGTTATTCGAGGAGTGTCTGATGTCAGTCTCTTCCATGAGGTTCTGGGATCAGGGATCACTCATCTATTCTCTAGCCTGAAGGTATGGGAGAGGGTTGGGAATTTAGAGTCTTCATGCACACAAACTTTCAGGCCCTCTCTGCACATGCACTGTCTAGTGCATAACAGAGTGTCTTATTCTTTGTTGATCTTTGAGGGCCTTGACATTGGATCTGAAAGCTGAGGAATCAGGCAGACATCCAATTGCTTTTAAAAAGAAGCCTTATACAAACCACAGCCACCTTTCAGCCCTCATTTCTGATGTGATCTGATGTCAGTCTCAAACTTTTGGAGAGAAAGATTTTGTGGTATGGATTGAGCTGGTTCTCACATTCTTTGCTGCCAATTTAGGATCCTGTTCTTTTTCTTCTAAATTATTTGCTTTTGGGCTTTCAAAATTGTGATTCTGTTTTCTCCTCTCCCATGTTACTCTGTCTTGTAATTTATACCTATTAAAAATACTACTTACTCTCATTCAGTGAAGGTCATGAATGTTCAACCCATGATTATTTTGCAGTTGGTCTGCACACATGTCTCTCTGCATTCTTGATGGCTTCCTCTGGATGGCATCCCAGAAATGGAATTACTAGGTAGAGTGTGCCATCCCTTTTTAGGTTCCTTTCCCTTTCTCTCCCCACTACTCTGCTTTTAAGGCTCTTGATGAACTTTACCAAATTGCTTTTCAATAGAATTATATTCTCACAGTTTTCAAGATTTGCTTCTTTTCCTGAAATTTTGCCTTTCCTGGGTAGGATCATTAAAAATAACATATTAAAATATTTGTATTTTCGACAAGTCAAATACTACTGACTTACTTTTGGCACAATTCCCCTTAATGAGTGATTTTCTTTTCAGAGAGTTGTTAGTACAGGCAAGATGCAAATGGATTTGGCTAAAGGATGACAGTGGAATGGCAGGGTGGGGAGGTGGCTTAGACTGTGTTTGGTAGCTTCTTTCCAAAAAACACTGTTGTTTGTGTATAATAGGGAAAGAATCTGGGCCCTGAGTCTCTGCTTTCTTCAGCTGTGATACAAGTAGCCCTGGTTCCATGATGGACACATTCACATAAACAGATTGGATCAAAGAGATGGAGATAAATGACAGTAACAATGGAAATGGAACAGTGATGCTTCTACCCAACTGACACTGCCCTAGACTTCTCTCCCTTCTATGGGAAACCTGAATCCTCTCATGATGTTAGTTCAGTTTCCATGTGCTTCTCATAGTTAGGGCCATTGTGTCACATATATAATGCTTTGGTATTTTGATATCTGCATTTTGTTTTGTGCAACACAACCCTGACATGTCAGCCAACCTCTCTACATGGTGCTGAATTAATTTCTGTTCTATGAGATAAGGTTTAAAAATAAAATAATAAAACAAAATAAAACCCCTTTGAGCTAGCAAGATGATTTGGAAGGTAAATGTTCCTGTTACCAAACCTGATAACCTGAGTTTGATCCTGAAGGATCCACAACGTAGAAAGAAAGAACTGACAACAACATGAATGTTGCGGTACATATACACACACACACACACTCACACACACACAGATAAACACACACACACACACACACAGCATACCACACAATATAAAAAATGTTTTTATATTACAAAGCTACAAAATAGAATGTAAGATCCATTTATAATCTTCATTCAGGTCTCTCATATGTTAACACATCACTTAACCAAAATATTTACTGATACTCAAAAATTAATATTCATAAGAGCCCCATTTATTGACCTATATATCATATTTGACATTTACCAATTGTCCTACAGAGAAGGAGACGCACATCCTAGTGGGGTGGAATTGGATTGGCATGATCATTTAAGCCTTAACCTCGGTGTTACCCACAGCTGGCTTGGCCAGCACAGCACAGGCCTTGTGTTCTCCTTAGACACAAACAATTTCTCAGATTGCCAACATCAAACAAGGCCCCTCTTTGACTAAGAGGGATCAAGACAAAACAAGGCTGCTCTGTACTCATGTCTTAACATAAACAACAACATGAACACTGTACAGACAGAATGACCAAGCATCTCTCACCCTGACCTTAACCATGAAGAAGCTAAATGAAGGCTGCTGCTTTCCTAATGGAGCACCAGACATGCTTCATCTTTTCTAGCCTGTACTGTGGATGTATTTTGATATACAATCATAATTTCTTCCAATTCCGTATAGTATCCAGTTAAGAATATTTCAAGTGAGCAGGCACATAAATGGGATTTTATAGCTCTCCTTCCTGCACAAAATCAGCCTTTTTTAAGTGCTCATGGTGCTTTTCCTCATGTGAGTTTGGAGTCATTCATCATCCTTTTGTACAAGGTGTGGCACCCAGTTGTATGGATGCACTGGAGTCTATTCTGTAGTCCCGCATAACCACCTTCATGGTATTTCCAACATTTTTCTATTATGGTGCATACCTGTTTATTTTATCACAAATGAAGTGTTTATTGCTTAATTGCAATGACTAACATTCCTGCAAACAGTAACTTGGATATATTGATTTTTGCAATGCTGACTGTGGCAGGATCCAAAGGGATACATGCTTGCTCCCAGAGCCAATTTTCCCTTGGCCCTGTGGTCACAGTACAGGCCCGAAGCCATTCTTTACTCATCTGAGTGGAGCAGGGCTGTTCTTCTTGTCTCCTTACTATCTCTTCAAAGAGCTCTCTCTAATGTGTGAGTCACTGGCATAGAATGCCTTTGCTGGGCAATGCCCCCAACTTGATTTCCTGGAAAGCAATCCTGCAAATGCTGTTGTCCCCTGATTGGGTGTCAAGCTTTTCCTATCATTTGAAATTCCTTCAAGAGCTACAAGTTGATCAGAGAATATCCTATGTTCTCGTGAGTTCAACTGGGCCAATGTGTGTGAAAAGCAGGGGTAAGGTGGATAGGGGAGCCACACCACCATGAGCTAGCTAGGAGACTGATGCTCACTGAGACAATATGTCCTCATTTCTCTTCACATAATGAACACAGATGGACTTGGTAAGGATCACTGTAAGATTCCCTTCTGAGCCTGCTGGAGGGCCAGTCTAGGGAGGGAGGTGGGGACAGAAGCTGCCCAGCTGCCTTTCATGATTGACCAAGGGTCTGAATGGGAGAAGCACCAAAAATGACCACAGTCAGACTGTCATCAGGCAGAGAGCCAGCGGCCTCCTGGGTAGGAGTCAGGATTTCCTCCAAAATGTCACTATGTTCTCTATGGAGAAAGCCTCTGTTTTTTCCTTTCATAAAGAGACCCACATCACTTACAGGGGACAATATTTCTGCAAGAGTAAATCTCTTCCTCTATATTTTATACAGAAAAAGAGTGAGTTCTGGAAAAGATAAATAACATGGAGAAAGTTACACAATAACAGGATAGTCATGATTTGATAGCAAGTCAGTCTATTTCCAGAGATCAGGACTTTCACCAAAGACCTCAGTTTCAACAAAGTATTTCTGTTAACACCAGAGAAAATGTTCAGACTTAGGAAATCACTTATAGGCAGAAATCAGACGATGCAAGACCACAGGCAAGAAACTTAAAAAGAACCATACTTAATAAAACACTGAAGCGCTAAGTCAGACTGGTGGGCTGAGCTGGCATTATACCTTCCTGATAACTGCAGTTGGTGGAGTCTGATCTCATAAGCATTTGACATATATTACATTTCATCCCTGTCCTACACTTGCTCCCTTGGGTGTGAAGGTTAAATGAGCCCTCAGCAAATGCCAGCAAGACTCAATGTCAAGTGTAAGGGGAATCCATATCTGCAGTCTGTCCCCTGGGCCAGCTTGGTGAACCTGTAACCTATACAGCAGAGGGCCTCAGCTCAGCTTTGCTGCTTCACTTTGCAACTATTAGCTGTTTCTGTACAGGTCCATCTCAAACTTTCATTTGTTTTTGGGCCCCACAAGTCACATAGCCAGTCCTACGGGCTAAAAGGCATAGCTGACAAAAACTGACAAAATAATACCTCTACTAAAATTCCAAGGAGTAGAGACTAGCTGGTGATATTTTTATTCTGGTTGAAGGCTCTTGAGTGCTGACTCAACTGTCTCTTGCCTGTTAAGAAGTGTTCCATCTGATGGGTAGCCAGTATGGTGTATGAACAATGCAGGGAAGGGCTAAAGAAGGTATTCATTGTTCTCAGCCTCTGCTCTCTGTCCAGCCCTCCCTTGTTGTGGGGAACACAAAGTTCTCAACATCACTCCCAGGCTCAGGAAGCTCCCAGATGGATGGGGAAGCAAGACACAGATCTTCCTGAAATCATACTCAAATGAGGCACAAACTTGTGGACCAGAATTTCAGGGACAATGTTCAGAAAGTGTTCTGTAGTGGCTGGCCTATTTTAAAAGCTCTGCATAAATGGAGGACTGAGAAGGCTCTTCAGTGATGTTTAGAGCTTTGGAGGAAGGAAGCCCTCAGTCCTGGACAGGGATACAGCTCATGCTTCCCATGCCAAGACCTGCTTCTGTTGTACTGGGACTGAAACTAGGGCCCTGAGCATGCTAAGCACGTGCCCAAGGACTATTTTCCATTTGCCCACAGTAGACTATGGACAAGTATTGCAGTTGGAGCTCTCTGGAAGCTGATATTCAGTAGACTTTGGAGTATGTATTGGATTCCTGAAGATATTTAAACAAATCACTATACAGGAGGTGGTATATACCAATAGATTTATATCCTCTCACAGTTTTGGGGGCTCACAGGGTTGAAGTTAGGGTAGCATTAGAGCCGCATTCCCTCTGGGGATCTGGCAGAAGGTTCATTGCTTGCCTCTTCCAGATTCTGGTGACTGCTGGAATTCCTTGGCTTATAGTTGTCCTCATTTCTATCTTAACTTTCACATCATTGGTTCTTCTCCCTTAAAAGTCCCCCTGCTTCCCTCATAATGAAGACACATGGGCTGCCATTTAGGACCCACTTAGATAATCCTGGAAAATCCCAGCATCCTTAACCATATCCAATATAAGGCAATTGTCACAGTTTCTGGGGATTAAGAAGTGAACATTTTCTGGAGCTACCATTTTGGCCACTAATGGGCACAAGTTGTCTAGCCAACACCTGTGAAAAGAATTCAGAGGAAAAGGAGGAGTGGGGGAGGTTGGACTGTGATGAAGGGTCAGTAAAGTCTTGGTCTGATTCATGGAGAGTATTGGAATAAAAACTACCCATCAGAGTTGTAGCTAAATGGGCAAATTACCTGAGACATCACATCTTGCCAAGCCCAGTGACTAGGTATGGATAAGTCTTAGGATGGGTGTGGCCTGGAGTGAAGCCACAGAGTGACCAAGGCAGAGCCCAAAGGGCTGGCAGTCAGTGCTGTCTGCCTACTACACTCCTGCGTTAGAGAGAGAGGTGTCCTTTGTAGAAGGAGAGGTAGAGAATAAACAGATGGCAGGTAGTGGGGAGTATATCCCTTGGAGATAACACCTAGGAGGGGGCCTGGGATCTTTAATCACAATGACAAGAGCAAGTCTGCTTTGTCCTCAAAATGCATGAGAAAAGGGACTTCTCAACCTCCTGATCTTGCAAAAGGTCACTAGCTGAGGAGCTATTTCCAGGTCACTCCAAAGTGTTAGGCCCTGCCTAAGAGTTCTTTGTCCTCCTTTGGCCTGCCCTGCAGATGTGCACACAGCTGCAAAAACACATAGTTTGCTTTAGCTTGTACTAAAAACAAATATCCCACTATCCTCCAGGGGGTACTCCAATAGTTTTGTTCTTTGCTCTCTCCTGGGATATGATCAAGGAGGACATTAAATGTCTTTATCTTAATTCAGGAGGTGTCTAGGGCTATGTTCCCTTCTGAGACTCAGCAGCTCCACTCTTTAGAGTCCCAGGTCATTGGGCCAGAGGAGAGGTCTTCATTTGTTTCCCCCCTTCTTGCCTTCCCCACAGATATGTGGTAGAGGGATAAGAAGAGGGTTATAGTAAGTTCCATTTTTCAACTCCCTCTGGGGCATCACTCAAAATCACTTACAGTCTTTAGTGGAAAAACAATGGTTCTGTTGAGAGAGGCCAGGCCTGGCATGCATACTGGAGAGTCCTGAGGACAGTCTTATGTTCATGTGAACCTTTGGGGAGTCTGAGACTGTAGCCCCTTCCCTGTGTTCTGGTCAGGAGGCTGTCTGGGAGCACATACCGCAAGCAAGTCAGTAGGGAGATGTGGTCGGACTTCATCCTCAACAGCCAACCAGAAGACATCAGCTTTAAAGCTTCTCAGGCATGACAAGTCAGTCTTTGCAGCAGCTTGGCCTGCCATCCTCACTGTTGTGGTTCCCAGGGGACAGAGAGTGTCTGGAGCAGTCAAAAGGCAAAACTGAAAGGTCCCCCAGTATACCACAAGATAGGGATTCATGTTTAAATGTGAATGAAATTAGAACTGAATCGTCCAAGATGGGAGTCTGAGACTGATGGGGAAGGCAACAGAGGAATGAACATGTAGGAAGGGTTTCGGCATTATCCAAGCAAATCACATCCTCTCTGGGCCTCTGTTTCCCCATGGGTGCAGCAAGTCTTGTTGACTGGGTGTTCTGACCTCCAAGGTGCTGATTTAGAGGTAGAAGAAAGGAGGTAGATTGATCAATTCCCAGGAGTAGAAGTCTAGTAGGGAGGCTAGGCAAAGGGCTATGAGCCCTTAATAATTATTAAGGAGGCATGCACAGAGGCCCATAAGCCATGTAGTTAAATATTTTAAAGGTACAGCAGAGGAAAATGCATTCCATTGGTTGACCTTAAAAAAAAGGTTTTTTTTTCTTTTGTTTTTTGTTTTAAATAATAACTCGTAAGGCCATGTTTGGATGAAAATTCTAGGACTCCTTTGAGTCTTGCACTGGAGCACGTGGTGTAGAAGAGCACAGGTCCTGGTCCCAGGCTGCAGCTACAATGAGCAATGGAACCTATCTGGTGCTCTCAGGCTGCTGTGCTCTGAAATCTGTCTTTGGAGCTAAGCTGTAGTCATACTTGGACAGCCTGTTCTGCCTAGCCCTGAACACACAGGGCTAATAAAGCTAATCTGTTCATGGGAGACATGGAGCTCTCTTGGTGTATGGCTCCATATTGGTCTTGTAGATATCCAGACAATCTTTCTTGCATTGCCTATATTTTGATGGCGGGTCAGAGTGCAGCACGGGTTTGTATGTTTGCCCCTTCTTCCCTTCCCCATAGCATGTCCTCTCTAAGAAAGCTCATGTAATTGTGTTTGGACACTTGTCTTTTAGAGGACTTGAGCACAAGCACATTAGATGAGTTTCTTTCACTAGTTTTGAGTGTTTCTTAGGAAAGGAATGTACTTAAATATTTAAACTGGAATTGCTTCTTCCAATTTGGTGTCAACTCAACCAGGGACATGAAAGAGCTTGTGGATTGTCCCTTCAAGCTAGTTAGGCCCCAGTCAGAACTTGTCGTTATACTTGCAGTCTGGGTAGCGGTAGGCAAATCTAGGATCACAGGTTCTCAGTGGTCTCAAGATGTCCTTCAGTAGGTTGGTGGCCCCTAAAACTTCCATGTCTGTGCTGGCATTCTTGCTACACAAACTGAGGGCAGAGTCTATTTTCTCTTGCACAGGGGAAGGAAACTTTCCCTGGAGAAGTCGAGGCAGCAATTGTTGACACACCAGCACCAGGTTTTGCTTCTCAGAGACAGTGTCACAGGAGGACAGCTGGACCTGGCAGTCAGAAACCAGGCAGCTAAAAATGTCTTCGTTTTCTCCAGTCCCGAAAGCTGCTTGGCTGCCTAGAAGAGAAGTGGAAAATATCAGATATTGTAAACCTATTCTTGTGGTGGTGGGGTGGGGACGGGGTGACGGGGACTGCCAATTACAATTGTGGAGTGAAGTGCTTTAGTATCCAAGCATTTCCCTGTCACCAGAATATGTAGGGCTCAAGAACACAACAGCCCCTTTGGAGAACAGCATTGAGTAATACTATCCTACAATTAGGCTAAAGCCCAAGCATGGAAAACCCACTTGTCCCTACCAACAGCTGGGCTATAATTGTAAAAATTATAACCACATTGTTACTTTCCTGTTATTACTGAATTAGGGAAGTGAGGATGGTATTAGGATTGGTTTTATTGTACAATTAGGATAAAAAGTCAGGGAGGAAAACATGTCATCCAAAATATGTTTTCAGCAGGTTACAATGGAACTGATGTTTGCATAGCTGGAATCAATCTCTCTTCTAATTTGATTCTTCTTAATAAAGGCAAATCAGGAAGTGAGGAAAAGTTTTTTTCCCCTCTATCTTTGCAGAGTTTGTTAAAAAAAAGTGTCAGAAATGGAGAAAAATCTTTTGTCCTGTTATTGGGCTCAGCAAATTTGGTCACCTTGAGAAACTGGGGCTTAATGGTCTCTAGAACACTTGGCTGAACCTTTATAAACAATGAAAACTGTAACTTGCTCACACACCTCATTCAGTTCCCTGTTTTTGTAATTTTCAAATTTACAGGGTCAATATGTCAACACTAACTGCAAAGTGAACTAGTGCATCAGGCCAGCAGTTATATCTTAGATCAAGGCTAAGAACATCTGAGGAGAAAGGGTTTGAGGGGGAGAGGGGCCTGTGACTTGTATGTGAGTGAAATCCAGAACTGCCCTGGGAGGGCTCACTGGGGGTCCATACCACCACGGACAATGCTCCTTACAGGCAAGACCAAGTTCATTTTCCCTTTGGAAATAAAGATAAAACAGAAATTCAAATGAGCATGAGGGGATATTGTGCTATGACCAATAACATTTCCCAAACTTGGATTACTCTGTGACACACAGAGAGAACAAAGGCCCAAGTCACCCCTCCTTAGCCTTTATGTCAGCCTAAAATCCCCTTTGACAGCTGCTCAATCAAGCCCATGCTGAGTACCTTCCTGTTTGTCGATGACACCTAGTGCACTGGCATCCCGGATGAACAGATGCCCATTGTCAAAGATGCCAAACATGTCTGCATCAACATGGGTGAAATAGAAGAAATAGTTCAGATCATTGCTCCTCAAGGACTCCAGGACCCCAAGGAGTTGGTAGGCAACGTCAGCAGCTTGCTCTGGGGGTGCATCGTAAAATTCTTGCAGTGGTTTGGTGCTGGTACTGATCAGGAATCTACCACAGGAGCCCAGGTACTTGGGCAGTGGCCAGCCCTCTGCCCCTGGGAAGATCTGCCAAGCCAGAAGGAGCAGGCATTAGACACAGAGAAATCTCACAGAGCAGTTTGCTTTCTATCTCTCACCCATAGCCTATACAAATAAGTCTTACTGCCAGTTTGGATCTCAAAACATGCTGGCAAAGCATTTCTCCATCTTTTCATACCTTTTGGAACATAGTAAGGCCCTGCCCTCGCTCCACTTTGGGAGTGTGTTGCTAATGGAAGGACTCAGGAGGGAGGCCGCTCTCATTTATGCAGTGGATCAGATTTTACGAGTTTCTCCAAGTGGAACCTGAGAATGCTAACCAACCTTCAGTGATTTTCAGTGGTATCCAGGATTCAGGGTATTTTTCTTTTAAGTTGTGCCATTTAAAAATATGACTAGTCTGTACTTTCCAAGATAACATTATTTAGGAAGAGGCCATGGAAAAAAATAAAAGAGCAACTTCAGGGCAACTGAAAGACTAATAATAATAATTAACTAAATAAATACATTACAAATAAGGTATTGTGTGAGCTGGTTTCTTCCAGATGCTCAGGAGAATGAGGCAGGAGGGTTGAGGTCAGCTTGGTCAACAGAGCTCATGGATAAATAAATGAATAAATAAAACAATGCAAGTACTTGGTTCTAGGATGGAACAAAAATAATTCAGGTGGTTGTCTCCGCTTCTAGACTGGACAATCCTGCATGGTTCAGGTAACTACATACTTAAAAATTCTTCTCCACTTGTGGGAAGCTTCCAGATAGACTAACATTGGTCTGGGGAAGCATAACCCAGCCTCTGTCCTTGTAAAAGCTCTCAACTTGTGGATTTGGGTGACATAAAGTTAGGAAGGAATCCTAGCTGTTTTTTCTTGACCATTTTTTAAATTTTTTTATTTTTTTTGTCTGTTTTTTGCACATCATAAACAAACCCTGTATCTCCATTATTCCCACCCCTCCCTTTCTCCTCTTAACTCCTGTGTCCCCCTTCTTTCTCCAAAATTCATGGTCTATTCTTCATTATTGCTACACATAGATACATATATTTATAGACATATATAATCACACGTGTATATATATAACCTACTGAGTCCATTTAGTGTCACTCATATGTATATGCGACCAGAGCTGACCATTCGGAATTGAACAATCTATGTGGAAATTTGTTCATGGAGAAAGAAGACTGATTCTCCTTCTCTCAGTAGCCATTGGTCACTTGTATTCATCTATTGATAGGACCACAAGGAATATTCCCTGTCCGTGTTTGAGCCTCAACTGTTGATCATTTTCTCAATGAATCTGTATCTAGAACTGACAGCCAAAACTATAAACACCACTCTTCCCTTTGTTTACCTTCTTAAGAAAACAAAGTAAGTCTGAGTGATGCATTCTAGTAGCAGACTGCTTATCTGGCACACATAAGACCCTGGGTCCCATCCCCAGCACTACAGGAAATAAAACAAAAAGTAGACTTCAAAGTTCGTTCTCTCTCTCTCTCTCTCTCTCTCTCTCTCTCTCTCTCTCTCTTCTGTATCTTCTACCTCTTTTAAGTCATGTTATAAAGAGTCATGCTCTTTGAGCTTCCCTAACTGAGGTACCTTATACACTATGTGTCTCCAAGGGACAACCTGGACCTACTGACCTTGTTTAAATGCGCAAAACCACTCCTTGGCCCCATATCACACTCTTTCTGGGTAAAGCCCAGGGTTGAGTGAAGTGTCTCAGCCCCGTGGTTCCAGGTCAGGTCTCTGAGGAACCAGACCTTCGGGTAACCAAGATGACAACAAAAGTTAGAATTGTGAGTGAAAGGCCTCCAAGAAGACCTCTGAGCATGCAGGGCAAAGAGCAGTTCCTTCTCTGCCACTAGGATGTCAAATACCAAAGACATTAGGCAGGTTTAGTGGGTAGAGTATAGCTTCTGTTGCCTCTGATGGCAGACATTTTTGAGTTTAGGGTTCACAGGTGATAGTGACTAAGGCACTTCTTCCGTCTTATTCCCAATGGGGATGACAATATCATTCTGGGGGCTTGCAGTGATAACTAATTGACAATGATAGCCATTATTCTGCACAACACCTGACACAGAGCAAGAACCTAATAACCAACAGTCTTCATTGTGTAGTCATCCATTAGTTTTTTGACAAATATTTAGGAACTATCTATGTTGTAGCTCTTTTCTTCCCTGTCCGTATTTTTATATTACGGTATTTTAAAAGATGGTCTTATGCCAGGTGGTGGTGCATGCCTTTAATCCCAGGACTCAGGAGACAGAGACAGGCAAATCTCTGTGAGTTCAAGGCCAGAATGGTCTATAGAGTGAGTTCTAGGACAGTCAGTGTTACACAGAGAAACCCTGTCTCAACCTCCCCCCGCAAAAAAGAAAGAAAAAAAGAAAATGAAGATGGTCTTATACAGCCTGTACCATCATGCCAAGCTTTCCCTCCTCTTTCCCTTCCCCTCTTTTCTCTCTCCCCCTACTATTCTCTCTCTCCCTCCTCCTCCCATCCCACTCCTTCACCCTTTACTCTTCTTTTACCCTTCTCCTCTCCTGCAACTTCTGGTATCTTTTCTGTTCATGATGTGACTTACATGTACATGTCCTGACCCTTGGTCTGGGAGAATTTAGCTCCATGAATTCTATGGATAACTGTTAACATGGTGTCTCTATCTTTTTTACTAAGTGTGTCCCAGGTCCAGTATGTCCTCATTTATTTGACCACTTTCCAATTATGTCACTTCCAGTTTTTTTTCTTCTTTCCAAACACAGCTTTAAGGTATATCTCTAGGTAGCTGTTTCACCAATCCCTGAAATCATATTTCTCTTAGTGGCAGAGATTAAATTTGCCTCCCTTCACGAAGGCCTTCCTGACTGCCTCACCTTATAAATTTGACTGCTGTTCCCTGTCACCCACATTCCCAGCCCTGTACTCCCATACCCTTTTCCTCTCTAGCTGCCAAGGCTGTCAAACACTTACCTGATGTTGCAAATGTACGAGCACAGATTTGTGACCCCAAAACATGAAGCAAGAAGGGGAGAAAATTCAACCCGTGGATGGCCTCTGAAATTCCAAGGTGATAACATAACCTGGAGAGCTTGTGGGGGTCACCAAGTACCTGCAGAATGATGGGGTGTGCATTGACAGCCAGTGTGTAGAGGAGACGCAGCTTGTCACGGTCAGTGAAGTGGTCCATGAAGATGCTGCCAGCGTCAACCACTTCAGCATAGCGTCGAACCACACGATCCAAGAGTCTTTGTGAAGGGCATCGCAGGAAGGGACTGGGCAGGCCCTGCAGACACATGAGAGAGACCCAGGATGAGTTACTGGACTCTTGTAAGGGACACAGATATCGGATTGGGAGTCTAAATGGTAGAGGAGAGATCCATGGGTGGTTAAGAAGGATGCTGAGCAAGATGGTGGAGACCCCTGGGTGGGACATAGAGAATGGGAGAGGGCATAGAAGGCTGTGCAGGAATTGGGGCACTGGGGGTATGGAGAGCAGCTCTGCCTTTTTGAAAGTTTGAAGTTTTGCTTTTTTTTTTTTTGCTTCCACACAGAAAAAAAAAATCAAATGAGAATTAACAGTACAAGTCATACATGTGCTTCTAGTGGAAGTTCCTTTCCCATAACTGCCTGCTTAGAGAAGTAGGATAAGGATAAGGCTGTCTTGAATGGATCCAGAATTTCTGACATAAGGTCTCTTCCTAATGGGGCAGATGGTAAAGTTAGCTCAATCCCCTTGAGGATTTAGATCTCGAGATCCATCTGAGACAGAGGGTCTATGAGAGATATATGAAGAAAGCAAGAGATGCTGTGAACCAAAGTGATTGGAAACTTACTAAAGAAAATTTAGAACAAAAAAAAAATACGGCGTTTCATTCTAGAGTACAAAGCCTATAAGCTGCTATACTAAATGCAAAGTCGGAGATGGTGCTATGTTTTGACTTTGTCCCTCAAATTGAAACTTTAAATCCCAAAGTCATATGTTAATGGTATTTGGAGGTGGGATCTTTGAGTGGTAATTAGGACCGGATAAAGTCAAGAGGATAGTCCCAATAATAACATTAGTGGCTTTTTAAGAAAAGGAAGAGAGACCTAAGCTAGTATGCTTGCCAGATGCTAGTGTCAAATTCTTGGACTTTTCAGCCTCAAAAACCATTAGTGAGACAAACAGCTATTCTTTAAAACTTGGGGATGGTGTTCACATGCACCAATAGGAAACAGATGAAGACAGCAGCACCACAAATTCCTTTTCCAGAGAGTGACTTCACTGAGTTTTTGTTTCTTGTCCCAAGGAAGCCAAGCAGCTTTAGTAATTCAGGGAAATGCAGCTTTACTGAGGCACTGAAGGAAAGGCAGTGGTAAGGAAAGAAAGTCCTGAATCTATTGAAACTTAACCTTAGCCTCAGGAAACTTAACCTTAACCTTTTCTCTCACCTCACAGGAATGAACCTTCAAAAAATTTGTTTTAAACACTTAACATCCTGGGTTCCAGAAAACCACATTATGGTTAAGCTAAAATGTATATTAATCACTCAAGGTTGTTCTGACTGACTTGATGTTTTCAAAAGCAAATACTGCTCAAAAGGTGACGATTTACCACTGCTGAACAATCTGAATATCTGTTCTGATGGAAATATAAATGTATGAAAAAAAAACATCAGTTATTCTGAGAAAGAAAATCTACGACCAGAAGTATGGTTTTTCACCCTAAGACTGGAAGTTGGCTTTTCTCAGTAAGGTTGCCTCCAACAACTGACTTTAGAATGTTGAAAGAAATGTCCAGCAAATGAAGTTTTACTTTGAGGAAACTAGCTGTTCTCAAGCTCTTCTAGCCTCTATGAGAAAACGTGAATTTGAATAAACTTCCTTCCAGCTATACACCTGAACACCTTTTACACGACTGCGCACTTAAGAATGTTTGTAAAACAGAGCTAAGGTTAACCATGCACCACAGTTAATCAACAGGCTACCATTAAGACAATGACATTTAATAATTGTCTCAATTGTTATGGATAGTTAAACCTTCCTTTATTCAAAACAGGAAACTCCTCTTTTATTGTATGAAGATAAACAACTGACAGTTTTATGTCTACTCTAATTTTGTTCTTTTAATAAAGTTTTTTTCCCCCTCTGAACACAACAGAAAGTGTTTTGGTGTGTCAATTACCATTCTATAAGTATCTAATAGCATGGTGATGGCTTTGAAGTAACCACATGGATGTTTTTAATTGTTTAGAAATCCAATAGCAACCTTGTTACTCTCAGGTAACTTGACAGGCAGAGTTCTTAGCTCACTGTTACTAGAGGAGGGAGGGGAAGCTTTAAGTAGGTGAATGGTGCCTAAATAACTTCAATTTTTCTTTGAAATCCATAAGTTAGGGCAGGTTTATGATAGGTCTCTTTCCCCTTAGGAAGTTGCTCTCTGCTACCTGGGCTGATCTACCCAGATTCCCTGATATTAAGGCACTGGTACAAAGTCACCCCAAAAGGATAGAGGTAGAGGAGGAAATGAGCCCAGGGGAAGTGGTGGATTGGAGTTTGTCTTAGATCATGTTAGAGTGAATAGCATACTCAGTAGCCATTAAAACCATATTCAATTAGCCAAATGACTTGTTGGGAAGAGTAAACAATATGGAAGGTATTCCATGCACCACAAGTACAGTCTCTCAAAGACCAAGTTTCTATATAAGACAGGTCCTCTCACTTCTAATGACATCTTTCCTTAGACAGGGTTTCTTTTGTTTAAATTCTTGGTACTTTGCAGAGACTCTAAATGATTCTCTGAGGAGCAGAGCAGTTGTGATTATGTCCCATTTTGGTTGCTGGGGGAGGTTCCCAGGAGAGGAGTAACGAGGAGCCACCTGAGTGTGTGAAGTTGTATTGGTTTTATCCTTTTTCCTGCCTCTACCAGAGCCTTCCAACACATTTCTGTCTTACCTCTCCAAACTGACTGCCTATTTCTCTTTATTCAACCTTGTACTCCTCTGCCCTAAAGAGGGATTTCTGCTTGGATGGGTAGACAACGTTCACAACCAAACTTAGATTTCACAGACCTCCAGAATGCAGTGTAATGAACTAGTTTCAAGCACATCCTTTACAGGAAAGCTGGCAGGTTCGAATCCCAGATCTGTCACTTAACAACTGCATGATCTGGGAGTTCTTTATCTTATATGTAATTTAGGGATAATTGTTAAGGGGATCATTTGTCTTATCTTCTGAACCAGGAGCTTTTTTGAGAGTGAAAGAGGTGATTTCAAGAATTTGATTAATTAAAAAAAGATAATCATACTTGTATTACATTCACCTCCACTACCTTCTCTAATCCCTCCTCTACTTCTATTGACCTCCTCTTTCCAATCAGTCTCCCTCCTACCCTGTGTCCTTCCTTTCCTTCTCCTGCCTATACAGGCAGTCACAGTTTCTGTGTGTTCGTGATTCCATAGCTGTGCCATATCCAGAAGACATACTCCACTGCACTCCTCCTGGTTACTTTCCACAGTCCTTCCATCCACTCTTCCTCAATGATCCCTGCATTTTAAAGGGGGGAGTGTTACACAGGTGACCCTTATTAATCCAAGCACTCAGTAGTTACTTTGATCAGTTGTGGGTTCCTGCTTTGACCATTATCTACTACCAAAAAAGGCTTCTCTGTCCGTAAACGAAACTTTCTCTGTCCTACCCTGTCCCATAGCTGCTTCCAAATAATCATTCAGAGACTTATATTAGTTATTAATGCTCAATCAATAGAATACATATTCATAGCAAACAGAAATATCATCCCACAGCACTGACGAAATCTGAGAACTGCACTAGTCTGTGGATATAAACATAAATATTTGGAAGGCAGTTTAATTACATGTCCACTTAGCAAAACATCAGTAGTTGATTCCACCATAAGGCTGTGACCTCCCTAGTCATAGACTTTTAGCAAAATGCCAAGCATGTATTTCTTCCTATAAAATGGGCCTTGGATCTCATCAGGATGTAGTTGGTTACTCCCAGAGCATCTATGCCACTGTTGCAGCACTTGGTGTATCTTGCCATGCAGTTAAGCATTTTAACATGCATGGTTCACAGACGGGTAGAATTATTTATGACTTTCATCACACAATGGTCTACACAGCACCTTCTAGCTATGAATATTAGTCAACAGGGTGGAAGATTCTAGCTCAGTTTCAGCTTGATATCTTTGTGTTTTGTATAAAGAATATGTACTGTCTTCAGCAATTAGGTCTTACTGTCTAGTTCTAGTGGACAACCAAGAGCAATGACATAATCTCTATTGTTTTGGGATGTTCTAGCAATTAGCTAGCTGACTGAAAATTCATAGGGAGGTATCCTACACCAGTTACTGGTATTTTGGTTTGAAAAACTATGGTTTCTAGAGCTGGGTTTTTAGAACATGCCTTTAATACTAGCACTCAGGAGCCAGAGGCAGGTGGATTCCTGAGTTTGAGCCAGCCTGGTCTACAGAGGAAATGCCAGGACAGGCAGGGCTACATAGCAAAATTCCATCTTGAAAAACAAAAGAAAACAAAACCAAAAAAAAGAAAAGAAAAAAGAAGAAGAAAGAAAGAAAGGGAAGAAGGAAGAAAAGAAGAAAAACCTATGGACTTCTGGAATCCATGTTAAGCTGTGTGGTAGTTTCAGTGAGAACAGATCCCCATATGCTCATATGTTTAAATATGTAGTCTCCAGTTGGTGGAACTGTTTGGGAAGGATTAGGAAATGTGGCCTTACTGGAGGAGGTGTGTCACTGGGGGTGGGCTTGAGGTTTCAAAAGGCTCATGTTGTTCTCACTGTGATCTCTGCTTCCAGACTGCAGTTTGATCCCTGGCTGTCCTGTCTCAACTGCTCTTGTTGCCATGTCTTTACTCCACCTTCATGGACTCTAACCCTCTGAAGCTCTAAGCCCAATTAAATGCTTTCTTTTATAAATTGCCTTGGTTATGGTGTTTTATCACAGCAATATAAAATAACTGATCAATACAAGCTGCACACACATGCACAACTTATAGAAGAAAGAGTTTATTTTGGCTTAAGGTTCCAAAAGGACATATATCTATAATGGTGGGAAATGATACATGGTAATTAGAGCTGAGAGATCACATTATCAACGACGCATAGGCAACAGAGAAGGCCAGCAGGAAGTGAGGCCAGGCTATAAATCCGCAACGTCCAAGTGACAAGCTTTCTCCAGCAGTGCTCCACCTTTGGAAGGTCCTATAGCCTCTCCAAATATTGCCATCAACTGGGGACCAAGTGTTCAATACATGAGCTTATATATTTCTCACTCAAACCACACCAGAGTGAGCTCATAAAGCAGTAAGTTTCTTTGTGGCTTTTCCATACATTCTTAGTTTGGTTGACCATCTCCCCAACACCAACCTTTCTTTTATCTGCCTCCTCCCTCTTTCCTTTAAATATTTCTTACCCCAGGATTCTCTCCTTTTTCCTCTCCATTTTATTTTCTTCTCTTTTAGGCTTCTTCCTCTTACCCTGTAGTAGGAGACCACTTGTTTGTTCCCGGTTGCTTAGCCCCAAAATAACCACACAGAAACTGTATTAATTAAGTCACTGATTGGCCTATTAGCTCTAGCTTCTTATTGGCTAGCTCCAACATCTTAATTTAACCCATTTTCATTGTTTTATATTTTACCATGAGGCTTTTGGCCTACCAGCAAGGTTCCAACTGACAGCTCGCATCTTTCCCCTCTGGTGGCTCTATGGTGTCAATTGACTCTGCCCTCTTTCTCCCAGCATTCAGCCTAGCTTTCCCCACATAGTTCCGTTCTACCCTGCCATAGTCTCAAAGCAGTTCTTTATTAATCAGTGGCAATCACAGCATACATAGGGGGATCCCACGTCATTACCCCATTCAAAAATGTGATTTTAACAATGAAATCAGTACAGTAGGCATGCACTGAGGCCACTTGAAAGAAGTCTGAACAACCTATTAATTATACATGCTCATGAGTGGGTTGAAAGGATTAAGCTATGTAAAAAGTTAATAGGTATTATGTCTGTAGACTTTGAGAGAATAAAGCAACAGCTAATATTACTGAATGTTTGTTCTGTGCTGGGTAAATGTTGTATTAATTTTTATACTTTAAGGGGAACAGACTTGGTGGTAACTCACAGTGGAAATTTGTTTGCCAGGGAGTTGAAAGACAGATTCATAATTTTGTATACAGTGATGGAGTCAGGATTCTAACTCAGGTTTCTCTGAGTGCCAGTTCATATTCCCTCTTTGTATTGACTATCCAGTCTCTGTTGGGTCTTTTCTTTCCAGTACTGTCAGGAAGTCCAGATGAAGGAACTGGATCTCATGTACCCTCATTTCTCCACAAATTCCCTTCTAGATATTGTGTGGCCTATGGTAAGTCCCATACCAACAGGATCTTCTCTGCCTTCCCTACTTTCTCCATCAGTTCGTGTTAACCCCACTCTATGTGGGTGTATCCTGACCTACTTTTGCCATGAAGTCTCTGTAATTCTTTTCTGAACCCCTTCCTGTCTAACCTGTATACCACATTTAAATTTCCTTATGGAAAGACCCCACTGTCCTCAAGTTGCTTTTCTCTCCAAATACAAATTCTCAGAACCTGTTTAGACCTTCTGAAGAAGCACCCCTGGGGCCAGAACCCAGTGATGTATGTGGTAAGGAACCCTTCAGGATTTCTGATGCATGTTGGCAGCTGAGAACCATTTCCAACAAGTGATGTTTAGCTACCTGCTCCCAACCCCAGCCTGGTCATCACAGTGTTTGTAAGTTCAACACAGTGACAATAGGTCATGACACTTCTAACTTCTCGTAATTACACACCTTATTTTCCATTCTCTTTGTGCTGCCAAGAGGATACATAACCTTTTCTCTACCTCGTCCTTCCTCTTCAGGTTACACCTCCTCCAAGCAGCTTCCTGGATCTTGCAACACTCATTTTCTTTTTTCTCTTGTTGCCTGTGCCTCATAGGTCTTAGGCTATGTGCTCATCACATGTCTCTTTAGTCATCTGGTCCCTTGTGGCTAGGACTTTAGAATTTCACACTTCTGTAACCTAGTAGTATGTGGACAGCTTTGAAATTTTAAGAAATAAATCCTTGTTCACAGACTGATATAATGCAGGATGTAATTATGTACTTTCTTGGGGTATGTGTCCTAGTCTTCAAATCCTGAGAAGATTAGTAAGGCAGCTGGTAGTGGGTCCAGGAACTCTGACTTCCAGTGATGTTGGGGGAGCAGAAAGCATGAATAACACTGAATGATCCAGTTGACCCCACAGGACTTCCATGTCAGAAAAGCACTCCTGTTGGCCTAAGAATGGAGGGGGGGCATTGGTATGTTTTTTTCTCTACCCCTCCTTGAGTCCTTCAGGTGATATTATACCACATGTATTAGGCAGGATTCAAACAGAGAGGAAGATTCATGGGACTTTTTCTTTGTGTGCTGAAAATAGAACTCAGGGCCTTGTACCTCCTAAGCCTGTATTCTGTTTCTGAGCTATAGCCCCAGCTGCTGTGTCTTTGTTTCATTTTCTACCTTAACCCTATGTTTCCTCTTGTTAGTATCCCCACTCCTGTGCACCCAGAGTGGCTTCACAGGGTACCATCTACTATGCCTTTTTTTATGGTGGAAGGAAGGGCTGTGGGCAGAAAAAAAGTAAGTAGCTTCCCGGGCATGAGATAGTAGTCCCAGAAGCAATGGGGAGAGAGGTCTAAAGCTGGGAACACTCTCAATTAAGCATCCCTGTTCCCCAGAAGGAAGTGTTAGCAGTCTGAACTCACTGTGATTGTCTCTAGGCTCAGATCCAGCCATTGTATTTCAGATAAAATCAGAAAGAATTGGGAAAATAGACCACTCCAGTCATGCACATATGTTAAACAAAGCTTTGTCAAAATTTATGCAAAGTGTCTTATATAAAGTAGGGGTCATAGAGATAAATAAAAGAGGGTCCCTACCTCTAAGGAACTGGTATTATTATGAGCCAGAATAAAAAGTCACAAAGTTCACTGTGGGATAGAATACAACAAATGCTACAGGAGGTGTAAATCAGGTGTTGTGAAAAGCAGAACAACAGGGAATCTGGATAGGTGCCGCAGAAATGGCGATATGTGCCTGACTTTGAGGCTGAGTTGAATTTGGGTCAGTGGATATTTCAAGTCACTGCTCTTCAGGCCACAAGGTCAAAATTGGACAAATAATAGAGGCATATAAGGAATAGAGTTAAAAGCTATCTCTGGCCTGGAACATACAGACATGGAGTCACCCAAGGAGAAGCCTGGAAAATAAAGCTGAAAACAGTGAGCCATTTGAATGTTGTTCACATAATGTACATAATCTTAGAGGCAAAGGTTATGGTTCATGAAGATTTTATGAGTATACTTTAAAACTTTTAGTGAGTGGGTGGATGGCAAGATGGTTCAACATTTGCTGAGTTTGATGCCCGGGATCCACATTCTCTCTCTCTCTCTCTCTCTCTCTCTCTCTCTCTCTCTCTCTCTCTCTCTCTCTCTCACACACACACACACACACACACACACACACCCCTCTAGTGAAAAATACTCACATCTTTGTGGTTAGTAGTTCTGCTATAACATGATGAAACAACAGAAAGTAAGGAGTGTTTATGGTTGTAATTTCTGGAGTTAGGAGAAAGGCCTGTGTTCAAATCCAAGTTCCAAAATTTACTAGCTGTGTAAGCTCTGAACACATGTTTTAGATTCCCCATCTAATGGGGACAAAAATGTTTCAGGTGCCAAAGATCAACTATCACCAATGTGTATGAAGTGTGCTTGGTCAGTATGTGGCAGCTTTGAAAAGGAAATTCATCTCAAGGACATAATAAGATTCAGACAAAGCCTTTGCACTAACATGTTCTTCAAAAAATATTTTGATAAGTGAAAAATCAAGCAATAGCAACATTCAACAATAGTAAATTAAACTGTGTTGTATCAACATGATGAAATAATGTTTATCATTCCAATAGCAAGGGGACTAGTATGGGATATGCAATTAAGGCAAAGGGAAACATTGCACATAGAACTCATCTACAGCCAAATTAAATTAAACATGGCTAGAAAAGGTCTAGAAGGAACAACTGCAAGTTGTTGCCTCTGCTATAGGTAATTTTCACCTTCTTAACTTCCTAATGTTTTTGATCCATTGTTTTATGGTCTTGGGTATAAAATTCAGGGCTTTCTACATGCTAAGCAAGCACTCTGTGACTGATCTACATCTCCAAACTTCATTTTTATAAATTCATAGAGACTATAATTTTTTCCAAGACAGGGTTTCTTTGTGTAACAGCCTTGGCTGTCCTAGAACTAGTTCTGTAGACCATGTTGGCCTCAAACTCAGAGAACCACGTGCCTCTGCCTCTCAAGTACTGGGATTAAAGGCATATACCACCATGCTGGATGAGACTATAAATTTTTTATAATAAGTGTTTTTTTTTCTCAGTATCCATGGGGGATTAGGGCCAGGACTACCCTATAAGTGTTAAAAGTCCCTTATGTAAAATGGTAAAGCATTTACATAAAACATAGGCTTTACATCTGTCTGTATATGCCAAACCATCTCTAACTCATTTCTAATACTGTTGCTGGTTTAAATTGAAAATGTTCCCCACAGGCTCATATTTTGAACATTGGTTCCCCAGGTGGTGGTACTATACTTGGGGACTGTGACACTTTTAATAGGTGACACCTAGCTGGTAGTTGGCTATGGGTATATCATTGAAGGCTATAGTGTGTTTCCCGGTTCCAGGATCAAATTGTGTACTTCCTGGCCTGTCTTTCTACCTCCCAGGGAATAGCGACTAAGGGTGCTGTGTAGGAGGGTTACCTTGTTGGAAGGAGAGCCTTCTTCATATTGGCAGGTCCATGCAGAAACAAAGAGATCTATAACAATTTACTTATAATATACATATGTGATAAAGAAATAGTGTTTGGAATGTAAATATAATTTGTGTAAGTTGTGAAAAATCAATAATAAACACAGAAAACCTTACAAAATGGACAAGTACCTTATCAAAGATCAAAGAAGCCAATAAATACATGAAAACAGGCCCTATATTATAAGTTATCAGAAAATACAAGTGAGACCATGTGAGATACTGCTAGACACCCACTAAAATACCTGAAGTTCAAAATTAATAAGAGTGAGCTAACACAGATAGGAAAGAGCAGTCAGTAACCTCTCTTCCATTGCATATAGGAGAAGCATATATTGCATACTGCATATAGAAAAACCAGTGGACAGTCCCTTCAGACTCTGTCCATATGTAATGTTATCACCATGGAAATTCACTTTGACATGTTTAAGTTCAACTGTAGGCACAAAGAAAGTTGAAATCAATCATTCTGAGTGAGATAACCCAGATCAAGAAAGACAAACATGGTATGTTCGCACTCACAAATGGATATTAACTGTAAAATAAAGGATAGCCATGCTACAGTCCACAGACCCAGAGAGGCTAGAAAACAAGGAGGGTTCATGGTGGTGGGGCACCCAGATCTCCCTGGGAAGTGGAATAGAAGAAATTTCATGAGTGAATTGAGGGTTGGTTAGGATGGGAACATGAATGATCAGCTTGAGGGGTGTGGCACTGTGGGAGAGAGTACTGAAACAGACTACTGGAAAGGGGTCAGATAAAAATCTGGTGCAAGAGAATCTCCCAGGAATCCTCAAGGAAGACCCCAATTTAGCAATAGTGGATAAGTAGCCTGAACTGACAATCTCCTGTGACGAGCAATTTCCATCAGAGAGGCTTCATCCAGCAACTGGTGGAAACAGATGCAGACCCACAGCCAAGCATTAGGCAGAGTTCTGGGAATCCTACAGAAAAGGCGGAGGAAGGATTGTAGGAGCCAGAGGGATCAAGGACATCGCAAGAAAACTCACAATATTAACTAACCTGGGCTCATAGGGACTCATAGAAATTGAACCAACAACCTGCATGGGACTGACCTAGCCACTCTGCATATTTGTTACAGTTGTATGGTTTGATCCTTTTGTGGGACTGCTAACAGTGAAAACAGAGGCTCTCTCTCTGACTCTTTTATAGGTTCTTGGGACCCTGATCCTCATACTGGGTTGCTTTGTTCAGCCTTAATACATGAAGGAGGAGGGTGCTTAGTCTTATTGCAACTTGCTATGCCATGTTTTATTAATACTTATGTGAGACCTGCCCTTTCATAAACAGAAACAGAGGAGGAGTGGAACGGGTAGTGGGTACTGTGAGGGGATGGAGGAGAGGGACTGGGAAGAGAGGAGGGAGGGGAAACTGCAGTCAGGCTATAAAACAAACAAACAAACAAACAAGATAATATTGACATAAATTTCAATTGACAATAACCCAAAGTAAACGCAACTCAAATGTTCATCAATGGCAGAATATGTAACTTGTTTCATCAAAAGTAAACTAGCATATTTTTAGAAAAAAGAAAATTAACTATTGATTCAATAACATGGATACATACCATGACTTGATGAAATTCTAACATTTTAATACTGTGTTATTACATTTAAATGAAGTTCAAAAACAGGTAAAATTCGGGAGGTAGAGGCAGGTGGATCTTTTTGAGTTTGAGGCTATCCTGGTCTACAGAGCGAGTTCCAGGACAGACAGGGCTTCACAGAGAAACCCTGTCTTCAAACAGATAAACAAAAAACAAAGCAAAACAAAACAGGCAAAAATCACCCAAGGTGGTTCAGCCCAGAAGGTGACTACTTTTAGGAGGAGATAGAGTGAGCTTTGAGTTGAACTGGGATTGAGAAGTTGCCTGGGATATTGTACTTTTATTGCTAAAATCAAGTAGTTCTGAGCAGACTGGGATGGTTTGTCATCCTAGGAAGGGACTTTTTACTGGAAAGGGACAAAAAAAAGCCTTCTGAGGGGTCAGAAACATCCAGGATCTTGTTGTAGGTGGTATTTCTGAGTGAACCCACATGTTACATTTTACCCAATATACTTAAGATTTATGTAATTATGTAATTCATACTTTAATTAGAAGTCTTTAAAAATAGCTATTTGAGCTGAGTGTGGTGACAAATGCCTGAAATCCCAACATTCAGGAGGCCAAAGTAGGAAGATCATGAGTTTAAGGCTAGCCTGAGATAAATAGTAATACCTTGTCCAAACCAAACCAAACCAATCAACCAGCCAACTAAACAAACAAAAAAGCAAATCCAAAACCAAACAATCACAACACTTGGCATTGTACAGAGATTTAAAAAAGTCTTGTTGAATAGGGTCATGGGAACAATTTTGGTGGCTAACAAACTGAAGGGTCTGCTTTTTTTAAGGTTTGACCGTCTTGTTTGCCAGATGATGAGACTTCGATCTGAAAAGAGTGGAACAAAGTGGTGAGTAGCAATGGAAAGACAGCTGCACCAAACAAGCTTGTATTATTCTGAACCAGACCTACAGAGACTTTGCAAACAGTATCTCTGAGCCACGGGCAGTGGATGCAGGTATTAGAAAAGACTTCAAAGCACGTTTTAGATATTCCAAAGGAGCACAGGGTGGATTAGAGAAAACGGCTCATCTTGGATCATGGTAAAGATCCTAAAGTAAGGCTTTAGTGGGATGATTTAGAAATTTCCGGGAGAATACTTGATATTATGGAGTCACTGAGAATTCTGTTAATCAAGTATTCCCTAACTGGCTTTCTTCTTTGACCTGGTGATTTTATTTCTTTTTAAATCTCAGAAGTGAAATGGACTTAGAATATATGTACTTAGTGAGATATTCAACAATGACTCTCAGTATAACACTGAACATCTTGACTGCAACAACAACAAAAAAAAGATAATGCTAACTGGGTTTGCCTGAAAACTAATAGATAAATTTTCATGGACCAATAAGGTTTTCTTTTTGGCTCTGTCCCATGTAGAAATTTTATTAACAACTAAAACTAAAGTTCTGTCAATTAAAACTGAGGATGATGTGTACTTGGGATGATTGTAGTATGAGAAAGAATCAGAATCAGGAGGCTAGAGAGCTGGCTCAGCAGTTGAAGTCTTTCCAGAGGACCAAGGTTTGGTTTCCAGTGCTCATAACTATATGGATTGCAGGGAATCGAAAACTTGCCTTTGGTTTCTGCAGGCACCAGCATGCATGTAGTGTGCACACGTACATGTATGCAAAAACACATACATTAAATAAAAATAAACAAATATGACTCTTTTTTAAAATCAGGATCAAGCTGGTAGACTAGAGTAATGGATTTAATCTAGGATAATATTTAGTGGGTTAAATTAAATGTTCTGTTCTTATAAACTAAAATCTAACCACAGAGTTTATAGTTTATATAAAGATTAATACACTTCAATATGAGGGCAATCGGCAGATGGGAAATAGGACTAGGGATGTTTAGACTAGAGACACAACAATTTAGGAGGACGATCTTTGAGGAATTGAATAGAAATAATTTATATGCAGGAAAGTTACAAGAAGATAAATTGAAAGAACATTCTTAGGGGACTTTTGTCCTAAAACAACCTATTTTTTTTTTCTGAAGGAATGAGTCTTCTGTCATTGTGTGGTAAGGTAGATAATCCTTTGTTGTTGTTGTTTTTCCCTTACTTTAAATAGTGATGTTTCAAGTTTATTTCAAGAACCTATGACATATGCTTGACAGAAATCTAGCTGTTCCCGACTCCTGCAGCTCTGCCTTCCCCAGTGTGAGGGACTGTATCCCCTAAAACTGTGCCTCCCAAATAAACTCTTCCTTCCTCTCTCAAAAAACCTTAATTATAGCCGGGCAGTGGTAGTGCACACCTTTAATCTCAGCACTTAGGAGACAGAGGCAGGCTGTGAGTTAAGTCCAGCCTGGTCTACAAGAGCTAGTTTCAGGACAGGCTCCAAAACTACAGAGAAACTCTTGAGAAAGAAAAACCAAACCAAACCAAACCAAACCAAACCAAACCAAACCAAAAGCCTTAATTATTGAATTAGTGTGTGTATGGTGGGAGCACATGACAAGGCACTCACGTGGAGGTCAGAGGATACCTCGTGGGAGTGCGTGGTTTCCTGAGATCGAATTCAAGTCCTTAGGCTTGGTGGCAGATACTTTTACCCACTGATCCACCTTACTGGCCTCAGAAATTTATTTTTATCTCGCTCTGTGGCCTGTTGTCATATACAAACCGAGAGTAAATTTACTTCCTAACAGACAGGAAATGTTTAGGAATCTTGCCTTCCACAGAAGTCTAGATAATATTTAGAAAGGAGAGTTGACTCAGTTGGAAAAATTATGTCTACTAGAAGTGGCCCTGATTTCATACTGAACAAGTGTGCACTTTGTATCTTTTTGTATTATTCTTCCACATGAAGGACCAAACTCTTCTGACAGCTGCCCAAGACAACGCTACACTGATTTCTAATTTTCTGCTGAACACTGGTTTGCTAAAGACAAATAAATCATATACATAGTGGTAATATGGAATTTTCTTCTTTGTTATTTTCTGCATATTACAATTTCAATACCTTGCTCCGTGATCTAAAGATTGCTGTTAAATCCTTCCTTTTTTCTTTATCTTTTTATTTTTGTGTCTGACATTACTGCAGTTTGATTAGAGAAAGTGGTCTTTAATATTTATAGTTCCAAAAATTAAGAGGTTTTATGGCCTAATAAATACTTTTAAAACATGATGCATAAGCTGGTTCTGTAATTTTTTTCTTTCACATATCTTTCTTTGCATATAGAAAGTATTCAATAATTACAATGTTTGGCTCACTACTGTGCAAATGCCAGGAAAGGTTAAAGCCCTGTGTAGACAAACCCTCTTTCATGGTCTGTCTTGACGTCCAGACTTCAATTCTGTTTCAACTGGGGGCCTCTCATTTTCTCTTTTTGAGTAACACATGGGCAGGCCTAGGACTTGTCTCATGCTTACTTTTAACTTAGTCTTCTCTTGCCTCCTTTTTCTTCTTAAACTTGGCCTTGTTAAGCCTGAAAAAGCCTTTCAGCACGTTTTGTTTTGTTTTCATTCATGAGGTCCATGAAGAATGATTTAGGAGTCATTTTATCAGACCGAGTGGGTGACTTACTTGCCCCTTTTTCACTAATCCACAATACAAAGGACGGCCTAGAAATTAGTATGTCAAGTGTCTTAATTTTGTTTTTGTTTGGTTATTGTTTTGTTTGTTGAGACAGGGTTTCTCTGTGTAACAGCCCTGACTGTCCTGGAACTCAAGAGTTCCATCTGCCTCTGCCTTCTGAGGGTTAGGATTAAAGACGTGTGCCACCACCTCCCAGCTTAATTATTTTTCTATTGCTGTGATAAGACACTATAACCAAGGTAACTTATAAAAGAAAATGTTTGATTTGGGTTTATGATTTTAGAGAATTAGAGTCCTTGAAGGTGGAGCAAAGGCATGGTGGTAGGAACAGTTGAGAGCTTACATCTAGATATGCATGAAAGAGGCAGAGAGAGGAAGGGTGAGAGAGTGAGGAAGCTAGAGAGATAGAGATAGAGACAAACAGACAGACCGATAAATAGAGGGCAGGAGAGAGGGAGAGAGAGGAGAGTCGGAATAGCAGGAGTCTTTTGAAACCTCAAATTACCTCATTTCACCCCCAGTGAAACACTTCCTCCAACAAGCCCGCCAATCTTTCTTCCAGCAAACATATGAGCCTATGGGGTGATTTCGTTCAAACCACTACACAGGGTCTCAGTTCTTTTCCATATAACTTCTTTGTTACAAATGTGAGTAGCTAAGCCTCGATGATTTTGGCACCAAACAGATCCCATTATTTAAAATTTTAGTTGTGCCAACTCTGAGAAATTTCATGGTTGGCAGGAGAAGTCATACTGTGGAGGCACATCCATTCCATAGCTCCTCTCTAGTGCACCTCAAAACTTCTGTGGGTAACAAACAGTACAGCCATTACTTCTCAAGGGTCCCCAGAAACAAGGTCTCATGATGCCTCTGATGTGCCTCTGATCGGGCTCTGATCTGAAAGACTTTGGCAAAGGGCATGCACAAAACAAAACTGTCCCATGTGATAGTACTGCCAAGACACTTTTGGTTGCTTGGCTTTTCTTGTCCACTAACGGTCATTCCTTTGTTTGTTAGGTTTTGATATAGTGTCTTACTATATAGCCTAGGCTGGCTCTCCACTTGCCCTCAGCCTCCCAATGCTGGGATTACAGACGTGCCTCATCATGCTCGGCTAGTCATTTCAATTTTGACTCCAGTGTTAGACAAGTATGAAAACGATACAGCTAGCAGCAAGATATTTTTATGTTTCAGCATCAATATAGTCATGCTAATACTTGAACAAAGAAACAAACAAAAACCTGTTGAAAGGTTTGGAAGGGTCCCTGACCTGGTGGCTTGTGAGGAATTAAAAATTTATATTCTGAGAAGTAGCCGTGAATCTCATATAAAATTGCATCCATGATATGACTTTGTCATTCCATGTCTGATATCAGAATGCAGATAGTGCAGTCTGTAACCACACTAAGTTTAGGGACCTGGTTCCCTCCTAGTGTCCTTCCAGTTCTGTAAACATCCCTTTAGATATTTTTGAGTTAAATTTAAACAAAAATGAATTAACCTTGTTCAGCAGTTACATATTAGCCTATATTGACTGAATGATTAAACTGTGTCTTGGTGAATTTTATCTATTTAAAAAAAAGAAAGAAAGAAAGAAAGAAAGAAAGAAAGAAAGAAAGAAAGAAAGAAAGAAAGAAAGAAAGAAAGAAAGAAAGAAAGAAAGAAACTAGTAGGAAGTAAAATTGCCAGGCATCCTGGTTTAAACAAAGCTGTTGAAAGACTCTGTAATGCCATCTAGTGGTGAAAAAGCTCCTCGTCCGTCTAGCGCAATCTCCTTGGAGGTTTCCCGACCTGCAGTTAGGACTATGTCCCAGGAAGGTTACAGGGTTCTTGAAGGAATGGAAGACAGACACGATGGAGGGTATGTTTTTCCCTCTCCAACACCTGCCTGGCTGGGGTTCTTTGCACTTGGCATAACAACAGAGGAAGCCTTCTTTGTGGTTTTACAAACAAGCATATCCTGAAAAACTGTGGTGTTCTTGGCTGCGCTGTTGTTCGGGGACTAGCAATTTAGGCTGTGGGATATTTCCATTAGAACAATGCAGAAAAGTCACGGTTTAATTACTGTAAGCGCTGGGAACACACAGCCACATAAGCCCTGGATTTTCAACTTCCTCTTGATTCTTGGTCCTGCCACCATCTTTGGCAGCTCCCGCTGTAAACAGTTTGTGGTTCCAGGGAGTATCCGTGTGACACAGCTGTACTTGGATTTGTAGGAGGGGAGCCCCAGACTCCAGAGTCTGTCTCTAATAGTGGTGACCACTGGCCCTTTCACCCATGCCGACTTTATTACCAAACAAGACACAGTGTAGAGATCTAAGGTCCACTGGCCAGCTGGATGACTCCTTGGCTCAGTTCACTTCCATTTCTGTAATTTTTTTACCCTCCTCTCCCCTCTGCCTTTCCAGTTATCTGAACAAGGCCTGCTAGTTTATTGTAGCCTTTTTTTTTTTACCTTCCCCAAATATATGAACACACACACAATATATTCTCTCTCTCCCTCCCTCCCCTGCCCTCTCTCTCTCTCTCTCTCTCTCTCTCTCTCTCTCTCTCTCTCTCTCTCACACACACACACACACACACACACACACACACACACACACACTTAAGGGATCTGGCCTAGATCACTGTTACAAAGTGGCACTTGAGGAAATGAGAGTTGGGGTGGGCAGCTTAAGTTAAACACTGACAGATGCCATGGCTGGCTTGGCAGATAGGCTGAGCTGACTCTGGGCTATTTGGTATAAATTGAAAGATGAGGTACATATCCTTTCAATCCATCCCATAATAGCTCCCCATTTTGTTCATAAAACTCACACATAAGTAAAAACAGGATTTTCTAACCAGAAATGAGGATGTATGCCTGATGGATTGTCAGAAAAACAGGGCAGAGCTGTTCAGTCAAATCAAGGATGAATGGTGACTCAGAGGTCTCAGCTTTTTTTGGATGAGATCAGGAACAGAGGCTGCTTGTTTGGAATGCTATTGAGAAGGATTCTGTAGCTATATTTGACCTCCAGGAGAGGAATAGGTGGGTATGTGGTTGGCTTTATGATCTTCCACAACACTTGATCATTTGTAGACAATGTTGGAGCGCTTGTGTAGAGTCTAGGCTAGATGACTTACAATAACCTAAATCATATACAAATAGCTATGCTTTACTGCTTAGGGAAAGGCAAAAAGGATAAAAAGTATGCCTACAGTTAATACAGACACTTTTAGATTGTTTTTAGGTAGTTTCTCACTATGTTGCATAGACTAGTTTAGAATTCCCGAGTTTCAGAAGCGCTTCTGCCTCAACCTCCAAAGTAACTAAGACTACAAGTGAGAACCACAGATTAATATGCATCTGTGATTGGTAGAATCTAGAGTTATGGAGTTCATTAATATAGAAAGTTGGCAGTATTAGGAACATCTGAGACAGTTAACAAAACACTATTGTTATTATTATGCCATAGAATTGCACTGTTGGCTTTGTACTCAAATTGTTTCTTGGAGAGCTGATAGTGAAATGCTCTCACTGTTAACATTTTGGCCTAGGAGGTTAGCTGTCTATCACATGGCTCTAAAAGAATGGAGTCACAAGATAGGCTAGTATTTTAATGATTCCTTCTTCCTTTTTTAGTGACAAACATTCAGTGTACCTAGCACTGAGTTTAACAAGGACATATTCATACTTCGACACAATGTTCTTTGATCACATTCACCCCCATCATATTTCCACTTATTACTTAGCTAAAGTTCACATATCATTAAAAAAAAGTTCACGGTCAGGTGTGGTGGTGCTCAACTTTAATTCCAGCACTTGGGAGGCAGAGGGAGGCGGATCTCTGTGAGTTCCAGACCAACCTGGTCTACAAAGTAAATTTCAGGACAGCCAAGGCTGTTACACAGAGAAACCCTGTCTAGAAAAACCACACACACAAAGAAAACTGTTCATATATATAGCATGAAGTTCAACATGTTAACTATTGTTTCTTTTGAGAAAACGCCTCACTATGTAGGGCAGAACTGTTTCAGACTTGCCAGCTTCCTGCCTCACCTTCCCAAGTGCCAAAGCTACAGGCACGCATCACAGTGTCTGGGCACTTTACTCATTTCAAACTATACAATTCGATGGGTTAAAGTACATTCAAAAAGCTATGAAAACGTCATCAATACCTCATTCTAGAGTCTGTCATCCCCAAAGGAACTTCATCCCAACAATACACACTCTGAATTCTCTCCTATTCTTAGATCTTGTCAACCACTAATTCTCTTTTTGTCTCTGTTCATTTGCCTGCTGAGACCATTTCCTATAAATAGAATCACGCTTGCCCTCTGGTGTCTGGCTTATTTTATGGATCATGTTTTCAAGGTTTATCTGTGTGGATGTGAATCAGTATTTTTTCCCCTGTTACAGCTGACTAATAAATAGTTTGTGGTTTGGACACAACACATTTTATTTAGCCATCCATCAGTTGATGGACATTGGGGCTGTTCCCACCCTTTGGCTATGATAAGTAGCACTGTTAGGAATATTTACTATAACACTATTTTAAAGTCTTGTTTTCAATTCTCCTGGGTTAGGCAAGGTGAGGGATTTTCCCTCCAGTGTTAGTAGAAAAGGATCTATTTGAAACTGAATTTTTTCTCAGGCTAAGAAGAGGCCTGTGGGTGATAGTCAGATGAGTCCTAGGAGTAGCAAAAATTCAAGGGCAAAGTTTTTAGACTCCAAGGGCAAAGGTCTCTGGAAAAAAGTATGACAAGAAAGGGAGAAGATGCTGCTAGAAAAGAATACTGAGAACTTTGTTCTTCATGAATAGAAAAACAATGGAGTTTTTCCTGAATTTATAAACTTGTTGGTGATATTTTTTCTGTTTTTTTTAAATACTTTTTTTTTCTGTTTTTTAGGTCCAGTGGGGATGAAAAGATGTGTTAGGGGAGGGCCAAGGAAAAGTGATAATAGTTCAGGTTTGGGCTGTTGTATTGAGTGTTGGGAAGAGATGTTGTTTGGGTAGGAAGAAGAGAAACTTGCAAGCTCCATGTCAAATACAAAATGAAAAAGCAGATGAAGAATTTTGCATAATGAATAAAAAAAGAGGCTCAATTATTACCAAAACTCCACATGCATTTCTGTAGTGATGGGGTTTTTTCTAAAGCATTTCCTACTTCTAAGAATATGAGGATGAAGGAATCAGGCAGACAAGGAGCATGTACTGCCATTTTAGAAATGAGAGAAGCCAGGATCTCGCAGTACAACGGTAGCATGTCTGCCTCCAGAAATGAGAAAATCCAAGCCCAGCACAACACTTGGTGACGGTAGATGTAAGGTGTGTCTGTCAAGTAAACGTGGCAGAGCCACAGAAATCAAAGAGTGTCAGAACCTGGAGGGTCTTATGTCAAAGCAGAGTAGGACAAGTCTAAGGCTTAAATTCAAGGCCATTGGTCAGTGAATAAAAGACTTAAATCAGTACTCTGGTCCTTGTCCCCATAGAGACTGTCATCGCAACATGAAAGAGTTGGTAGTGAAAGTGGTCTTATCTGTCTCTACCACTGAGCCAAAAGACTAGGGCAGGAGGTTGTGTGTGATTCATCTCCAAATCCACAGCTGAAGCACAGTGTTGAACCTGTTGAATGTTTGAATGAGAACCAGAAACGCCCAATTTTTCTTGGGACTCTGTCTCTTCTCATTCTGCTACAACTTTCAGTGCGAGATCCTAGATTCAAGCACAGTTTTTATGTTCCATGGAGCTCTGGCCTATGCCTTGATGTCTACATACATCAACACAAGTGACCCTAGATGTATCAGAAGGGTACTCTGAACTTGTCAAGACCCAAGGGATAACTCACATCTATTGTTAATATGGAAGTGTCTAGAACTCAAAGGGAAAAGAGTTTACCTGAGTCTAGAGCAGTGGTTCTCAACCTGTGGGTCGTGACCCCACTGGGGTCACATATCAGTTATGTACATTATTATTCATAACAGTAGCGAAATTACAGTTATGAAATACCAATCAAATACTTTTATGGTTGGAGGTCACCACAATATGAGGAACTGTATTAAAGGGTCTCGGCATTAGGAAGTCTGAGAACCACACTTGCCTAGAGCTTAAGGCTCATCTAGCAACATTTTAATGCCTTTTGTGAGAGGTATGGTGGTTGTTGTGCTCACAGACAAGCCCTAGGGGAACCAGGAATGTTACAGGGTTACACATAACCCGTTTTTCACCCATAAAAGTGGGAGCAGAGATGACTGGCGACTTTTGCACTATCTGTGTGGCCAAGATATGAGCTCGTCAATGAATAAGATCTGTCTTTCTGGGAGATGTCACATGTACTTTACAAAGAGTACCTATCAATGTAGTCATGTCTTAATTTTTCTTGTGCACACGGGATTGAGTTATTTATCAACAGGAAGTTATTCACCAAATTTTACTCTGTTTAAAAACTCAAATGCCTGAAAAATTATTTGTGTTCATATTACCAAAGTGTGAACCAACACTGGCTACTTAGTCATGCTGAACCGAACTACTGCTTCGCTTCCCTGTGACAGAATTGCTCGCCTGTGGCTGTGGTGGTAGTAGAGATCCCCACAGACTTTAGAATGCATCTTGTACACTAGGAAGTTCCTTCTTTTGCTGTTTCCCAGTTTCCAGATGGAAATATTCTTGCCTTGAGGGACTATATGCCTCAGGATGGACTTGTGAGCAAGAAGGCAGAGCAGAAGGACAACCTTGGGAAGCTCAGCTCTATGCAGTGTCAGATGGTGCCTTTGAGATCAACCCTGCACTCTTCCTAATGCCTGCTTTCCAGTCTCCACATGTACCAGTCAGGTTTGCTAAGGGGGCAGAGCAGAGTCAATGGTGTGTGTGTGTGTGTGTGTGTGTGTGTGTGTGTGTGTGTGTATGTGTGTGCGCACATGAGAGAGAGAGAGAGAGAGAGAGAGAGAGAGAGAGAGAGAGAGAGAGAGAGAGAGTCACTTTGTAGCCTAGACTGGCCTCCAACTTGTGTAATGCTCCTCCTGCCTTTGCCGCCTGAGTACTGGGATTACTGGCACATGCTCCCATGTGTGGTTATTCCCCAACTATAACATTATTTTCATTGCTACTTCATAGCTGTAATTTTGCTACTGTATGAAGCATAATATAAATATCTGGATTTTCTGATTGCTTTAGGTGATTCCTGTGAAAGGGCCACTCAATCCCCAAAAGGGTCGCGGCCCACAGGTTGAGAACTACTGAGCTGTGAGCTATGAATGGATATCTCCTGCCACCCCTCATTCTACCAAGGCCCACACTCACCTGCACTAGGTCAGGTGTGAGTCGTTTGGCCTGCAGCCATTTCTGGAACCTCCCCGTTTTTCGCAGGATGCGCTCAATGCTGCAGGTTTTCGGAGCCGACGCAGAGGCACATATTTTCCTGTCAGAGATCTCGCTTTGGTACTTGCTGACCAATCGAGAGACCTCCACAGGGCGCCAGGTTTTAGAATCATCTGAGTAATTTGCAGCATAAGAAGTCAAGTCCTGAGGAGGTGGTCTCAGGTGGGAAGTCATCAAGTTGTCAAAGCTGTGGGAAGCATAGGATAAGCCTGTGAGGCAGAGGTGAGCCAGGGAGACGGGGCAGCAGCCTGTTGGAACATTTCTTTCCCTTTAATTTGTTCCAAACTCCTTTTCCAAGAGGATTATCTGGTTTTGGCCAACCTCAGAAGTGTACATGTGATGTCAAAAGAGGTCACACAAAAACTACCCTCTTCTCCCAATGTATAGAAGGGACAACTATGGCTTTTTGAACTTCAACCCCATTTAAAGACAATAGCTTTACACTTCTGTTTCTTTTCATGCCCCACTCTCACCTTACACATGTGGAAATTGAGGCTGACAGAGTCTAATTATCTTGCTCAAAATGGAATACAATGTTGACAGCCAGAGGTATAAAGCACCAAGTCTATCCTTTACCTACTCTGCTTGTCCAAACCACCCATTCTTTGACCAATGCCTGGGTTCTGGAAATACAGTTCTCCAAGAGGCTCTTGGGCTTGAACTTGAGAGACCACTCCACCCCCATATCCAACACCAAGGAGCCCCATCGACATTGACTTAAGCCATCAGCACCAAGCAAATTTCAGGCATCCATGGCAGCTTCTTGTCCATCAAGTCTGAAGCCATCTGGCTCCAGCAGGTGTGTGACAGTGTACTGTGGCGCAGTCAGCTTTTAACCCGCCTTAGGGGAGAGGCACTGGCCTCTTGTCATCTGCTGGTTTTCTAGGCTCCATGGTTACACTTTCTAGCAGAGTCACCTCTCCAGCTGTGCGCTGACATTTCCATTAGGGAAGAATGTTGAATCTGCTTTTGATTTATGTCTGAAAAAAATTACTCAGAAAAAGTTTGCATTCATTGTAATTAACTGAAGGTCATATTGCAAGTGAAAGTCAGACTATATCAAATACTGAACTTAAAAGGGTGTTTTCCATTCTTGTTATTGAGCACTATCGGGCAGTCATTGGTAATGAGTTTTAGTTAGTATATTCTCAATGAATAAGCATTTTGATGAGTTCAAAACTGTATATTGTTTTGTTTTCTTACTCATAGAATTCATTGTTGTTTGAAGAGATTACAAGTTTTCCACTGATTGCTTGTTAATTGCAGTGCTGGGGAGGAATCTCAGGACCTTGCGTGTTGCTACCAAAATGTGCTACAACTGAACCACACTATCAGTTCATTCCTAGTATTTTGATAGCCAGGCAAACCACAGAAAAAGTTTAAGGGCAAAAGGTCAAGGTCAAGAAACAATAGCCGGAGATCCCAGGTTTCCGAGTCCCTTCTGTATTAGAGCGCCAGTCTCTTATTGTTGAGAAAGAGATGCCAGCAAGCTGCTCCTGCAGTATAACAATGCAAACAGCAATGGATGCAGGTCCAGGAGGTTCTGTTTAAGAATCTTGCCACAGGGATATTGAAGAAGAAGAACTTGAAAAGTGTCATCCCAATGGAAGTTTGAAGACAACTGCGGAGAACCACTTTCCCCTCTAAGAAGGATTAGAAAAGGCTCAGGGCCTAGAGACAGTCCTGCTTTCATTGGCTTCTCCTACTCATGAAGTTCCAACCCCACAAAGGTCCTGGAACTTAGGATTTCCAATTAGAAACAGTAACTTAAATTTATGAAGCGTTTAAATATGTCATCTTCTGTTTTAAACTATGTGTATCAATTCATTTAATCTTTTTGTATTACACCCAGGGTATCAAACATACTAGGCAAATGCTCTACCATTAAACCACATCCCTAACACATAATCTGTTGTAGGAGGCTGCTTGTTCATTTCCCGGTCATTCAGACTCCCAAAATAACCACGCAGAAGCTATATTATTTGAAACAGTGCTTGGTCAATGACTCTGGAGTATTCCTAGCTAGCTCTTACATATTAAATTAACCCATTTTTATTATTTTATATTTTACCACGAGGCTCATGGCCTACAGACAAGGTTCCCGCTGGCAGCTCATGTCTCCTCTGGTGACTCCATGGCTTCTCCCTGACTCCACCTTTTTTCCTCCCAGTATTCAGCTTAGTCTTCCCTGCCTAGCTCTATTCTCTCCTATCACAGACTCAAGCAGTTTCTTTTTTTAACCAATGGCATTCACAGCATACAGAGGGAAATCCCACATCACCATAATCCTTTCAATATACCTATGACACTGTTATCATTACGAATTGTGCAGATGAGGACACCGAGGCATCGGATGGCTACATAATGTTTCCAAAATATTTGACCAGGAATTGGAAGAAGTAGCATCAAGGCTGCAGAGCTTGCAGTCCTCACAATGTTGCAATTATTTATTCCTATATAGTCCATTTTATGAGTTAGCTCATGTGAGCAGGTCAATAATATTATTAAAGGCCAGAACTGGCAAGTCCTGAAAGCTTACCCCCATTTCCATCTTGTTTTGAGGATGAAAAGCTGAAGACAGAATATATGTGGCTTCTCTGAAGAAACACAATTACTCATAAGGGAGGCAGCTCCTAGGGATTCCTTCAGCCAATTGGTAGAGTTGAGGGGAGAGAGACTTCCTACTCTGTGGGGCCAAGGTTATTGTTCTTTTTCTCTGCTTTCATTTTCTGAGGAGGCTTGATGAGATGACAGCGTGTCATCGTAGGTGATCTGCAAGTTCAGTGATGGCCGAAGGGATTTCATAATGAATTTGAGGAAAAACAGACAGGTTCTCTCCCATTCAAAATGGTGTGACACTTAGTGCTGCAAAGGGGAAGTGTGTATCTCACAGTATCAACTGCCTACTTCACAGACTAGAAGAGTGTTGGTGAAAATGTGCCCTGCTCTTCATTCATTAAAATGCCACTATTCTGGAGTTGGGAAAACAAAACAAAACAACATAAGACCCAGGCACCTTTGTACTCTTTCTTTTGAATGGAGATCAAAGGTATGATTGAGGTAAGGCTGGCTGAGTTTCTTCCTGCAGGAAGGGCAGATCAGCAGGGCCATACTTCCTCAGAACTGGAGAAAATCAAGGTGAGTAGGCCAGACATGTGGTTGGTAGTGGTGGTGGTGCTACGGAAGACGGAACTAGAATTGGTATGAAGTATTCTCTTTTACTGTATTGCACATACATTTTAAAATATTTCTTATCTCTTTTCATGCCCCAGATCTATGCTGAACCCTAAAAACACCCATCTTCTTTCTAAAACTCTCAGGATACAGTCATGGTCTTTAGCACAGTCCACAGTGATCTTTCAAGGCTCATCACCTGCTGTGCTTTCATTCTCCTTACAAATTTCCTTTGGTCTCACTAAGCTACTGGGTACCCTTGGATAACTACATCCTTTCAGGTTTCTGACATGCCCTTCCCTTTGTCTGAAACTCTTTCCTCCTGTTTCTTCTCTGGATGGCACCTACACAACATTTTAAATCCTTGATAGGTACCATTCCTGATCTTTATTTGTTTTGCTTCTATTTGAGATGGCTTCCTTTCTATATGTTCCCATGACACTCTGCATTGGACATTTTATATATTGTGCTTTAAATATTACTTTGTTTTTCTGTTTCCTCAATAACAATATCCTCATGGGAAAATATTTCAACTTTATAACTCAAGAGTTTAGCAGAGTGCTTCCTACCAAGTTGGTACTCAATACCTTGTAGTTGGATGAATGAATCTTTGGATGTATAGATGGACCAGGGTGGATATTTGGATGAGAGGAGAAAGATGTTCAAAGGACAGGATTATAGAATGCACAAAATGATGGTGGTGTAGAGAAGAATGCATGGAGGACTGCCTGGATGAATGGACAGTGGATGAATTGGCACATGGATGAATGGATCATATAGGTCCCAGAGTTGCCAAGACTTCTGAATTGGGGTCAGAAAATAAATTAAGGCAATAATTACTGTTCTCTTTGTTAATAGCCAGTCTTTACTACCATCTTGAGTGGATTTCAAATTACCTGAGAAATACCTCTGGGTATGCCTTGGAGGGGGTTTCTAGAGAGGTTGGATTGAGGTAGGAAGATGCTACGGGAGGTAGCACCACCCTGTGTTCCAGGGCTTCCTACCGAGTCAAAGGGTAAAAAGGAGGAAGCTGACTGAGCATCAGCATACATCTCTTTCTGCTTCTCATCTGCCAATACTATGCAGCCAGCTGCTGAGGTCTCCTGTGGCTACAGAGCTGCCAAGTGTTCTCTGACATTCCTTCCCTGCTATGATGGATTGGATTATTCTCAAACTACAAGGCACAATTAAACCATCCCTCCATTAATATACTGTTTTTATTGTCATGTATTTGGTCACAGAGACAAGAAAAGTAACTACCAACTCTTTTGTGAAGGGGACAAAAAAGGCAAGAAAAAGGGGAAGGCAAAAAACAAAACAAACAAAACCCAACTTGTTTTCTGGAAAGCCCTTCACTAGTCAGTAAGAGGTGTCTGAACATTCTTTAAGGTTTTGAGAGTAAGAATTAAAGATGTTAGCCCAATTACATGTAGTTAGGAGGATGAGATAATGAATAAGCCCAAGATTCCCTAGGAGGGATCCTGGTCATACATGCCTCCCAGAATATTTCTTTCTTCAGTCTCTCTTTTATGTGCCTCTGCACCACACTGAGCCCTTGAAACATTCGGGATCTTTCCAAAGCACTTAGGGTATAGTCATGCTACTTAACACAATTCACTATGACCTTTCCAGGCCCACCATATACTGTTCCCCTTATAAACTTGCTTTGGTCTTATGAAGTCCTTGTGTAAACCCTTGTGTAAACCACATCATTTAGGTCTCTGTCAATATTTCTAAAACACTGCCACTAAGTACCTTTGCACAATATGGACAAATATTAATAGATCTAGTGATTGGAAGCATCACCTCAGCTCCCTGGCACCCCTTTATACAGAGTCTATAACATCTAGTTGGGGGCTTTACCCCAGCCCCCTGGCATCCAGTTTTGAAATGCTGGGCAGAAATCTCCATTCCAAGTTCCCTCCCATGGGAGTTGCCTCAGTCCAAACTCCACCTCTGAAAAAGTCTGCCAAAAGGTAACACCTCCCCAGGGAGGGTCAAGGAAACCCACCAAATGGTGACCCCTCCCCAGGGAAGGTCAAGACCACTCCCACAGGCTATTTAAACTACCCTCCAGAGAATAAACATGCCCTTTCCCTCTCTGGTGGTCATTTCAGCTTTTCTCCCTTCCTTCGTGTTTTTCCAGGACCACCCAGGAGCGCAGACACTCAGTTAAACCTGGGTATATTTTAATTCAGTCTAATTTGGTCTGACTGGGGTTATTTGCATCAGCAGATAAGTTTGTTTAAGAAAATACTTAACATTTGTAATATTAATATATGTAATAACATTATTGATTAGTATTAATATCAAATCAAATATTTGTGAATGTGCAAGAAATGAGCTTTATAGTTAAGAGTACTCATTCAAAGATGTATACATGTATATACATGTAGAATTTCCAAATATTGTTTATAAATGCTTCTTTACATTTAAAAAAGGATATGCTATAGAGATCAATACTTTGCATTGGTATGAATCTTGGTTTATTAATAAAAATTTAAGATCAATTTTGTTATATATATTTCTACTCTTGATTAAGACATTATGCTTGTGCAGCTCATTTAAAAATATAATGTATAATTAAGAAATACAGGTTAAAAATCATCTATAATAGTCAAGCTTATAGCGATGCTAGTTAGGTTTTCTAAATATATAGAGATGTATTTCAGTTAGATAGGTATTCTTCAAATCTTTCAAAGACCTTCAGAATATGGTATTTAAAATGTTTTAAGAACTTAGGACTTTTCATGACAATGAGACACATCTGCTCCTGGCAGTACCAATTACTTCAAGAGGAAGATGGGCATCAAAGAGGCTCCTCATGGAGCTTGTTAGCCATTTGGGCAAGAAACTGCTCTTGCCTGAACTGTTTGACTGGACTTTCAGGAACCACAGAAAAATGACTGCTGAACTTCCCTAAAGGTGAGACAGTTCTTCAGGGTTCCTGCTTCATGAAAGAGTCTGCCAGACATACTGCAGGACACAGAAGAAAGTGACTGACAAACTGCCAATATAGGCGGAACTGTCTTTGAAATTTGCTGCTTCATGGAAAAGTCTGCTGGATACTATGGACCTGTAGGCTGAAGAAGGATGCCTCAATGTTACAGAAGAACTTTGGGTGACTCTCCAGGATGCTAGATGTCTCTTTCAATTCCAGAATTTTGCTTACAATGCACTTTATGTTTGCTTAGGTAATATTATATTTTCTGGAGTCTTTGATGGAGTTAAAGAATAGAGTTATAATTATAGTTTTCTATAGTTATGATAAAAATGAAGTAGATATAAATATTGTAGCTATAATTCTTGCTTGATACAGGTTTTGTTATATGTAATTTTACTGTGTTAAAGTTAAAACCTTCCTTTTTATTTAGACAGAAAAAGAAAGGTGATTTGGGGTTCCTCTCTCTATGCTGTGAATGCCACTGGTTAATAAAGAAACTGCTTTGGCCTATGATTGGGCAGAATAGAGCTAGACAGGAAAATCAAACTGAATGCTGGAAGAAGTGGAGTCAGTGAGACACCATGTGACTGCTTAAGATGTAAGTGTGAGCTAGAAATATGCATAAGCTAATAATAGCTTATGTAATTAATATAGTTTTTGAGTGATTATTTTGCGCAGCTGGGAAATGAACGAGCAGCATCCGACTACATATACATACATAAAATCCTAAAAATTAGTTTTTTTCATCCATATATACCATTTTTAAGAGTTTGTCACAGGGAATTAGTGAGAGGCACAAACTCTTGCTGCAGTAATGTTTGACACATCATTGTTTATAATATTGAAAAGTGAAAAAATTCTGTGTCTCATGCTTGTGGGTTAGTTAAATATATTATAGTTGGTTGCTGTACCAATATCATGAAGCCATTAAAACCAAATTATGGAGAAGAATATTTAATAATGTGAACAAATATTCTTCACATACTATGAAAATCCCTAGAGAGTATTGGATCTTTATACAGGTGGACATGAGCATGCACGCGCGCACGCACGCGTGTGTGTGTGTATGTGTGCGTACATGTGTATTTGGGTGTAGATGCTACCTACTGTTTGTATGTATGTGTGAAGGTCAGAAGTTGATGTCAGGTGTCTTTCTTAATCATTCTTAATCTTAACCATTTTGTTTTTTGAGATAGTCTCTCTCACAAAGAACCTAGGACTCTCTATTTCAGCTAGGCTGGCTGGTCAACGAGCTTCAGGATCTTATCTGTCTCTGCCTTCCCAATACTAAGATTATGTTTTCTTTAAAAAAATTATTTTTTAAATCAATAAAATTTTTATTGTTTTAATTTGAAACATTCTTTTTAAAAAAGATTTATTTATTTACAGATTCAATGCAATGGCCATTTATTTATTATATATACAACATTCCTTCCATGTATACTTGCACACCAGAAAGGGAAACCAGATCTCATTACAGATGGCTGTGAGTCACCATGTGGTTGCTGGGAAATGAACTCAGGACCTCTGGAAGACTGCTGAGCCATCTTGCCAGCTCCAATTTGAAACATTCTTAACGTTTTTTTTTTAAATTAACAAACAATAAAGAGATAATGGTAATGAACAGGAATTAGTCAGCATCCACCCTGGCATATTGGAAGCCATGACAACAGGGTTATCGTCTCTGGAGGCAAATCTTTTATAAACATTGTGAAAACTGCCTTCCTATTTTAGTGAAGAAAGACTGTTTTATTTAATCATAAATTCTACAAAAAGGAACCATAGAAAAGGTGCTTTGACTAATAATAGGATATTTCTGCTTTCTGATATGGGACATTATAATTTAGTGGAAATATTTAATGTAGGATTTATTTTTTTAGTTGTTTTTATTGAGCTATATATTTTTCTCCGCTCCCCTCCCTTCCTCTCCCCTTTCCTTCTACCCTTTCCCATGATCCCCATGTTCCCAATTTACTCAGAAGATCTTCTCTTTTTCTACTTTTCATGTAGATTACATCCATACACATCTCTATTAGATCTTCTTTGTTGTCTAGAGTAGATAGAATTAACATAGTAAAAATGGCAATCTTACCTAAAGCAATTTACAGATTCAATGCAATGCCCATCAAAATCCCAGCAAAAATTCTTTACAGACCTTGAAAGAACAATACTCAACTTCATATGGAAAAACAAAAAACCAAGGCTATCTAAAACAATACTGTACAATAAGGGAACTTCTGGAGGCATCACAATCTCTGACTTCAAACTCTGCTATAGAGCTACAGTACTGAAAACAGTCTGGTATTGGCATAAAAACAGACAGGAGGACCAATGGAACAAAATCAAAGACCCAAATATCAATCTACACACCTATGAATACCTGATTTTTGACAAAGAAGCTAAAAATGTAAAATGGAAAAAAAAGAAAGTGTATTCTACAAATGGTGCTGGCATAACTGGATATCAACATGTAGAAGAATGAAAATAGATCCATATCTATCACCATGCACAAAACTCAAGTCCAAATGGATCAAAGACCTCAAAATAAAGCCGACCACACTGAACATTATAGAAGAGAAAGTGGGAAGTATACTTGAACACATTGACCCAGGAGACCACTTCCTAAATATAACCCCAGTAGCACAGACAATAAGAGCATCAATAAATAAATGGAACCTCCTGAAACTGAGAAGCTTCTGTAAAGCAAAGGACATAGTCAATAAGATAAAATGGCAGCCTACAGAATGGGAAAAGATCTTCACCAACCCCATATCAGACAGAGGTCTGATCTCTAAAATATGCAAGGCATTCAAGAAATTTGTCACCAAACTGATGAATATCTTGCATATCACCATAGAACCTTCATCCGGCGATGGATGGAGATAGAGACAGAGATCCACATTGGAGCACTGGACTGAGCTCCCAAGGTCCAAATGAGGAGCAGAAGGAGGGAGAACATGAGCAAGGAAGTCAGGACCGCAAGGGATGTGTCCACCCACTGAGATGGTGGGACTGATCTAATGGGAGCTCACCAAGGCCAGCTGGACTGGGACTGATGGAGCATGTGATCAAATCAGACTCTCTGAATGTGGCTGACAATGAGGGCTGACTTAGAAGCCAAGGACAATGGTACTGGGTTTTGATTCTACTGCATGGACTGGCTTTGTGGGAGCCTGATTTGTATGGATGCTCACCTTCCTAGACCTGGATGGAGGGGGGAGGGTCTTGGACTTCCCACAGGGCAGGCAGGGAACCCTGACTGCTCTTAGGACTGGAGAGGGAGGGGGAGGGGGAGGGGGAGAGGGGAGTGGGAAGGAAATGGGAGTTGGGGAGGAGGTGGAAATTTTAATAAATAAATAAAAAGAAAAAAAAGAAATTTGTCATCAAAAGATCAAATAATCCAATAAAAATTGGGTACAGACCTAAACAGAGAACTCTCAACAGATGAATCTAAAATATATACTCACTTGTAAGTGGCTTTTAGACATAAAATAAAGAAAAATAGCCTACATTTCACAATTCCAGAGAATCCAGACAACAAAGAAGAACCTAAGAGAGACATAACTTTATTTATTTTTTAACAGGGTATCTGGGGATCTATCTGTTACCACTTACCGGTTCAGGAGTTACAAGCCCATATAGCCATGTCCAGTTTTTGTGTGTGTGCTGGGATCCAAGTTCACAGTAAGCACTTTACCCATGGATCCATCTCTATAGCCCATTTGAGAATGAATTCTATACGATTTTTATTTTGAATTTTTCTTAATATTTCTAAAATAAGTAACTACGGTCCTTATAATAAAAGAAAATTATTTATAAGGTAGTGAGGCAGGGGATGAGCAAGTCCATACCTTTAGGTATTCTTTGTCTCTTTATGTTGAGGTTAAGCATTCTCAGCATAGAGTGCTGTAATCCCACCAGCCTGCCATGTTTGATGTTTTCCTGTGTCTATCTGCATACTTTCTTTTTAGGTACACATGGAATGTCTTGAATTCTAAAGAAAGAGTGTTGCCAGAAAAAGCATCTGGAATTTGACGAAGGAGGGCGGGAGCCTAGAGCTCTTCTTTGGAATCCTGCAGTTCCTTTCTCTCCCAGTTTAAACTACATCCCTATCTTCATTTGCTACTCTCTCAGAGTAATCAGCATGCTTCACTATATTCTTGGTTCTCTGCACCCCACTTCCTAGGTGGGAATTTCTGAGTTCAAATTCAATATCTCTGTATTTATATTACTTCCTTTCATAATTCATCAGTCAACAAAATGAACACAGAACTGAATCCAGATGGCTTTTTTCTGTCCTCTTTATCTGAACTCACCTCTCTTCCGGTTCTTCAGTCCCTAAGAGCAAGCCCAGGTCATCCTGCCTCTGGCTTTCTGTAAGATCCCCTGAAACATGGATTTTATCTCCCAGCTTAGCATCTTCCCCAGTGTCTGCAGCAGAGCAGTCTCAATTAGGGATTGTTCAACTTTGCAACCTTCACAAAGCTTTTAGTCAGCCAGAGAGCAGTTGGCTGCATTCGAAAGGCCCTGCATTTTCATTTTATCACCAGAAAGAAGAAAACAGAAATGAAAAATTCTTAACAGCAAATGTCCACATAAACTCTCTAAAACATCTAAAATTATAAGAGGAAGTTTAATAGATCTAGGGAGATAGCTCAGTGTTAAGAAAGCACTTTTAGAGCAAAACCAGGTTGAAGTCCCAGCAGCCAACTGTCTGTAACTCCAATACCAGGGGATTTGTCTCCATGTTTTGGCTTCCTCAAGTACCAGCCATGCATTTGATGCACAGACACACATGCAGGAAAAACACACACAAACATGAAATAAAATAAAAATTAAGTTTAATGTTCTCTTTCTCACACACACACTCAGACACACGCAAAGTTTTATGCAACCATAAAGAATAACATAATGATGTTATTTTTACGAAAATGGATGAAATTGAAGATCATCATAGTAAATGAAATAAGGTAGACTCTGAGTGAGATCCCTCATCTGGCGTTGGATGACGATACAGATGGAGGCCCGCGTTGGAGCACGGAACTGAGCCCCCCAAGATCCAAATGGAAGGAAGAAAATGACGAAGGACTGCGAGGGATACTATCACCCACTGATACAAGGGGTCGGATCTAATGAGAGTTTACCAAGGCCAGATGGACCGTGACTGAACGAGCATGTGATCCAACCAGATTCTCTGAATGTGGCCGGATTTTCTGAATGTGGCTGGCCTGCAGTCTTACTGAGAAGCCATTGACAATGACACTGGGACTGGTTTCCTCTGCATATACTGGATTTTTGGGATCCAGTCTGTTTGGATGCTCACCTTCCTGGACCTGGAGGGAGGGGGGAGGAACTTGGACTTCCCACAGGGCAGGAGACCCTGACTGCCCTTGGGGACAAAGAGGGAGGAGAAGAGGGAGGGGGGGAGTGGGAGGGCGTTGGGAGGAGGGGCGTAAGTGGAAACTCTTTATAATTTAATAAAATTACTTTCAAAAAAAAAAAAAAAGAAATAAGGTAGACTCAGAAAAACAAATACTACATTTTTCTCACATGTGGGCTTAATTTTTTTAAAATATATGAAATGAAAATAAAGAGGAACGATTTGAGAAGAGGAAGGTTATTGGGAAGAGGCGCTCAAGAAAAAGTAATGGGGTAAACACCACTAAGGCACATAATATACATGCATGGCAATGCTGTAAGTAAGCCCATTATTTTGTAGAAAGAATATGTAGTAACAAAAAAAAAGCAAAATAGAAAAAGAAATTTAACATTTTTGATTGAACTTTTCTATTGTTTCTTTTTAGTAACTTAGTGTAACAATCATAGATGTTTGGCTAATGGAGAGGTTGTATATTATTGCTTACGCCTTTTGTTTGGTCACAGCATCTTACAGGCAGAAGGCTAGGTTTCAGTGAGGTGAGAGGAGGAGAAAGGGAGCCAGTCAAAAGGTCTTTGGTTCTGAAAAAAACTGGGAGTTACTGGTTCACAAGCTAAGTGCTCCATTTCATGGTCCAGCATTCAAGGGACTGTGCCTCACGTGTCGTTTCAGGCTTCTCCTCTGCCCATATCCACCTATACCAAGGGCTTCAGCCACCAGCACCTCTCATCTCTCCGCACACACTTCCACCCATGTTTATGATAATTCTTCTGCCTTCCCCTTGCAAAACCCTCAGTTCATCCTGAAAGACCTTGCTCAGAAGTCCTCTCCCCAGAAAATCTCTCTCTGTAATCAGTGTTCCCTGTCTGGCACTCCTGTAGTCTGGCCTGCATCAGACCAAACCTCAATATTATTTGCAATATTGTCCTTTCTCCTGACCACCTAGAACGTAAGGAGCAAAGTTATGGCGGCTGCTCCCACGTAGTCCATACTGGTTTCTAGCCTTGTTAAATACCCTGTGACTGTGTACTGATCAACATGAATGCCCTTTTCTCATGAGAGACACATATATCACAATGAACTAAACTCTGATTTTCCTCAGATCATTATCACACAGCAGAAGACAGCCTTTGAAATGTTGGAGCAAACTGTCTTTCTTTGTATCCCAGGTCTGCCTCTTGCAAGTCCCTTAATCCTGCCATGTCTGCTTAATGTCTGAATAATGGGTGCAAACTGTCAACACCTGAGATTGGAATGGTTTAAAATGTCTGCCACATAGTAGCTTCCTATATAATTTATTCTTTCCATTATGAGGAATGAGTAGGAAAACTCAACAGTCTCAGGCCACCACAGTCACAGAAAAGAAATTTCAGCCTTCAGTTTCAAATGGAACCTTAGATTTTAGCATTTAGGGCTAGAATTTGCCTTCTACCCTTGCCTTTCTATGTCAAGCTATTACCACAGTTAAATGCCTTCCTCTAGCTCCCATCCATAAATTAGATCTCTTCACACTAAGAGAAGCTTAATTTGCTCCTCAGAGTTATTTCATGGCAATTCTGACCTTATTTCTTCTTTAAAGAACTTCTTACAAATGGATGTCCCGATGCAGGCATTGCATTTATCAAGACCGAGGAACGTCCTTCCCAGAGTGTAGCTGCTTCTGACTCGGGGTACCAGGGACGGAGGGAGAGAAGCTGGTGAGGAAAAAGAACAGCTCAGAGCTGAGACCCACAGCAGCAGTCGGACTGGCCAGCGCTGGTGGAAGGCCGCAGTGTTAGCTCCAGCTAGGGGCTCCATCTCGCTTTCTGTGCTGCAGCTGCCGTGTTGAGTGATACACTTAGAGCAGAACAGAGACCAGGTTTGACCAGAAAGGAAACTGTCAAAAGCAACTGGCCTCAGGATGCTGACCCTATCCCAGCCTCTGAGGTTTCTGTCTGAGGATGCTAAGGAGCTAGCAGCTAATGGGGTTGGGCAGGAGATGAGGAAATCCATGGAGGATGCTGATAACGCATTTCCAAAGTCATTCTTCCTCTGCTTGGGGTGGCTGCCTCAGTCTGGGGAGGGGCACACTGGCAGATTTCAGGAAGGACAATGGTTATGGCTTCCCTGTGTAGTCCTTTTGACAAACACAGGATATCCCAGCTGGGCAGGAAAAGTCCATGCAGGATGTGTGTAGGACCTAGGTTCCACCTGGGAGTTTCAAAGAATCCTGAAGGCCTCCACCCTCCACTGTTTTTATTCTGGGCACATCTGTCCCTGTGGAAAACACACACACACACACACACACACACACACACACACACACACACCACCTTGCATACCTCCACCAACATATGCATATACACATCCGCTTCAACCCACCGTACTCCATCACACATAATATACACATACCTCACACCACATAGATATGCACTCCACAGACATACATAACACCTCACGAAATGAACGCCACAAGACATACACAGAGTCTAATACACATACAAACACATGCATCCTATCCCAAATCTCTATCCTACAATCCCTGCGAACACACACATGCACACCACCCCACATCTCACACACACTTCATATCACATATACATATACCACACAACACACACACATAACAAACACTCCATAACATACAGATACACACATACACCACACTCTTTTTCCCCCACCCCACATCAAACACACACATCTCACAGCATATATATATTCCACAACAAAACCCCATAACACACACACATACACACACACACACGGAGTTTAACACACACCACACCCCTATCCTCCATCCTCCTTAACAGACATATATATATATATATATATATATATATATATATATATATATATATTTACACACACACACACACACACACAACCCCATCTCTCTTTTTTTTCTCTCTCTCATACACACCTTATACCACATATAGAAACACCCACAACACAAACCCCATAGCACATACATACACAGAGTTTAACACACACATGTACCACCCCCCCCCCACTAACTTCCCCTTCTCTGAAGGTGCTAATCTGTTCTGCACTTAACCAGTCATACTCCCTGACTTTCAGCAAATTCCATAGTGAGATAGCTAGAGGTTAGCTTGCTGGCCATTAGGCAGCACATTTAACACTGATTTGAAAGCTTTTTGTTACTTAAGGAATAGAAAACCCCAGATTAGTCCATTTCTTGCTGATCTGAGAACAAGAGAGTAGAAAGAAGCTGGTGGCCTCTATAGCTTGATGAGGGCAGCAGCAGAAGGAACCCTGCTGTACACAGCTGTGTTCAGCTCTCTTTGTAGGGCTGAAAGCCTCTCTTTTCTTTACCACCTTTCCCCACTTCTCAGCTTTTACTTTACTTGGGACAATTTAAGTGTCCAGAATTGACTTCCTCTGGATACTAAGATGAGGTTCACAGCATGGAGTAGATGGGAATTAACTGTGAGGACCAAATCAGGTTGCCTGACTTTGCAAAAGGGTTGGGAGTACCCTGCTAGGCTACTGTGCATAGGAAGACAAGGCTGGGGGAGGAAAAAGGAAGGTAGGAGGCAATGGGGATGGTGTCAGGGAAGTGATGAGTTTGGCTAAACATTAATGAGAAGAGAGGCTAAGGACAGCTCTCTAGGGGTTAAGCATATACTTATTAGCTATCTTTGTGTTCTTGGTAAAGAGTTTGATCATTTTTGTTATTTATTGCTGATTTAAGAAATGTATTCATTTATTTCTGTGTATGTGTACACACAATGTTACATGTTCTGTGCCATAGTCTGTTTGTGGAGGTCAGAGGACAGCTTTTGGGAATTGGTCCTCTTTTTCTATCTTGTTGAGGTACAATCCCTCTTGATTCTCCCATGCTTCCTATTGCAGATTCACTGACTTCCAAGGTTTAGGGGATTCTCATGTCTTTACTTCCCACTCCCTGTAGGAGTACTGGGATCACAAACATGTACCATGGTGTCCAACTTTTACATGGAATCCAGAGATCTGTACTCAGGTCATCATTCTAGTGTGTCAAGTGCTGCTACTCACTGAGTCATCTCCCTGTTCCTATTGTTAACTTTTGAGATTTTAAAAACATGTTCTAGATCTTAGATCTTTGGTGGCTATGTGATTCTATAGTGTAAACCTAGAATGTCCTCCACAGACAGATGTGTTAGTCTTGTTCTCCAGTCTGTGATGCTGTAGGAAGGTTATGGAAACTTTTATAGGTGGGGCCAGTAGGTGATCCTTCTAGGCCTGGCTCATGACAGAGACTGTAGGCCCATGAGTCTCTTCGTCACTCTTTCTTTGCATCAAAATTATGAGTTATTCTTCCACTGAGTGCTCCCTGCTATGATGTACTGCCTCACAACAAATTCCTGTTGAGCCCTTCAACCACTGAAAACCCCAAAATGGTGCACAGAAATAAACCTCTTTTTCTTTATAAATTGTTTTTCTCATGTATTTGTCACACTGGTGGGAAGCTCTCTGATAGGTAGCTTATGAATATTTTCTCTCAGGTGGCATATTACCTGGTAAGAAAAAATCCTAAGAAGGGGCAGCTCCACCAGTGCAAGACAATCCAATTATGTCAAATCAAACCAAATTAAAATGACCATCATTTTATTAAGTATGGTACTCTTGGATGGCTGAGTGCATGGTGGGGAGGCAGGAAAGTGAGGAGCACATGCAAACCCACAACCATGTGTTTTTCCTCTGAGAGCCCACTTAAATACCCTGTCAGGACCTGGCATGCTGGGATTTGGAGTCCAGACCAATATACTCCTAGGCCAGCGGGGGCTGGGATGGATACCAGGGGCTGGGGTTACACTCCAGACTTAACATTCCAGACTCTTTGGATATAGGGGTGACAGGAAGTTGAAGTGATAGGCTTTCTTTGGATAAAAGGGGGCATAGACTCAAATCTAGCTACTTCCTGCAGCCATAGGGTGACATGGGGAGGGGAGAGCTGGGTGTTGGTGGGTCCATGTTCAGCAGATTGTGTAGCTGGAAAGGCATCCTGATCACTGTCATCCCAGAAATGCCAGGCATTTGTTTCTTAAGGGAGGTAAGAAGGCAGGTGTCTAGGAGAAAAAAATATTGTTATTATTGGACCTATGAAATGGGGCTAGCCATGGGATGAGATACAATAGCAGATGAAACCAGATTTTATTTGGCAGGTGTCTGTGGTTCAGAAGAGCTGGTACCAATGAAGTCCCAGGAACTGGTACAGGTGCTTTTGGTGTTGTCCCGGGAGCATTTTGTAGATTGGTCTTGACTTAGGCATCAGGAGTAACCTGTAAAATATGCTTAAAACTGGCTGGAGTTAAAAGTTAAAAGCCTTGGATTTTACCAGACCTGATTTTTGATGTAGGATAGAAAATCTGTTAATCCTGAACTATGAAGCCTGTCAAAGAACAGTACCTTTAGTTGTCAAATGCTTTAGACAGATCTGGGAGGAATAGATAAGCAAAAACTGAGACAGCTTTTGGCCAGCACGCAATCCCAAGTTCTCTCCTTGTCTTTGGAGAACATCAGGCTTAGAAGCAGTATTTGCCATTAGCTGTTGAGTGTGAGAGGCCCACAGATTTTTCCTGTGAGCGGGAAGAATTTATTTTACCTGTCTTGGCAAGAAAAGCAGATCAATTCCCTGGGTAAAGGGCCTTTTTGGCTTCTGTGTTGGTGGCTTTGCAAAACAGAGCAAGCCTGGAGATGGCAAGTCTTTTGTCTTCTTGGAGGACACAGGGTACTGCAGAAGTTGGCTGTCTTTGTTGAAGCTCTTGTTGTTAAAATGCCATGATCTCAGAACTAACTATAAAGGCACTTGAGAATCAAGTATTATTACCTGGTACTTTAAACTGGGCATATAAGCTAAATTTTTAAAGCTGTTGTAATTTGGAAGCACACATAAACACAAAACTCAAATTCACATCACGAAAACACAGTTACACACTTAAGCACAGTGAGCACATTATGCTAACAGAGAAACAGGACAGCCTTATGGAACCTGTGTCAGCTGACTAGACACTGCAAGAGAGAACAGAAACATAAAGACAAAACATTTTTGTAGAGTTTTAGAGTGGAAGGATGGGAAAAAAAAAGCGGATTTATTGTCAGCAGAGAAGAGCAGGGCAGGAGCAGTCTGAGCATGGACAACAGAGACCAGGGAAACAGCTCAAGTGCCAGTCTACGGAACCGGCGCTGTGTCTCTGTAACGGATGGGCCAGTGCCACTCTGAATTGGCCATGCCATGTCTCTGTTGTTAGGTGTACAGCAGCGCGTGGTGTTGGAATTGGCCACTTTGGAATGGAAGTGGGGGCAGGACAATATCACTAATGTGAAATCCATTGTTTTTTTTTGGGGGGGGCACACAACAGTGGCTACAGAGGGGCAGAAGTGTGTACAGTGCAAAGAGCTGATGGCGAATGAACATAGAGATGGAAGAGGAGGCGGGATAAAGAGTTGTTGGCCAATGAACACACAGAGAGACGGAAGTAGGGGCGAGACAAAGCAGGGGCACCAACGAACAAAGAAAGAATAGCGGAAGAGGAAAAAAAAACCTTGAGCTCCATACTTAAAAAACAAACAAACAAAACAAAAACCACAGACTTCTGGAGTGTAATTTGCCTTTGCAATTTAAAAAGATTTTTAAGTGCCCACTTAAGGTCATTTGAAATCGGCTAGGAATTGCAAGAAACTCACTTTAAATGCATGCCTCTGACACAAACCTGTTGCAGTGAGTCCTCCTGAAAGGTGGCACCGAGTCAGCTGTTATGTATGGGGTACATGGGAAACTGTCTGGGAACGTCTTCTGGCACCCAAATCTCACTCAGCAGGAGGCCCGGTCTCTGCCGTGTGTGTGTGTGTGTGTGTGTGTGTGTGTGTGTGTGTGTGTGTGTGTGTGTGTGTGTGTGTGTGTGTGTGGAACCTTTAGGCATGGCCGTGACTCCAACAAGAGCCTGAAAAAGCAAATGGATGACCCCCAAACCCTCCCTGCATCCAGTTTAAAAGGGAAACTCACCAAGTGAAGCCGAACTTGCCTGGCAGAGTGTGCATGCAAGAAGGCCTGTTTTCCAGCATGGCCCTTAACCCCCTGGGCCCCTGGGGCCTGGGCCCAGCAGAAAAAACTAAGACCTCTCAGTGGGAAACCTCCATATGTTAAGAAAAAAATCCTAAGAAGGGGCAGCTCTGCCGGTGCAAGGAAATCCAATTAGGTCAAATCAAACCAAATTAAAATGCTCATCGTTTTATTAAGTATGGTGCTCTCGGGTGGCCGAGTGCATGGTAGGGAGGCAGGAAAACGTGGAGCACACACAAACAGGGAACCATGTGTTTCTCCTCTGGGAGCCCACTTAAATACCCTGTGGGAGTGGTTCTGACCTAGCATGCTGGGATTTGGAGTCCAGACCAATATACTCCCAGGTAAGGGCTCTGGGATGGATGCCAGGGGCTAGGGTTATGCTCTAGACTTAACATTACCTAGAGGTTAATTGTTAGCTCTAATTTCTACCCTTCCTTCTTCCCTCCTTCTCTCTCTCCCTCCTTTCCCCCCCTCTCCTCTTGCCCTTCTTTTTTGAAATAGAGTCTCACCAAGGCTGGTCTGGAACTCACAGTCTTTCTGCTACAATCTAAATTCTGGGATTACAGCAGTGTGGCCCCTATGGCCAGCTTCTGATTGCTACAGTTTCTGATTTTATTTGACTGCTTATATTAGGCTTTTTGTTTGTTTGTTTTTTGTTTTTTGTTCACGTAGGAATTTAAAGTGCTAGAGTGTCTCCAGTCTCATGGCCCTTCAGTTTCGTGTTTTGTTTGTTAAATGTAAGAATTCTGCTAAGGTCGGGGCCAGTAAGACGGCTCAGTGGGCAAGGATACTTCTTGTCAAACCTGAATCTGACCCCCAGAAACAAGATGGTGGAAGGAGAAAAGGAACTTCTGCAAGTTTTTCTCTGATCTCCCAACACCTATGATGGTGGGTTCTTCAAGCATACGTGCATACAAATAAATGCCAAAAATAAACAGAATTCTATGGAGTCCTGTGTTCTAAAGATTTTATCTCATGACTTTTAATGTTTCATAGTTTATGTTTTGTATTTAAACCTATAATGCATTTTGAGTTAATTTCCCCCATAGGACAAGATTTATATTTGTGCTAATGAATATCCATCTAGCACCATCTGTTGAAAAAGTCCTTTATTGATTGATACTGCTTTTGAACCTTTGTAAAAATTTAGTTGTCTGTACTTGTGAGTGACTGTGCCTGGGTCTGTGTTCTATTGAGTTACGTGTTTATCTGTTGATACCACACTGATGATAATTGCAATAATTATGTGATAAATATTGAAACTCTGTAAAGTGATTCTTTCTACTTTGTTCTTTTCCAAAAGTCTGTCAGCTGCTCTAGTTTACCTGGCTTTCCAAATACATTTTAGAACATTCTTGTCTGTATCTCCAAAGACATTACAGAGTTTTGCTAGGAACTGGGTTAAAATCTATATCACCCTGTCTTTTTTCTCAGTTTTTAAAGTGAATCGATCTCTTTCTGATGCTGTCTTCAAGTCCTTGAACACCTTATTTCTCTTCATTTAGTTGCAAGCTTTTTTTTTTCATTTAAAAAAGACAATGGTTTATGCTTGGCAACTTCCTAATCTTGCAAATGCTATTGTATTTAAAATTCATTCATTTTGATTGACAAATGGTTGTATATATTTATTGGGTGTGACATAATGTTTTAAAATATCGAGATAGCTAATATACACATTGTGGAAGGAAGGCCATTATGGAGAGATTAGAAACCCTGAATATTACAATAAGAACTTGTGAGGCAAAGTATGCCCACAGGCATAATAGTAGCATTGAAGATACTATATAAGAAATAGAAGATGTTGTCAGAAAATGAAATGATCTCCCATGCTCTTGGATAGGTGGGATCAACAAAAGAAAAATGACAGTGCTACCAAAAGCAATCTACAGATTCAATGCAATCCCCATCAAAATACCAACACAATTTTTCACAGACTCAATACTCAACCTCATATGGAAAAGTAAACAAACAAGCAAGCAGACAAACAAAGAAACAAACCCAGAATAACTAAAACAATCCTGTACAATAAAGGAAATTCCTGAGGCATCACCATCTCTGACATCAAGCTCTATTATAGCGATACAATAATGAAAACAACTTGGTATTGGCATAAAAACAGACAGGTCAAACAATGGAATCGAACTGAAAACTCTGATATTAATCCACACACCTATGAACACCTGATTTTAGACAAAGACGCTAAAATTATACAATGGAAAATGAGAACATCTTCAACAAATGATGCTGGCATAACTGGGTATCAGCATGTAGAAGAATGAAAATAGATCTGTATCTATCCCCATGCGTAACACTCAAGTCTAAATGGATCAAAGACCGTAACAATAAATAAACTCAGCCACATTGAACCTCATAGAAGAGAAAGTGGGAAGTAGCCTTGAACACATGGGCACATGAAACCACTTCCTAAATATAACCCCAATAGCACAGTCACTGAAAGCAACAATAAATAAGTTGTACCTCCTGAAACTGAGAAACTTCTGTAAAGCAAAGGACACAGTCAATAAGACAAAAGAGCAGTCAACTGAATGGGAAAAGATCTTTACCAACCCCACATCAGGCAGAGCTGATCTCCAAAATATATAAAGAACTCAAGAAACTAGATATCAAAATACCAGATAAGCCAATTAAAAATGGAGTACAAAGCTAAACATAAAATTCTCAACAGAAGAATTTCAAATGGCTGAAAGACATCATCCTTTGCCATCTGGGAAATGCAAATCAAAACGACTCTGAGATATGATCTTACACCAGTCAGAATGGCTAAGTTCAAAAACACCAATGATAACTTATGCTGGAGAGGATACAGAGTAAGGGGAAACCTCCTCCACTACCAGTGGCAGTGCAGACTTGTACAACCATTTTGGAAATCAGTATGGTGGTTTCTCAGGAAATTGGATATCAGCCGACCTCAAGAGCCAGCAATACCACTCTTGGGTATATACTCAACGGATGTTCAATCATACTATAAGTACATTAGCTCAACTGTGTTCATAGCAACATTATTCATAATAGCCAGAACCTGGAAACAACTTAGATGCCCCTCAACCAAAGAATGGATAAAGAAAATGTGGTACATTTACCCAATGAAGTACTACTCAGGGGTAAAAAACAATGACATCTTGAAACTTGTTTGCAAACGGATGGAACTAGAAAAAAATATTCTGAGTGAAATAACTCAGACCCAGAAAGACAAGCATAGTATGTATTCACTAATAAGTGGATATTTGATGTAAAACAAATGATATTGAGCCCAGAGAAGCTAGGTCACACACAGTTACATATATAGATAAAAGTAACATATATAGATATAAGAGTAACAAATATAAATATACCCGGGAAGGGGAAATAGACAAGACTGCCTGAGAAAATTGGGAGTGTGGGGGTGGGGGAAGAATGGATGTTGGAAGGGAAGGAGCAGAGGAGATGAAGAGGGGGAGGAAAACTTGAGGGAATGGGATGGTCGAAATGGGGGAAGTACAGAGAGGGCTAGCAAGGGCAGAGATAACTTGATTGAGGGTGCCATTATGGGAGTATCAAGAAACCTGGCACTAGAGAAATTCCCAGGAATCCACAAGGATGACCTCAGCTAAGACCCTAACCAATAATGGAGAGGTTACCTGAACTGGCCTTGCCCTGTAATCAGATTGATGACTATCTTAAATGTCACCATAGAACCTCCATCCAGCAACTGATGGAATCACTTAAACAGCTTACTTGAGCTAATGGGAGCCCACTATCTCTGACCTGAAAGTGGGGGAGCCATCATAGGACCAAACTAGGCTCTCTGAATGTGGGTGACAGTTGTATGGCTGGGCAGACAGTGGGACCACTGGCAGTGAGACCAGGATTTACCCCTCCTCCTTGTACTGACATTTTGGAACCCATTTTCTTTGGAGAGACACCTTGTTCAGCCTAGATATAGTGGGGAGTGCCTTGGTCCTGTCTCAAAGCAATATCCTAAAGTGATGTGGTATTTCCCTCTGTATACTATGAATATGTTTTATTACCATTGTTTAATAAGCTATTAATAACTAAAGGTAATAAAACATATTCACATCATATAAAGGGGAATCCCACAACAGTAGACTTTGGTGACTTCCCATGGGAAGCCTTACCCTTTCTGAGGAGTGGATGAAGGGTGTGGTGGGGGGAGGTAGAGGGAACAGGAGGAGGGGAGGGAGTGGGAACTGGGATTGGTATGTAAAATGAGAAAAGATTGTTTTATAATAAATAAATAAAAACAGAAAAAATAAAAGAATTATTACTAAAGTGTAAAGCACACATTGAACTTAACACACTAATTGTGGGAAACTTCAATACCCCACTCTCACCCATGTACAGGTCATCCAGACAAAACTGAACAGAAAAATAGTGGAACTAACAGGTTTTATGATTCAAATGAATCTAACAATATCTACAAAACATTTCACTTAAATACAAAAGAATATACCTTTTCAGTACCTTGTGAAACATTCTCCAAAACTGACCATATACAAATCTCAACAGATTCAAGAAAATGGAAACAAACCCCTTTACCTTATTTGACCACCATGGATTAAAGTTAGATTTCAACAACACAGAAAGCCTACAAAACTTGAACAACTCTCTACTAAATCACTACTGGGTCAAGGAAGAAATAAAGAAAGAAATTAAAGACTTCCTAGAATTCAACGAAAATAAACATACAACATACCCAAACTATGGGACACAATGAAAACATTACTAAGAGGAAAATCCATAGCACTAAGTTCCTTCATAAAAAATGTAGTGAGATCTCATCTTGGTGGCTTAACAGCAAACCTGAAAACTCTAGAACAAAGAGAAGCAAACACACCCAAGAGGAACAGAAGGCAGAAAATAATCAAACTCAGGGCTGAAATCAGTAAAATAGAAACAAAGGGAACACATTAAAAAAATAAATGAAACAAAGAGCTTGTTTTTAGAGAAGATCAACAAGATAGACAAACCCTTATCCAAACTAAATAAAAGAGAATATCAAAATTAATAAACTCAGAAATGAACAAGAGAATCTAACAACAGACACTGAGGGAATCCAAATGTAACATGAGGGGGCAGGCTTGTTGGGGTTACTGTCCCTCCCAGTACCCCAACAGCCAGCAAGCAACAAAGAAAATAACACAGAGTCTACATCAGGTTATAAATTGATTGGCCCATTAGGTCAGGCTACTTATTAGTTCTTATAACTTATCTTAACCCATTATTCTGATCTATGTTAGCCACATGGGCTCAGTACCTTTCTCAGTGTGACAGCTTACATGTTGCCTCTTCGGTGTTCTGCGCAGGAGTGGTGAGAGAGTTTCTACTTCCAGAATACTCCCAGTCTCTTTGCTCCACCTCTACTTCCTGTCTGGCTTTCCCGCCTATACTGCCTGCCTGGCCAATCAGCGTTTTATTAAAATATGGTTGACAGAATACAGATAATTCTCCCGCACCATCCAAAGAATCATTATGTCAGACTTCAAAAACTTGTACTCTTCAACTGAAAAATCTAAAAAAAATTGGACAATTTTCTCAATAGATACCACTTACCAAAGTTAAATGAAGTGAAGAAAAGATAAACAATTTAAAAGACCTATAACTCCTAAGGAAATAGAAGCAATCATTTGTCTCTCAACAAGTAAAAGTCCAGGGCCACATGGCTTTAGTTCAAAATTCTACCAGACTTTCAAAGAAAAGCTAATATCAACACTTCTCAAAAATTTCCACAAAACAAAAACAGAAGGAAGATTGTCAAATTAATTTTATGAGGCCACAGTTACCCTGATACCCAAACCACACTGACTCAACAAAGAAAGAGAATTACAGACAAATTTTCCTCATGAACATTGGTGCAAAAATAATCAATAAAATACCCACAAACCAAATTAAAGAGCACATCAAAAGATCATTCACGATGACCAAGTAGATTTAATCCTAGAGATGCAAGAATAGTTCAACATACAAAAAACTATCAATGTAATCCATCATATAAACGATCTGAAAGAAAAAACCACATGATCATCTCATTAGATGCTGAAAAAAAAGTCTTTGACAAAACCCAACACCCTTCATGATAAAACTCTTGGAGAGATACAAGGGACATACCTAAACATAATAAAAGTAATATACAACAAGCCTATAGCCAATATAAAATTAAGTGGAAAGGAACTGAAAGTAATTTTACTAAAATTAGGGGCGATACATAACTGTCCACTCTCTCCATATTAATTTGATATAGTACATAATTTTTAGCTACAGAAATAAGAAAACCAAAGGAAATTAAAGGGATATAAATTTGAAAGGAAAAAGTCAAATTATCACTATTTGCAGATGATATGATAATATACATAAGTGACCATAAAAATCCTATAAGGGATAAACACTTTCAGCGAAATGGCTGGAACAAAACAAAAAAACAGTTGCACTTTTATATACAAATGATAAATGGGATGAGAAAGAAATCAAGGAAGCAACAACCTTAACAATAGCCACAAATAATGTAAAATATCCTGACGTAACCCTGGCCAAGTGAGTGAAAGGCCTTTGCAAAAAGAACTTCAAGTCTTTGAAGAAAAAAAATGGAGAAGATATCAGGAGATGAAAAGGCCTCCTAGACTCATCGATCAGTAGGATTAACATAGTAAAAATGACAATCTTACAAAAAGCAATGTACAAATTCAGTGCAATCCCCATTAAAATCTCAACACAATTCTTCACAGAATTTGAAAGAACTATACTTACTTAACTCTATATGGAAAAACCAGGATATCTGAAAAAATCCTGTACAATCAAAGAACTTCTGCAGGTATCAACATCCTCGATTTCAAGCTGTAGTACAGAGCAATAGTAATAAACACCTCATGGAACTGGTATAAAAATAGACAAGTGGATCAATGGAATCAAATTGAAGACCCAGAAGTAAGTCCACTCACCTATGGAAACCGGAATTTTGATACAGAAGCCAAAAATGAAACAACAGAAAAAAGAAAGCATCTTCAAGAAATGCTGCTAATCTAACTGCATAGATCCATATCTATCCCCATGTACAACACTCAAGTTCAAATGTATGAAAGACTTCAACATTAAATGAGATACACTGAACCTGACAGAAGAGAAAGTGGAGAATAGGCTTGAACGCACTGTTACAGGAAACCACTTCCTGAACATAATACCAGTCATGTAGTCACTAAGATCATCAATTAACAAATGGGAGGACCTCATAAATCTGAAAGGCTTCTTCTGTAAGGTAATGGACACTGTCAAAAGGATAAAATGACATTCCACAGAATGGAAAAGATCTTCATCAAACCTACATTTGAAAGAGGGCTAATACCTAAAATATATAAAGAACTCAAGAAACTAGATATCAAAACCCCAAAATAATCCAATTAAAAATTGAGTACATATGCAAACAGAATTCTCAGCAGTAGAAACTTAAAAAGCTGAGAAACAAAGAAATGTTCAATACCCTTAGCCATCATGAAGTGCATATCAAAATGACACCGAGATTACATCTTATACTTGTCAGAATGGCTAAAATATAATACACAGGTTACAACTCATGCTGGAGAGGATGCAGAGCAAGGGGAGCATTCCTTCACTGTTGGTGGCAGTATAAACTTGTACAGCCATTTTGCAAATCACCATGGCACTTTCTAAGAAAATTCGGAATCTATCTCCTCAAGATCCGTGTATAGCACTCCTGGGCATATACCCAAAGGATGCTCCACCATACGACAAGGACATTTGTTGGAGGAGGGGCCGCTTGTTTGTCCCATCTACTCGGCTAACTTAGACCCGAAATAATCACACAGAAACTGTATTAATTAAATTACTGCTTGGTCCATTAGCTCTAGCTTCTTATTGGCTAATTCTTAAATATTAATTTAACCCATTTCTACTAATCTGTGTATGGCCATGTAGTTGTGGCTTACTGGCTAAGCTGTGGCTAAGATTCCTCATGTCTGTCTGACTCTGGCTGCAGATTCATAATGTCTCTCTCTCTCTCTCTGCCTTCCCTTTCCCAACATTAGGTTTGATTATGTTCATAACAGCTTTATTCGTAGTAGCCAGGAACTGGAAAGAACCTAGATACCCTTTAACTGAAGAATGGATAAAGAAAATGTGGTTCATTTATACAATGGAGTATGACTCAATTGTTAAAAACAATGACATCAGATATTTCTCCCTTCCCCCTGGGGCCATAAAATTTCCCCAACTCAGCTGCCTTGGAGCTGGGCCTGGGCTGCAGGCGCATCCCTGCTGGAGGCAGTTGCTGGGTCTTAAAGGCCTCCCTGAGGACAGGTGGACCAGGGGCCAGCTCAGCCACATTCCTGACCAGAAGGGGCCCTGACTTCTAGCAGAGGGCCATCAGAGGGGTAAGTTTCCTTCGGGCCGGGGCAGGGTCCCGGTGAGGAGGAGCTTGGGCGTTCCCCGAACCCATAGACGCCCAGGTCGCCCTGCAGTGCTGGCTACCCCCTCCCGCCTGCCATCCCAGCTCCCATCCAGGTACGAATTCCTATATTTCTCCCTTCCCCCAGGGGCCACAAAATTTCCCCAGCTCAGCTGCCTTGCGAGCTGGGCCTGCATTGTAAGCACATCCAGGAAAGAGGGAGTGCCTGTGCTTCAATAGCCTGCCTGAGGAAAGGTTGGCATTCTGTCAGTGAAGTCCCTGCCCAAGAAGGGAACCTGACCCGGTAACAGAAGTTCCAATAGAGAACATTTGAAGTAAGAGATGGGCAGACGCCAAGGCAGGACCTCATCCAACAATCTGAAAAACAACATGAAAACACCAGATCCCAAGGACCCTACAATAGAAGGACTTGAACACCTTAACCCAGAAGAAGTGGAAAAAAGTGCCATTATGAAAGCAATAGAGTCCCTTAAACAGGATATGAATAACTCCCTTAAAGAATTGGATGAGAAATATAACAAAAAGTTTGAAGAAATGAGTATAGAATTAAATGAGAAATATAACAAAAAGTTTGAAGAACTAAGTAAATCCGTGAATGAGACCCTGAGAAACCAAGAAAAAACAATCAAGCAAGTAAAGGAAACAGTTCAAGAATTGAAAACTGAAATGGAGGCAATGAAGAAAACACAAACCGAGAACCGGCTGGATATGGAAAACCTAGGTAAACGAACGGAGACTACAGAATCAAGCATAACCAATAGAATACAAGAGATAGAAGAACGAATCTCAGATTCTGAAGATACCATAGAGAAAATAAATGCTCTGGTCAAAGAAAACGGCAAATCCAACAAATTCTCTACACAAAACATTCAGGAAATCTGGGACACAATAAAAAACCAAATCTAAGAATAATAGGGATTGAAGAAGGAGAAGAACTGCAGATCAAAGGCCCAGAAAATATATTCAACAAAATTATAGAAGAAAACTTTCCCAACCTAAAGAATGATATTCCTATGAAGGTTCAAGAAGCATACAGAACACCGAATAGACTGGATCAGAAAAAAACATCCCCTTGCCATATAATAATCAAAACACAAAACATACATATTAAAAAAAAATTTTAAGAACTGCAAAGGAAAAAGGTCAAGTAACTTATAAAGGTAAACCTATCAGGCTTACACCGGATTTCTCTATGGAAACCATGAAAGCCAGAAGATCCTGGATAGAGGTACTGCAGAAACTAAGAGACCATGGATGCAAACCCAGACTACTATACCCAGCCAAGCTATTGTTCACTATCAATGGAGAAAACAAAATATTCCAGGATAAAAACAAATTTAAACAATACGTAGCTACTAATCCAGCCTTACAGAGAATATTAGAAGGAAAATCACTACCGAAGGAATCCAACATTCCCAACACGGCCTACAATAACTCGAACATCTAGCGACCATTCACAAGCACAAATCAAAGAAGAAAAACACATACACTCTACTACCTAAAAAAAAAAAATGACCGGAGTCAACAACCACTGGTCATTAATATCACTTAATATCAATGGACTCAATTCACCTATAAAGAGGCACAGACTTAGAGATTGGATACAAAAACAGGATCCAACATTCTGCTGTTTACAAGAAACACACCTCAACCACAAAGACAGACATCTACTCAGAGTAAAGGGTTGGGAAAAGGTTTTCCAAGCAAATGGACCTAAGAAACAAGTGGGTGTGGCCATTCTAATATCTAACAAAATCGACTTCAAACTAAAATCAATCAGAAGAAATGGAGATGGACATTTCATACTCATAACGTTAACAATTCATCAGGAGGAAGTCTCAATCCTGAATATCTATGCTCCTAATATAAAGGCACCCACATATGTAAAAGAAACTCTTCTAGAACTCAAGGCAGTCATCAAACCATACACACTAATAGTAGGAGACTTCAACACTCCTCTCTCACCAATGGACAGGTCAATCAGACAGAAACCAAACAGAGAATTGAGAGATTTATTGGAGGTATTGAATCAAATGGACTTAACAGACATCTATAGAACACTCCACCCAAATAGGAAAGAATATACCTTTTTCTCTGCAGCTCATGGAACCTTCTCAAAAATTGACCACATACTCGGTAACAAAGCAAACTTCCACAGATACAAAAAAATATTAGTAACTACCTGTGTCTTGTCAGATCACCATGGACTAAAATTAGAATTCAACAGCAATGCTTCCCCCAGGAAGCCAACAAACTCATGGAAGCTGAACAATCAACTACTAAATCAATCCTGGGTCAAGGAAGAAATAAAGAAAGAAATTAAACTCTTCCTTGAATTTAATGAAAACAAAGACACAACATACTCAAACCTATGGGACACTATGAAAGCAGTGCTAAGAGGAAAGTTGATAGCACTAAGTGCCCAATTAAAGAAAACAGAGAAAGCACACATTGGAGACTTAACAGCACACTTGAAAGATCTAGAAAAAAAGAAGCTGATTCACCCAGGAGGTCTAGAAGACTGGAAATAATCAAACTGAGGGCTGAAATCAACAAAATAGAAACACAGAAAACAATCCAAAGAATCAATGAATCAAAAAGCTGGTTCTTGGAGAAAATCAACAAGATTGACAAACCCCTATCCAAATTAATCAAACGGCAGAGAGAGAACATGCAAATTAATAAGATCAGAAATGAAAAGGGGGACATAACCACAGACACAGAGGAAATTCAGAGAATCATTAGATCTTACTATGAAAGTTTATATGCCACAAAGTTGGAAAATGTAAAAGAAATGGACATTTTTTTAGATAAGTAACATATACCAAAGTTGAACCAAGAACAGGTGAACAATCTAAATAGACCTGTTAGTCGCGAAGAATTAGAAGCTGTTATCAAAAATCTCCCTACCAAAAAAAGCCCAGGCCCATATGGTTTCAATGCAGAATTCTACCAGAACTTCCAGGAAGAGCTAATACCTATACTCCTTAACGTATTCCACAATATAGAAACAGAAGAGTCATTGCCTAACTCCTTTTATGAAGCTACAGTTACCCTAATACCAAAACCACACAAAGACATAACCAAGAAAGAGAATTACAGGCCAATCTCACTCATGAACATCGACGCGAAAATTCTCAATAAAATACTGGCAAACCGAATCCAAGAACACATTAGAAAAATTATCCATTATGATCAAGTCGGCTTCATTCGAGAGATGCAGGGCTGGTTCAACATACGCAAATCTATCAATGTAATCCATCATATAAATAAACTGAAAGAAAAAACCATATGATCATCTCACTAGATGCTGGAAAAGCATTTGACAAAATTCAACACCCATTTATGATAAAGGTGTTGGAGAGACTGGGGATACAAGGATCATACCTAAATATAATAAAAGCAATATACAGAAAGCCGACAGCTAACATCAAACTGAATGGAGAGAAACTCAAAGCCTTTCCACTAAAATCAGGAACACGACAAGGCTGTCCACTCTCTCCATACCTCTTCAATATAGTGCTTGAAGTTCTAGCAATAGCAATAAGACAACATAAGGAGATCAAGAGGATTCGTATTGGAAAGGATGAAGTTAAACTTTCGTTATTTGCTGACGATATGATAGTATACATAAGTGACCCCAAAAACTCTACCAAAGAACTCCTACAGCTGATAAACACCTTTAGTAACGTGGCAGGATACAAGATCAACTCCAAAAAATCAGTGGCCCTCCTATACACAAAGGATAAAGAAGCAGAGAGGGAAATCAGAGAAACATCACCTTTCACGATAGCCACAAATAGCATAAAATATCTTGGGGTTACTCTAACCAAGGAAGTGAAAGACCTATTTGACAAGAACTTTAAGTCTTTGAAGAAAGAAATTGAGGAGGATACCAGAAAATGGAAAGACCTCCCCTGCTCTTGGATTGGGAGAATCAACATAGTAAAAATGGCAATTCTACCAAAAGCAATCTATAGATTCAATGTAATCCCCATCAAAATCCCATCAAACTTCTTCACAGACCTTGAGAGAACAATAATCAAGTTTATATGTCAAAACAAAAAACCCAGGATAGCCAAAACAATCTTATACAATAAAAGAACTTCTGGAGGCATTACCATCCCCGACTTCAATCTCTATTATAGAGCTACAGTATTGAAAACAGCTTGGTATTGGCATAAGAACAGAGAAGTCAACCTTTGGAATCGAATAGAAGACCCAGATATTAACCCACAAACTTATGAACACCTAATTTTCGACAAGGGAGCTAAAGGTATACAATGGAAGAAGGAAAGCATCTTTAACAAATGGTGCTGGCATAACTGGATGTCAACCTGTAAAAAAAATGAAAGTAGATCCATATCTATCACCATGCACAAAACTCAAGTCCAAATGGATTAAAGACATCAACATTAATCTGTCCACTTTGAACCTGATAGAAGAGAAAGTGGGAAGTAGTCTACAAGATATAGGCACAGGAGGCCTCTTCCTAAGTAGGACCCCAGTAGCACAGACAATAATAGAAACAATGAAAAAATGGGATCTACTGAAACTGAGAAGCTTCTGTAAAGCAAAGGACACTGTCAGTAGGACAAAAAGGCTGCCTTCTGACTGGGAGAAGATCTTCACCAACCCCTCATCAGACAAAGGTCTGATCTCCAAAATATACAAAGAACTCAAGAAACTAGACACTAAAACTCTAATTAACCCAATTAAAAAATGGGGTACTGAACTGAACAGAGAATTCACAACAGATGAACTTCGAATGGCCAGAAGACACTTAAGGTCATGCTCAACCTCCTTAGCCATCAGGGAAATGCAAATCAAAACCACTTTGAGATACCATCTTACACCTGTCAGAATAGCTAAAGTCAAAAACACCAACGATAGCCTATGCTGGAGAGGATGTGGGGTAAGGGGAACACTCATCCATTGTTGGTGGGAAGGCAAACTCGTGCAGCCACTGTGGAAATCAGTGTGGCGGTTTCTCAGGAAACTGGGAGTCAACCTCCCTCAGGACCCAGCAATTCCACTCTTGGGAATATACCCTAGAGATTCCCTAACATACTACAAAAGCATTTGTTCTATTATGTTCATAGCAGCACTATTTGTAATAGCCAGAACCTGGAAACAGCCTAGGTGCCCCTCAATAGAAGAATGGTTAAAAAAGGTGTGGAACATATACACATTAGAGTTTTACTCAACGGTAAAAAATAATGACATCTTGAATTTTGCATGCAAATGGATGGAAATAGAAAACGCTTTAGTGAGTGAGGTAAGCCAGACCCAAAAAGAGGAACACGGTATGTATTCACTCATAAGTGGATTCTAACCATAATTAAAGGTCTTTGAGCCTATTATTCGTGATCCTAGAGAAGCTAAATAAGAAGATGAACCTGATGAAGATTATTTAGCTATCCGCCAGGAGGTAGGATATAGACAAGAGTCCCTGGTAACCTCGGGTGCATGGGGGTGTGTGTGGGAGGGTTGATGGAAGGGGAGAGGGTTAGAGAGAAGTGAGTAGGGGAGGAATGGGGAAAACTCGGTGGCCTGGGATGGGGGGGAGGGAGGAAGGATGAATATGGGATCAGGGAAGAATATATTTCAACCAAGGGAGTCATTTTAGGGTTTACAGGAGACTTGATTATATATGGGATCCCAGGTCCAAGGAGAGATCCCCCAGATTGTTCTCTGGACAGAGGAGAGGGTGCCTGAACCGGCCGTGGCCCATAACCATACTGATGCATATTTTGCTTATCACCATAGATCCTTCATCTGGCGAAGGACGGCGATACAGACGGAGACCCACATTGGAGCACCGGACTGAGCCCCCCAAGGTTCAAATGAGGAGCAGAAGGAGGAAGAACATGAAAAAGGAAATCAGAACTGCGAGGGATGCTTTCCCCCACTGATACAAGGGAACGGATCTAATGAGAGTTTACCAAGGCCAGTTGGACTGGGACTGAACGAGGACGTGATCTAACCAGATTCTCGGAATTTGGCTGGATTCTCTGAATGTGGCTGGCCCGAAGTCTTTCTGAAAAGCCATTGACTATGATACTGGGACTTGTTTCCTCTGCATATACTGGATTTTGGGGATCCAGTCTGTTTGGATACTCACCTTCCTGGACCTGGAGGGAGGGGGGAGGAACTTGAACTTCCCACAGGGCAGGAACCCCTGACTGCCCTAAGGGACGAAGAGGGAGGAGGAGAAGGAGTGGGGAGAGTGGGAGGGTGTTGGGAAGAGGGGCGTAAATGGAATCTTTTATAATTTAATAAAATTTACTTTAAAAAAACAAAAAAACAAAAAACAAAACAAAAAAAAACCAATGACATCAGGAATTTGCTGACAAATGAGTGAAACTAGAAAAAAAATCACCCTGAGTGAGGTAACCCAGACCCAGAAAGACAAACATTGTTGTGGAATATTATTTGAAGATGTGTTACATTTGTTTATGTTGTGAAACATTTGTTTAATAATACAAAGATGTGCTGCATTCTTTTATATTGCATTTGTGTAATTCTGTGAATCTGTATTACCTTGCTGTATTACCTTACACCTGATTCTTCTAAAAAAGAGCTGAACAGCCAATAACTAGGCAGAAGAAAGGATAGGAGGGGCTGGCAAGTAGAGAGAATAAATAGGAGGAGAAATCTGGGAGGATGAAATTGAGGAGCAAGAAGAGGAGAAAGAGAGGAGGATGCTTGGGATCAGTCACAGCCACACGACCAGATACTGAATAAGAAAGAAAGAAAAGATATACAGAAGGAGAAAGGTGAAAGCCCAGTGACAAAAAGTAAGGGAATAATTTAGGAAAAGCTGGCTAATCATCAAACTAAATGAAGAGAAACTCACAGCAATCCCAACGAAATCAGGAACAAGACAAGGTTTCCTGTTCTCTCCATATCTATTCAGTATAGTTATTGAGGTACTAGCTAGAGCAATAAGACAACAAAAGGAGATCAAGAGGATACAAATAAGAAAAGAAGAAGTCAAACTCTCACTATTTGCTGATGATATGATAGTTTACATAAGCAACCCCAAAAATTCTACCAAGGAAATTCTAAAACTCATAAACACTTTCAGTAATGTAGCAAGGTACAGGATTAACTCAAAAAATCAGTAGCCCTCCTGTACACAGATGATAAGTAGGCTGAGAAAGAAATCAGAGAAATATCACCCTTCACAATAGCCACAAATAGCATAAAACATCTTGGGGTAACTCTAACCAAACAAGTGGAAGACGTGTATGACAAGAATGTCAAATTTTTCAGGAAAGAAATTGAAGAAGGCACCAGAAAGTGGAAGGATCCCCAATGCTCTTGGTTACGTAGAATTAGCAAAGTAAAAATGGCAATCCTACCAAAAGGAATCTACAGATTCAATGCAATGCCCATCAAATTCCCAGCAAAATTCTTCACAGAACTCAAGAGAATGGTACTCAACTTCATATGGAAAAGCAAAAAACCTAGGATAGCCAAAACAATCCTGTACAACCAAAGAACTTCTGGAGGCATCACAATCCCTGACTTCAAACTCTACTACAGAGTTACATTACTGAAAAGAGTCTGGTATTGGCATAAAAACAGACAGGAGGACCAATGAAACCAAATGAAGACCAGAATATTAGTCCACACACCTACGAATACTTGATTTTTTATGAAGAAGCAAATAATAGCAAGTGGAAAAAAGAAAACATATTTAACAAATGTTGCTGGAACAACTGGATATCAACATGTAGATGAATGAAAATAGATCCATATCTATTTGCCATACACAAAACTCAAGTCCAAATGGATAAAAGACCTCAACATAAAGTCAGCCTCACTGAACCTCATAGACAAGAAAGTGGGAAGTACACTTGAACACATTGGCCCATGAGACTGCTTCCTAAATATAACCCTAATAGCATAGACACTATATGGGACCTCCTAAAACTGAAAAGTTCTGTAAAGCAAAGGACACAATCAAAAAGACAAAATGGCACCTTACAGAATGGGACAAGATCTTCCACATCAGATAGAGGTTTGATCTCCAAAATATACAAAGAACTCAAGAAATTTGTCATCAAAAGAACAAATAATCTTATAAAAACTGGAGTACAGACCTAAACAGAGACCTATCAACAGAGAAATCTAAAATGGTTGAAAGAAACTTAAGGAAATGCTCAACATCCTTAGCCATCAGAGAAATACAAATCAAAACAACTTTGAGATTTCATTTTACACCTGTAAGAATGACCAAGATCAAAAACATTGATGACAACTTATGTTGGAGAGGTTGTAGACTGAAGGAAAGACCCATGCATTGCTGGTGGGAGTGCGAGCTGATATAGCCGCTTTGCATATCTGTGTGGCAATTTCTCAGAAAATTAGGAAACCACCTTCCTCAAGACCCAGCAATACCACTTTTGGGTATATATCCAAAGGATGCTCAATTGTATCACAAAGACATGTGCTCAACATGTTCAGAGAAGCATTGTTTGTCATAGCCAGAACCTGGAAACAACCTAAATGCACCTTGACCAAAGAATAGATAAGCAAAATGTGGTACATTTACCCAATGGAGTATTATACAGCAGAGAAAAATAACAACATCTTGAAATTTCCAGGCAAATGGATGGATCTAGAAAACATCATATTGAGTGAGGTAACCCAGACCCAGAAAGACATTTATCATATGGACTCGGTTTTTAAATATAAAACAAAGAAAACCAGCCTACAAATCACAATCCCAGAGAACCTAGAAAGCAATGAGAACCCTAAGAGTGACATACATGGATCTAATCTTCATTGGAAGTAGTAAAAGACAAGATCTTCTGAGTAAATTGGGATTATGGGGACCTTGGGAGAGGGTTGAAAGGGAGTTGACAGGCAGGGAGGGGAGCGGAGAAAAATGTCTAGCTCAATAAAATCAATAAAAAGAAAAGAAAAGCTGTCTAGAAAGAAGCTAAGCTAAGGAGAGGCATTCATAAGTAAAAATATGTCTCATGTATTCATTTGGGAGCTGGGTATCAGACTCCCCAAAGAGAAAATAGCAAAAAAACCAAACAACTACAAAACATGGTATGTACTCACTCATAAATTAATATTAGCCATAATGTAAAGGGTAACCGTGCTGCACAACTCAGACCCAGAGAAACTTAGTAACAAGGAGGGCTTGCATGAATCTCATTGTGAAGGGGAAATAGAATGAACATTGCCAGAGGACAGGGGGAGGGGCTTGGAAGGAGGGTGAGGATGGGAACAGGAGGGATTAGGTGTGGAGAGTGTGGATGGAGAGAGTACTGGGAGAGACAATTGGAATCTGGGGGCATCTCTGGAATGAACTAGAAACATAGAGCAATGAAAACTCCCAGGAATCTATGAGAGTGAATCTACCTAAGGATCCTAGTAGTAGGTAATATGGAGCCTGAAGTTGTCATATCCTGTAACCAGACAAGACTTCCAGGGGAGGGACTGAAACAGCAACCCAGCTACAATTTGTCCTGCCTACACGATATACTGTGATATAACACAGCAATTGTGGGAGTGACCAACCAGTGACTACTCCAACTTGAGGCCTGTGCCATGAGAGGGAGTATATAAGCAGTAAAAATTATTGGGAGTCACTCTCAGGCTAACTGAGCTGCTGATAATAGGTTTAGAGTAATGTTCCAGAAGAAGCACAAACCAGCTACACAGCCTAAAAATAACAGACTAACCTAGTTGCCTGGAGGCTCAGAACAATTGAGCTACAGTGTGCTCCAGATATTCAGTTAACATGAACTACCACCCATGCTGGGGTGGGCTTTGGTGGTGTGGCTGTCCTTGAGTCATTTCTGTTCTTGTAATCAAGCCTTCATCATATTTTTATAAGTGAACCAGTAAAATTCATTGTTTACAAAGTTAGACTTTGGTGCTACCCACATACATCGGTCTGTCATTTATTTCCTGTAGCTTCAGTGCTACTACGTGTACTACAGTCCTGCAGCGCCTGTCCTACGTGTACTATGGTACTACGCTTATAGCTACCGCCTGCACTACGGGGCCATTAGCAAGTTTGACAGCAGGGAAAGGAGCTGGAGACACACATACATACACACAAAGACAGAGACACGGGTCATCTTTGAATTCCCCAAGAATGCCCCCTTTATTGTGTTCCAGCTTATATAGGGATTCTTAACTGATTGCCACACCCTAGTCAAAACCACCAGAAACTACCCCCTGCCATTAGGAACTCCTGAGGGTCTCCAGCTCAGAGCAGCTGCAAACACAGGAAAACAAGTTGTTTTGCTCAGGGCAGCTGCAAGCATAACAGGTTGTTTACAGGAAATTTAGGGTCTGGGTCCACAGCCCCCAACAGTTTCCTGTCTGTGGTGAGTAGACATTTGTTCACATATCCCCAGAAATAACATCACACAACACAAGTTCCTAGCTGTTTATTCATAATTGCTTGGAAATAGTAAGATTAGATGTCTATCAACTGGTAAATGTATAATTAAAACATGGTACATATATATAATGGAGTTCGATTCAGTTGTAAATAAAGATGAAATGAAATTCAATCTGTCGCGTGTTTTGTCAAGCAAGGTGACCCAGATTCCCAAAGACAAAGCCTGCATGTTCTCTTCTGCACGTCCATCCTGGCTTATAACTGGTAAATGTGTGTATTGAGGTCGGAGTGTAAGTAGAGGCTGCAAAACTAGAAAACAAGCTAGTTAAGATGGGAGAAAGAGGCTTTAAAGAAGATGTTGGGGAAGATAAGATAGAATTCATTAGATCTGGAAGTGGAAGGGGGAATATTAGAAAGGTTCACTGGAAAAAAGGGAGTGGGTGAGACTTGGGGTTGAGGAAATTACCTCAAACTAAGTATGTATGAAATGCTATAAGGAAACGTGTTATTTTGTACGATAAAACTTCAAATAAAGCCCTAACACAAAATTATAAACAAATTTAAACAAAAAGCAAAACAAACACAAAAAAGAAATAAAACTATAGGTTACTGCCTCCAAATATTTTTCTTCCATACACAGTAAAATAGGTTTCCTGTACATACAGTTTGTTTAGAACTACCTCCACTCCCCCTTAATTGAGTTATTTGTCAATAGCAGTTAAAGATCTTTGCTTATAAGTCATACAGAATCCTGACATATTTTTTTTAGAAATAGCTCTTCATTTGGATGCTTCACCAGAGTAGGGATTTTTTTTGGTCTGTTTTGCTTACAGCATTCAGAGCAGTTTCTACCATATGATACCTCAAGCTAAGTAAAAATTAAAGACTCAAATTTAATATATGACTATAGTCTTAGTTAGGGTTTCTATTCCTGTGAAGAAACACCATGGCCACAACAACTCTTATAAAGGAAAACATTTAATTGGGAATTGCTTGCAGTTTTAGAGGTTTAGTCTATTATTGTCATGGCAGGAAGCATGGTAGCATGTAGGCAGACATGGTGTTGAAGGAGCTGAGAATTCTACATCTGGATCTGCAGGTATCAGGAAGAGAGAGACACTGGGCCTGGCTTGAGCATCTGAAACCTCAAAATCTGTTCCCAGTGATACAATTCCTCTAACAAAGCCACACCTACTCCAACAAAGCTATACCTTCTAATAGTGCCATGCCCTATGGACCAAGCATTCAAACACATGAGTTTATTCAAATTATCACATTCCACTCTCTGGCCCCCATAGGCATGTATCCATAACATAATGCAGAAATGCATTCAGTCTAACTTCAAAAGTTTCTATAGTCTATAATAGTCTCAAACCTGTTTAAAAGTACAAAGCTCAAAGCTTTTCTTCAATTACTTCTCACAAGCTTGAAGATTAGCTGTGTGGGGTCTTGTCCTAAGGTCTCCCACTACCTTTACTTCATCTAACATCAGGATTTTCTTTAATCTGTTTATTTCCTTGAATACAAGATTTAACTTCATTTAACTTTCTAGTGCTCCTTTTCTCTTTAACTTGTACATTTTGTATTTTTCCACTCTCAGCTTGGTCCTTTTTATTATAGATCTTCATAAGACTGAACACTAATAACCACACAACAAATAAATACTAGGCTGTTTTGAAGTTTCTTCTGCCCATGCAGCTGATCTAAAACTCTTCAATTTAGCCTGAGGCAGACTTTTAGGGCAAGGGCAAGAAAGCAGCAACATTCTTCACCCAAATATCACAAAAATAGTCTCTAGGCCACATACTAACATTATTCTACTCTGAAACCTCTTGAGCCAGACCCCTGGAGTTCAAATCACCCTCAGTGCCACTTTCTTCCATGTTTCGACTATTGTGGCCCATTAAATTCTGCTTAAAGTGTTCATCTGCTTTTCTAATCCAAAGTTCCAAAGCCCATATTCCTCAAACAAAAACATGGTTAGTCCCTGGTACTAACTTCTGCCTTAGGGTTTCTATTGCTGTGAAGAGACATTTTGACTATGGCAACTCATAAAAACATTTAATTTGGGCTGGTTTACAGTTTCAGAGGTTAAGTCCATTATCATCATGGCAGGAAGCACAGTGGCAGGAAAACATGGTGCTGGAGAAGGAGCTGAGAGTTCTACATCTTGATCTACAGGCAGGAGTCAGAGAACTGATTTGAGCTGCTGAGACCTCAAAGTTCACCCCTTAGTGACCCACTTCTTTCAACAAAGGCACACCTACTCCAACAAGGATACACCTCCTAATAGTACCATGTCCTATGGACCAAGCATTCAAACACATGAGTCTATGGGGGTCATCCCTATTTAAACTACCACAGTTGTAATAACAAGTCATCTCCTCCACTATTGCAAAATTCTTAGAATTATATAAAGGGAAGACCCTTTCATAACTTACCTATTCTTAAGCCTCTTTTGTACTCTATCATAAAGTCTTTCCCAATTAAGAAAATCTTAGGAACAGCACTAAAATAAATCTGCATGGCAGCCATCATATAAAAAGAGGCATAGCAAGCTCTATTTCTTGATTGTCTAATTCAGTGATGATATACATGAGCAAGGGAAAGGCTCCACTGTAGAGGCCTTTGCTAGTAAGTCATTGAGAAGGTCAAGGTGGAAGGATGGGAAGGTAAGGGATAAAAAAGTGTATGTGACTTACTGTGGTATCAGCTTGGCTGAAAGCAGTGGTGCCCAGGTTTAGAGATGAAGCAGTGAGAATAAGGACAAAGGTTCAATGTGGGAGGTAATAAAAGAGCTTGATCTGCATGGTATGGAAACTGAACCAACAACAGAATAAGGAAGAAGCAATAATTCAGGTATGCTCAAACCTTTCAAATCTTGGTGTTTAGGAAATTATAGTACTATTGCTTTAATCTGGGAATGAAGCAGAGGGGCTCATACTAGAAGAAGAACTTTTGGGCCTTTGAATGTAAGTATTAGCTACTGATGTAGCGTTTCATGATTGAGTTACATGAATATGTTGCTTAAGTAGATCAGAACGTACCCAGATTAACTATTTTTCTGTTCCTTTATTCCCCTTTGATAATAATAATCTGAATAATCATAAATAAAAATAAAAATTAAAACCAATTTACACTAGAAAACTCACATTCTTCTAATGTGCCAGTCTGATTTCCACTGAAAGCATGTGTCACCACAGCATTTTCCGTGTGTTTCCCAACTCATCTGTAGTGGTTTCCAATGCTTGTTATAAAAGCTTCAAAGTACTCCATTCAAGAATAGATTTTTGTAGTCTAGATTTTTCTAGAGTCCACCTCAAACACACACACACACACACACACACACACACACACACACACACACACTACCATCACCACCACCACCACCACCAACAACAAAGCATGTCTGAAAGTCTTTAGTCTCTGGGTACTTGTAGTGTTTTAAAATTCTAAAATGATATTTTTATTCCCTGAATTTAATTTTTTATAACAATCTTTTTTCATTTTACATACCAATCTCAGTTCCTCTGGCTCCCTCTTCCCACTTCCATCCACCACACCCCCTAACCATTCCTCAAAGAGGGTAGTTGATTCCTATGGGGAGTCAACAAAATCAAGGTCCTTTTCCCTATATCTAGGTTGAGCAAGGCATCCCTCCAAAAAGAATGGGATTCAAAAAACCAATTAAAGAACCAGGGATAAAGACCTAAGCAGGTTCCCTCACTGTCAGTCTGAAGTCAGTGAGCTCCCACTAGCTTGGGTCAACTGTCTCTGTGGTTATCTCCAGCATGGCCTTAACCACTTTGCTCATATTATCGCTCCTTCCTCTCTTCGACTGGACTCTTGGAGTTTGATCCAGTGCTAGCTGTGGATCTCTGTATCTGCCACCATCAGTTTGTGGATGAAGGTTTATGATGATAATTAAGGTAGACACCAACTTGATTACAAGGGAAGGCCAGTTCAGGTACCCTCTCCACTATTGTTTAAAGTCTTAGCTGAGGTCATCCTTGTGGGATTCCTGGGAATTTCCCTAGTGTCAGGTTTCTTGCTAACTCCATAATGATTCCCTCAATCAAGATATCTCTGTCTTTGCTACCCTCTCTGTCCTTCCCCCAACTTGGCTATTCTATTCCTTCATGTTCTCCTCCCTCTTACCTCCCTCCCCACTCTTCCCTTTTCCTTCCCTTCTCTCCATCCTCCAATGTTCCCAATTTTCTCAGGAGTTCTTGTTTATTTCCCCTTTCCAGGGGGATCCATGGGTTCTCTTTGCTATCTAGCTTCTCTGGGGTCATGGGCTGGTTATGCTTAGCTTTACATCTAATATCCACTTATGAGTGAGTTCATACTGTGTTTGTCTTTCTGGATCTGAATTACCTCACTCAGGATGTTTTTTTTTTCTAATTCCATTCATTTGTATGCAAATTTTAAGATGTCTTTTTTTTAACCGCTGCATAGTACTCCTTTGGGTAAATGTACCATATCTTCTTTTTTAAAAAATTAATTAATTAATTAAAAATTTCCACCTCCTCCCCTCCTCCCATTTCTCCCCCATTCCCCCCACTCTCCCTCCCCCTCCCCCTCCACTCCTAAGAGCAGGTCAGGGTTCCCTGCCCTGTGGGAAGTCCAAGGTCCTCCTCACTCCATCCAGGTCTAGGAAGGTGAGCATCCAAACAGGCTAGGCTCCCACAAAGCCAGTTCATGCAGTAGAATCAAAACCCAGCGCCATCGTCCTTGGCTTCTCAGTCAGCCCTCATTGTCAGCCACATTCAGAGTGTCCGGTTTGATCACATGCTCCATCAGTCCCAGTTCAGCTAGCCTTGGTGAGCTCCCGTTAGATCAGTCCAACCGTCTCAGTGGGTGGACGCCGTTATTTGAAGATGATATAATAGTGGACATAAGCGACTCCAAAAACTCTACCAAAGAACTCCTACAGCTGATAAACACATTTAGTAATGTGGCAACATACAAGATCAACTCCAAAAAATCAGTTGCCCTCCTATACACAAAGAACAAAAACGCAGAAAGGGAAATCAGAGAAACATCACTTTTCACAATAGCCACAAATAGCATAAAGTATCTTGGGGTAACTCTAACTGAGGAAGTGAAAGACCTATTTGACAAGAATGTTAAGGCTTTCAAGAAAGAAATTGAAGAGGATAACAGAAAATGGAAGGATCTCTCATGCTCTTGGATTGGGAGGATCAACATAGTAAAAATGGCAATTCTACCAAAAGCAATCTATAGATTCAATGCAATCCCCATCAAAATCCCAACAAAATTCTTCACAGGCCTTGAGAGAATAATAATCAACTTTATATGACGAAACAAAAATCCCAGGATAGCCAAAACAATCCTATACAATAAAAGTACTTCCGGAGACATTACCATCCCTGACTTCAAACTCTATTACAGAGCTACAGTAATGAAAACAGCTTGGATTTGGCACAAAAACAGAGTTGTTGACCAATGGAATCGAATTGAAGACCTGGATATTAATCCATAAATCTATGAACACCTGATTTTCAACAAATGAGATAAAATTGTACAATGGAAGAAAGAAGGCATCTTTAACAAATGGTGCTGGCATAACTGGATGTCAACCTGTAGAAGAATGAAAATAGATTAGATTCATATTTTCTTTATTCATTCTTTGTTTGAGGGGTATCTAGGCTGCTTCCAGGTTCTGGGTTTTAAAAATAATGTTGCTGTGAACATAGCTGAGCAAATATCCTTGTGGCATGACTGTGCATCCTTTGGGTATATGCCCAAGAGTGATATTGCTGTGTCTTGAGGTAGATTGATTCCCAGTTTTCTGAGAAACTGCCATACTGATTTTCAAAGTGGCTATACAAGTGTGTACTCCTACCAGCAATGAAGGAGTATTGACCTTACTCCGTATCCTCTCCAGCACAAGCTATCGTTGGTGTTTTTATCTTAGCCATTCTGACTGGTAGTGTCTCAGAGCTGTTTTGATTTGCATTTCCCTGATAGATAAGGATGTTGAGCAATTCCTTAACTGTCTTTTGGCCAATGACAATTATTCTGTTGAGAAATTTCTGCTTCGATTTGTATCACATTTTTTTTAAATTAGATTATTTTGTATTTTGATGTCTAGTTTCTCAATTTCTTTATATATTTTGGAGATCGGTCCTCTGTCTGATGTGGGGTTAGTGAAGATCTTTTCCCATTCTTTATGCTACTGTTTTGTTTTATTGACTATGTCCTTTGCCTTACAGAAGCTTCTCAGTTTCAGAAGGTACATTTATTAATTGTTGCTCTCAGTGTCTGTGCTACTGGTATTATATTTAGGATGTAGTCTCCTATGCCCATGTACTAAAGGCTACTTCCCACTTTTTCTTCTATGAGGTTCAGTGTGGATGGATTTATGGTGAGGTCTTTGATCCATTGCACTTGAGTTTTGTGCATGGGGATAGCTATGGATCTATTTGCACTTTCTACATATTGATATCCAGCTAGGCCAGCACCGTTTGTTGAAGATACATTTTTCCATTGTATAATTTTGGCATCTTTGTCTAAAATCAGGTGTTCCTAGGTGTGTGGATTAATATCAGTGTCTGCAATTAGATTTCATTGGTCAATCTGTCTGTTTTTATGTCAATACTAAGTTGTTTTCATTACTATACCTCTATAGTAGAACTTTAATTCAGGGATGGTGATGCCTCCAGATGTTCCTTTCTTGTACAGGATTGCTTTGTTTATTCTGGTTTTTTTTTATTTTTCCATATGAAGTTGAGTATTGTTCTTTCAAGTTTTGTGAAGAATTGTGTTGGGATTTTGATGAGGACTGCATTAAACCTGTTGATTGTTTTAGGTAAGATTGCCATTTTTACTATATTGATCCTATCTGTCCAAGAGCGTGGAAGGTTTCTCCATTTTTCTGATATCTTCTTCAATTTCTTTCTTCAAAGGTTTAAAGTTCTTCTCAAATAGGTCTTTCATTTGTTTGGTTAGAGTTACTCCAAGGTATTTTATGTTGTTTGTGACTATTGTAAATGGTGATGTTCCTCTGATTTCTTTCTCAGACCATTTACCATCTGTATATAAGAGGGCTACTGATCTTTTTCAGTTGATCTTGTATTCTGCCACACTACTGAAGGTGCTTATCAGCTGTAGGATTTTTCTGGTAGAATTTTTGCAATCACTTATATATACTATCATGTCATCTGCAAGTAACGAAAGTTTGACTCTTCCTTTCCAGATTGTATCCTCTTTATCTCCTTTCGTTGTCTTGTTGCTCTAGCTGGACCTTTGAGTTCTATGTTGAATAACTATGGAGCGAGTGGACGCCTTGTCTTGTTCCTGATTTTAGTGGAATCACTTTTCCTACTCATTTAATTTGATATTTTCTGTTGGCTTCCTGTATATTGCTTATTATATTTAGATATGTTCCTTGAATCCAAGATCTCTCCAAGACCTTTGTAATGAAGGGGTGATGGATTTTGTTAAAGTCCTTTTCAGCATCTAATGAGACGATCATATGTTTTTTTCTTTTAGTTTATATGTTGGGTTACATTGACAGATTTTTGTATGTTGAACCATCTTGGATGAAGCCCACTTGATTATGGTGGATCATTTTTTCTGTTTATTTTTTTAAATTTATTTATTTATTAAAAATTTCAACGTCCTCCACACCTTCCTTTTTCCTCACCCTCCCTTCCTCCGCTTCCCTCTCCAGTCCTAAGAGCAGTCAGGGTTTCCTGTCCCATGGAAAGTCCAAGGTCCTCCCCACTCCATCCAGGTCTAGGAAGGTGAGCAACCAAACAGACCAGGCTCCCACAAAGCCAGTCCATGCAGTAGAATCAAAACCCAGTGCCATTGCCCTTGGCTTCTCAGTCAGCCTTCATTGTCAGCCACATTCAGAGAGTCTGATTTGATCACATGCTCCATCAGTCCCAGTCCAGCTGGCCTTGGTGAGCTCCCAATAGATCAGTCCCACCATCTCAGTGGGTGGGCGCACCCCTCGTGGTCCTGACTTTCTTGCTCATATTCTCCCTCCTTCTGCTCTTCATTTGGACCTTGGAAGCTCAGTCCAGTGCTCAAATGTGGGTTTCTGTCTCTATCTCCATCCATTGCCGGATGAAGGTTCTATGGTGATATGCAAGATATTCATCAGTGTGGCTATGGGACAAGGCCAGTTCAGGCACCTTCTGCTCTGCTGCCCAAGGAACACGATGGGGACATCCCCTTGGACCTGGGAACCCCTCTAGAAATGGCAAACCCTAAAATGGCTCCCTTAATTAAGATATTTATTTCCCTGCTCCCAAATCCACCCTTCCTCCATCCCACCCATCCCATTCCTCAAGCTCTCCCCAATTCTCCCCATCTCCCTTCTCTCTACCCATCTCCCCTTAAACCCACCCTACCCCTCACCCCCGAGCATCCCACTTTTGCATGACAATCTTGTCTACTTCCAATATCCAGGAAGATAACCATATGATTTTCTTTGGGTTCACCTTCTTATTTAGCTTATCTAGGATCACAAATTATAGGCTCAATGTCCTTTAATTATGGCTAGAATCCACTTATGAGTGAGTACATACCATATTCATCTTTTTGTGTCTGGGTTACCTCACTCAATAAAGCGTTTTCTATTTCCATCCATTTGCATGCAAAATTCAAGATGTCATTGTTTTTTACTGCTGAGTAGTACTCTAATGTGTATATATTCCACACTTTTTTTTATCCATTCTTCCATTAAGGGGCATCTAGGTTGTTTCCAGGTTATGGCTTTTACAAATAGTGCTGCTATGAACATAGTTGAACAAAAGCTTTTGTAGTATGATTGGGCATCTCTTAGGTATATTCCCAAGAGTGGAATTTCTGGGTCCTGAGGTAGGTTAATTCCTACTTTCCTGAGAAACCGTCACACTGATTTCCACAGTGGCTGTACAAGTTTGTATTCCCACCAACAATGGATAAGTGTTTCCTTTACTCCACGTCCTCTCCAGCATAGGCTATCATTGGTGTTTTTGATTTTAGCTATTCTGCCAGGTGTAAGATGGTATCTCAAATTTGTTTTGATTTGAATTTCCCTGATCACTGAGGAGACTGAGCATGATTTTATGTGTCTTTGGGCTATTTGAATTTCTTCTGTTGAGAATTCTCTGTTCAGTTCATTACCCCATTTTTTAATTGGGTTAATTAGAGTTTTATTGTCTATTTTCTTGAGTTCTTTATATATTTTGGAGATCAGACCTTTGTCTGATGCGGGGTTGGTGAAGATCTTCTCCCAATCAGTAGGTTGCCTTTTTTTTTCTTAATGACAGTGTGCTTTGCTTTACAGAAGTTTCTTAGTTTCAGGAGGTTCCATTTATTCATTGTTTCTCTTATTGTCTGTGCTACTGGGGTTCTACCTAGGAAGTGGTCTCCTGTGCCCATGGATTGTAGACTACTTCCCACTTTCTCTTCTATCAGGTTCAATGTGGTCAGATTAATATTGAGGTTGTTAATCCATTTCGACTTGAGTTTTGTGCATGGTGATAGATATGGATCTATTTTCATTCTTCTACAAGTTGACATCCAGCACCATTTGTTAAATGCTTTCTTTCTTCCATTGTATACTTTTAGCTCCTTTGTCAAAAATCAGGTGTTCATAGGTTTGTGGATTAATATCTGGGTCGTCGATTCGATTCCATTGTTCAACAACTTTGTTTTTGTGCCAATACCAAGCAGTTTTCATTACTGTAGCTCTGTAATAGAGTTTGAAGTCAGGGATGGTAATGTCTCCGGAAGTACTTTTATTGTATAGGATTGTTTTGGCTATCCTGGGTTTTTCGTTTTGTCATATAAAGTTGATTATTGTTCTCTCAAGGTCTGTGAAGAATTTTGTTGGGATTTTGATGGGGATTGCATTGAATCTATAGATTGCTTTTGGTAGAATTGCCATTTTTACTATGTTGATCCCCCCAATCCAAGAGCATGGGAGATTCTTCCATTTCTGGTATCCTCTTCAATTTCTTTCTTCAAAACCTTAAAGTTCTTGTCAAATAGGTCTTTCACTTCCTTGGTTAGAGTTACCCAAGATACTTTATGCTATTTGTTGCTATCATGAAAGGCAATATTTCTCTGATTTCCCTCTCTGTATCTTTGTTCTTTGTGTATAGGAGGACAACTGATTTTTTGGAGTTTATCTTGTATCCTGCCACATTATTAAATGTGTTGATCAGCTGTAGGAGTTCTTTGGTAGAGTTTTTGGGTTCGCTTATGTGCACTATCATGTCATCTGCAAATAATGAAAGTTTGACTTCTTCCTTTCCAATTTGAATCCTCTTGATCTCTTTAAGCTGTCTTATTGCTATTGCTAGAACTTCAAGCACTATATTGAAGAGGTATGGAGAAAGTGGACAGCCTTGTCTTGTTACTGATTTTAGTGGGATGGCTTTGAGTTTCTCTCCATTTAATTTGATGTTAGCTGTTGGCTTGCTGTATATTGCTTTTATTATATTTAGGAATGAACCTTGCATCCCTAATCTCTCCAACACCTTTTTCAGAAAGGGGTGTTGAATTTTGTCAAATGCTTTTTCAGCATCTAATGAAATGATCATATGTTTTTCTCTTCAGTTTATTTATATGATGGATTACATTGATAGATTTTCATATGTTGAACCAGCTCTGCCTCTCTGGAATGAAGTCTACTTGATCATAATGGATAATTTCTAGGATGTGTTCTTGGATTCGGTTTGCCAGTATTTTATTGAGAATTTTTCCATCAATGTTCATGAGTGAGATTGGTGTGTAATTCTCTTTCTTGGCTAAGTCTTTGTGGGGTTTTGGTATCAGGGTGACTGTAGCTTCATAAAAGGAGTTAAGCAATGATTCTTCTGTTTCTATTTTGTGAAACACATTAAGGAGTATAGGTATATACTCTTCTTGGAAGTTCTGGTAGAATTCTGCATTGAAACCATCTGGTCCAGGGCTTTTTTTTTGGTAGGGAGGTTTCTGATGACAGCTTCTATTTTCTCGGGACTTATAGGTCTATTTCAACTGCTCACCTGGTCTTTACTTAATTTTGGTATATGGTATTTATCTAAAAAAGTGTCCATATCTTTCACATTTTCCAATTTTGTGGCATACAGGCTTTTGTAGTAAGATGTAATGTTTCTCTGAATTTCCTCTGTGTCTGTGGTTATGTCCCCCTTTTCATTTCTGATCTTGTTAATTTGTGTGTTCTCCTTCTGGCATTTGATTAGTTTGGATAGGGGCTTGTCAATCTTGTTGATTTTCTCCAGGAACCAGCTTTTTGTTTCATTGGTTCTTTGGATTGTTTTCTGTGTTTCAATTTTGTTGATTTGAGCCCTCAGTTTGATTATTTCCAGTCTTCTACTCCTCCTGGGTGAATCTGCTTCTGTTTTTTTTTCTAGAGCTTTCAGGTGTGCTGTTAAATCTCTAATGTGTGCTTTCTCCATTTTCTTTATGTGGGCACTTAGTGCTATGAACTTTCCTCTTAGCACTGCTTTCATAGTGTCCCATAGGTTTGTGTATGTTTTTTTTTATATTCGTTGAATTCAAGGAAGACTTTAATTTCTTTCTTTATTTCTTCCTTGACCCAGTGATGGTTCAGTAGTTGATTGTTCAGTTTCCATGAATTTGTAGGCTTTCTGGGATTAGAATTGCTGTTGAATTCTAACTTTATTCCTTGGTGATCTGATAGTACACAGGTGCTTACTCCAATTTCTTCATATCTATGGATGTTTGCTTTGTTACCAGTTATGTGATCAATTTTTTTTTATTTTTTTATTTTTATTTTTTTACTTCCCAACACCCTCCCACTCCCCCCATCCCTCTCCTCCCCCCTCTTTGTCCCTAAGGGCAGTCAGGGTTTTATGTGATCAATTTTTGAGAAGGTTCCATGAGATGCTGAGAAGAAGGCATGTACTTTTCTGTTTGGGCGTAATGTTCTATAGATGTCTGTTAGGTCCATTTGGTTCATTACATCTGTTAGTTCTCTTATTTCTCTGTTAAGTTTCTGTCTGGTTGACCTGTCCATTGGTGAGAGAGGAGTGTTGAAATCATCCAGTCTTAGAGTGTGGGGTTTAATGTATGCTCTGAGTTCTAGTAGTGTTCTTTTTTTTTTTTTTTACATATATGGGTGCTTTTATATAGAGATGTAGTCATTCAGGATTGCGACTTTCTCATGATAAATTGTTCCTGTTATGAGTATAGAGTGTCCATCCCCATCTCTTCTGATTGATTTTAGTTTGAAATTAATTTTGTTAGATATTAGTGTAGCCACATCCACTTGTTTCTTTGGTTCATTTGAAGTAGTGTCTGTCTTTGAGTTTGAGGTGTGTTTCTTATAAACAGCAGAACGTTGGATCCTGTTTTTGGATCCATTCTCTCAATCTGTGCCTTTTTGTAGGTGAATTGAGTCCATTGATATTAAGTGATATTAATGACTTGTGATTGTTAACTCTGCTTTTTTTTTGGTGGTAGTGTTTGTGTGTTTCCCTTCTTTGAGTTGTGCTAGTGGAGGGTTGTCAAATGCTTGGGTTATTATGGGTGTTGTTGGCTTAATTGGTTTGTGATTTTCCTTATATAATTTTCTGTAAGCCTGGGTTTGTGGCTACATATTGCTTAAATTTGTTTTTGTCCTGGAATATCTTGTTTTCTCCATGGATGATTAAAGAAAGCTTTCCTCGGTATTGCATCCATGGTCTTTTCGTGTCTGTAACACATTTATCACAGACCTTCTGGCTTTCATTGTTTCCATTGAGAAGTCAGGTATTATTCTGATAGGTTTCCCTTTATATGTTACTTGACTTTTTTCCCATGCAGCTCTTAATATTCGTTCTTTATTCTGTATATTTTGTGTTTTGATTTTGATTTATATGGCAAGGGGATGCTTTTTATTTGATTCAGTCTATTTGGTGTTCTGCATGCTTCTTGTACCTTCATAGGAATATCCTTCTTTTTAAAAAAAATTTACTTATTTATTTATTTATAAAAAATTCTACTTCCTCTCCTCCTCCCCATACCCTCCCATTCCACCCACTGCCTCCCCTCCTCCCGCTCCAGTCCTAAGAGCAGTCAGGGTTTCCTGCCCTGTGGGAAGTTCAAGTTCCTCTCCCCTCCCTCCAGGTTTAGGAAGGTGAACATCCAAACAGACTAGGATCCCAGAAAGCCAGTACATGCAGACGAAACAAGACCCAGTGCCATTGTCAATGGCTTCTCAGTCAGCCCCCATGTCAGCCACATTCAGAGAATCCGGTTTGATCACAGACTCGTTCAGTACCAGTCCAGCTGGCCTTGGTGAACTCTCATTCGATCAGTCCCCTTGTATCAGTGGGTGAACGCACTCCTCACGGTTCTGACTTCCTTGTTCATGTTCTCCGTCCTTCTGCTCCTCATTTGGACCATGGGGGCTCAGTCCAGTGCTCCAATGTGGGTCTTCGTCTCTATCTCCATCCATTGTCGGATGAATGTTCCCTCTGATCCTGCCTTCCTTGCTCACCTTCTCTCTCCTTCTGCTTCTCATTTGGACCTAGGGAGTTAAGTCCAGTGTTCCAGTATGTGTCTCTGTCTCTATCTCCATCCATTGCCAGATGAAGGTTCTATGGTGATATGCAAAATATTCACCAGTATGGTTATGGGCCAAGGCCAGTTCAGGAACCCTCTCCTCTGCTGCCCAGGGAACAATCTGGGGACCTCTCCTTGGGCCTGGGAACCCCTCCAGAATCAAGTCTCTTGCAAAACCTAAAATGGCTCTCTTAGTTGAGATATATACTTTCCCGCTCCCATATCCATCCTTCCTACCTTCCCCCCATCCCATTCCCCCAAGCCATCCCCAATCCTCCCCCTCTCCCTTCTCTTTAACCATATCTCCTTACATCCACCCCCATCCCCCATGCACCCAATTTTGCCTGGCAATCTTGTCTACTTCCAATCTCCAGGAGGATAAGTACATGATTTTCTTCAGGTTCACCTTCTTATTTAGCTTCTCTAGGATCTCAAATAATAGGCTCAAAGACTTGATTATGGCTAGAATCCACTTATGAGTGAATACATACCGTATTTCTCTTTTGGGGTCTGGGTTACCTCACCCAGTAAAGCATTTTCTATGTCCATCCATTTGCATGCAAAATTCAAGATGTTATTGTTTTTTAGCGCTGAGTAAAACTCTAGTGTATATATGTTCCACACCTTTAACCATTCTTCTATTGAGGGGCACCTAGGTTGTTTCCAGGTTCTGGCTATTACAAATAGTGCTGCTATGAACATAGTTGAACAAATGCTTTTGTGGTATGATAGGGCATCTCTTGGGTATATTCCCAAGAGTGGAGTTGCTGGGTCTTGAGGGAGATTGATTCCCACTTTCCTGAGAAACCGCCACACTAATTTCCACAGTGGCTGCACAAGTTTGCATTCCCACCAACAATGGATGAGAGTTCCCCTCTCTCCATATCCTCTCCAGCATAGGCTATCTTTGGTGTTTTTGAGTTTAGCTATTCTGCCAGGTATAAGATGGTATCTCAAATTTGCTTTGATTTGTATTTCTCTGATCGCTAAGGAGGTTAAACATGACCTTAAGTGTCTTCTGGCCATTCGAAGTTCATCTGTTGTGAATTCTCTGTTCAGTTCATTACCCCAATTTTTTAAATTGGGTTAATTAGAGTTTTAGTGTCTAGTTTCTTGAGTTCGTTTTATATTTTGGAGATCAGACATTTGTGTGATGAGTGGTTGGTAAAGATCTTCTCCCAGTCCGAAGGTAGACTTTTTGTCTTACTGACAGTGTCCTTTGCTTTACAGAAGCTTCTCAGTTTCAGTAGGTCCCATTTATTCATTGATTCTCTTATTGTCTGTGCTACTGGGGTTCTACTTAGGAAGTGATCTCCTGTGCCTATATCTTGTAGACTACTTCCCACTTTCTCTTCTATCAGGTTCAAAGTGGTCAGATTAATGTTGATGTTGTTAATCCACTTGAGTCTTGTGCATGGTGATAGATATGGATCTACTTTCATTCTTCTACAGGTTGACATCCAGTTATGCCAGCACCATTTGTTAAAGATGCTTTCCTTCTTCCATTGTATACCTTTAGCTCCCTTGTCAAAAATCAGGTATTCATAAGTTTGTGGTTTAATATCCGGGTCTTCTATTCAATTCCACAGGTCGGCTTCTCTGTTCTTATGCCAATATCAAGCTGTTTTCAATACTGTAGCTCTGTAGTAGAGTTTGAAGTCAGGGATGGTAATGCCTCCACAAGTTCCTTTATTGTATAAGATTGTTTTGGCTATCCTGGGTTTTTTGTTTTGCCATATAAATTTGATTATTGTTCTCTCAATGTCTGTGAAGAAGTTTGATGGGATTTTGATGGGGATTGCATTGAATCTATAGATTGCTTTTGGTAGAATTGCCATTTTTACTATGTTGATTCTCCCAATCGAAGAGCAGGTGAGGTCTTTCCATTTTCTGGTATCCTCCTCAATTTCTTTCTTCAAAGACTTAAAGTTCTTGTCAAATACCTTAATCAAGAGCATTTAAGAGTCTGCCAGACATTCTGCAGGATACAGAAGAAATTGACAGACAAACTGCCAATATAGGCAGAACTGTCTTTCAAATTTCCTGCTTCATGAAAAAGTCTGCTGAAAGCTATGGGTCTATAGACTGAAGATGGGTGCCTAGAACAATGTTACAGAAGAACTTTGGGTGACTCTCCAGGCAGCGAGATGTCTCTGTCAATTCTAGAGTTTTGGAAGTTGCTTATAATTCACTTCCTGTTTACTTAGGTAATATTATATTCTTCAGGAGTCTTTGAAGGAATTGAAGAATAGATAGTTGTAGTTTTCCTTAGTTATTATAAAAGATACAGTAGGTATATATATTGTAACTGTCATTCCTGCTTAATACCTATTTACATGTAATTTTACTATGTTAAAGTTAAAACCTTCCTTTTTATTTGAACAGAAAAGGGGAAATAGTGTGGGAAATCCTTCTGTATATGTGTCGTTCTTATTGGTTAATGAATAAAGCTGTTTTGGCCAATGGAAAAAAAAGTTCCTGTCAAATAGGCCTTTCACTTTTTTGGTTAGAGTTACTCCAAGATATTTTATGCTATTTGTGGCTATCATGAAAGGTAATATTTCTCTGATTTCCCCCTCTGCTTCTTTATCCTTTGTGTACAGAAGGGCAACCGATTTTTTGAAGTTGATCTTGTATCCTGCCACATTACTAAAGGTGTTTATCAGCTGTAGGAGATCTTTGGTAGAGTTTTTGGGGTCGCTCATGTACACTATCATATCGTCTGCAAATAACGAAAGTTTACCTTCATCCTTTCCAATTTAAATCCCCTTGATCCCGTTATGTTGTCTTATTGCTATTGCTAGAACTTCAAGCACTGTATTGAAGAGGTATGGAGAGAGTGGACAGCCTTGTAATGTTCCTGATTTTAGTGGAATGGCTTTGAGTTTCTCTCCATTCAATTTGATGGTAACTGTCGGCTTTCTGTATTTTGCTTTTATTATATTTAGGTATGATCCCTAATCTCTCTAATACCTTTATCATGAAGTATTGTTGAATTTTGTCAAATGCTTTTTCAGCATCCAATGAAATGATCATATGGTTTTTTTTCTTTCAGTTTATTTATATGATGGATTACATTGATATATTTGCGTATGGTGAATCAGCCTTGCATCTCTGGCATGAAGCCTACTTGATCATAATGGATGATTTTTCTAATGTATTCTTGGATTCGGTTTGCCAGTACTTTATTGAGAATTTTTGAGTCTATGTTTCTGAGTGAGATTGGCCTGTAATTCTCTTTCTTGGTTGTGTCTTTGTGTGGTTTTGGTATCAGGGTAACTGTAGCTTCATAAAAAGATTTTGGCAATGATTCTTTAGTTTCTATATTGTGAAATACATTAAGGAGTATAGGTATTAGCTCTTCCTGGAAGTTCTGGTAGAATTCTGCATTGAAACCATCTGGTCCTGGGCTTTTTTTGGTAGGGAGATTTTTGATAACAGCTTCTAATTCTTCACGACTGACAGGTCTATTTAGATTGTTCACCTGGTCTTGGTTCAACGTTGGCATATGGCACTTATCTAAAAAAATGTCCATTTCTTTTACATTTTTCCAACTTTGTGGCATATAAACTTTCATAGTAAGATCTAATGATTCTCTGAATTTCCTCTGTGTCTGTGGTTATGTCCCCCTTTTCATTCCTGATCTTATTAATTTGCATGTTCTTTCTCTGCCATTTGATTAGTTTGGATAGGGGTTTGTCAATCTTGTTGATTTTCTCCAAGAACCATCTTTTTGTTTCTTTGATTCTTTGGATTGTTTTCTGTGTTTCTATTTTGTTGATTTCAACCCTCAGTTTGATTATTTCCAGTCTTCTACTCCTCCTGGGTGAATCAGCTTCTTTTTTTTCTAGTGCTTTCAAGTGTGCTGTTAAGTCTCCAATGTGTGCTTTCTCTGTTTTCTTTAATTGGGCACTTAGTGCTATGAACTTTCCTCTTAGCACTGCTTTCATAGTGTCCTATAGGTTTGAGCATGTTGTGTCTTTATTTTCATTAAATTCAAGGAAGAGTTTAATTTCTTTCTTATTTCTTCCTTGACCCAGGGGTGATTTAGTAGTTGCCTGTTCAGCTTCCATGAGTTTGTTGGCTTCCTGGGGGTAGCATTGTTGCTGAATTTTAACTTTAATCCATGCTGATCTGAGAAGACACAGGTGGTTACTAATATTTTTTTGTATGTGTGGAAGTTTGCTTTGTTACCGAGTATGTGGTCAATTTTCGAGAAGGTTCCATGAACTGCAGAGAAGAAGATATATTCTTTCCTATTTGGGTGGAATGTTGTATATATGTCTGTTAAGTCCATTTGATTCAATACCTCCAATGCTGTGGGAGCTCCTTCTGCTCCTTCAACCAATAGCAGAGGGGCTGTTGTCTGGGACGGTAATCTGTAAGTTTTTTTCCCTTTGAATAAATAACCATTCTATTAATCATAATTCCAAACTGGTGTGGGATTGTTTGTGACTTATGCCTACATCTGGCGCCCTATGTTTGGTTTAAGTATGCCCCCTCTCCCCTCACTCAACTGCTTGCCTCCAACTTGGTTAGTCATGAGCCCTCCCTCAGCTGCGGCCTGTGCCCTGTGTGTGGAGCCAGCAGTTTAATTAAACCCCATGCCTCCCAAACTCCACAGGCTCGGGACAGTCTCTGCCTGCCTGCTTTGCTCTTTCCTGAGTTTGTTTTAAATTTCCCATGTAAGTGCGGTGCTTTAGTGGCGTAAATCAGAACGACTTGGTCACGTGGAGGCATATGCGGCTTCCGGGTTGCTCTTTTCTATCCCTGGATTCTGGGTTTCTGGTTCTGTGTATGGAACTGATTTAATTACATTTTCTTTCTTGAACAACTTACATATCCTAGTTTTTAACAAATACTAAGGCGGACACTGAAACAGGACCCTGTTTCCATCACCTTTGCAGTGGTTCTAGTCGCGACTTGGCAACAGCACCACCTACTAGACAAGAGGTAATATGGCAGTTTTTGTTTCCAATTCCAGTTTTACTGTTTTCTTTACTAATACAATGGATTATGTCATGCAAGGTTTATATGACTATGGGGATACATTAATTTACTTGTTACTAGGTTTCAGTTTTCTTTTCAATATTTTATCATTAAGGAAGATACAGTTTTTATGGACTAATAATGAACAACTAATTGAGGATTAAAATTATTGAAAATCAGGGGTTATCTGAACAAGTGAATACTATGATAGACAATATTGACTCCATATCCAAGGGTACTATGAAATTACCTGAAAGGGTTCAGGCTGTTGAATTTGACGTTCAGATGTTACCACAAAGTTTTGATAAGGTAACAGCTAAAATGTACCTCCAGAATGGGAACCAGAAAACTGATACCTTAGTGAAATTCCTAGAAACACGGGTAGGTCAGGAGATTCAGGATTTAAGGGAGACAATGATAAAAAGATTAGAAATGATTGAAGAAATTATTGGAGCTGGTGAACAGAGTAAGAAGACACAAGGACAGGATACAATGCTACCACCAGCTGTTAGAACTGGCTTACCCAGGGTTCTAACAACATACCCTGTAATTTATTCTGACAAAGGGTCAACTTCTAAAGGCTCAAAGGGAGTTAAAGAAACTAGATGAACATCAATAGCAATGAATTATTTAAAAGAAATTAAGCAAGCTGTCATTAATTATGGCTTGCACTCTGCATTTGTTAAGGAAATGATAAGGACTTAAGCTAAGGACTTAAGCTTCTAATGTCAGAGCTACCCCCCATGATTTCTCTCAGCTAGTGTCTGCAGTTTTAGATGATGGACCTTCCTTGATGTTTGGAATTTATTTCAGAGAAGAATCCAAACATATGGAACAGCAAGGAAGAGCAAAAGGTGTGGAGGTTTCCCAAGATCAAATTCTTGGTGTAGGAGCATATGCTGATCCACAGGTCCAAGCTCTTTATGACGAAGAAGTGCTGTCCTTATGTCACAAAGCAGCCTTGAATGCTTTGAATAGAATACAAGATCCAGCAAAAAGGGTCAAATCATATACCAGGGTTAGGCAGGGACAGAGAGAACCCTTTACTGACTTTGTGCAAAGATTAATTAAGGCTCTGGACATAGGGGTAACAGACCCAGAAGCTAGACGAATACTTCTTGAATCTCTAGCTTTTGAAAATGCAAATACAGAATGTAAAAAGATAATTGGACCTTTAAGATCTAGATCAGCACCTATGGAAGAATGAATACAGCATACAATGAATGTTGAGACGTTTAGCTATAATGATGAATCCTGGGTAGGAGAAGCAATTTCCAAAGTTATGAGGAGACATCAAACTACCAGGTATTTTAATTGTGGTAAATTAGGACATCTGAAAAGGGATTGCAGGCAAAGAAATTCTAGGAATAATATCTCCTCTGGGAATGACAAAAGTAGGAGACCACAGCCTTCAGGTATATGTAGGAGATGCGGTAAAGGCCGACATTGGTCCAACGAATGCAGGTCAACAACAGACAGACAAGGCAACCCAATACCATCGGGAAACTCCTTTAGGGGCCTCTCACAGGCCCCCAAGCCAAAAGTGGCCCAGTCATTCCAAGTTAGAGTGGAAAATGTGTCTCACCAAGAAAATTGAAAACTCCAATGTCTGCTGTAAAAAGTAATACTGGTCTAAATGATGAATTACATGTGGAGAATGAGTCAAAAATTCAGTAAGATAGAGTAAACGTATGTTTTGGCAGACTTCTAGTAACGATCAAAGACCAAAGCTAAGAGTCTGTATAAATGGCATTTTTATTGAAGGCTTATTAGACACACATGCAGATGTAAGTATCATTACTCCAGAATCTTGGCATCCAAATTGGCCTCTTCAAGAGGTAGATGTTCAGTTCCTGGGAATTGGAACCCTAGCTCGTGTAAAACAAAGCACAAGATGGGTGGAATGCATAGGGCCTGAAGGGCAAATAGGAAGACTGAGGCCATCTATAGTCAATATTGCAATAAATTTATAGGGCTGTGACCTGCTACAGCAATGGAATACCCAGATTATCATTCCTGTAGTTCCAGGAACTCACAATTCTGGGAAGGATATAATGAGGTATTATGGAAAAAGGTCACCAGCCATTCAGGCTGTACAAGAACATACAGCAAATCTTTAGAGGTACCAACAGCCCTACCTTTAAAATGGTTAACTGAGAAGCCAATATGGATCAAGCAGTGGCCTCTAGTTGAGGATAAATTACAGGCTTTGGAACAGCTGGTACAAGAGCAACTAGATGCTAACCATATTTAAGAATCAACCAGCCCTTAGAATTCTCCTGTGTTTGTTGTAAAAAAGAAATCTGGTAAATGGAGAATGGTGACAGATCTAAGAGCTGTCAACAAGGTAATTCAACCTATGGGTCCGCTACAATCTGGAATTCCTTTTTTCACTATACCTTTGCAAGAAAAGGATAGAGAAAATTTGCCTTCACAGTGCCTACATATAATAATTCTCAGCCTACTAGGATATATCAATGAACTGTCCTCTCACAGGGGATACTCAATAGTCCCACATTGTGCCAATATTTTGTTAAAAAGCCATTGGAAATAATTCATAAGCAATTTCCCATGTCCATAATTTATCATTACATGGATGACATTTTATTATCTGATTCAAATAAAGATACTTTGGAAAGTATGTTTGAAGAAGTAAAGAAAGTCTTGCCTAGGTGGGGATTACAAATTGCCCCTGAAAAGATTCAAAGAGGAGATTCTATTAATTACCTAGGTTACAGAATAAGGTTAGATAAAATTTGAACGCAAAAGGCACAAATTAGGAGAGACTGGTTACGGACTCTTAATGACTTCCAAAGATTGTTAGGAGATATTTCCAGTCTACAACCAGCTTTTAGGATAACACCTGATCTAATAGTTCATTTAAACAAAACCTTAGATGGTGATAAAGATTTGAATAGTCCCAGAATAATGACAGTTGAAACAGAAAAAGAACTGACAATGATTGAGGAAAAATTACAGGAGGCACATGTGGATAGGGTGAACCCGAATCTTAGTTCTATCCTAGTCATACTGCCTTCCAGAATTTCTCCTACAGGGATTTTAATACAGAGGGAAGATATTATTTTAGAATGGATATTTATACCTCATAAACCAAGTAAAAAATTAAAAACTTATGTAGAAAAGGCCTCTGAATTAATTATAAATGGTAAACTGAGACTTCGTCAACTAGCAGGTATAGACCCAGGAGAAATTATAGTGCCTTTTACTACTGAGGAAATAGGAACATTATGGGAAGATAATGAACCATGGCAAAGAGCTTGTGCTAATTTTTTGGGAGAAATTAACAGCAAGTATCCCAAAAGTGATAGACTTAACCTCATAAAGAGAACTTCTTGGATTCTTCCTAGAATTGTACATGATGCTCCAATAACTGGAGCCTGGATATTTTATACCAATGCAAATAAATCAGGGAAAGCAGCTTATAAATCAGATGAATTGAGTAAGGTGGAACAAAGACCTTATAATTCTTTCCAGAAGGGATTTTAAAGAACCTCTTAATATAGTTACAGATTCACAACATGCAGAAAGAGTTATCTTGCATATTGAAACCGCTGAATTCATACCAGATGACACAGAGTTGACTTCATTGTTTATCCAGGTACAGGACATAATTAGGAATAGGTTTTGTCCAATGTACATAACACACATCCGGTCCCATTCAGGTCTGCCTGGCCCTTCTAACACAAGGTAACGCTGAAATTGACAATTATTGATTGGAAGCATTCTGCAGGCCTCAAAATTTCATAAAAAACATCATGTTAATAGTAAAGGCTTAAAGAAAGAGTTTTCCATTACATGGCAACAAGCTAAGGACATTATAAAGAGATGTCCTACTTGTTCTTTCTATAATCAAACACCGTTGCCTGCAGGGAGTAACCCAAAGGGTACTCAAAGGAAGGAAATCTGGCAGATGGATGTGTTCCACTTTATGGAATTTGGTAAATTAAAATATGTACACCACACCATAGACACGTATTCAGGTCTTCAATGGGCAAGTGCCCTGAGCTCAGAAAAGGCTGATTCGGTAATCACACATTTATTGGAAGTTATGGCCATCATGGGTATACCTGCACAAATAAAGACAGACAATGGTCCAGCATATGTATCTAAGAAAATGAAATGCTTTTTTGCTTATTATAATATAAAACACATTACATGTACACCAAATAATCCTACAGGTCAGGCAGTTATAGAAAGATCAAATTGTACTATAAAGGATATGCTGAACAAACAGAAAGGGACGAAAGATATCCCCAGAAATAGATTACATAATGCTTTATTAACCTTGAATTTTCTTAATGGTAATGAGAAAGGAACAACAGCAGCAGAGAGGCATTGGATAATGGAAAAAAACTTCTGAACTAAACCAACCTGTTTATTACAAAGACGTGCTGACCTATCAATGGAAGCCAGGAGATGTACTATGTTGGGGAAGGGGTTTTGCTCTTGTTTGCACAGGAGAAGAAAAATTGTGGATACCATCAAAAATAATAAAGGTTCGATTTGAAGAGGAGAAACCTCTTGGAAAGGAGAAATGACAGCTTATCTACAATGATGATATTCATACAGGTGGCAAGAAAAACATATAGAATGGGGGCAGGGTTCTGTTCTTATCTCCACAGGAAACACTCATCTTTGAAAAATTCAAGGGACCCTGGATATTTGAATACTGACAGATGGAAAATAACGGCCCAATAGGGACTATCAAGAAAATTGACTAGGTTCTGTAAGTACAATATACTAAATCATATTTCTAAATTTATAGAGCTGGTTTTGGAGTTGGACTCTGGCTCAGTCCCTCTCTAATTCCAAGCCTGTTGTTAAAAGAAAAACCCAAAGTTTCTGGGGTTTCTGTCTCATGTCAAGAGCCATGATATGGGACAGAAAGAAATATGAGTTTAGAAAACATCTTTACTTTTCTTCATATCTATCATACCTTTCATTAAATATATCTATCATGCCTTTCATTGAATATATATATGTCTGTATATGTCTATATGATTACTGTTTAAGTTTTCCACAATGAACAATGAGTTTTTCCTGCAGTGACATTTGAAGTTTCCAGGAAGAAGATCGGACCCCATAACAACAACTCCACCCGGTTGATATGACATCATGATACTGATAGCGCTACTACAAGACCTGTTTTGGGTACCAGCTGCACAAGACAGTTCCAATGTGGTTAGCTGAAATGGTGCACATCTTGTACAACATTCTGGCCAGACCTCCACAAAATACTCAGAGACTATTTGCAATTTTAAAAGACATTGATCTTGAAATTTAACCATCATTTTACTTTCACAGGTTCCTCCAGAAAGAACATTGCCCCCATGACAGCTGGAAGTAATTCTAGAGAACGACATCCCCTCTCCTAGTAAAGTTTGTCCTTGGGGTTTAGGGACATCATTTAGGGGTTGGTTATAATTAGTATATGGTTAAGGGTTGGGGGAGAAATTTTATAAGTGCAGGAATCTTCAAAAAAAGAGGGATAATTGGATTGTGGGATAATAGATTTGTACTTGTGAGTTATTGTTTTTAGACAAATATATTGGTATTGTTTCTTATATATTGATACAAACTTAAATTATGTTGACTATTTTATGCATGCATGCTTCTACCTCTGTTTAAAACATTTTTATGTATTGATATATATATAGTATTGATATATGTATATTTACCATATTGCATTGTACACTTCTACCTCTGATTAAGATACTTATATATTGTTTATATATTGATATATATATATTTACCATATTGCAATGTATACTTGCACATTGTTTATATTTGAAGGTCACATTGTCCTCATTTATTGCACAGTTGTTTATTGTTTCAGTCTTTAAGTTAGATAGATATTGAGAATTATATAGATCAATAGTCATCTAAGTTTGTAATTTATAATTAGACTAATCAGGTTCTTTAGATACATAGAGATTATATTCAGTATAGATAGATAATCTTCAACCTCTTCAAAGAGCTGTAGAAAATGGCCTTTAATCTAATTCAGAGTTCTGTGGTAGTGAGACACAATTGGTCCTGGCAACACTGATCTATTCCCGAGAGAATGTTGAGCACCGAAGACAGTCCACCTGGAGCCTTTCTTCTTGGCAGAACTGGCTTTTGGGTAAAGAAATGCCCATTCCTCAACTACTGACAGAGTTACAGAATATTCGTAAATGGATAAAACAGGACTGTCATATCCTGCCAAGACAGGGTAAGATAGTTTTGAAAAGTTTCTTGCCTTTGAAAATGGTATGTCAGTTACGTCAGGCCTTAGCCAAAGTTAGTTGCTTCAACGCTGCAAACGTGACTTTGGGTGTTTGCTCAGGTAGTCACTTGTCTCTGTGATTTGTTACATGTTCTGGAAGTTGTTTGATTGCACTTCCTAATTACTCAGGTAACATTATTTCCCTTCTCAGATCTTCGATGGGATTGAAGATTATATAAATGTAGTTACTTTCCTCTCATGACTTGGACAAGTTATTTGTTATGCAAGACTTAAGCTAGTTAGAATAGGATATTTGTATTTATTGTATATAATTTCATAGGTTTGTACTTATTGTATATAATTTCGTGGTAGGCTTAGAACTCTCTTACTTAAACAAAAGGGGGAAATGCTGCGGGAGCTCCTTCTGCTCCTTCAGCCAATAGCCGCTGAGATACCAGCCCATTGGGACGTGGTCTCTCTCTCTCTCTTTAAAAAAGCAGCGGCTGTCTTCCACTCTCTCTCTGGCTTCTGGCTCTGCTTCCGGCTCCTAGACTCCTTTCCTGTTCGTGCAAAGGGGCTATTGTCTGCAATAGTAATCTGTAAGTTTTTTTTCCTTTTGAATAAATAACCATTCTATTAAGCATAATTCCAAACTGGTGTGGGATTGTTTGTGACTTACGCCTACACTCCAATAATTCTCTTATTTCTCTGTTAGGTTTCTGTCTGATTGACCTGTCCATTGGAGAGAGAGGTGTGTTGAAGTCTCCTACTATTAGTGTGTGTGGTTTGATGACTGCCTTGAGTTCTAGAAGAGTTTCTTTTACATATGTGGGTGACTTTATTTTCGGGGCATAGATATTCAGGATTGAGACTTCCACCTGATGAATTGTTCCTGTTATGAGTATGAAATGTCCATCTCCATTTCTTCTGATTGATTTTAGTTTGAAGTCGATTTTGTTAGATATTAGAATGGCCACATCCATTTGTTTCTTAGGTCCATTTGCTTGGAAAACCTTTTCCCAGCCCTTTACTCTGAGTAGGTGTCTGTCTTTGTGGTTGAGGTGTGTTTCTTGTAGACAGCAGAATGTTGGATCCTGTTTTCGTATCCAGTCTCTAAGTCTGTGCCTTTTTATAGGTGAATTGAGTCCATTGATATTAGGTGATATTAATGACCAGTGGTTGTTGACTCCGGTTATTTTTTTTTTGGGTAGTAGTGTGCATGTGTGTCCCTTCTTTGAGTTGTGTTTGTGAAGCATCGCTAGATGTCTGAGTTATTGTAGGCAGTGTTGGCAATGTTGGATTCCTTGGGTTGTGATTTTCCTTCTAATACTTTCTGTAAGGCTGGATTTGTAGCTATGTATTGTTTAAATTTGTTTTTATCCTTGAATATTTTGTTTTCTCCTTTGATAGTGAATGATAACTTGGCTGGGTATAGTAGTCTGGGCTTGCATCCATGGTCTCTTAGTTTCTGCAGTACCTCTATTCAGGACATTCTGGCTCTCATGGTTTCCATATAGAAGTCTGGTGTAAGTCTGATAGGTTTACCTTTATAAGTTACTTGACCTTTTTCCTTTGCAGCTCTTAATATTCTTTCTTTAATCTGAATGCTTTGTGTTTTGATTATCATGTTGCAAGGGGATTTTTTTTTTGATCCAGTCTATTCGGTGTTCTTCTTGAATCTTCATAGGAATATCGTTGTTTTGGTTGGGAAAGTTTTCTTCTATAATTTTGTTGAATATATTTTCTGGACCTTTGATCTGCAATTCTTCTCTTTCTTCTACCCCATTATTCTTAGATTTTTTTTTTAAATTATGTCCCAGATTTCCTGAATGTTTTTTGATGAGAATTTGTTGGATTTGCTGTTTTCTTTGGTCAGAGGGTTTATTTTCTCTATGGTGTCTTCAGAATCTGAGATTCGTTCTTCTATCTCTTGTATTCTATTGGTTATGTTTGTTTCTGAACTCTCTGTTTGTTTTCCTAGATTTTTCATATCCAGCCGGCCCTCGGTTTGTGTTTTCTTTATTGCCTCCATTTCAGTTTTCAAGTCTTGAACTATTTCCATTACCTGTTTGATTGTTTTTTCTTGGTTTCCCAGGGTGTCGTTTACGGATTTACTCATTTCTTCAATCTTTTTGTTATACTTCTCTTCTATTTCTTTAAGTGAGTTATTCAGACCCTGTTTAAGGGACTCTATTACTTTCATAATGACACTGTTTTCCACTTCTTCCGGAATAGGGTATTCAAGTCCTTTTGTAGTAAGATCGCCGGGGTCTGGTGTTTTCATGTTGTTTTTCAGATTGTTGGAGGAGTTCTTGCCTTGGCACCTTCCCATCTCTTCCTTCAGATGCTCTCCAATGGATTTTCCCTCCGCTGGGTCTTCTGCTACAGGATCAGTGTCCCTTGCTAGCAGGAATCTCCTTGACTGCAGTCCTATGTGCTCAGGAATATCCTTCTTTAGGTTGGGAAAGTTTTCTTCTACAATTTTATTGAATATTTTTTCTGGGCCTTTGAGCTGTAATTCTTCTTCTTCTTCTTCTACCCCTATCATTCTTAGGTTTGGTCTTTTCATGGAGTCCCAGATTTCCTGGATATTTTGTGTTAAGAATTTTTTTTTGGATTTGTTTTGTTCTTTAAACTAGTGAGCTTATTTCCTCTAAAGTATCTTCGGTGTCTGAGATTCTTTCTTCTTTCTCTTGTATTCTGTTGGTACTACTTGTCTCTGTAGTTCCTGTTTGTTTACCCAGATTTTCCATATCCAGCCTTCCCTCTGTTTGTATTTTCTTTATTACCTCCACTTCATTTTTCAAGACTTGAACTGTCTCCCTTACCTGTTTGATTGCTTTTTCTTGGTTTTCTTTGGTATATTTGAGAGATTTATTCATTTCCTCTACTTTTTTGTTTGTCATCTCCATTTCTTTATGACAATTTTTCACATCGTGTTTAAGGTACTCTATTATTTTCATGATGTTCCATTTAAAGTTGATTTCTTCTATTTCTTCTGGAGTAGGGTGTTCAATTCTTCTTGTTGCGTGATCCCTGGATTCTGGTGATGTCTTGTTGTCTTTGAGGTTGTTGGAGGAATTCTTGCATTGGTGCCTGCCCATCTCTTCCTTCAAAGGCAGCCAGGAGAGTCTTGGTGTCCTGGTCCAATCTTTGCTGTGAATGACTCTCTGGGTGGATCTCCTCAGTGCAGGAGCAGAAACTATTCCTGTCTGAATGGAACTCCTCAGCACAGAAATAGGGACTCCTGGTAGTCCAAGGACCCCACAGACAAAAAGGTGAACTTGGGGGCAGGGCAGGTTCAAGTGGAACACAGAAGACCCTGCAGCAGAAGCTGAAGGTACCCTGCACTCCTTTGCGGGGAACTTCTGGTCTGCCTTGCCGGCAGACACTCACCCCTCTGGGTGAATAGCCTTAGTGCAGGAACAGAAACTGTTCCTGGGCCAAGGACCTTGCAGACAATAGGGCAGGCTTGGGGGATGCAGGGTCATGTGTAACAAAGAAGCCCCTGCAGCAGGAGTTGGGGGGGCTGTGCTTCTTTCTGGGACAGTCTGCCCCTGGGATGGCCCACACTTATCCATCTGGAAGGTACTCCTCTGCACAGAAATAGGACTCCTGGTAGTCCAAGGACCCTGTAGACTCAAGGGCAAATGTGGGGGAAGGACAGGGTCGAGTGGAACACAGAAGAACCTACAGCAAAAGCTGAAGGTGCCCTGCCCGTATCCAACTTTTAAAAGCAGCCTAGCACATGCGCACAGTGGGGTTGACGTGACTACGTCATATGTGGATGACAGGACTCACGCATGTATACAAGGGCTTAGCTGAGTCATACATAAATGATGTAACCACACATGCATGCAAAGGTTTACCTGAGTCATATGTGGATGATGCAAACACAAATGGTTCACTGTAGGGCCCTGTCTCCCCTTACTCCCTGGGACGTGTCTCTGAGGACAGTTCTGGTCAGCCAGCTAAAGCTTCCTGCTGTCCCTGTGTTCACTCTGCCTGTAGCCTGGTGATTTAGCTGTAGGGCACTGTTTACCTTTGGTATGGTAATTTTCCACCTGCCCGGCGGTGGGGGGGGGAGAATTTCTACAGGGCGCCAAGGTCTCTCTCAGCTGCTGTGGCTGCTCTCCGCCCCCTGCCTGGGGAGAAATCCCTATGGCACCAGTTTTCCCTCTGACTGGGAGGGAATTCCTTTACTGGTGCCAAGGTATATTAGCTTGGCATTAAGCTGAATAAAGTGGCTTTTGGTGATCTCTTGTTGAATGACCCAGGTCTCTTGTGTGTGTATCTTTTGTTCAATCTCCAGGCCTTTGCCCAAACTCGTGTAGGTACTGAGGCGCGCGACCCGTACCAAGAAGGGTACCGCAGAATCGGATGGTACAGTTCACATGGTGCTCCAGGGCCATTAGGCACTTCTGCCTGAGGACTTGTGTGCATATGCATGGCCCTAGAACCCAGAAGTGTCAGCCTTATTGTGGCTGAAATCATAACAACAAGGACTGGTAGCTGCTTCTCTGACCACTGAAACAGCCCAGGCTGGACTTCCAATGATTTTATAAGGTTCCTTCCTCTGACCTCTGCTGCCTCTGAGTACAGAATGAAGCACCTTCAATGTTGTTGCTCAAAACCAAAGACATTCCACCACAAGGACCCAAGAAGTCATTCTTCCTAGGAGTAAAAATGTCCCTTGTCCCCTCTGGATTAACAAGCTGTCCACTGACATAGCCCCCAGGGTGTCATTCCCTCCTTGCACATTGTACAAATGGCTGATCAGGATCCACCTTTGGTCCTGCACATGCTCTGCCTGTTCCCCTCCCAACCATGCCTGGACAAAGCTGGGGTTTGAACCCAGCACTCTCCCTCCTCCCCATCCTCCTCTTCTTCACCCCTTTCTTCCCTTCTCACTTCCCCTTCCCCAACTCTTTCCTCCAATCTTTCTACTTCTCCTATTCTTCCTCTTCATTCTCTTTCTAGTACTTTCCTTCTCTCTTCCTTGTTCCTTCTCCTCATCCTCTTTCTTCTATGGTTTTCTCCCGACTCTCTCCAACCTCCTTCCCCTACTTCTTCTCCTTTAACCGTCTTCCCCTTTCCTTTGCTACCATGTCTTCTATATTCTTCTCTTTTCCATCATCCTCCAATACTTGTCTTCTTCCTCCTCTCCTACTGCCCCTCCTTCTTCTGTTCTTCCCTCATGTTATCTTTCCTTTCCCCCTTTCTCCTCCCCTTTCTTATTTAGTTTTTCTACTTCTCCTTTTCCTACTTTCCTTCTCCTCTCTGCCTTGTCTCTTCTCATGTTCCACCTTCTGTTATTTCCCTCTTCCACCACTCCTTCCTTACTCCTTTCTCCTTCTTCCCTTACTTTTCATCCTCACCCCTTTCTCTATCCTTCTTTCCCTCTTTCTCTTCCTTCTCCCCTCATCCCCTCTTATTTTCTTCCTCCTTTTCTTCTCCCCTCCTCTTCTTTCTTCTTCCTCCTTCTCTGTCACCATCTCCCTCTCTCCTTCTCCTACCTCTCCTCTTCCTCCCCTTTCTCCATCCTTTTCCCTCACCTCTTCTTCCTCTCTTCTTCTCCTCCCTCCTCTTCTTCTCTTCTTTTTCTTCCCTCAACTCTCCTCCTCCTTCACCTTTTCTTCTACCTTTTCCCCTCCTCTCTCTACTCTTCCTCCTCTCCTTCTCCACCCCTCTATTCCCTATCTTTCTCCTTGCCATCTTTCTCTTCATTCTCTCTTCCCTCTCTTCTTCTCTTCCTACCCCTCCTCTCCTTTTCCTCCTCCATATCCTTCTCCACACCCTCATGCTCCTGTCCTCCTCTTTCTTCTCTTTTCCTCCCTTTCCTTTTCTTCATTACCCTTCTCTGTCTCCTCCCACACTTTTCTTCTTCCTCCCTTTTCTTCTCCTCCTTCCATTTTTTCTCCTCCTTCTCCTCCCATCTTGTCTTCCTCCTCCCATTTCTTCTCCTCCTCCTCCTCTATCTCCTCTCCTTTTCTTTATTCCCCTCCACTTTTTTCCACCTATTTCTCTCCCTACTCACCTCCCTCTCTCTATCCTCCCTTTAACTTTATACCCGTCATTCCTTGTCCTTCCCCTTTTTCTTCCCCTTTCTTTCACTTTTGAAACCAAGGAGTAAACCCAGGGCCTCTTTAGCTAAATCTCCAATCCTTTTCCATTTCTAAATGATTTTATATTTTAAATTATGTGTATGCATATGTTTGGAGCATACCCATTATATTGAACCTTTAGTAATAGGAATGAGGCCATGTTATGATGTAATGTGAACACCTCATAGAAACTCATAATGCATAAGTAAAAGAAGCACCAACATTCAAGCAATGCTGTCAAATAAGCAATGCATAGTTTATTTGTTGTTGAAATACTGATGAAGCATTTAATATTTTTATTTCTGTTCACAAGGATAAGCAAACTGAAATATTGAGCCCTGTTATACTTTCTCAAGGACAACTGCAATAAAAACAGCAAACACACAAATTTTTACTGATCCAGGTCATAACAGGGAGTGGTCAGCTGACTCTCACAGGGCTTGGCAACAATACTCAGCAGAAGCCACTTTGTAATTGCTGGCACTAAATAGAGAAGTGGATTTCTCAGCTAGGTATTTAAGGAAATCATGCAGATACCTAGACACTCGCATAAGACTAGGCCTACTAAGGAGGGAATGAGTCAATACAGTCCCAATTTGAGTAAATAATCGTAGTAGGTGTGGAGCCCCATAAATCTGAGACATTGGAAAATGAGGATAAACCAGGTGGATTTGGACAAACTGGGGCTTTTCAAACTGTCAGAGCAGCTGGGTGCCCAGCTTCCTGTTGAAGTATTCTCTTATTCCATATACAAGTTCATCAATAGAATATTCCCTATTATCAGCCTTTCCATGTTATTTCACAAAAGTGACATACTCCGCGAGAATAGTGTCTACATTCTTCTCAGCAGGGAGTTGGAACAACTGCTTATGCTTGTTTATCAGTTCCCAGTCCTCAACAAGACACGGCTTAAGTTCATCAGGCAACTTCAATTCAACTCTCATTCTCACCTTCCCTGCCTGCACAGATTGACCAGTGTTGACAGTCCCAGCCACATTCTGGTGAGGAATCTGTGGTACTGTGCTGGTATCACTGCCAACTCTGTTTTCTCGAATATTCTGCATGGTCTTCGGCACTGGCATGGTAGGTGCAGATCCTGAAGTGGAGGGTTTCTCCACAGGAAAACTTTTTTCCATTGAGTGATGAGCTTTTGCCACAGGGTACCCGCTATCTACTCTGTTACCATTCTCAGCAGTGTAGCTGCTGTGGGAAGTCTGTCCTCTCTCCTCAGAATGAACTTTCTCAAAACAGATGACTTTCTTTTCCATCTGACCTTTCTCAGCAGAGAGTTCTCTCTCTGCAGGGCATTTTTTCTCAACAAAATGACCTCCCTCCCCTGCATGTACTTTCTCTGCAGAGCAGACTCTCTGGGAAGGTAGACTTGTCTCTGCTGGAGGACTTGTTTCAGGAGGGCAGCTTGCCATGCAGATAGATGTTTCTCTGCAAGTTGGCTTTTCTTTGGAGGCCTATGTCTCCTTGTGGGGTCATATTTCCCTGCAGAGGATTCTCCCTCTACACAGTTACCCCTTTCCAGTGAGCAAACCTCCTCTTCAGGGCAGCTTTTCTTTGAAGGCTGACCTCTCCCTGTGGGGCCATCCTTCCCTGCAGAGCATCCTCTTCCTGCTGAGTTACCCCTTTCAACTGAGGGACTCTCCTCTGCAGGGCAGATTTTTTTTGGAGCCTGACCTCTTCTTGTGGGGTAATCATTTGCTGTAAAGGATCCTCTCTCTGCATAGTTGGCTTTTTCATCTGAATGACCCTCTTTTCCGGGAGAGAGTCCTCTCTTGCAGGGATACCACTCTCAGATGAATGACCCTCTTTGGCCCAGTAGGTTTTGGTGGACTGACCACTACCTGCAGGGCGATCTTCACCTCCAATGTATCTTCCTGCTGCCGAGATACCCCTTTCATCTGAGCGAACTTCCTCTGCAGGGCAGCTAATCTTCTGAGGCTGACCTCTCCCAGAAGGGCAATTTTCACCTGCAGAGGATTCTATCTCCTCAGAGCTACCCCACTCAAATGAGTAACCCTCCTCTGCAGGATAACTTTTTTCTGAGGTGGTGTCTCCTTGTGCAGCAATCTTTTCCAGGGGAGGGTCCTCCCTTTGCAGAGTTACCTTTTTTGGATAAATGACCCTCCTCTGCAGGGCAGATTTTGAAGAGGTGATCTCTCACTGCAGCGCTAGACTTCTCTGGTGAGCGACCCTTCCCTGCCAGGTGACTTTTTTCAACTAGCCGAACTCTCCCTATGGGGGTGACCTTTTTCCTCTGTGGAGAGTCCACTCGTCACAGAACGGCCTCTCTCTAGCTGGTGATCGCTCTCTGCAGAAATAAATTTCTTTTATTATATTTAGGTATGATCCTTGTATCCCCAGTCTCTCCAACACCTTTATCATAGATGGGTGTTGAATTTTGTCAAATGCTTTTTCAGCATCCAATGAAATGATCATATGGTTTTTTCTTTCAGTTTATTTATATGATGGATTACATTGATAGATTTGCGTATGTTGAACCAGTCCTGCATCTCTGGGATGAAGCCTACTTGATCATAATGGATAATTTTTCTAATGTGTTCCTGTATTCGGTTTGCCAGGATTTTATTGAGAATTTTCACGTCGATGTTCATGAGTGAGATTGGCCTGTAATTCTCTTTCTTGGTTATGTCTTTGTGTGGTTTTGGTATTAGGGTAACTGTAGCTTCATAAAAGGAGTTTGGCAATGACTCTTCTGTTTCTATATTATGGAATACATTAAGGAGTATAGGTATTAGCTCTTCCTGGAAGTTCTGGTAGAATTCTGCATTGAAACCATCTGGTCCTGGGCATTTTTTGGCAGGGAGATTTTTGATAACAGCTTCTAATTCTTCACGACTAACCGGTCTATTTAGATTGTTCACCTGTTCTTGGTTCAACTTTGGTATATGGTACTTATCTAAAAAAATGTCCATTTCTTTTACATTTTCCAACTTTGTGGCATATAAACTTTCGTAGTAAGATCTAATGATTCTCTGAATTTCCTCTGTGTCTGTGGTTATATCCCCCTTTTCATTTCTGATCCTATTAATTTGCATGTTCTCTCTCTGCCATTTGATTAGTTTGGATAGGGGTTTGTCAATCTTGTTGATTTTCTCCAAGAACCAGCTTTTTGATTCATTGATTCTTTGGATTGTTTTCTCTGTTTCTATTTTGTTGATTTCAGCCCTCAGTTTGATTATTTCCAGACTTCTACTCCTCCTGGGTGAATCAGCTGCTTTTTTTTCTAGAGCTTTCAAGTGTGCTGTTAGGTCTCCAATGTGTGCTTTCTCCGTTTTCTTTATTTGGGCACCTATTGCTATGAACTTTCCTCTTAGCACTGCTTTCATAGTGTCCCATAGGTTTGAGTATGTTGTGTCTTTGTTTTCATTAAATTCATGGAAGACTTTAATTTCTTTCTTTATTTCTTCCTTGACCCAGGGGTGATTTAGTAGTTGACTGTTCAACTTCCATGAGTTTGTTGACTTCCTGGGGGTAGCATTGTTGTTGAATTCTAATTTTAATCCATGGTGATCTGACAAGACACAGGTGGTTACTAATAATTTTTTGTATCTGTGGAAGTTTGCTTTGTTACCGAGTATGTGGTCAATCTTCGAGAAGGTTCCATGAACTGCAGAGAAGAAGGTATATTCCTTCCTAGTTGGGTGGAGTGTTCTATAGATGTCTGTTAAGTCCATTAGATTCAATACCTCCAATAAATCTCTTAATTCTCTGTTTGGTTTCTGTCTGATTGACCTGTCCATTGGTGAGAGAGGAGTGTTGAAGTCTCCTACTATTATCGTGTGTGGTTTGATGACTGCCTTGAGTTCTAGAAGAGTTTCTTTTACATATGTGGGTGCCTTTACATTAGGGGCATAGATATTCAGGATTGAGACTTCCTCCTGATGAATTGTTCCTGTTATGAGTATGAAATGTCCATCTCCATCTCTTCTGATTGATTTTAGTTTGAGGTCAATTTTGTTAGATATTAGAATGGCCACATCCATTTGTTTCTTAGGTCCATTTGCTTGGAAAACCTTTTCCCAACCCTTTACTCTGAGTAGGTGTCTGTCTTTGTGGTTGAGGTGTGTTTTTTGTAAACAGCAGAATGTTGGATCCTGTTTTCGTATCCAATCTCTAAGTCTGTGCCTCTTTATAGGTGAATTGAGTCCACTGATATTAAGAGATATTAATGACCATTGGTTGTTGACTCCAGTCATTTTTTTTGGGGGTAATAGAGTGTATGTGTTTTCCTTCTCTGAATTGTGCTAGTGAAGGGTCGTTAGATGTCTGAATTATTGTAGTCAGTGTTGGCAATGTTGGATTCCTTGGGATGTAATTTTCCTTCTAATATTCTCTGTAAGGCTGGATTAGTAGTTACGTATTGTTTAAATAATAAAAGCAATATACAGCAAGCCGACAGCTAACATCAAATTGAATGGAGAGAAACTCAAAGCCTTTCCACTAAAATCAGGAACACGACAAGGCTGTCCACTCTCTCCATACCTCTTCAATATTGTGCTTGAAGTTCTAGCAATAGCAATAAGACAACATAAGGAGATCAAGGGGATTCGAATTGGAAAGGATGAAGTTAAACTTTCGTTATTTGCTGACGATATGATAGTGTACATAAGTGACCCCAAAAACTCTACCAAAGAACTCCTACAATTGATAAACACCTTTAGTAACGTGGCAGGATACAAGATCAACTCCAAAAAGTCAGTGGCCCTCCTATACACAAAGGATAAAGAAGCAGAGAGGGAAATCAGAGAAACATCACCTTTCACGATAGCCACAAATAACATAAAATATCTTGGGGTTACTCTAACCAAGGAAGTGAAAGACCTATTTAACAAGAACTTTAAGTCTTTGAAGAAAGAAATTGAGGAGGATACCAGAAAATGGAAAGACCTCACCTGCTCTTGGATTGGGAGAATCAACATAGTAAAAATGGCAATTCTACCAAAAGCAATCTATAATTTCAATGCAATCCCCATCAAAATCCCATCAAACTTCTTCACAGACCTTGAGAGAACAATAATCAAGTTTATATGGAAAAACACAAAACCCAGGATAGCCAAAACAATCTTATACAATAAAGGAACTTCAGGAGGCATTACCATCCCTGACTTCAAACTCTATTACAGAGCTACAGTATTGAAAACAGCTTGGTATTGGCATAAGAACAGAGAAATCGAATTTGGAATCGAATAGAAGACCCGGATATTAACCCACAAACCTATGAACACCTAATTTTTGACAAGGGAGCTAAAGGTATACAATGGAAGAAGGAAAGCATCTTTAACAAATGGTGCTGGCATAACTGGATGTCAACCTGTAGAAGGATGAAAGTAGATCCATACCTATCACCATGCACAAAAATCAAGTCCAAATGGATTAAAGACATCAACATTAATCCGTCCACTTTGAACCTGATAGAAGAGAAAGTGGGAAGTAGTCTACAAGATATAGGCACAGGAGGCCTCTTCCTAAGTAGGACCCCAGCAGCACAGACAATAAGAGAAACAATGAATAAATGGGATCTACTGAAACTGAGAAGCTTCTGTAAAGCAAAGGACACTGTCAGTAAGACAAAAAGGCTGCCTTCTGACTGGGAGAAGATCTTCACCAACCCCTCATCAGACAAAGGTCTGATCTCCAAAATATACAAAGAACTCAAGAAACTAGGCACTAAAACTCTAATTAACCCAATTAAAAAATGGGGTACTGAACTGAACAGAGAATTCACAACAGATGATCTTCGAATGGCCAGAAGACACTTAAGGTCATGCTCAACCTCCTTAGTGATCAGGGAAATGCAAATCAAAACCACTTTGAGATACCATCTTACACCTGTCAGAATAGCTAAAGTCAAAAACACCAACGATAGCCTATGCTGGAGAGGATGTGGGGTGAGGGGAACACTCATCCATTGTTGGTGGGAATGCAAACTTGTGCAGCCACTGTGAAAATCAGTGTGGCGGTTTCTCAGGAAACTGGGAGTCAACCTCCCTTAGGACCCAGCAATTCCACTCTTGGGAATATACCCTAGTGTGACGCGCATCCTGACCAGCAGGAATGAATGCCACTAAAACGAGAATTCCTTCCCTGGTCATGTCTATATTCGGAGCATTTGATTGAGGAAAATTGGGGGAAGGGAAGATAGAGCAGGGATGAGAGAAAGCTTAGAGAGAGGAAGTGGAGCCCAGAGGCAGCTGCTTTTAAACGGTGGAGAGGCTTGAAAGCTGTCCTGATTGGTTAATGCCATTCTGCTGTTCTGAGCATGTGCAAGCAAGGGTGCAGGCAAGGGTGCTCAGCCCCACGTGGCTAAGCCAGGTATTCCTCCAAACTGCAGGACCACCTGTGCCTCCAGGTGGCTTCCTACACCCTAGAGATTCCCTAACATTAAGCATTTGTTCTACTATGTTCATAGCAGCACTATTTGTAATAGCCAGAACCTGGAAATAGCCTAGGTGCCCCTCAATAGAAGAATGGTTAAAAAAGGTGTGGAACATATACACATTAGAGTTTTACTCAGCGGTAAAAAACAATGACATCTTGAATTTTGCATGCAAATGGATGGGCATAGACAACGCTTTACTGAGTGAGGTAAGCCAGACCCAAAAAGAGGAACACGGTATGTATTCACTCATAAGTGGATTCTAACCATAATTAAAGGTCTTTGAGCCTATTATTCGTGATCCTAGAGAAGCTAAATAAGAAGATGAACCTGATGAAGATTACTTAGCTATCTGCCAGGAGCTAGGGAATAGTCAAGAGTCCCAGGTAACCTTGGGTGCATGGGGGGGTGGGAGGGTTGTTGGAAGGGTAGAGGGTTAGAGAAAAGGGAGTAGGGGAGGAATGGAGAAAGCTCGGTTGACCGGGATGGGGGGAAGGGAGGAAGGATGAATATGGGATCAGGGAAGAATATATTTCAACCAAGGGAGTCATTTTAGGGTTTACAGGAAACTTGATTATATATGGGATCCCAGGTCCAAGGAGAGATCCCCAGATTGTTCTCTGGACAGAGGAGAGGGTGCCTGAACCGGCCTTGGCCCATAACCATACTGATGAATATTTTGCTTATAACCATAGATCCTTCATCTGGCATTGGATGGCGATACAGACGGAGACCCACATTGGAGCACCGGACTGAGCCCCCCAAGGTCCAAATGAGGAGCAGAAGGACGAAGAAAATGAGGAAGGACTGCGAGGGATGCTATCACCCACTGATACAAGGAGTCGGATCTAATGAGAGTTTACCAAGGGCAGTTGGTCTGCGACTGAACGAGCACGTGATCCAACCAGATTCTCTGAATATGGCCGGATTCTCTGAATGTGGCTGGCCTGGAGTCTTTCTGAGATGCCATTGACAATGACACTGGGACTAGTTTCCTCTGCATATACTGGATTTTTGGGATCCAGTCTGTTTGGATACTCACCTTCCTGGACCTGGAGGGAGGGGGGAGGAACTTGAACTTCCCACAGGGCTGGAAACCCTGACTGCCCTTAGGGACAAAGAGGGAGGAGGAGGGGGGGGGAGTGGGAGGGTGTTGGGAAGAGGGGCGTAAATGGAAACTTTTATAATTTAATAAAATTACTTTCAAAAAAAAAGAAATTTCTTGATTGTGGGGTCTTTCTCTCCAGTGTGATGGTTCTCAGTAGAGCGGCCTCTCCCATCAAAGTAACCTTTCTCAGTAGATGCACTCTTCTTAGTAGAAAGTCCTTTCTTTGCAGGTTGACCTCTCATGATAGAGCGGCCTCTTGGCCAAACCACATTCCTCTGTAGAGTGATGTTTTTCTTTAAGATGGCTTTTCTTGATAAGGCGGCCTCTCTGTGTAGGAAGATCTTTCTCGAGAGAGAGATGCTTCTCAGATGAATGACTTTTCTCAGAAAAGTGATGCTTCTTCCCAAGGAGGTGCCTGTCAGAGGGGTACTTTCCGGCAGAGGAAAATGTCCCTATAGTACAACGTCTTTCAAGAGAATGGTGTTTCCTGGCAGAGGAACTCTTCTCTGTAGCAGGATGTTTCTCAGCTAACAAAAGCTTCTCAGCCAAGGTGCTCTTAACTGTAGTGCAGTACTTCTCAGCAGTGGGACTTTTATCTGCAACGTGATACTTCTCGGGGGAGGGATTTTTCTCTCTTCTTCTGGTTTTCTCATGGGAGCAACCTCTCTCCACTGAGCGACTTTTTGTGGCAGGGCCACCCTGTGGTCTTCCTGGAAGAGGTAGTTGACGTTTTCTCAGCTCATCTGACTTTTGTTCTGAGGAGCGTTTTCTCACCTTTCTGACCTCCCTGTAGCTTGGTATCTGTTTCCTGAAGTCATCTCTTTCCCCAAAATGTTGGTCATGAACACGAGGTCCTTTCCTTCTGGAACTCATTTAAGTAATACTAATGAATTCCAAGGTTTTCTAGCATTATCTGTGAAAATGGACTGGGCACAAAACCCAGTAGTCTCTTGTCTGAATTAGTTCTACAACCAGTATCGAATCTCCCGATGGTTTACCAAATTTTGCTCTTTTTTAAGAACGGTAGAGCACTCTGCTTGTCTAACAGCCAGCACAAACTGAGGTTTTTCTGGAAACTATGTGTACACAAACGTCATCTTGGGGACAGGCTTATGCCCTTCGGCCAATCGGTAGTCATATGTAAATTATACTATGTTCCATAGCCAAATAATTGGACCATCCCTCTGATGTCATAGTGGTGGCATGTGGGGTGGGGGAGGGTGCGTTTTTTAAAGACCAGGTTGTCCTTAAGCACACAAAAATCCCCAAGCTAATGCCTCTCCAGTGCTTGCATTAAAGGCCTGCATGCCCTGCTCATCTTTCTTGATTGTGACTTCTTTTCTCTGACTCTTTCTATGCCTAAATCACTTGGTCCCTACTCTTCAATCCTGAGTGCAAGGGTGTGGAAAAGCTCTAAACATAACGGCCCTGCAGCTCAGAGGGAGAAAAAGAAAGCGGTGTCATCATCAGCCTATGGTCACTGAAGAAGAATAGGCCTCTTTCCATTCTCCTTTTTTACATTGCCTCCGGATTTGGTACACTTCTGAACATGGCAACGAGTTCATTTCCATTCACCCCGATGATGTAAGGATGATAAATTAATCTATTAAACTGTGTATCTCAAAAAATAATAAACTTTGAGATAGACTGAAAGTTTAAAAAAAAACTAGGAAAAGAAACAAGATATAAATTGCAAGCCTAAGAAGGAGGAGAGCAGAGAAAAATGCAGAGCTCAATTAAAATCAATTAAAAAATTACTAATGCATTGCAGTTTTGACTAGAATGTGGGAAACCTACTACACATTATTGGTAGGAATTTAAATACATATAATCATTCTCTTGGATAATTTGGGACCATTATATATAATTTTAAAATACAAATGTACTTTAATACAGTAATTTGACTTACAAAAATGCTTGCAAGTCTGTACAAGAATGTTTATAATTTATAAGACTATAAATAGCCGAATGGTACATCTGTAGTAGAAAGATTATATAGATTATTATATTTCTGCTGTGAAATACTACTATATCACTGAAAATAAAATGTACTTCCATAGAGAAAAAAAATTGCGAGCCTAAGAAAGCTAGAGTGGCAATATAAGTATCCGACAAAATACACTTTAAAAGAAAAACATCACAGGCCAAAGAATGCTTTCTAATGATGAAAGGGTTAATTGTAATAGGAAACTATTATAATCGCCTAAGAACAGAAAAAAAAATACATGAAGCAAAAACGTCACAGAGCTATAAAAGACAATTCTAAATACTAATTGAAGATTTCAGTAACTACTTTCAGTAGTGGTTAGGACACTAGGGAGTAGCTAACTGTGAGATAAAAGACTTGAACAACACTAAGAAGCAAATAGTCCTAGAAATACATCTACACTACAATCCACCCAAGAGTAGCAGAACAGACATTCTTCTCAGGTGAATGAAGAACATTCTCCATGTTAGATCACACACTGCAAAAAGAAAAACAAAAGAAAAGTGTAGAATTAAGTACACACTTTAACGACAATGGACTGAAACTAGAAATCGATAGCAAGGAAATTTATGAAAATAAAAATCTGTCGAAACTGAATAGTATAACAATGTTTAAGAATGAAATTAAAAGGGGAAATTAGAATATATATTGAAAACACCACAAATGGTGGTGCAGGTCTACAATCCCAGCCACTTGAACTGTGTTATGATACGATTCCAAGCCTTTGGGGTTCAGGGAGTGGAATGTGGTGGTTGCAATGAGATTTTTGTTCCCTCCATAGACTCATATATTTGAATGCTTAGTCATCAGATGGTAGATGATTTGGGAAAGAGTAGGGTATGTGACTTTGCTGTAGTGTGTGTGTCCTTGTTGAAGAAGGTGTGTTGCTGGGGAGTTGGATTTGAGGTTTCAAAAGCCTGTGCTAGGCACAGTATCTGTCTCTCTGCCTGATTCCTGGGATCAGTACGTAGCTCTCAGCTCCTTCTCCAACACCATGCCTGCCTGTGTGCCACCATGCTTGCTGATGTGATGACAATGGACTAAATCTCTGAAATTATAAGGAAGGTCATTCTTAAATACTTTCTTTTGTAGGAGTTGCCTTAGTCATTGTGTCTTTTTATAGACATAGAACAATGACCAAGGTACCTCTGAATATAAAGTTGAGTGAATTTAGAGAAGTATGTCTGGCAGACCCCTGCTCAACCGCAGGCAACACTTGCTCTGAGACCACGAAGGCTGCCCATGGACCATCCACACTCTTTTCCTAGACCCAGTTTTCAGGGCTGCCCTTAGAGCTGACACAGAACACCAGTTGCACCTCCCCTCCCCACTGTGCACCCTTCCTGTGGATCCCACAGACCATCTCCCTCTGTCCTTCCCTTCCTGCCTCATTGCTGTGCCCCAGTTCCCAAACTGGGAAGACACCCACTGCTCAACTACAAGCCAAAAGAGCAGGTAGGCTGTGTGAGAACCTCTCCCACTCTCTCTATTACCCCAGATCCAACTCTCAGGGTCACCCCTAGCACTGCAACAGAACACTAAGGGCAGCTTCCCCTCTCTGTGCCAAAACCTCTTCTGGATCCCACAGGCCATCTCCCCCTGACCTCCCATTCCCCCATCTCTAACACCAGCAAGCATTCCCATGAACACACCAGCCAAGCCTTCCAGTAAAACAGGCAGGCAACAGTCCCTGAAAATCCACCGAAGAAACAGAAACCAAGGAACACAATTCAGACCTAAGCAGGACGAATCCAAAAATCAACACCTAGACCTATAGTTACCCCAAACCAGCTGCCTAGACACTAGCATAAGAATACAATCAATGACAGCCAGGGCAATATGTCACCACAAGATTCCTACTATCCTACCACAGCAGGAATTGATTACTCCAATATAGTTGAAGCGCAAGAAAAAGACCTTAACCAACTATATAAAGATGATAGAGGGGCCATGTTGATGTCCATGGCCTATGTTGCTGCAGGAAGCCATGTTGAGGTCAGTGACTTTTGCTGGCCCCTAAGGCCATAAGGATGTCCATGGTCCATGCTGCAGCCAAGGGCAATATTAATGTTCATGGTCTATGCTGCCGCCAGAAACCATGTTGAGTACTATGGTCCACGCTGCCACATGAGCCTGTGATGTCCACAGTCTGGGCTACTACTGCAGAAGGTCATGCTGAAATTCATACTCCGTGTTACTACATAAGGTCATGTGGATGTCTGTGGTTTATGCTGCAGCCAAAAGCCATGTTGATGTCCATGGACGGGTTCTACCGGAAACCACACTGTTGTCTGTGGCCAGTGCTGCCACCGAGGGCTATGCTGTGACAGAGGGCTATGTTGATGATAGTAGTCTGTACTGCAGCTGGAGACTATGCTGAGAACCATGGCATGTGCTAACACCAGAGGCTGTGTGGATGTCCATGATCCTGCTCCCAATGACAGTAAAGGACAGGGAAGCTTTATTGACAGTGCTATCCATGACTGCAGACTCACAGTTGAGAGTAAGAGGCAAAGGCAGCTTCTGTGACAACTTCTTTCCCCTATCCTTATCCTCCCAAAAGGAAAAACCTCAACAGGAAACCATTAAAGAGATCTCTTTTTTATCTTCTTATTTTATTTTTTTAAAAAGAAAATGAACTATCTTTTTCATTTTATGTACCAATCCCAGTTCCCATTCCCTCCCCTCTTCCCATCCTCTCTAGCTTCCCCCCACCACACCCACACCCACTCCTCAGAGAAGGTAAAGCACATTGCTTTAGGGAAGTTCCAAGGCCCTCCTTACTATATCTAGGCTGAGCAAGGTGTCCCTACAAAGGCAATAGGTTCCCAAAAAGCCAGTACAAGCAGTAGGGATAAATCCTGGACCCACTGCCAGGGGCCCCTCAGTCTGCTCCAGCCATGCAGCTGTCACTCACATTCAAGGGGACTAGTTTGGACTTATGCTGGTTCCTCTCTGTCTAGCTGGAGTTGGTGAGCTCCCATTAGCTTAAGGAAACTGTTTCAGTGTGTGTCTCCATCATAGTCTTGATCTCTTTGCTCATATTCTTACTTCCCCCACTCTTCAACTGGATTTTGGGAGCTCAGCCCAGTGCTCCACTGTGGGGCTCTGCCTCTGTTTCCATCTGTTGCTGGATGAACATTCTTTGGTGTCATTTAAGATAGACATCAATCTGACTACAGGGCAAGGCCAGTTCAGACACCCTCTCTGTTGCTTAGGGTCTTAGCTGGGGTCATACTTGTGGGTTCCAGGGAATTTCTTTAGAACCAGGTTTCTTGCTAATCCCACAATGGCTCCCTCAGTCAAGGTATCTCTTTCCTTGCTCGCCATTTCTGTCCTTTCTCCATCATGACTATCCTATTCTTTCAAGTTCTCTCCCCTCCATTTTTTCCCTTCTCTTTTCCTTTTGCCTTCCCTTCTTCCCCTACTCCCATGCCCCAAATTTCTCAGGAGATCTTATCTATTTCCCCTTCCTAGGGCTATCTATTTATGTCACTCTTAGGGTTCTCTTTGTTACTTAGCCTCTCTAGGGTTGTGGACTATAGGCTTGTTATCTTTGCTTTGCAGCCACTTATGAGTGAGTACATACCATGTTCATCTTTCTGTATCTGGGTTAACTTACTCAGGATGGTTTTTTTCCATCCATTTGCATGCAAATTTCAAGATGTCATTGTTTTTGAGTACTACCGCTGAGTAATACTCCTTTGTGTGAATGTACCATATTTTCTTTCTTTATTCTTCTGTTGAGGGGCATCTAGGTTGTTTCCAACTTCTGGCTATCACAAATATTACTGTTATGAACATAGTTTAACAAGTGTCCTGTAGTATGATTGAGCATCCTTTGGGTATGTTCCCAACAGTGGTGTTGCTGGGTGCTGAGGTAGATTGATTCCCAATTTTCTGAGAAACTGCCATACTGATTTCCAGAGTGGTTGTACATTGTAAATGATACACAAATTGAGAACATTAATAAAAGTTAATAATACATTGAAAAAAGAATTTGTTGGATTTAACATTTTCTTTGACTGCTGAATCTATTTTTTCTATAGTATCTTCAACTCCTGAGATTTTTCTCTTCCATCTCTTCTATTCTGTTGGTTATGCTTGCCTATTTAGTTCCTGTTCATTTACCCAGGTTTTCCATATCCAGAATTCCCTCAGTGTTCTTTCTTTATTGCCCCTATTTAAGTCTCCAAGTTTTGAACTGTTTGCTTCACCTTTTTGATTCTTTTTTTGTTAGTTTTGTTTTGTTTTCTTGGGTTTCTTTGAGAGAATTTTTCATTTCATCTTTAAAGGTCTCCATCATCCTCAAAAAGTTATGTTTAAAATCTTTTCTTCTGCTTCTTCAGGGTTAGGATGATCAAGTCTTCCTGTTGTATGACCACTGGGTTCTGGTGTTAACATGTTGCTTTTTAGGTTGTTGAATGAATTCTTGCATAGGCGCCTATGCATCTCTTCCTCCAATTAGTGCCAGAAGTGTCTTTGCCTCTTGGTCCAATCCTTGCAGTGGCTGTCTGTGTCTTTGGAACTGTTTTTTGTCTGTTCTATACTGTCATTGTCTATATCTCAGGGAGCCGCTGACGTTTTTCTTGGCCTGCTCTCTTGGTCTAGTCTCTTGTTCTTTTTGCTTGGTTCACTCTCTTGGTCCACTCTGTGCAGTCACAGCTTGTGCTTCAGAGTTCCTTTCTTGGTCCTCTCCATGTAGTTGCAACCTGTGCTCTAGGGTTCCTCCCTTGGTCCTCTCTGTATAGTTGCAACCTCTTGGTCCTCTATGTGCGTTTGCAGCTTGTGTTTCAGAGTTCCTCTGAGGTCACAGTGGATAGCAGGGTTTGGGAGTGGAGTGGGGCTTATAGCTTACAGGGTCTGATTGATGAGATGGGGTGTTTGAGCAGCCTAGCTGCAGGAACTTGGCTTGCTGACTGGCTAGAGAAGCTGAGACAGGTGGGCAAGGGGCCTGGGGTTCTGCCCCATTAAGAAGGGCCTAGAGAGTGGGGTATCTCACCAGGTGGGTGATCACTCACCTCTTAGTCTTCTCTGTGTATTTGCAGTCTGTATTTCCTAAAGAGAACTCTTAAAAATTGTGATAAGAAGTCTGGCAGTGTAGTGTACACCTTTAATCCCAGCACTCAGGAGGCGGAGGCAGGTGGATCTCTGAGTTTGAGGCCAGCCTGATCTACAGGGCTAGTTCCAGGACTGTTAGGGTTGTTACACAGAGAAACTCTGTCTTGAAAAGAAACAAATTAAGGGGGAGTGGGAGGGTGTTGGGAGGAGGGGCGGAAATGGAAACTTTTATAATTTAATAAAATTACTTCCAAAAAAAAGAGAAAAGAAACAAATTATTGTTATAAGGATGCTGAAGTATAGCTCTCTGAAAATGATGGCTTCTGACCAGGAATGGTGAGCTGACTCAGGTTTCAAGGGGCTGACCACTGTTAGTGTGACCATGTTCCAGTGATTATATAGGCAACACAAATTAAATTTGATTTGCGGAGCGCACAAGGGTAAGGGAGCAAACCTGGGATGAGTGGGAAGTGAGTGTGATTGGAGTACATTATGTGAAATTCCAAAATAATCAATAAAAATATTATGTTGGAAAAATATGAGTGCACCTTGCAATTTTTCTCAAGCACCTCTGTACTTGTAGATAAATGTACTTCCATTAGAACAATGATGTAGGGTAGGTTTGACACTTATTTCAGGAATTCCACACTCAACTGACATGTTTCTTGAGTGGTTCAACTAGCTGTGCCTTACATAGTTGTTGTTTTGTGGGACAATTCAGTCTCATTAAATTACTCAAAATGAAAAGAAAGAATGAAGATGATAGCAGTCCTTATAAGGAAATGAATGAATTCATTAAGAAAATCCAGGAAAGTTTGATTGTGGTGGCATGCACCTTTAATCCAGCACTCAGGAGGCAGAGGCAGGTGAATCTCTGAGTCCAAGGTCACTCTGGTCTACAGAGTGAGTTCCAGGACATCTAGAGCTGTTATGCAGAGAAATTTTGTCAAGAAGAAAAGGAAGAAGAAGAAGAAGGAGGAGGAGGAGGAGGGGGAGGAGGAGGAGGAGGAGGAGGAGAAGAAGAAGAAGAAGAAGAAGAAGAAGAAGAAGAAGAAGAAGAAGAAGAAGAAGAAGAAGAAGAAGAAGAAGAAGAAGAAGAAATAATCCAGGAAAACACAAACAAACAATTGGAGGAAATGAATAAATCCCTTAAGGAAAGCCAAGAAAAAAACAATCAAATAATTGAAGAGGAAACAAATAAAATTGTTCAAAATCTTTTCAATAAAATGATTTCTATTGATAGTCTGCTATTTTCATAGATCAATGCCTCGTTCAGACATCATCCTCCTATAGCAGGTGGTAACAAATACAGAGATCGTCAGACAGTATGATGAGATAGTTTGAATTGAAGATCTCCCTGAGAAAGAGGGGGAGGAAAGACTGTATGAGTCAAAGGAAAAATTGTATAGTGTCAATGGAGGACACCAAGAGAACATGGCCCATCCAATCAACTAACCAGGGCTTTCATTGCATCACAGAGATGGAAGCAGCAAGCACTGGGCCTGCATGGGTCTGCATCAGGTACTCTGAATATGTTATGACTGTTTGCTTGGTGTTTTTATGGGACTCCTCACAGTGAAGTGGGTATATCTCTGACTCTTTTGCCTGCTCTTGAGACTCTTCCCCTTCTAATGAGTTGCCTAGTCTAGCCTTGATGTGAGGGCTTTCACCTTTTCTTGTTTTGTCTCACCTGGCTGTTGCATTTTGAAGACCTGCTCTGTTCTGAAGAGGAAATGGAGGAGGTGGTGGATATGGGGAACGTGGGGGAGCTAAGAGGAATGAAGGGAGGAAAACTGTGGTTGGGATGTATTTTATAAGACAAGAATCTATTTTTAATTTTTAAAAAGATCACAAAAAATAACTATGTCTAAATATGTTCATAATTTATTTTAAGCTCTAAAAGTTTTGTAAGAAATAGGAAATATTTGTGTTCTCTAAGATATTTAATATAGTAAATAATTAATTATTAAATATAAGTTCAACTTTACTCTTAATTTTTTAAATTCCATAGGAAAAACAGCACATACTTGGTTCTATTTTTTAATGACTATCTCCTATTTTTCACCTAAAGAGCTGATATATGGTAAACAATTCAAAATTGTTTTCCTCCTGGGTCTTCACTAAAAATAAGGTTGCTAAGAATTAAACAAGCATTGACATATGTGGTTTTAATGAAAGTAACTATAAGATACCAAATATAATCATTTTTAAAAACAAAAGAGGAGCATTTTCTCCTAAACTAGAGGGGTCTTAAAAGTTTGTTTCAAATTTTGAATTTAAGAATAGAAATCAGCCAGGAAGTGGTGGCACACGCCTTTAATCCCAGCACTCAGGAGGCAGAGGCAGGCAGATCTCTGTGAGTTCGAGTTCGAGTTCGAGGCCAGCCTGGTCTACAAGAGCTAGTTCTGGGACAGGCGCCAAAGCTACAGAAAAACCTTGTCTCAACCTCCGCCCCCCAAAAATATAACTCAAAGTGAGGTAATGAAGAACCAGTGGGGAGAAATGCAAAAGAAATTGTAAGCATGGAATGTATTTTTGGCACACTGCTTTAATTACAGTACTTGGGAGGCAGAGAAAGGTGGATCTCTGTCAGTTCAAGGCCATGTTGGTCTACAGAGTGAGTTCCTGGACAGCCAGAGCTACATAGCAAGACCCTGTCTAAACAAACAAACAAACAATAAGTAAATAAAATCTTAAAAAACTTATTTTTGGTTAAAAATAAAGACATTGAATTTTTGAATAAAAATTTCTGTGTGATAAAATAAGTTTTTCTCCTAAAGTAGAATGTCTACAAAACAGAGGATAGAAATAACATAACTATGGATTTGATTGAATCAAAGACCTTTATGAAAGATGCTAGCTAGGTATCCCTAGGAAGGTATTTCATATCTTACTGTATTCCTGATATCCAAACAGGACTCCTGAAATAAGCTGTGGTTTCAAAAATGAACATTTCTTGACTGATAAAGGCTGTCTTTGGGGTTTTTAACAGCAAATATGTGGCTAAAGGGGAAAAAATGTGAGAATTCAAGCTGCCCTATTAAAACATACTCTATAGTTCCATGCAAGTCACCCAGAAGGAAGGGGGAAGCCATCAGTGGTAAGTGCTTCATATTCCAACATGGGCTCCATCAGCCACCATTAAATTTGTATCTAAATGTAATAAACTACATGAGAAAGATAGAGTAAACCACATTGATTAATCTAGTTATAGGCGTATAAATCCTTTATTAGCCAGCAACCAACAGGAGGTTAATGCCTCAAGATTACTTGGTGCTGAAGCTCAGGGGGAACAGGATTTTTTAAAGGAAACACCACAATTTGCGTCAAAGTTAGACAAAAGCCAGAGTAACCTTGAAACATTTGTTTCTGGAAGGACATAGTAATTATTTTAGGTACAGCATGACAATTATGTTTTTCTTATATCTTCTTTAATTATTTCAGTTTTCATTAAGTTTGTATAAACATTAGTTATCTTAGTTACTATATCTAGACCATGGTGAAAGCCACGGAAATATCAAATGTCTTGGCAAGGCAGATGTGACTGCTAGAGGTGACTGTTTGACAACTGTCTAAACACAAAAATGGAGTCAGGACAAGATGGTGTTACCTTAGTCACTTCATGAATCAATGTGAATTCTGCAAAGAGGAGGTACTTTAAAAAAGGGAATACCTAAACCATCCTCAAACCTTGATTTCTTCCAGTACTTCTTACATAAAGCGTACAGTCCAGATTTCTCTAAGGAGATCTGAGTTGCCTTAGATAAAACTAAAAAAGAATACTGCGTTTACTCACTATTAGAGCCACATTTGTTACATTAACTCACAGACAGGACTCTTAGTCCAAAAGACAATATAACATAAGAGACGTTATCTGAACATGAAGGAATAAAATAATTTCTCAAATCTCTGACCTATGAGATGGTTTCCAATGTTTTCTTATTACATTTGTTTATTATGTGAAAAGGCACATTCTGTGGCCTGGGTGTTGAGGTCAGAGGAAAATATGAAGGAGCCAATCTTGTCCTTCAACCAAATGGGTCTGAGGGAATGAATTTCAAGTCATCAGTCTTGCTGGCTGATGCCTTTACCTTCTGAGCCATGTTTGGTCCCTTAAAGATTTGAAAGCTCTCATTGTTATATTTAATTCCCTTATTATAAAGAGTCTACTAACACTATGAGAAAGCCATTGACAATCTAAAGCCCATACCAGGTTTAGTTTAAAAGGATATCATTGGCTAACAAGCAGCTGAATGTTATTGTACTAGGCTCAGTTGTGAGATGCCCTTTCTGACTCTTAAAGCCTTTCCAGAACCTTGAGCCAACCATTATATTGCCTGTTATCATAGGAATCTTTGATGTATAACTTCTTACAACCATAACTTTTGCTGGCCTGCAGCAGAAAGCCCTGCCCCTTCTCCCAGGAAGTCCATGCCATTCCAGGCAGACAAAGGAAAGTCTGCCTGCCATAAAAGGTGGTCTGAACAGTTATTTAAATTACCCCGAAGTTCCATTGATCATGGAAAAGAAATTCCACAGAACCAGCTTCTTAGACTAATAAAACTTCAGTTTACAAAAAACAACAGCTGAGTCCCAAAATACTGTCCAAAGGAGACTAAATATATTCCTCCTCCATCAAAAGGGGCAATAAAGGTTAGAACATCTGACAATATATATGATTGGTAAGTGTTTTTTTTTCAGTCTTACAACTACCATAGGAGGGTTTAAATATCACTTATTTTTGTGGATTCTTTTATACTGGGGTAGATAGATGCTTTCCCTTGCAGAGCAGACAAAAGCAGGAGACTTTAAATGGAAATCACCAGCATTTGGCTTGCCTGGCTCAATCTAAAGTGACTATAGATCCATCTTTACTTCAAAGATAGTGAGATTTCTCAGGTACATGAAAGTTAGGTGTACCATGGAGAGTCTGGTGATCTGGCTGAATGGAATACCAGCCGTACACTTAAGATAGCCTTGGAAAAATTGCATCAAAATAAGCTCATGGAATTTGGTTTAAATTTTTATCTGTTGCTCTGACCTGCACTGAGTTTTCCTCCACTCCAGCTCAGCCCCATTTGAAATACTGTATAGAAGGAAGGGGAAATAACTCTAAAAGTAAACCTTAAAGTGAAAACTGAATTATAAATTTAACATTATCATTCCAGGACTTGTTGATCATTAGTAGGTCAACACAAAAGCATTCTACCCTGTGAATAGAGGGCTGCGTATATTTTAAAACATGGAATATGATTACTATATGAAGTTTCAAGCTACATAACAGAACTTTCATACTCAAATCATCATGGTATGGGCACAAAAACAATCATGTAGGTCAGTGGAACAAAACTCAGAACCTAAACATGACTACACAACCACATCCATCTCATTGGACAAAGATGCCAAAAAATCCACACTGGTGGAAAGGCAGCATCTTCAACAAACGATGCTTGGAAAACTGGATGTCTACATAGAGAAGAATGAAGTCAGACCCATATTTAGACCTCAGTGTGAAACCTGAAATGCTAAAAGGACTAGAAGAAAACTCAGACTGTACCCTACAAGATATAGATCTAAGGAGAATTCTCTGAAGAGGACTCCATTTGCCCCAAAATTAAGGCCAACAATTGACAGGAAGGACCTTGTAAAACCTTAGCTTCTGTACAGCTAAGGAAATAATTAGTCTAGTGAAGAGGAAAACCATAGAGGTGTGGAGAAGATCTTTGCCAGCTAGCCATCTGACAGAGGATTAATATCCTAGAATATATGCAGAACTCAGAAAATAAGTAGCCTAATTAAAAAACAGGCTAGGCATCTGAACAGAGAATTCTTGAAGAAGAAAGAAAAGTGGCTAATATATATCTTTAAAAGTGCCAGTCATCCTTAGCCATCAGAGAAGTACAAACTAAAACAATTTTGAGATCTAATCAGAATGAGAATGTCTAAGATCAACAAAACAACCTTCAACAAATGCTAGTGAGGTTATGGGAAAAGGGAACACTCATTCACTGCTGGTGGCATTGCAAACTGGTGCAGTACCTACGGAGATCAGTATGGAGAATTATCAAAAGGCTTAGAATAACGCTACCATATGACCCAGCTATCACTATTTGGCAAATGTTCTAAGAATTTGGTATCCTACTCTACATATACTTGCTCAACTGTATTCATTTCTGCTGTATTTACAATAACCAAGAAATGGAAGCAGCCTAGATGTCCATAAACTGATGAATGGAAAATGAAAATGAGGAACATATACACAATGCAACATTATTCAGCCATGAAGAAAAATGAAATCATAAAAATTTAAGGTGGGTGGATAGAACTAGAAATTATACTGAATGAGGTATCCAGACCAAGAAAGAGAAACAACACATGTTTTATTTTATTTTAGATTGTAGATCTAATTCCTAGATTTGAGTACATAATCTATACTAACAGCAGAAGCCAGAAGAGTAAGAAGAGACTGTGGGAGGGAGAAGGAGGAGTCTAGGCGACAGGGATAATAGGACACAGTGCTATGAACAGGAGTAGAGGGGGAAAGGAAGACTTAATTGTGGATGACAAAGAGAAAGTAACACAAAAGTTGAGGGAGGGATGAAGGAAATATTTAAAAAAACCACATTAAGGATATTTTTAAAAGCCATAGGAAAATGTTATTTTCTAGATTTACTTAAAATTACATATTTACATATGTGTATAAGTGCATAAGTACATAGATCTATGTTTATAACTATATCTGAATCTACATCTATATCTGTAAGGCACACACACAGAGAAAGATCTCTTACATGAAATTATACCGCCACACAGGGTGATAATACCTCCCACCCCCAGGAACTGTCTAACAGATATCCCAGGGACAGGTGTAGGAAACCTTCCTCTAAATTGTTGGTCAGAGGGATCCAAGAGACTTCCAAAACAATATGGGCTATTGCTTTGTCTCTTGGATGTTCCCTAACTGCTGAAGACACCTTACACTTTGGACACAGGATAGTATCACAGCATGCTATACAAGCTGATGAGGGACAAAAGGAATCTAATGACCTATCTAGCTGTAAAGCCTGTAAAACAATAATGACAAGCCTGACAAGATTTCCCCAATGTTGCAATAGCGGCACTTATATCTTAGGGATAGCTAGCAGTTGTTTAATTGGATCTAAGGTTCACTTGGTAGGTGAAAACTAATGTCTGGAATTATAAACCTAACCAACTACCCAAGGTTGGAGATGTCACAGACCTGAGAGGAAAATCAACTACTAACATTTTACTAAATCAATACAGTTTCTAACTGTATTCTTAATAAATATCCTTGGGAATAGAAAGATGCTCAGTGGTTAAGAGCACTGGTTGCTCTTCGAGAGGCCCTGGGTTCAATTCCCAGCATCCACATGGCAGCTCACAACCATCTGTAACTCCAGTTTCAGAAAATCTAGTTCCCTCTTCTGGCATCCAGGGGCATCAGGAACAAAAGTGGTGCAGAGAAATTCCTGTAGGTAATATACTCACACACATAAAATAAAAATAAACAGGTTTTGAATACCTATTCTTATATGCAGGAAGAAGTATAACTCTCATCCATCCACCAAAGAAGCTTCAGTTTTTCACATATGAGGACTACTACAGAGATACACAACTGGTTAAAAGGCCAAAAATAAGTAAGTGCATGTTACCCTACCCCAATTGCTACATCTACAATATATCCCTTATCAGGGAAAACTCACAGAAGGTGGAAAGTGAAGCATGATTAATAAAAGCTCAGGGAGAGAAATTGCATTCAACATGAAGATCTGAAAAACAAAGCAGTCAGCCACTGGCTCTTACCTCAAATGTAGTGATCATGCCTCCAGGAATCTCAGAATGAGACTGTGTTTGGGAGCTGTTTCTTCCTGCTTTATAATCCTCTCTATGACTGGAATTAAAGGCATACATCACTGGGATTAAAGGCATGCACCACCCGGGTTCCATGACAACTAGTGTGACTACTGTCACTACTGGGATTAAAAGTGCATGTCATTGTGGATACTGGGATTAAAGGTATGTGTTACCATTACCTGGTCAAAAGGCTGATCAGTGGGACTGTTTGACTCTTAGATCTTTAGGCAAGCTTTATTTATTAAAATATAATTGAAATGCCACTACAGGAAAGTATTAGAAAAGCTAGAGGAAGGTCCAGGACATCTGCTGGATATGGTGTTTTCTAGACATGACACGGAAGCTGCACCCATGAAATGCCAACAAATGGTTACCTAGATAAGACATGAATAATGAACATACTAGTCATTATGTCAATGAGCATAGAGAAAAACCCACAATGCCCTACCTCTGGAGGTAGAACTATAGGCAATCAATGGCTATTAAGTGGGGGACAGGGAATGTTTTCTCCAGGAATGAGCTCCCTAATAGGTTATTCAATCCCAAGTGGTGAGCCCTAAACGCATGTACATACAAGCAACACTAAATGGACTCAGTAGGGTGTGTGTGTGTGTGTAACAATAATAAGCACAAAAGAGGTCAGGAATTCCAGAGGAAGTTGAGGTGGGGACGGAAGGAGCTGGAGGGGAGAGAAGGAAAGATGAAGTGATGTAAATACTTTATGTTCATGTATGAAATTCTTTAAAAAGTAATTAAAATTGAAAAATAGGCCATGGAATTGAGGGACCTTTCAGAATCAGCATAGCCCAATTTTCACAAAAACTTATTTTTACAGAAACTTATTTTATGTTACTAATCCCTCATTCCTCTATGAAATTATAATCTACAGCTCCTTGGATTCATCACTCTAGAGTTACAAAGGCCCAAGAAACCAAAGATTCAAATGTTCCTACAAAGATCTGCTCCTACAAACTGGGATCAAGACGCACAATACAGTTAATATAATTTAATTTATTTATTATTAATATTATGTGTATGTGGGTGAAAGGAGTGGGAAGGAATGCTCCATTGAGTCTGTGGAGGTCACAGGACAACTTGGTGGAGTCAGTTCTCATCTTTTAGTTTTACATGGTTTGCTGTTAGCTCCACCCATCCTTTTGACACAGTTCAGAGTTATATGGAAAAGTCTCAGTAAGGTCATACCTCCTTCATATTAGCCAGTGGTCTTTTCTGTGAAGCTTTTATTAGAGTTCAGCTCACTGGGCAGGGCGGGAGGCATCCTAGACAAGAGGGCGTGGGAAGAAAGGTAGCTGAGCAAGCCAGTAAGTAGTTTTCCTCCAACATTTATGTTTCATTTTCTTCTTGAGCTCCCACCCAAACTTCCTTCAAATATGACCTGGAAGTGTAAGCCAAATAAAACCTCCTCCTCCCCCAAGTTGCTTTGGGTCTTGGTGTTTATCACAGCAATAAAATACAAAGAAGAGCATGTGATTTCAGGAATCAAACTCAGGTCACCAAGCCTGTGTGACAACCACCTTTACCCAGTGAGATGTCTTAAAGGTGCTGAGCCATGTGGCTAACATAGACAAGAATAATGGGCTAATACACATAATAAGAGTTAATAAGAAGCCTGAGTTAATGGGCCCATCAGTTTATAACTAATGTAGACCTCTGTGTGATTTATTTGGGACTTAACAATTGCGGGAACCGGGCAGGACAGAAAAGGCAGACAACAGCCATCTCTCACATTATAGCTTTGAAAGATCACAGAAGTACAGACAAACAATAAGATTCATTTGCCTCACTCTTCTAGCTGTTTTCTTCATCTGTGATCACTTCAGTCTTCTGTCTGATAATTCTTTTTTGTATCTTGTCAGAAGCTTAGATAGAACTATGTTCAACTGTGTTAAAAGACTTTTCCTGTGGTGATATCACACACACACACACACACACACACACACACACACACACACACACACCAGAATGAAAACCATGACAGAACACAGAAACAAATACACCAAAGTTCAACTTGATGAACCAAAGAGTTTATTGAGGTTACTAAAGGAGCATGAGTGAGAAGTTACTTCCAGGAGCAGGACTAGCTCAAATGCAGCTGCATCACCAGAAAGACCACCATAACATGGACAGCCGCTCAGGAGAACTGCACAGGAAGGTGGAGCTCTCTGGATAACTTGCAGGCATCTCAACAGGTCTGAAAAATCTGCCCTTTATGCAGCTCAGCATATCAGTCTCCAAGCCCAGCAGCTATTTGCTGCTTTCATGTCACTGTAGAAGGGTCCTTGTGAATCTTGCAAATTTCAGCTTTCTCGGACATGTGGAATTATTTATTTCTGAGTCTCATGAGCCTCCTTTTTCCCAGCACCTGCAGCAAATGTTTTCATTCCGATGAAACTGCTAGACAACACCAACAGTTTTGCCTTTTTCTGTTAGTTTACTTATTATTTGAGCAACTGTGCTTTAGCCTGGATTATTCAGGACATTAAGTCTGTAGTCTCTGGGTTACTTGAAATAGAAATGTCAGAGTTATTGATTTTATTCAAAATTTGTGTCATAATTTGATGTACCTTAAGATGTTGTAGATAAACAATTACAAGTGGAGTTCACATTATGCTGTTATTGAGTGCTCCTTGGGGTTTCCAGGCCGATCTCTCTGTTGTTTTGCTCTCCTAACTAGGAAATTCCAGGGTCACAATCTAACCACATGTAGGTTCAGAACAACTCCCTCAAAAATGAGAAATGAAATGTCACAGGGGAAATTGCTGTTAACAAGGTAAGGTAAACACATTAGTGGGAAATGTCTGCATTGATACATCTTTAAAATACCTGTTTCATCTAAGAATTTTTCAAGAGAACTGACCGTGCCCAGAAGCATTCCTGTCTGCAATTTTTATGAGGCAATGTGACTATGTCCAAAGATATCCCTTTGCTGAACATGTTCAGATCTGCTCCTGTCAACCATTTAATATTTTTAATATCAGTTATATGACCTTGATGTGAGCATGCCCCAAACTGTGCCAATCATTTTGAATTATAATCTTAAATTGAACATGTTCAGTAAGATATATCTTAAAATGAGCATTCTCGGGAACATGCCTGTCCCTAAAGAGATTTCCTACGTAAAGATGTATAGACTCCCCAAATAAAATCTCCATGATTTCTTTTTTTCAAAGAGAATATTATTCTGAAGGAATTCCAGTACTGTCCTTGTCTACTGCAGGTCCTGAACCTTTCTACATTCTTGTATGCTCTGGTCCTGCCCATTGGCTTTGTACTATCTACAAGGAATACCCATCTGCACTCACTTAGAAGAACATCTAGTTCCAACAACTGAAAATTGGTTGATAGTGGGAAGACAACTTAAATTCACATATAAGTTTTCTGTGCTGATTCCTGAGTGAAAGAATAGGAAAAAAAACCCTCTTTGGTTTCTCCTACTGTCACATCTACTCTGCTGTGTTAGACTGCAACCTCAAAACACTAATGCAATGTGTTATCATGGGCCTTAATTTCCTTGTTTATAGACTAGACCTGCCTAAGGAGCCTGGGGTACATGAGTCAAACCCTGCCTACATATAATATACCTCATCAGTTCTCACAAATCCCTAATATTTACTGTGAAATTTCATAACCTTTTCTCCATGCTTCCTTCTACTAAGGAAAACTCAAAGGGGTTCCCTGTAATCATAGATCAGAAAGACTTCTATTGCCTCTCTTAGAACTGTGAAAAGAGAAGCCAAGGAATGTTTCCAGACTGCAGGCTTTTTGACATCATCCTGATGAAGCCAGCATTCATCAAAGCCACTTGTGTTTTCAATTACACATAACCACTCCTGGCTCCAGGCTGTTCTCCATCTCCTCATTGACCCAAACACTGTGTACTGTGTTTTTATCAAGTCATGAATATCAAAGAAAAGCTTGCCTTCTTTTATCAGAAATCATAGTTGCATTCCTTCTACATCTTACTCATACTGAATAAAATTGCTTCTTATTCTGCAAGGGAATGTGATGTGATCTAGACTTTCTCAGCCCTATTCTGGGAGATTGCCACATACTGTCTCTAAACACCATTTTATATTTATTTTAGATTAATTATAGTGAAGGTAATGTAATAGAAACCCTTGACTGTCAATTTTATGTGCTTTAGAATCACCAAGAAAACACACCTAGGAGTGAGTATATGAAGGTGCTTCCAGAAATGTATAATTGAAGAGGGAATATCCATTTTGAATTTGGTTGGCACTGTTTCATAGTCTATACTCCTTTGAGTAGAAGGAACTGCCAATATAAGCACCAGAATTTATTTCTCTCTACCTTTGGGCTACATCTTTTTGATAATGTGACCTGGCACCTCATGGTCCTTCCACCATATATCTGCTACTATAAACTGTACCCTCAAACTATGAGATAAAATAGATCCTTCTTTCTTACATTGATTTTTGTCACAGAAAAGGAAAAGGCAACTAATATAAAGATTTTAATAAGACATGAAACGTAGGAGTTGTTCTGAGAAGGGAAAGTCAAGGTCTGTTAGTAATTACATGACTTTCTATCTGGTGTCTATTACTAGGAAGTAAACAACTTTAAGAATGCATAGCTTAAAACAATGATTTGCTTTCTCTCAGAATTCTATAATTGAATTATGTGTACACCATATATTTTTACTATGACAAAAGGAAAAAAGTTCCAACTATAATTGAAATAAAAAAAGAACAATTATTTTGTCTGGCAGTTAAAGAGATTTCAGAAGCATATAGACTGAACCATGAACATGGTAGTGAATGGTGTAGTAAAGCCATTTACCTCCAAGAGATGTGGGAAGCCTAAAGAGAGAACAAGGAAAATGCCAGGGTTCCAAAAATCCCCTTCAATACCACACTTCCCAAAGATCTAGCATCTTTTTACATGGTTATGTCTCTAAGTGTTCATGTGCTAATAGTACCATAGGCTGGTGAACAAATCTTCAATCTATGGCCCTTGTAGTAATATTTATGATCCTAACTCAGCTTGGAGTCTTTCTTGAGAATTTCACCTAAGCAGATTTATTCAGTTGAGTTGGGATGGCAGCTTGAATAACCTCATCCATGTATATGGGGCTTTGGTCCTAATTTGTATGCTGAATGTCTTTCTCCAAATTACTTCAAACCACTTAACTTTTTCTTCTATACCTTGAGAGAAATATCCTATGAAGATCTACAGCAGCAACATATCCATTATATTCCCTGTAAGAAAACAACTTCCAAAGTCAGTGATGATACGGGGAAATGAAAGCCACTTTCCTCAGAACAGCTGCAAAATCACCTTGTTAAGATAGATGCAAACAGGGAAGCCTGATGCTGTGGCCATTGTTGTTCTAAAAATCTGCTGCAATGCTTTTTGGTTGTTTTTATGATATGGTGATTTTATGATATAATTCCAATATAAACAATAAGAAATAACTGACCTTCTAGTCCAAGTCATCAAAATTAAACTTTTTGCTATTGACCACTTAGAAGTATTTTCAGCTTTACAATTCCAGGTAATGTAGAAAACTTTAGAACAGTCACAGAAATTGAGAAAATTCCCATAAAATTTCCTTTTAAAAATACATTTTTTAGATTTATTTTATTTATTTATATATGTGTGTGTCTGTGTCAGTGTATGCATATATGTGTGTATGGGTGTGAAGACTTACATGTGCATGGAGGACAGAAAAAGGCATCAAATCCCTCTGAGCTGAAGTTACAGGTATATGTGTGAGTCCTGGCTTGTTATATGGTTTCTAGCATTCAAATTCCAATCCTTGTGGTCATGCAATCCACTAAGCAATCTCTCTATGCCTTCTATGAAGAGTCCTTCAAAAGCATTTCAAACATCCTCATTCAACTGTTTCTTCTCTTTGCTGATTGAGTTACATAATCAGGGATCCTATTCATGGATCATAAGTTGTCTCCACCACACAAATGGTGGTCCTGAAATTTGTTTTCTGGCATCTTATGGGTCAGTACTATGGGTGTAATGATTAGTCCCTGGGTTATTCTTTACTGCAAGAGAGCTACAGATAAGTAAAGTTCCCCCTCCCATATCTGTATCCATGAATTTGACTACCCAAAGAACAAATATATTTGGTAAATATGTGCATGTGGGCTGGCATGTATGTGTGTAGTTGTGGTTGTACTAAACACATGTAGTTATTTTCTTGTCATTAGTCCCCAAATGATACAGTCCTACAGGCACTGGCATGTCTTCTTCACTGGACTGAGTATTAGGAACAAGCTACAGCTGATTTAAAGTATATGAGAGAATGCAAAGAGCTCCATGGAAACAGTACATGTTATAAAAGCAGGGACTTGAGCACCATCAGATTTTGGATTCTGTTATCTGCAGAGGGTCCTGGAATCAGTCTAATGTAGATACTGAAAGGAGTATGAATGTTTGGAAATAACAATTTTGAATTTTAACAGAGCCCTATACTCTTATAGAACAATGATAATTAAAAAATGTTATGGTCTTTTTCCTTCAGAGGAAACGATTTGCTACAAAGGTCTACCCTTCCTTCTGTGACTTGGATGGGACTCAGACCACTCCAGACATAGACCGTTCCAAATTCCATTATTTGACTCCTTGATGATTAGCTGAATTTCTTCACCCCAGTGATCAATTGTGAGGGTGAAGTTTTTAAATTTTGAGTTGAACATCTCTTCTTCCTCGAGCCCTGTGATCTTTTGCTCCCATAAAAATTGGGAGCATGGGAGTGGGGGCAGAAGGAAGAGGGAAGGTTGAGGAGAACTTGGGGGAAGGACAGATGTGAGAGCAAGAAAAGAGATATCTTGATTGGGGAAGCCATTATGGGGTTAGCAAGAAATCTGGCTCTAGAAAAATTCCCAGGAATCTACAAGGTTGACCCCAGACCTAAAACAATAGTGGAGAGGGGGCCTGAACTGACCCTCCCCTGTAATCCGATTGATGACTATTTTGATTGTCACTATAGAACCTTCATCCAGCAACTGCAGAGATCCACAGTGAAGCACTGGGATGAGTTCCCAAGGTCCAGTTGAAGAGTAGAAGGAGTGAGAATATGAGCAAAGAGGTAAAGACCATGATGAGTTCACCCATTGAAACAGTCTACCTGAGCTAATGGGAGCTCACCAACTCCAGCTGAACTGGGAAGGAACAAGCTTAGGACCAAACTCGTCCCTCTGAATGTGGTTGACAGTTGTATGGCTGGGGCAACTGAGGGGTCACTAGCAGTGGCACTGGGATTTATCTCTACTGCATACACAGGTATTTTAAGATCCTCTTTTATTTTAAGATTCTCTTTGGATGCATACCTTGCTCAGCCTAGATGTAGTTGGGAGGGTCTTGGACCTTCCACAAAGCAAAGTGCCTTATACTTTCTTAGGATTGGAGGGGGGTGGGGTGGGAGGGTGTGTTGAGGGAGTGGGAGGAGGGGAGGGAGTGGGAATTTGGATTGGTATTTTTTTTTAAAAAAAATCTAATAAATAAGAATAAGCTCACATCAGGGTAAAATACTCTTTGATTTATGATCAATTCAAAGCATGCTTCATGCTATTTCCCAATGCACGTTTCTTTTCCACCCTTATTTACTCTTTCCTATGGATGTGGGTGCTTCTTTTGTTTAACTCTTGAGATTTTTCCCTACTGAAATATAACCTTTCTCCAAATAGCAACAATAATTCCTTTCTAGTAAAATTCCATCTTGGTAAGTCCAGATTTGCTTTTATTGACAAAAGTGACAGGAAACAGATAAATGTCAGTAGAGATAAATTATATTCCCAATTTAGCTTTCCCTTAGCTGGCTTCCTAATATTACCTGAAGCAACTCTGACACTACTAGATGCAAGGGGGAGTAAGACAAGGAAGTCACATTTAATGAACAGAATGATAAAACCCAATTTAAAATTACACTGGGGTGGCTTTGGGGATCCTGGTAATAAGAATTTTGAGACTTATGCACTTGGGGTCTTCCAGAAACTGAAGAACATGAAGTGCTGATGTATCTCAGTGGCAGTGTGCTTTTTTGAGCAATTACCTAGGCTTGTAGGTGATGAAAATGCTGCTACCCCCACTAAATAACTGGGAGTGCCCTTCAGAGTTGTTTGTATTGCTGTCATTGCTGTTGCTGTTTTAGGTAAGGCCCTTACAAGGGAACCATTCCTTTAGGAACCTGGAGTACACTTTGCTCATTATAACACTAATTTCTCTACCCAGAGGCATTCTGATTCCTCCCAAAAGGTGGATTTTTTTTGGATGTGATTTTTGCCATATCCACAGACATGTAGATATATAAAATACATACACAAAGAAACACTTACTGATAGTCACAAAGAAATTTGTTTTAAAACAATTACTTGATACACATATAATTTTGCAGTTTGTTAAAGATTAAAGCAATCTTCCATGCTAATGACAGGGCTGTGCTTTTTCATTTTTAGATAGAGGAATTTGGGGTGACTATTTTACAGTACTTTTAGTTTTCAGAGTTGTTCAATATTTTATAATTTGCAATGATGAGGATGGTATTTCATATAAATAAATCATACAAAATGACAGAATTGTGTTTATGGTCATTTCAAAATATCTCCTAACCCTGAAGTCTATAGGAAGGGTCATACAGAGAACATATTATTTAAAAATGTTTCATATCAGTTAATAAAAGCACTGTGTAAAAAAAGTTAATAGCTTAAAGTAGACTTAAAAGAAAGAGAAAATTGGGTGTTATAGGCATGATGACTATTCTTGGTTGTCAGTTTGACTATATCTGGAATTAACTAAAACCCAGATATGTAAGGGCATACCTGTACGGGATTTCTGCTTAATTTGAAGTAGGAAAATCTACTTCTAATCTGGATCTTTGGGGTAGAAAGACACACCTTTAATACGGATCTTTAATCTAGATTTAATCTGGGCCACACCTTCTGTTGGAAACCTAAATAAGAACACAGGAAATGGAAGCTTGTTCTCCTTGCCTGCTTGCCCTTACTCCCACTGGCAAGTCCATTCCTTCACAGGTGTTAGAGCCTACTTCTTCAGGATTCTGGCGCATACTGAAGACCAGCTGAGACCTCCAGCCTCATGGACTAGGCAACTAGTGGTTCCTTAGACTTTCTTTTCAGACATAGCCATTGTTCAATTAGCTGAACCACAGCCTGTAAGTCATTCTAATGAATTCCAAATATAAAGCAACTTATGGAAAGGGGGGTTTAGTTGGACTCAGTTTGAGTTTATAGTCCATCATGGTGGGAAAATCATAGCAGCAGAGAGCTAGATAAGTATATTGTATCCACAATCAAGACTGTAAAAAGAGCAGTGGGCTGCGTTCCCACCGCCTGCCTCCCTGGCTAGCTTACACCCGAAATAATTATATGGAAACTGTATTCATTTAAACACTGCCTGGCCAATTAGTTCTAGTCTCTTATTGGCTAACTCTTACATCTTGATTAACCCATATCTAATAATCTGTGTATCACCAGGGGACAATTTTAAGAGTTCTTCCTATATTCTACCTTGCTTGAAACAGGGTCTATTTGTTGCTGGTCTTTCTATATCCATCAGGTTTGCTAGCCCCCATTTTCCAGGGATCCTTTTCTCTCTGCCTCTGTTCTTCAAACAGGGTACTGGGATTATAAGTACTTGTGCTAAAATTCAGCTTTTACATGGATTCTGAGGATGAGAACTCAGGTTCACATACTGGTATAGCAAGTGTTTTTACCAGCCAAGCCATCTCTCCAACACAGTCTACCATGATTTTCAAGTTACGATTGACATATTCTGAAACTATGAGCCGAAATAGAACCTCCCTGCTCTTTAAGTTGTTGCTGTCAAACATTTTTGTCATGGTAATACAAAAGTAACTAACACACTAACTTATTGGATTCTTGCTAAAATTGTGCAATGCAAAGACATTAAAGAAGTCCAGACGTCAAGGACCTGCCGGGAAGAGAATTTAGAGGAACCTAACAAAAATACAGTCAAGTAAAGACTTAATGAAGCCCTAGCCAGGAACCTCTGTGGGAGTTGCCCAGTCCAGAAACATCTACAGAAACAGGCCTGAAATAGTGAGCTCTGACAGAGCAGGCCTTAGGCAGTGAACTCCACAGGAACAGGTACAAGGGAGCAACTGCTGAGGGAATAGGTCAGAGTCTGAGACCTCTGTGGGTTCTGGCACAAGTCTGGAACCTCTGACGGAGTAGACCAGAACCAGAGACCTCTGCAGGATGGGACCCAAGCCAGGGATCTCTGTGAGAGCAGCCCAAGTCAGGTACCTCCATGGGAGTGCGCCTAGGCCAGGAATATCTAAGCACACAGGCCTGAACCAGCGACCTCCACTACATCAGGCCTGAGGCAGAGCAGGCTCAAGGCAGCAACCACAGCAGAAACATCCCCAACCAAGCAACATTTGTGGGTACAAGCCCAAAAGACCCCCAGTACTGCAGAGCAACCCCTGGCAGTACTGAGTGACCTCCAAGAACACAGAGTGACCAACAGGGTGACTAGAACCTTGGCCCTGACTGCACCATAAGGAGCAACAATCTGAGCCTTGGATCCACTGGCACCTCGAAGATTGGTCACCAGAGATACACATAGTCCCAAATACACCATTCAGAGGAAATGATGGGTAGACAAAGTAAGAACACATGCAACATGAAAAAGACACCACGATGCCAATAAAAACTAGTGGCTCTACAAAAGCAATACTTGAACAACCAAATATAGATAAAACAGAAGAAAATGATCTGAAAAATAACTTTAGGAGAATGTTTGGGGCCCTTAAAGAGGAAATGAATAATTTCCTCAAAGAAATGGAAGAAAACACAAATTAAAAATTGGAAGAAATCAACAAATCCCTTAAAGAAAACCAAGAAAAACAATCAAACAGATGAAAGAAACAATTCAAGACTTGAAAAATGAAATGGAAACAATAAAAAATACAATCTGAGGGGATTATAGAAAGAGAAATTATGAGAAAATGATCAGAAACCTCAAATGCAAGCATAAGGAGGAGAATATAAGAGATGGGAGAGAGAATCTCAACCACTGGAGATATGATAGAGGAAATAGACTCATCAGTAAAAGAAAACGTTAAATCTAACAAAAGCTTAACAAAAAGTATGGAACACCATAAGAAGACCAAACAAAAATAATAGGGATAGAAGAAGGAGAAGTCCAACTCAAAAGCACAGAAAAATATATTTAACAAAATCATAGAAGAAAACTTTCCTAACCTAAAAAAACATATGCCTATGAAGATACAAGAAGCTTACAGAACACCAAATAGACTGGATCCAAAAAAATGTCCACTTGCCACATAATAATCAAAACAATAAACAAACAGAATGAAGAAAGAATATTAAAAGCTGCAAAGGAGAAAGGCCAAGTAACATATAAAGGCAGACCTATTAGAATTACATCTGACTTCACAATGGAAACAATGAAAGCCAGAAGGTCCTCGTCAAGAATTATGCAAACATATACTAGATTTTGGGGATCCAGTCTGTTCGGATACTCACCTTCCTGGACCTGGAGGGAGGGGGGAGGAACTTGAACTTCCCACAGGGCAGGAAACCCTGACTGCTCTTAGGGATGGAGAGGGAGGAGGAGAGGGAGTGGGGGGAGTGGGAGGGTGTTGGGAGGAGGGGCGGAAATGGAAACTTTTATAATTTAACAAAATTAATTTCTCATAAAAAAAGAATTATGCAAACATTAAGAGGCCACGGATGCCAGCCCAGACTACCATAATCAGCAAAACTTTCAATCACCATAGATGGACAAAACAAGATATTTCACGAAAACCAGATTCAACCAATACCTATCCATAAACTCACCCTACACAAAGTACTAGAAGGGAAAAACTCCAACCCAAGGAAGTTGGTTACATTCACAAAAACACAGAAAACAGATGATCTCACAGCAGCAAATCCCAAAGAAAAGAAAAACACACACAATAACATCACGAACAATGAAAACTAAAATAATACTAGCTGGCAATCATTAGTCATTAATATATCTTAATATAAATGGACTCAACTCACCTATAAAAAGACATAGGCTAACAGATTGGATATGAAAACAGAATCCATCCTTCTGCTACATACAAGAAACACACCTCAACCTCAAAGACAGACATTGCCTCAGAGTAAAGAGTTGGGAAATAATTTTCCAATCAAATGGACTTAAGAAACAAGTGGGTGTAGCTATCCTAATATCTAACAAAATAGGCTTCAGACAAAAATTAATAAAAAATAGACAAAGAAGAATATTTTATCTTAGGCACAGCAAAAATCCATTAAAAGGAAATCTCAATACTGAACATCTCTGCCCTAAATACAAGGGCACCCTCATATGTAAAAGAAACACTTCTTTTTAAAATTGATTTTTATTGAGTTCTACATTTTTCTCTGCTCCCCTCCCTGCAAAAGAAACATTTCTAAAGCTTAAATTACACTTTAAATTCTATACACTAATAGTCAGAGACTTTAACACCCCACTCTCACCACTGGACAGGGTTGTCAGACACAAACTTAACACAGAAAACAGGGAACTAACAGATGTTGTGACTCAAATAGACTTAATAGACATCTACAGAACATTCTATCCAAGCACAAAAGAATATACCTTCTTCTCAGCACCTCATGAAATTTTTTCAAAAATTAACCACATACTAAGTAACAAAGCAAAATTCAACAGATTCAAAATAAAATTATAATAACAATAATATCTTATTGTATCTCCATGCCTTAAAATTAGAATTCAACAGCAACACTAATTCCAGAAAGCCCACAAACACATGGAAATTAAACCTTTCTCACCTGAATCATTAATGTGTCAAGGAAGAAATAAAGGAATAAATTAAAGACTTCATAAAACTCAATGAAAATTGCCACACAACATACCCAAATTTATGTGACACAAAGAAAGTAGTGTTAAAAGGAAAGTTCATAGCACTAAATGCCTATAGAAAGAAGCTGAAAACATCTCACACCAGTGAGTTAACAGATCATTTGATGACTGGAAGACACTTAAGGAAATGTTCAACATCCTTAGTCATCAGAGAAAGGCAAATCAAAAGAACTCTGAGATTCCATCTTACACCTGTAAGAGTGGCCAAGATCAAAACCACTGATGACAACTTATGCTGGAGAGGTTGTGGGGAAATGGGAACACTTCTTCACTGATGGTGGGAATGCAACTGGTACAGCCCCTTTGGATGTCAGTGTGGGGACTTACCAGAAAATTGGGAAACAACCTTTCTCAAGACCCGGCAATACCACTTTTGGGTATATATCCAAAGGATGCTCAATCATGCCACAAGAACATGTGCTCAACTATGTCCATAGCAGCTTTGTTTGTCATAGCCAGAACCTGGAATCAACCTAAATACCCCTCGACTGAAGAATGGATAAGGAAAATGTGGTGCATTTATATAATAGAGTACTACACAGCAGAAAAAAATAATGACATCTTGAATTTTGCAGGAAAATGGATGGAGCTAGAAAAGATTATTTTGAGTGAGTTAACCCAGACCCAGAAAGACAATTATCACATGTACTCACTCATAAGTGTTTTTTCAACATAAAGCAAAGAAAGCCATCCTACAAACCACAATCCCTAATCTACATGATCAGTAGAAAGTAGAAAAAACAAGATCTCCTGAGTAAATTGGGAGCATGGGGACCTTGGGGGAGGGTTGGAGGGGGGAAGGGAAAGGCAGGGAGGGGAGCAGAGAAAAAATATAGAGCTCAATAAATATCAATAAAGAAACAGATCATTTGAAAACTCTAGAACAAAAAGAAGCAAACTCACCCAGGAGAAATAGACGGCAGGAAATAATCAAATTGAAACCTGAAACCAACAAAAGAGAAACAAAGGAAATAATACAAAGACTCAATGAGACAAAGAGCTGGTTCTTTGTTAAAATCAACAAAAGAGACAAACCTTTATCCAAACTAACCAAAAGGCAGAGAGAGAATATCCAAATTAACAAAATCAAAACTGAAAAAGGGGGCAGAACAATAGACACAGAGGAAATTGAAGATCTGGATATTATCCCACACACCTAGGAACACCTGATTTTTTTGACAAAGAAGCAAAAAATATAAAATAGAAAAAAAGAAAGCATCTTCAACAAATGGTGCTGGCATAACTGGATATCAACGTAAAAGAATAAAAATAGATCGATATCTATTGCCATGTACAATACTCAAGTCGAAATGAATCAAAGACCTCAACATAAAACCAACCACACCGAACCTCATAGAAGAGAAATTAAAAAGTATACTTGAACGCATTGGCAAAGGCGACCACTTCTTAAGTATAACTCCAATAGCACAGATACTGAGAGAAATAGTGCGTGGGATCTCCTGAAACTAAGATGCTTCTGTAAAGCAAAGGTAATAGTCAACAAGACAAAATGGCAGCATACAAAATGGGAAAAAATCTTCACCAACCCCACATGAGACAGAGGACTGATCTACAAAATATACAAAGAACTCAAGAAATATGTTATCAAAAAAATAAGCCAATAAAAATGGGATATAGACCTA